>NC_090845.1:105691749-106316749 GCF_028021215.1 Eschrichtius robustus
GGTGGCTTCTTAACCACTGCACCACCAGGGAAGCCCCTGTAGACTTTTTTTTTTTAATAAATTTATTTATTTATTTTTGGCTGTGTTGGGTCCTTGTTGCTGTGCGTGGGCTTTCTCTAGTTGTGGTGAGCAGGGGCTACTCTTCGTTGCACTGTGCAGGCTTCTCACTGTCGTGGCTTCTCTTGTTGCGGAGCACAGGCTCTAGGTGTGCGGGCTTCAGTAGCTGTGGCATGTGGGCTCAGTAGTTGTGGCTTGCGGACTCTAGAGCGCGGGCTCAGTTGTTGTGGCTCACGGGCTTAGTTGCTCCGCGGCATGTGGGATCTTCCCCGGCCAGGGCTCGAACCTGTGTCCCTTGCATTGGCAGGCAGATTCTTAACCACTGCGCCACCAGGGAAGCCCCCCTGTAGACTTTTTAATAATGGCCATTCTGACTGGTGTGAGGTGATACCTCATTGTAGTTTTGATTTGCGTTTCTCTAATAATTAGTGATGTTGAGCATCTTTTCATGTGCCTGTTGGCCATCTGTATGTCTTCTTTGGAGAAATGTCTATTTAGGTCTTCTGCCCATTTTTTAATTGGGTTTTTTTTTTGATATTGAGCTGTATGAGTTGTTAGTATATTTTGGAAATTAATCCCTTGTCAGTAGCATCATTTGCAAATATTTTCTCCTAGTCGGTAGGTTGTCTTTTCATTCTGTTTATGGTTTCCTTTGCTGTGCAAAACCTTTTAAATTTAATTAGGTCCCATTTGTTTACTTTTGTTTTTATTTCCATTACTCTAGGAGACAGATCCAAAAACTATTGCTGTGACTTATGTCAAACAGTGTTCTGCGTATGTTTTCCTCTAGGAGTTTTATAGTATCCGGTCCTACATTTAGGTCTTTAATCCATTTTGAATTTTTTTTTAAATTTTGAGTTTATTTTTTGTATATGGTGTTAGAGAATGCTCTAATTTCATTCTTTTACATGTAGCTGTCCAGTTTTCCCAGCACCACTTATTGAAGAGGCTGTCTTTTCTCCACTGTATATTCTTGCCTCCCTTGTCATAGATTAATTGACCATAAGCACGTGGGTTTCTTTCTGGGCTTTCTATTGGCAATTTTTTTTAAATAAATTTATTGATTGATTGATTGATTGATTTTTGGGTGTGTTGGGTCTTCGTTTCTGTGCGAGGGCTTTCTCTAGTTGTGGCGAGCGGGGGCCACTCTTCATTGCGGTGCGCGGGCCTCTCACTATCGCGGCCTCTCTTGTTGCAGAGCACAGGCTCCAGACACGCAGGCTCAGTAGTTGTGGCTCATGGGCGTAGTTGCTCCGTGGCATGTGGGATCTTCCCAGACCAGGGCTCGAACCCGTGTCCCCTGCATCGGCAGGCAGATTCTCAACCACTGCGCCACCAGGGAAGCCCCGGCAATTTCTTTTTAAGGTGACGAAAATGTTCTAAAATTGACTTTGGCAATGGCTGCACATATCTGTGAATATACTAAAAACCACTGAACTGTACACTTTAAATGAGTGAATTGTATACTCCGTGAATTATATCTTAATAAAACTGTTACTTAAAAAACAAAACAAAACAGAAAGAACCAGAGAGAAATGTCCTCTTAGATTAGATTAGAGAGCAGTGAGAACACAGACACAGAGTTATTGAATTAATGAAAGAGAAGTGAGGAGGGGCAGCCTTCAGAAAGGGAAGGAGTAAGAAGTATATAAATAGAAAGCTGACAGAGGAATTAGAAGAACTAGAGCAATGAGGTCCCTGGGTGTGGAGATAAGGCTCCTTCCAGGCCTCAGAGGCCCTGAAGCAACCCTGTAAGCTCAGTTCAGTGTGATAAATGGTGTTCACATAGGGGCCCTGGGTCATTACAACCAGGTTAAAGTGTTTAGTATCTCTGTTGAAGAAGGCAGAGAAGTTTATGACACATCCTAAATAGGTAACAGTCTAAACGCTTGGGTTCCTATGGGCGCACTCCTCAGTCATCCAGAAAATGTACATTTACAGAGCACACTCAACTGATAAGGTCCTCCTGAATTCAGAACATCTTAAAGGTGTGATGGTCTTTCTGATATGTCAACTTGGCAAGGCTCCAGCCCCCAGTTACTCAAACACTAATCTAGGTGTTTCAGTCAAGGTATTTTGCAGATGTAATTAAAGTCCACAGTTAGCTCACTTTAAGTAAAGGAGATTATCTTAGATAACATGGGTGGGCCTGATTTGATCAGGTGCAAAGCCTTAAAAGCAGGGTTGAGGCTCTCCCAAGAAAAGAAATTCTGCCTGTGGCCAGCAGCTTCAGCCAGTGGACAGCCATGCCTGTGAGATCCTGTCTGCCTTTCCTGAAGGCCTGCCCTGGGAGTTCCCAATTTGCCTCTCAGGCCTCATAATCACAGAAGCCAATTCCTTGCAATAAATCCCTCATTATATATCTCCTACTGGTCCTGCTTCTCTGGGTGAACACTGACTCATAAAAAAAGCAACTGTGTTACTCCAAGATAATAAATTTGTGATCAAATTAAAGTTTATCCAGATGGAACATATCTAATGCTTAGATGGTGGTTTCTAATACCATTCTCCGATAAAAGGAACCAAGGTTCCTTGTCTCCTTGGAGAAATGGCTGATTCTGGGCTGGGGAAATATTGGATTATACCATAAGTATAAAATAAACATCCAGGGACTTCCCTAGTGGTCCAGTGGGAGACATGGAAGAACCTTAAATGCATTATTACTAGGTGAACAAAGCCAATTCAAAAAGGCTACGTACTGGGACTTCCCTGGTGGCGCAGTGGTTAAGACTTCACGCTCCCAATGCAGGGGGCCAGGGTTCGATCCCTGGTCAGGGAACTAGATCCCACAGGCCGCAACTAAGAGTTCTCGTTCCGCAACTAAAAGATCCTGCTTGCCGCAAACTAAAGACCCGACGTAGCCAAATAAATAAATAAATAAAAATCCATACGTCCATTTTGATATAAACAAATGACAGAATAAGTAAATAGGGGAGACAAATCTCCCATGCAGAAAAATTCTGGGTAATTTATGGAGCTACTCGTCCCTTGAAGAGTTAAAGCGGGGGAACATGACTCCCCACTTCTTAAGCTGCACATTGTGACTTACTTCCAAAGAGTACAGTCGGGAAAGGGGAAAATAGAGTAACTGTACAGTGGAGAAACCTGACCAACACTACTTCAGCCAGTTGATCAAGGTCAACATCAATGATGATAAATCATGGTGAGAGTACATACCCTTGAAATGATCTGGTAAGAACAGCCCGTTACCTCTGTGATCTTCCTTCCCCAAAACTTATAATCTCAGTCTAATAATGAGAAAAACATCAAACACAATCCAATAGAGGGGCATCCTAAAAAATATTTGACCAGTACTCAAAACTGTCAAGCTCATGTTGTTGAACCCAAGTTCATGGGCCTGACACACAGTGAGGCCAAACAAATAGAAACATCAGAGTTTGGAGCAGAGAAAGGTTTATTGCTAAGGCCAAGCAAAGAGTTCTGATCCAGACTCAAACGTTTTGGTTTGTTTGGCCTCACTGTGCACTGGGCCCACGAACTTGGGTTCGACAGCAGTCATCAAAAACAAGGAGAGTCTGAGACACTATCACAGCCAACAGGAGCCTAAGGAGACATAACTACCATATGCAATGTGGTATCCTGGATGGGATCTTGGAGCAGAAAAAGGCTATTAGGTAAAAACTAAAAAAATCTGAATAAACTATGAACTTTATATTATCTTCTCGACTTTTCTCTAAATCTAAAACTGTTCTAAAAAATAAAGTCTATTAAAAAACTAGAGGGACTTCCCTGGTGGTCCAGTGGCTAGGGCTCCATGCTCCCAATGCAGGGGGCCCGAGTTCGATCCCTGGTCAGGGAACTAGATCCCACATGCTGCAACTAAAAGATTCCACATGCTGCAACTGAGACCCGGTGCATCCAAATAAGTAAATAAATAAATATATTTTAAAAAAACTAGATCAGGAAAAAAATCAGATGAACAAATACTTCTGAATATGTACTCTACAATTTTTTTTTAAGATAACTGAGTTAAATTTATTTTATTTTATTTTTTGGCCACCCTGCGCTGCTTGTGGGATCTTAGTCCCCCGACCAGGGATTGAACACAGGCCCACGGCCGTGAAAGTCCCGAGTCCTAACCACTGGATCACCAGGGAATTCCCTGTACTCTACACGTTTTGGTACTAGGCTACAAAATGAGGAGTCATTCCGCTGTTTTCATTTTTACTTTAATTTAAAAGCAAGTCTTGATGATTTAAGTGGCTGGCAGTCTGTTGACCCTCTGTTGATAGTGACTGTCCTATCTCCTAGTCAGTGCCAAATGAGTGGCTTTTCTACCCCAAAGAGACATTAGCAGGTAGCCCCCCCCCAGTAGATAACCTCACTTTCTATTTCATCAAAAAGACAGAAATCACCTAAAAAAATTTGTTCAGCTTCCTGCAACCAAACCTATGAACTGACCTGCATGTGCACCCATTTTTCCCTTCCTGTGCTCCTGTTATAACAGTTACCACTGATGCAGTGTTAACTGCATGCCAGGCACTATGGTAATGCAGACAAAAAAAGGTTGCGTGCCATTTCAGTAAACAAGAATGTCGCCCACCATCAAACCATCAGCCACTGCAGACGTCCCGACGGCGCGCCCTGACGGCTCGCCCTGAGGGGAATTCGGACGAAGAGAAACAGGATACTGGCCCTAGATAGTTAAGATGCATATCTAAGGAATGATTTCCATGAGCCCAGACTCTTGCATCTTCCCATACATAGAAAAGCGCTGAAATCATTAACTTGAGAGGTCTGTTTTTTTGTGATTAGCAGTAATCTTCTGATGTTTGACTATATTTTTTTTCCAGCAATAACTCCTATATATCGTGGCTCCTCCCTCGCCTCTCTGGAACATTTCCTCAGAGCTATCTGAGAGACTGTCTCCTGGGCTGTAGTCCTCACTAAGGTCCCTGAATAAAACATAACTCGCAACTTTTAGGTTGTGGGAGTTTTTGTGTTTTTTTTCAGTCGATAGTAAGCATAGTGCATGCATTATCTCCTTTAATCATCACATCGAAATTCCGAGGTTCTCATAATTTCCTCATTTTATAGTCAAGGAAAACTGAGACTCAGGGAAAGTAAGTGACTTGCCCAAGGTCTCACAGCTAGAAGGTGTTAGAACCAAGTGTTCCAACCCGGACTCCAGAGTCTGACCTCTTAACTCCTAGGCTCTCCTCCTCTGTGAGACAAATCCCTACTCCTGTGCTCTGACTCATCACTTCCCAGCCCTTGGGAGCTTTGATCCACTGACTATTTGTATCGTCCCTTCTGTGTTCCTACTTCTTCCCTTCTGTGCCCTTCACATCATTATGCAAACAAGCTGTCACTCCCCGGGTCAAGACAAGACCCCTCCTCTAATCCCACAGGTTTCTCCAGTTCTCTCTTGACTCGAATATTCACTACTCAACTGTCTATTGAGCATCTTCACCTGGAAGGCTTACAGCCATCCCATGCTAAATATACCCCAAACTGAACCCTTGACCACTCCGCTTTCCCACCAGAAAACTATTCTCATGGTCTTTCCCTCTCAGCTAATGACACCACCAACCACCTTGCTGCTCAAGCCAGAAACTTGGGCGTCATCCTTGCCACTTCCCTCTTCCTCTTCTCCTACACTCAGTCAGTCACAAGTCTTGTTGATTCTACGAAATCTCTCCTCTGTCCATTTAACTCCATCTCCACTGCCTCTGCCCTAGTGCTGGCCACCATCCTTTCTCATGCGGACTACAAACCACAGCCTCTTACTAGTCTCTACTTCTAGCCTATGCTGCCCCATCCCCAGCCAGTCTGATGTTAGCACTCCACACACTAACCCCGGTGATTTCTTAAACCCAAACCCGATAGGCATCTGTCCATTTTCAAGCCCTTCAATGTTTTTCTGGGCCTCAAGATGCAATCCAAGCTCTGTCTCAAGGCTTTGAGGCTCCCGGTGATCTGGCCTCTGCTTACTCTCCAGCTTCCTCCTTCATTACTACTTCCTCTGGGCACCCCTCTCCCGCCACCCCCGAGTATGTCCCCTTCCCACACTTCTGCCACACAGAGTGACTTTCAGTTCCCTAAAGTCTCCCAGCTTTCCATCTATTTTTTTTTGGGGGGGGCGCCCACATGGCATGTGGGATCTAGTTCCCCGCCCAGGGATCGAACCCACGCCCCGTGCAGTGGAAGCGTAGAGTCTTAACCACTGGACCACCAGGGAAGTCCCTCCCAGCTTTTTCCTGACTGGGCCTTTTCACAGTCTGTATCCTCTGTGTAGGACATGAGCACACCACACTCCACCCGCCAGATCTAACTCCTCTTTGGCCTTCGGGGCTCAGCTTGCTCTTCCTCAGCCCCTCACTCCCATGTTCAGGGCAGGTTCCCAAGGACCTAGTGCCTTCCTCACCACAGCACTTAGCATCAGGGGCTGCGGCTGTCTGCACATTCGTCTGTCCCCTGCAGACTGTGAGCCGGTGAAGATGGGGGCCTGTGGATGTGGCTCACCTCTGCAGCCCAGCACCCAGCACCCAGCGCCATGCATCCACCTCGTAGTCTGTATTGGGTGTTTGCGGAATGAACAAGTGGGAGTCAGAGGCAGCTGACCTTGAATTAGATCCACAGGCTTTCTGATTAAACTAACAGTTGTTTTTTTGTAGGTCATTTGCATTCTGTTCCAATGCCTTTCTCCCTTTGGTGGCCCCTGTGGAAACACTTTTTCTAATGAATCAGATACACATTTAGAGACTTACAAATGTGGCATTAGAGGTTCATGATTTTAGAACCAATTTCCTCATTTTGAGCGGCAGGAAACTGAAGTCCCCAAAGCTGACATGGTTTGTTAGTAGCAGACTCATTGTAGCTGTAAAACTGGGACTATATCTTGTCTTACTTCAGTTACTCTGGTACCTAACCGTTGGTAATGCCTGTCTTCTTTCATTTAAATGGTAAGGTAGGTTGCACTGTGACTGTGGCTTTCACGATTAACCATGTGTTAATATTAAATGGGGCTGGGACCTCCCTGGTGGCGCAGTGCCACAACTACTGAGCCTGCGCTCTAGAGCCCGCGTGCCACAACTACTGAAGCCCATGTGCCACAACTACTGAAGCTCGCGCGCCTAGAGCCCGTGCTCCACAACAAGAGAAGCCACCGCAATGAGAAGCCCGTGCACCACAACGAAGAGCAGCCCCGCTCGCTGCAACTAGAGAAAGCCTGCGTGCAGCAACGAAGACCCAATGCAGCCAAAACTAAATTAATTAATTAATTAATTTAAAAAAAGAGAGAACGCAGTTCCTCTTAGGGTCAGGCTGAGGCACAAGTCCTGTCCCACTGCTCCTGGGTCTCCAGCGACAGCTTTGGACATGCAGCTGCAGGTGGCCTCATCAGTGACCATAGTTCAAGTGCGGGTGTCGGTCCATCAGTGTGGTGAATGAGGTGCTCCTACAGAGGGTGAGTAGTGAGAACAGTGCCATTCCCTACTCGTTATGCCTGAGCTTTCATGATGTGCCCGATTCTCCAGATTCTTTCCCTAGCGCCTTAAACCCCAGCTACTTACCTACCAACCATGCATGCGCACACACACACCATTTGCCTCCTCGTGAACCTGGGTGAGGCCTTCCCCCAACTCCCCAGGCGAGTCATTCCTCCCTCACCCTTTGTAAACACACGTTAAGGCACACATTTTGCACTGCTCTTGCTCCCTTGTATGTCCCTCTCCTCATTCATTCATTCATCCGTTCAAAAAATTTATTGAGCACTTCCTTTGCTCACTCACTCAACAAATATATTTATTGGGCACCTCTGTTATGCCAGCTGCTGGTATGTAAGAGCAATCAGCAGTGAGCCAGACAGACCCTATCCTTGTAGAGCTCAGTCTAATGAGTGAGACAGACGTCAATTAACTAACCACACATAGACCTTTACAGTTACAATTGGGAAGGAAACTCCACAGGGTGATTTAGAGGTACTAAGCGGCAGGACCTAACTGGATTGAGGGGAGAGGAGCAGTCAGGGAAGGTCTCCCTGTGGAGGTGCAAAGTAGCTTGAGACCTGAAGGATGAATGGGAGTTCACCAGGTGAGGAGAGAGAACATTCCAGGTCAAGGGAATAACAGTGGGAAGGCTGAGGCCGGGTGGAGCTTGATGCTTTGAGAGACAAAGAGGTCAGTGTGGCTGGATCCAGTTTTGTGAGTGAAGAGAGGGTAGGAGCCACCCGTGCTCCTTTTGGGCCATGTTAAGGAGTGAGATTTATCCCGAGTAGTGTGAAGGGTTGGAAGGGGGAGTGGTGTGCCAGCAGATCTGTGTCTCGAAAAGCTCACTCTGGCTGGCCACAGGGCTATTAAACTACGGTTTCTCAACCTTGGCACTATTGACATTTTGGGCCCGATGATTCTTTGTTGTGGAGGATTGTCCTATGCGTGGTAAGGATGTTTAGCAGCATCCCTGGCTAAACATCCTCTAAGCTGCCAGTGGTACCTCCCCGTCCCCCTAGTTGTTGCAACCAAAGATGTCTCCAGACATTGCCAAATGTCCCCTGGGGGGCAAAGTTGCTCCCAATGAAGAATGATCGATTAGTTTTCTCCGAGGGTTTGCCGCCCTCCCTCCCTCGGTTCCCAGACGGGCATATCTGATGTGCACAGGTACAGATGCACGGTAGCTCTCTTGGCTGCAATACCTGTGAGGGTCATAGGTGCCTCTGGCTCCCCAAATACCCAACGTTTTGCATAAGCAGGGGCTTCATGTTTGCTTCTCTGGGCTAAAACACCCTCAGGGAAGGGTAAATGGTTAATATTTCACCCTGTTCTTTCCAAGAAAATCTACTTCCTGTTCAATCTGGTTCTCATTGCCATTCCTGCTGACAGCAGCTACCTGCCATGTTAAGTGCTCAAACTGTTAGTTGCTATCAGCAGGAATGAGAATTGTGGAACTCTTTTTTTACCCTGGCCAATGAAAGCGCCAATTCCTAACCACTGGACTGCCAGGGAATTCCCCTTTCTTCTTTTTCTTAAATTTTTTTTTTTGTTTGAGAATTGTTTAACTTTTTTTCATCTGTAAAATGGGAGAATTATCTGGTAGGACTGATCCTTGATCGACATTATCATTCAATCCTTACAAACCCGAAGTAGGTATGATTCTGGATAAGTCTCCTGATGTTTCCACAGCTGGTTCAGTAACAGAGGTGGGATTCAACTGGAGGTGAGTGTAAGGCCCAGGATTTTAGTTCTCAAGTCACCCTACCTCCTTTCTTTCCAAGACCTCGAGGGGTTACTCTACTCCAAATTCAAATCCTGGAACTAGAAGGGAACTGGCATCTCTCCAAAGGCTGACATTGAGCACCAACTCCATGCCAGCTCTGCCTGATTTCCCCCCTGACGACCTGCCCCTTCCCACTATCTTTGGTCCCTGTGTCTTATTTTTGCTTTATCCAGCATACAGCCCATGTCTGCTGGGGAGGGGTCCACACCAGAACTTTAATCCTGCTCACTCCCCATTCCTCTTCCCCTTTTCCTAGTTAGGCACTGAATCAACTGCTTCAGTGCATTATTAACTTCATCCTCACAGCCCTCTGAGGGAGGTCCCATATTGCAGATGACACTGAGGCTTACAGCTGGTGCATGAAGAGCCGGATTTGAATGCAGACTATGCAGTCTTGTCACTCCAGACTGCCAACTCTTGGCCACCACTCTGCTGCTGCCTGCTTCTCAGTAGGCCATTGAGGGATGGACAGCATCACCAAGGGGTTGACTGTCTTTTAAAAGCTGATCTTATGCTGCACCTCTTATAGGTAAATATAAGTCCTAAATATCTCAAAGCTCCCATTCCTCCCTTCAGGAAGCAGCAATCTAGTCCACCGAGGAAACAAATACCGGCACTTACTGTACGAGGCAGTGAGGAGCCACTGGATCCAGGACCTGTGTCCAACCCCAGGCTCAAAAGAAACCCCTTTTACATGGCCAACCAACCCTGGTGTCCATCATTTTCCCTTTCAATTTTAATCCTCCTTATTCAAGGTCTATAGAGAAAGCTCCCTCTGCCGTGTGACCTTGGCCTTGTCCTAACCTCCCTGGGCTCAGCGAGGAGCCAACCTACTCTGAATGGTGAGGGTGAGGTATTCCTAATACTCCAAAATGGTTAGAAATTTCCATCACATGACTGTCAATTTTATCAAGTCCCTCTGCCTTGGACTTGAATAACATTTTTAGCACATTAACATTTACCAACTGCTGTTCACAGTGGCAGCTGTCTTTGAATATGAGGGAAACAGATGCAATAAGAGAAAATATTTGAAATCTAGGAGCTTGTAAAGGAAGTGGAAATGTTTTTCCAAGATCTGTTGGCAGCTCCCACGTTCTTGGGCTGGTGGGTATTCTGCAGCCCACCCTTCAAACTTCTGGTGAGCACAGTGGTCCTTCTTAAGGACTGTGGTCATGAGCCTCCTATTGTGGTTACAGGTCAGGGGCCCGTCGGCTGTGCAAGGGGTGCAACCACCATTTGCTGCACTCTGACAGCTCCTCTCACTTGCTTTCTCGGCTCTGTCCAACGCAGGCTCCCCACAAGCTGGGTAGGGAGTTAGCACCAAACCTGATCCCCCTTCCTCTGCGGCAGTTCCAGCCTAATTCCACAGGTAACTGGAACTCTGGCTTCCTCCCATCTTTCCCAGACGTGGCCTGTGTATTGGCCTATTACTAGCCTAACATACATCTGTCTATCCATCGGTTAAACTCAAGTACCTAATAGTGCCTGGACTGTAAATTTGAATGTATTAAATGTCAAAAATACTCTTGATTTCTTTCAACCATTTAAAAATGCAGGGACTTCCCTGGTGGCGTGGTGGTTAAGAATCGGCCTGCCAATGCAGGCGACACAGGTTCAAGCCCTGGTCCGGGAGGATCCCACATGCCTCGGAGCAACTAAGCCTGTGCGCCACAACTACCGAGACTGCGCCCTAGAGCCTGCAAGCCACAAATACTGAGCCTGCGCACAGCAACAGAGACCCAACGCGGCCAAAAATAAATAAATACATAAAAGTTATTTTAAAAAAATGCAGAACTTTAGTTCACAGGCCATACGAAAACAGCAGACCAGTTTGCCAATCCCTGGTTCACGTGATTCCTACTCTTTGAGGACTGGCACCATAGAATAGTATATGAATGATTTTTATGGGACTTCCCTGGCAGTCCAGTGGTTAAGGCTGCACGAGTTCGATCCTTGGTCAGGGAACTAAGACCCTGCCTGCGTCGTGGTACGCCGCACCCCCAAAAGCCTTTTAAGAAGGTGCTGCCCTCAGGTATGAGGATGACACATACGCGCACTTCCCGGAACAGTAGGTGTAAGAGCTGCTAGTTACAGGGAGCTATTAAACAACAAAATCTAACAAACCAGTTCCTTACTTTTACTAGCCATACTTCTAAGTACCTGGTAACTAGAGAACATTTCTATCATTGAACAGTCCTGTGTTACATCTGATAGGAGGGTTATTTATTCAGTACATCATCACAAACCAGAATACAATAACAGTTCCAACAAAAGGTTCACATGTTTATTACTGAGCTACACAGTGAGCAGTGGTGAGGAAAGATCAAGAAAAGAGGAGAGAGCATCAAACACAGGCAGCTGTTCCAGACACTAGTGATGTTCTGATTATGTGTGCCACTTCATATGTGAGGCTCCTTATAGACCCAGCTTGGTTCTTCTCCAATGTCTTCTCTTAGAGTTGTACCTACACAGAAGGAAATCACAAATTACAAGGGCAGTCTGACCTCAATTTAGCTGCTCTTATTGACCACAAACTTTGCCTTAAAGTACCATAAAAATCTTTGAAAGAAAAAGGGTTCCACTTTCCCTACCTTTAACAAGTTTGGAGCTCTTTTTGGAGAGTAAAAAACGATTTGCTAGATGTGTTAAAGAACTAGTCAAAGCAATTTTTTACCTCTCAAAATGATTCCAGGTTAAGGAAAACACACACTGGTTCCTTATAGGGACTAAGTAGTGGAGAAGCTCTCTCCTCTCCCCAAGTGTACACTCATTCACTTTTTTTAACAATTTATTTATTTTTTAATTTTTATTATTATTTATTTATTATTTTTTTTATTTTTGGCTGTGTTGGGTCTTCGTTTCTGTGCGAGGGCTTTCTCTAGTTGTGGCAAGCAGGGGCCACTATTCATCGCGGTGCGCGGGCCTCTCACTATCGCGGCCTCTCTTGTTGCGGAGCAGAGGCTCCAGACGCGCAGGCTCAGTAGCTGTGGCTCACGTGCCCAGTTGCTCCGTGGCATGTGGGATCTTCCCAGACCAGGGCTCGAACCCGCGTCCCCTGCATTGGCAGGCAGATTCTCAACCACTGCGCCACCAGGGAAGCCCCTATAATTTATTTTTAATGCAGCCTATTTCTTTCTTTTTTTAAGAGTAATCTTTATTTCTTTATTTATTTTTATATTTTTATTTTTGGCTCTGTTGGGTCTTCATTTCTGTGCGAGGGCTTTCTCTAGTTGCGGCAAGCGGGGGCCACTCTTCATTGCGGTGTGCGGGCCTCTCACTATCGCGGCCTCTCTTGTTGCGGAGCACAGGCTCCAGACGCGCAGGCTCAGTAGTTGTGGCTCACGGGCCTAGTTGCTCCGCGGCATGTGGGATCTTCCCAGACCAGGGCTCAAACCCGTGTCCCCTGCATTGGCAGGCAGATTCTCAACCACTGTGCTACCAGGGAAGCCCTTGCATAATTTTAATAATACATTAACACCTTTAGTCACTTCAATACCAGAGAGCCAAGTGATTTGCAGAGCTAAGGCTATCTCAGAAATGTTCATGTCGATCTGCCATGATTTTACCCCCATAAAAGGTAAAATCAAAAATGATCAACACAGATTTTCTTTCAGCAGGATTATGTCAGTACTTCCACGAAACGGGAGCACTGTAATTGCAACCTGCTTTCAATACATTTTAAAAGTTAGACAACACACACACACACACACAAAAAGCCAGACCACAGAGCAAGAGACCAGCATCTGATAATTGCAGGTACCCTCTATTGAGCTAGGCACTGAGCTTTATATACATTTCTTTCATTCCTCACAACTATAAAGGCAGGTCCTACCATCACTGGATGAGGACACTATAAACCAAAGGTTGCAATCAATTGGCCTATAAAGCTACAGTGGGTGGCGATTTTCACGTCTAACTGGCTAAATGAATTAAGGAAATAGGCCTTCAATTTTAGCCCTGACAATTCACATCTTAATCTTGGTCTTCACATCAGCCAACTAATCCCACTTCTACTTGCCATACAACCAAATCAGACTTCTATACTAGCTTCACGATCTTGCACTCCTGAGCTTCAGTCTTAATCACCTGAGTTTTAGATATAGCTTTGCCTGGAGTTAGCCTAGGCGACCTTGGAGGTC
Organism: Eschrichtius robustus; assembly: GCF_028021215.1. Classification (NCBI taxonomy): domain Eukaryota; kingdom Metazoa; phylum Chordata; class Mammalia; order Artiodactyla; family Eschrichtiidae; genus Eschrichtius; species Eschrichtius robustus. The sequence goes on from NC_090845.1 coordinate 105,705,180, forward strand.
CTTTGTAGCAATTCTAGTAATGTCTTTCTCCTAAAACCATCACTTCAATTACTTCTGCAGTGGAAAGCAATCTTCCAATCTTTAGAAAAGATAAACACTATGATCTTCCCCACTGGGATGTGTAATGAGACAGCCTTCCATCTTATGTTCTGGCTCAGACTGAAGACAACAAGGAAATTAACAAATATTGGAGGAGTGTCTGCCCCTAAGCCCAGCTGTGGGCTGACTGCGTCCAGAAACCCAGAAGAAGCACATTAAAAAAAAAAAAAAGAATTTCAGAATGGTGGCTCAGGACGAATTAAATTGCATAGAACTTTCAATTGTGCATTTATGCCCCCAAAGTAATCCTAAGTTCAACAAAACACAGGGGTGGGGAGTGTTTGCCTTTACCTGATTTTATTACCAGTTTTCATTCGAATCCACTGGGGAATGGGACGATTCTGCTTTTGTTTCTTGGCCAGGAATCGTTTGATCCTGAAAGTCTTGTGAGAAGACTGGGAAGGAAATGCAATCAATTTAACAGCAATACCAGAGCTTGCTCCAATGACTCAGTCAGGAACTCCCTAAATCCAACAAATAGTCGAATGCTTAACATATACCAAGAACAACCCTCTCGATGCTAAACCCATCACTGCCCTTTGCTTTGTTCCTTACTTCTCCGGAGGCAGATACCATAATTCCCACTGTTCAAAGAAAAATCAGTAGTCAGGAAGGTAGGTAACCTGCCCCAAAGCAGAGTATTAATGTGCAGATTTGGCTGGGATTCAAACCCAGGTTCTCTCTGCTCCAAGGCTAGGGCGTGTTCCAGTCTTCCCTGCTGTCAGCCCAGGACTGAGAGGGCTATAGTCAGAGATGGCGGGGACTAAAGCACGTGGTTTTCAGGAACAATCCCTTGCAAGTCAGTGAGTCTCAGCGCACTATTTTGTACACCAGGGTACTGGGACTTCCCTGGTGGTCGAGTGGTTAGGATCCCACGCTTCCACTGCTGGGGGCCCCGGTTCGATCCCTGGTCGGGAATCCAACAAACCGCACGGAGCGGCAAAAAAAAAAAAAAAAAAGATTTACACGAAGTCCCTGACTTGCGGTAAATCTGTTCTAGCCCACTGAGCATTTTGGTATTAATTCTAACTCTATTTAAAACGTCACTTTCCCAAGGATGACTTTCCCAGTTTCCCGTCACATTCAGAGCACATCACCCCTTGATCCAGGCGTTTCTACGAGGTGACGTTCAAGTACCTGAACAAAAGGCTAAAAAGTCCTGTAATCTCATAACGTGGAAGGATCCTGGCCCCCAAGTAAAAACAGTCTTCGAAAACCAGCAGCCTACATTCCCTTTTCGATGCCAGGAACATCCCGCGTGTCGCAGGCAGCCCGAAGTCAGGCCACGATTTCTGGGGTACCCCCTCGACTTCTCTTCTTGCCCCCGAAACAGAGTTCGCTCCGGGAAAAACGGGAATCCCTGCCCGCCTGAGCAGTGGCCTGGAGCAGAGAGCGCCCCTTCGGACCTCGCGGGCCCGGCGCAGCCCGCCCCTCCCCAGGTGCTCGCTCGCCTCCCGCCAGGCCCTCGGACTGGAGCCGTGGCCCAACTCCATCTCCTCTGGGAAAGGCCTTGAAAAGGGTCCCGCACACCGACGCAGCCCTCGGCACCGGCGAACTCGCGGAGACCTCAGGTCTCGGAAAGCCACCCCAGAGCTGATGGTAACGGATGGACTTACCATGACGAGGAGCAAATCCAACCGCACATAGGATGGCGGACAAGAGAAAAAGAGGAGGAATCGAACGGAAGGACGTGTTTAGAAGGCGCCGCCGGGGGCGGGGCTTGGGGAGGACACGCCGTGCGCCAACCAACGCCCCCTGGCGGCCGCTCTCTGCACACGCTCCCGTGAGGCCGTGGGAAACCGTGCTCGTTCGTGCGAAATGGAATTCCCTTTGCTCCAGTTCCGTAAGTGGGTTTTTCAGGAGCCCGTTAGTGTGCCAGGGGCACCCTGTGTCATGGGTGAGACAGACAGTCCGTAATAAATGCCAAGGCAGAAACCCTTCCGAAGGCGGGAGGAGCGGAGTGGGCGAGGCTATCTCCAGCGAGGGCGGGGGAGATGTTATGTTCCGGCGCAAGGGACTTCGGTCCTGCGTTTGGGAGGGAGCGCGCCTAGGGGCGGGGGCTGGGAACGCCCCGCCGGAGTGGGCTGGGGGTTGGCCCCCGGCTCTTTCTCGGCGGTTGTTTCCACTAGGCTGGGCCGTGCGGGATGGGAAGGTACAGTGGTGTTGGCCATGGGGCTTTAGACTAGGCAAGAGGCTGCCAATCAAGGGTTTTTTTTTTTCCCTTCCAGTTTTATTGAGATATAATTGACATACAGCACTGTATAACCAATCAAGGTTTTACACAACGCAGAGTACTAAGGATCACGGCCCCAATCAAGGTTTTAAACTGAGAAAGTTCTGGACAGAACATTTCCTTGGCTGCTAGGAAGCTCAGACTGACTTTGTAACCCACCTTTGGCAAAATGTACAGGAATTAATGGCACACGTTTTGGATGTTAATATTCCCCGTTTTCATCTTTTTCTTCTCCCCATTTAGAAACAAAGATCTCTACAGTCACTTCAAGCATTTTTGCACCAATAGATTAAGGTAAGGGTTTTTAACCTGGGGTCCACAAGGGTCAATGTATAGAATTCACAGGGTACATGAACGTGGATGGAAAAAAAAATCACAACTTCGTTTTCATCAAACTCTGAAACGTACTGCTTTCTTTATTTACAAATGTAGGCAACAAACTACAGTGACATTAGCAGTACCTGTGACTTGATCACCAATAGAAATCAAAGATGGTTTCATATCACACTGCAGTTGATGCAGATGTCTCGCAATATCGTTTATGTACTCATCACTTCTTTGAAATTACAGTAGACCCACAAGAACTCTGTTAATCCTGTATGTTGCTATAGTACACATTTCTTTTAGAAAATATTTTGATAGCTGTATTGCAGTGTGATTGGTTTTCTTTATCATCCTGTGTACTTTGTTTTATGCATTTAAAAACATTCTGAGAAGGACTTCCCTGGTGGCGCAGTGATTAAGAGTCTGCCTGCCAATGCAAGGGACACGGGTTCGAGCCCTGGTCCGGAAAGATCCCACATGCCGCAGAGCAACTAAGACCATGTGCCATAACTACTGAGCCTGCGCTCTAGAGCCCACAAGCCACAACTACTGAAGCCCGCGCGCCTAGAGCCCGTGCTCTGTAACAAGACAAGCCACCGCAATGAGAAGCCTGCGCACCGCAACGAAGAGTAGCCCCCGCTCGCCGCAACTAGAGAAAGCCTGCATGCAGCAACGAAGACCCAATGCAGCCAAAAATAAATAAAATTTATTTTAAAAAAAAACGATTCTGAGGGACTTCCCTGGCGATCCAGTGGTTAAGAATTGCCTTCCAATGCAGGGAACGCGGGCTCGATCCCTGGTTGGGGAACTAAGATCCCACATGCTCCGGGGCAACTAAGCCTGCGTATCGCAACTACTGAGCATGTGAGCCACAACTAGAGAGCCACATGCCAAAACAAAGGATCCCGCATGTCACAACAAAGATCCCACATGCCGCAACTAAGACCCGACGTAGCCAAAAATAAAATAAATAATTTTTTTAAAATTCTGAAAATAAGTCCAGAAACTTTCTCAGACTGCCAAATGGTTCCATGGCACAAAAATGGTTTCGAATCCCTGGACTGGGGTAGTGACAGATGGTAGAACAAACAAACTAGGTAGGAGGCTTTGGAAATAGTCTAAACAAGAAGTGATGGTGGCACAAAGTAAGGTAGTCACCATGACGTTGAATAAGAAGAAACAAGATCAAGAGGTGATTGTGGTGCTCCCTTCGGCAGCACATATACTAAAATTGGAATGATACAGAGAAGATTAGCATGGCCCCAGCACAAGGATGACACACAAATTCGTGAAGCGTTCCATATTTTTTTGAATGTTCTTAATAAATGGTTACATATGTGGAAAAAAAAAAAGGTGATTGTGACATAAAGTTAGCAGGTCTTAGTCCCAGGTCTCTGCCTTGGGCAACTGGATGCTGGTGCCTTAGATCTAGAGAGGGAATACAGAAACCATAGGAAGCTTGAGCCCAATTTAGTAATTACCAGGGTTTTGTTTGTTTGCTTTTTGGCCACACCACGTGGCTTTCAGGATCTTAGTTCCCCGACCAGGGATCAAACCCGTGCCACCTGCAGTGGAAGCACGGAGTCCTAACCACTGGACCGCCAGGGAATTCCTGAATAATTACCGGTTTTTAACAGCAACAGTTTAGTTACTTTAATCCCACCCAGTTTTTAGATTCAGATCCTCATCGAAATTTACATTTAATTCAAGTGAGACCTCGGGCTTCTTACCTTGGATTTTTATTATTTATTTAAGAGCCAGTATTTTCTTTTTGGTGACCAGAAGGAGCAACAAATTAGCCTTTAGTAGATGAATTACCATTGTCATTATCATCATCATCATAGCTACCATTTCCTCAGGTTTAGAGTGTGACTGACACTGTGCTAAGAGCTTATATAAATCATCCTTTTAATTCTTACAGCTTTATAGGACACTTGTTCTTTCCTTCTACATTGCATGGCACCCCTTCTGAGTTTCTTTTGCTGATTCTTCCTTATCTCACTTTTTAACATTGGAGAGCCCTGAGGTTCAGATTTGGACCTCTTCTCTTTTCTATATACACTCCCTTCCTTGGTGACTTCATCCAATATCATGGCTTTAAATGTTTTCTTGGACTTCCCTGGCAGTCCAGTGGTTAAGACTCGGCACTTCCACTGCAGGGGGCACGGGTTTGATTCCTGATCAGGGAACTAAGATCCCGCATGCCACACAGCACGGCCAAAAAAAAAAAAAGTTTAAATACTCTCTTGGTTGACAACACCCAAATGTATGTCTCCAGCCTGGATGTCTCCTTGAACTCCTACTACCTTCAACGTCCCCACCTGGATGTCTGATAGATGTCTTTAAACTTAATGTGTCCCAAACAGAACTCCTGATATTTTCACCGTCAACTGGCTCACTCAAAAGTCCTTCCCATCTCAGCAATGTCACCTCCATTCTTCCTGTTGCTTAGGCCAAAATTTATTTTCCACCCTTCTCTCTCTTTTTTAAAAAATACTTCCTCATTTAAAAAAAAATTTTTTTTAATTTATTTTATTTATTTATTTATTTTTGGCTGTGGTGGGTCTTAGTTGCTGCCCACGGACTTTCTCTAGTTGCGGCGAGCGGGGGCTACTCTTCATTGCGGTGCGCGGGCTTCTCATTGCAGTGGCTTCTCTCATTCTGGAGCACGGGCTCTAGGCACGCAGGCTTCAGTAGTTGTGGCACGTGGGCTCAGTAGTTGTGGCTCACGGGCTCTAGAGCACAGGCTCAGTAGTTGTGGCACATGAGCTTAGTTGCTCCGCGGCATGTGAGATCTTCCCAGACCAGGGCTCGAACCTGTGTCCCCTGCATTGGCAGGCAGATTCTTAACCACTGCGCCACCAGGGAAGCCATCCACTCTTCTCTTTTCTCTCACATCCCATATCCAATTTGTCAGCAAATCTGGTCAGTTTGACTTTGAAATTTATGCAGTACCTCAGAATGTGACTTTATTTGGAGGTAGGGTCTTTACAGAGGTAATCAAGTTAAAATGAGGCTGGCTAGGGACTTCCCTGGTGGTCCAGTGGCTAAAACTCCGCACTCCCAATGCAGGGGGTCTGGGTTCGATCCCCGGTCAGGGAACTAGATCCCACATGCCGCAACTAAGAGTTCAGTACCTCAAACAGACAAAACAGAAGAACAGGCCCCTCAGGGCAGTTGACAGCTTCACTGTTTGGCCTGGACACTTCTTGTTTGAGGAACCCCTGAAGCACTTCTGACCAGCCAAGAGGGTTCCTCAGAGTAGAGCTTCAAAATGACTGCTGAAGGCAAATGGGAGCCGTTGAAAGCTTTTGAAGGGCAAGCAGCACTTATGTGGTTATTTTAGAAAGATCGCTTGGGCAGCTGTGCCGAGAGCAGATGGAAGCGGAGGTAAGAGTGGAAACAAGGAGCCCACGGGGGCCTCTGCTGCAGTCCCAGCACAAAGATGCGATTTTTTTGTTGCAGCTACTTCCCAGTCCCTCCCAGTCTCTCCCTTTCATTCCTTGCAGATTTAGCTCCTGGCTCACTGCCGCTCTCTCCAGCACTGCTCCTGTCATGATTCCTGGTGAGTTCAGTATCCACTTGCGGCCCCTTGGCTTCCTCTCCTCCGGTGACCCCGTCCTCCGCTGCACCGCAGCCACTTGCTCCCTTGCCAGCCCTTCGACCTCGGCATGATCCCGCTCTCTGCTGTCCTTGCAGCTGACTTTCCCTAGGACCCCAGCACTGACGACGATGCTCCCACCCCACCGGGACCACCCATCCATTGAACCTATGCCCTTTCCCTGTTCCTTCCACTGCCCCTCCGTGTCTCCTCTTCCCTCCTTATTTAGCTTAAATTGTATCAGCCACTCACTCGTCCACACCCTGCCCTTTCTTGTACTTGCCTGGAGAGACCGTAACCCTAGTAAATCCAGTCCTCCACCTGCTCGACAGCCTGTGCCTCTGACAGCTGAATGAGCCTGGAGGAGACCGACTGACCTCACTCCGGGTTCACGACCACTGACTTCAAGTGGGCCCTGAAGGCTGCCCCACAGTTCTACATTTCTCCGGTGCAGCCACCCTCCCATTCTCCTGGAGCAGTGCTCCTCAAGCTTTAATGTGCACATGAATCACCTGGGGATCTTGGTCGACTACAGATTCTGACAACTTCCCAGGTGACCTGCATGCTGCTGGCCTGTGATTAGCAAGGGCCTAGGCCAGGGGCTGGCAAACATTTTCTGATAGCAAATATTTTAGGCTTTGCAGGCGACATATGATGTTTATTACAACTATTCAACTCTGCTGCTGTAGGTAGATAGTACATAAACTAGTGGGTGTGACCAGGTTCCGATAAAATTTTAGTTACGGAGACTAAAATTTGAATTTCGTAGAATTCTTTTGTATCACAAAATATTATTCTTTTGATTTTTTCCATCATTTACAAATATAAAAGCCATTCTTAGCAGGCTGTACACAAATAGGCAGTGGCCAGGCTTGGTCCACTTTTGGCCTAAATGACAGTTTTAACCCTTCTTCCTCCGTTCTCACTCTCAGTGATGCCCTTGCTTCCTAGCCACCGAGGAAACTTCAGCAATGGCAGGAGAACTTCCATAACTCACCTACCGCATCCCAGCTACCAGCACTGTACTCGAATCCTCTGCCTGCGTCCTGTTCCTTCAATGGATCCTAACCCCTGTCACCTATTCAGAAACCTGCCTCTGGCAGTTCCTCCTTTTTGTCCCTGCTTTTCCCTGGATTGTTCCCATCAACACACAAATAAATACGCAGTCGTTTCTCCCATCTTAAAAACCTGATCTTTACCCCGACTCCCTTTCCAACTACTGCTGTTTTCCTTCCTTTACAACAAAACTGAAAGATTTGTCTATATTTACTATTTCCAATTACTCTCCTCATTCTTTTTTTTTTGTTTTTGAGCTATGATTCACATACCATAAACGTCACCATTTTAAAGTGTACCATTCAGTGGGTTTTAGTATGTTCACAAGGTTGTACAACCACCACCGGTATCTAATCCAGAACACTTTCATTACCCCCAAAAGACACCTGTGCCCGTTAGCAGTCACTCTCCATTCCCCTTCTCCCCCCAGCCTTAGGCAACCACTAACCTACTTTCTGTTTCTATGGGTTTGAATATTCTGGACGTTTCATATAAATGGAATCATACATTATGTGGCCATTTGTGTCTGGCTTCTTTCACAATTTTTCAGGGTTCCTTCATGTGGCATGTGTCAGTAATTCTTTCCTTTTTATGGCTGAATAATATTCCACTATGTGGACATAATCATTTTGTTTATCCATTTATCAGTTGATGGACACTAGGGTTGCTTCTGTGTTTTGGGCTATAATGAATAATGCTATAAACAGTGGTGTGCAATTATGTTTCAGTACCTGTTTTCAATTATTTTGGATATATACCTAGGAGTGGAATTGCTGGGTCATATGGTAACTCTGTTTAACCTTTTGAGTAACTGCTGGGGTATTTTCCACAATGGCTACACCATTTTACATTTCCTCCAGCAGTGCGTGAGAGTTCACATTTTTCTCGCTAATGCTTATTATTTTCTATTAAAAAAAATTACAGCCATCCTAGTGGGTACCCATCCTTTCGGGAGCCCACTCCAATCAGGTTTTCACCTAGCACTCAAGCTGAAACTGTACTTAAGATCATCAGTGACCTCTGTGTTGCTAAATCCTAAGTTAATTTCTCGGATCAGATCTGACCTATCAACATTTGTCTTAGTTGACCTTTTCTTAGAATACTTTCTTCACTTGGCTTCCAGGACAGCACACTTCGTTTTCTTCCTATCCTTCTGCCTGCTCCTTCAGAATCTCTTTTTTCTGGTTCTTCTTTATCTCATTTCCTCCTCAACTCTTTATTCAAAAGTCATCTTCTTCCCTGGTAGGTCCAGTGGCTAAGACTCCATGCTCCCAATGCAGGGGGCCCGGGTTTGATCCCTGGTCAGGCAACTAGATCCCACGTGCATGCCGCAACTAAGAGTTCACATGCCACAACTAAAGATCCCGCATGCCGCAACGAAGATCCTGCACGCAGCAACTAAGATCCGATGCAGCCAAATAAATATTTTTAAAAAAGTCATCTTTTCATTGAAGCCTTTCAACCCCTATCCATGAACATCACACTCCTTTCCCCTGATTTATTTTTTCTCCTAAGCACCTGTCACTTTCTAACAATACGTATTTTGCTTGATTTATTTACTTTCTCTCTCCACTTTAATGTAAGTACCATGAAGGCAGGAATTTTGTCTGTTTCGTTCACGGATGTAATTCCAGAATCTAGAACATGAATGGTACATGGTGTGTGCTCAAAAAATGGCAAATGAATAAATGACTGCATGAATGATGGCAGCTTGAACTAGGGCAATGAAGGCCTGGAGAGGAGGGAGATGAATGGCACAGGATGATTGAGTGGCCTTCGGGAGTGAGGATGGAGTCAGACATGATCCTCAGTGCTGAGTGAGTAGGTGGTTCACATCCTCTGTGAAGCAGGAGGATGGGAGGAACGTTGAGTTCAATTTGGGGCCAGGGATACTTGGGGTCATTGGGTGATGTCCGGTAGGGAGGGGCATCTGAGATCAAGGGATTGGTCAGGGCTGGAGATATGGAGGATAGCCTTAAAGTCTGGAAATATAGATAATACATCATGCATTACAGTAGCAATGAACAATCATGTATTTAACCATGCCTCCGTAGTATAAGCTTAATAAATATTTGGTGGATGAATAAATGAGCTCTGTGAGATTTCTAAGGATGGCCAATCCTATGTATTGTCGGTACATACTTTCTAAGAATTCACCAAATGTCAGCCTGTCTTTGCTACCTTGCCTTCCTTAATAAGGATATAAATGGTCATAATAAATTTTTGTCATGTAGAGGACAGTCCCAGAGACAGTAAAGAAAATTCTGGGCCACCCCCATAAAAACATGTAACATATAGAGCCTCTATATACCAACAAAAGGCCACAAAACTCCTCTAATCTTTCTCTTATGGAATTAGTTTAGATAAGGTCTGTGAATACCATAGGCAGTTAGATCTTAATTTATAATCAGTTAAATTACTGCCTCAGGACTACCTTGTATATGCCTGCTGGGCAAGGGGGTGTGGTTCCTGATTTTGAAGGCATGAAAGCCTCATGAATGCCCAAGCCACTCCCTTTTCACTGCCCTGGAGGTAGCTATTCCCACTGCCCTCACTCCTTGAATTTCTCCTGCCTACTTCCCTTAGCATCGCTTCTCTCCACCAGAGCAGCAAACTCTCCAGGGCTGTCAGCATCTGGAGGGTGGGGACCTTGTTCACAACTGTGGCTTTAGTGCCAACACATAGGAGGTGCTTGATGAATGTTCAGATATCCAGTGTCTGAGCTGTCTCCATCCTGTCTTTATTTCCAAAGAAATCAAACCTGTGTCCGAAGAAGGCAAAAATGGAATCAACTGCTTAGCAGGAGGGAGGGCCCTCCTGCAGTCTCAGCAGTTTGTCTGGTCTAGGGATTTTCTTCAGCAACACCTGGCAGCTTAGGGGCAGGAGACTCCCACCCCAGGCCGTCACCACAGCCCCTCTCACATGGTGCATTGTGCCCTGGTTATTTCTGGTCATCTCTTGACACCACTGGCCCATGGTTCCTCAAGGACAAGGACTTGAGCCCTTGAACCCCAGGGCCTCCGCACAGTCCGTGACTAGTAAATGTTAAGTGAATACATAAGTGAATGGAAGAAATTTAAGAGGGGGTGGGGAGGGGCTTCCCTGGTGGCGCAGTGGTTAAGAATCCACCTGCCAATGCAGGAGACACGGGTTCGAGCCCTGGTACGGGAAGATCCCACATGCCGCGGAGCAACTAAGCCCGTGCGCTACAACTACTGAGCCTGCGCTCTAGAGCCCGCGTGCCTAGAGCCTGTGCTCTGCAATAAGGGAAGCCCCCACTTGCCACAACTAGAGAAGGCCCACATGCAGCAACGAAGATCCAATGCAGCCAAAAATTAATTAATTAATTAAAAGAAAAAAAAGAGGGGGGGGAAGTGTGGTTTAACGAGTTGGACTGGGCAGCAAGTAGAACAAGAGAGGGAGGTACTGACGTGAAAACAGCTGTGAGAGGGCTGGCAACGGGCCCCAGGCTGGGTACAGAGGCAAGTGATGCCAACTCATGACTGATGGTTCTGGGGTGATGCTTCTCCTAAGCTGCCAAGAGGTTCCCTTTTCACCTGCCTTCTCAGGAAACCTACACTAGTGGTTATCACTTCCCCTGGGTATTCATCCTTTCTCAGTTCTTTCCTTTTGGCTTCTAAACGTGCTTTAGTATTTCTCATATTAAAAAAAATCCTTCCCCAATACCCTTTATCATCGCCATTTTTTCACTGCCAAACTTCTCTGAAAAGTTGTCTATGCTGTTTCCATTCTCAGCCCAGTCTGGCTTTCATTCCTTATCATTCCAGGTCATCAATGATTTGTAAGTCACTGAATCCCATGGCCTTTTTTTAAAAAAATATTTTTTGGCTGTGCCACATGGCAGGTGGAATCTTAGTTGACAGATCAGGGATCGAACCCTTACCCCCTGCAGTGGAAGTGTGGAGTCTTAACCACTGGACCGCCAGGGAAGTCCCCCCATGGCCTTTTTTCAGGCATCACACTTGACCTTCCAGCAGCATCCAACCCTGATGGCCACTCCCCTTCTTCATTCTTATCCTTGGGTTAGGTAATACCAGTCTTCTGGTTTTTCACCTACTCTCTGGCTACTCCTTTTCTGTCTTTATAGATACATTTCCTTACTTGTATAGTATCCTTAGAGTTCTTTAAGGCTGGGCCTTAGGTCTGTTTCTGTTCTTTCTCTACTCTCTCCCCCTAAGTGATTAAATCCAGGCCCATGGCTTCAATGATCACCTAAAAATAGATGAATTCCAAACCTGTATCTCTAGCCCAAATCTCTTCTCTGAGCTCCAAGACCTGTATATCCAACTGCCCCCATCTCCACTTCCCACCTGCCACTCACCCCTCACTGTCACATGGTTTCTGCCTCACCAGTTCACGCATGCCTCAATACTGCCAAATCCAGTGAACAGTGCACATTTCTTATCTTCCTTAATCTCTCTGTGGCATGGGACACTGCCAGCCATTCTCCTCCTTGAAAATACCCCTTCCCTTATGCCAGTACTCTCTCCCAGTTGAGGACCATTCTCTTTCAGTCACCTTCGATGGTTCTTCCTCTTTACCTGCCTCTTGGGCTACTGGTTTCTAAAAGCTGAGTAAACATAAAGCAGTGACTTATAAAGTAAAGGCAAACTGACATCACATTAGAGAAGCTGGCAGCATGGAAATGAAGCAGCAGCTCAAGGATGTTGTCCAGACATTTTGTTTCTTATGGAACAAGAGTGGTGAACCATGATTTGGTCTTCTTGGTGAGCAAAATATAGGCATAGTGCTAGTGAAGGTAGTAACAAATATCATTCATCCACTTTCAAAATTCCCAAAAGGTTAATTAAGTATCAAAAGTTTAATTTCTCAAAACTAACAGCTATTTTATAAAGTTAATAAACACACTTAGCTTCGTACTTGAGTGATGTTGATATTTATTGGCATCGACTGCAAAACAAGCTAAGAATAAAAGTTGCTATTTAACAGGAACAAATATTGGTGCAGTTTCCTTCCTGGAGACGGTAGGCACTCAGCTTATGAGACCTAAGATAAAACAAAGACTGGATTGTCAAGCACCAACTAAGGGTTAAACTTTAGTAATATAAAAATTGCTAAAGGCAAAAGGAGATGTTAAAAAAGTTTTTTTTATGCTAAGCTCACGTAAGCAAACAAAAAACTAAAACTAACCCTAAAACTTTAGGACATAGGATACAGACATGACATGACTATTTAAATTTTTGCAGAAGCGAAAATCTGTTATATCCTTCACTGTACTTGTATTACAATTACATGCTTGTTGCTTCTACACTACACAAAGTCAACAGTTATCACCAACAATGACTATAACTAGATCTGAACAAGACTTCAAAGTGACTCTGCTCCACTGAAATTAAGAAAATTCAATCCAGGATTAACAAAACCTTTTGATTTTAGAGCCAGTTCCTGTATCTTCTTCTCGTGTCATACCTAATTAAGTCCTCTCTTGACATTTCCTGCCTGCAAATTGCAATGTATGTCCTCTCCCTCAGCTTTGTCGGACACTTTAAAATTAATTTGTAGGAACTGCATGAAAAATGAAATTGTACTTCCAATCGGAGCGTGCAAGCGGGGTCCTGCTTTGACGCAAGACACACTCCTCTGCAGTGTACCCCACCAGCACAGCGACCCCCTTTCTCTCTCTCTATTCCTTCGCCCTGAAGGCACTTCTGGATTGCTTAATTCGTGCTCTTTGGCTGCCTAGACAGTCAGGACACCTAAGGCCATTTGGACCTGTCACTCCTCGCTTCCTTCTTTTCTATGGCTAATACCACTTTCCTGCTTTTTTTCTATGGTTGAATCTCCAGACTTGGTGCTGTCATCATGGGGACAGAGTCGATTTCGGCTTCGAGCTCCTGGTTGGTAAAGCTGCATTGCTGGGCGATCCTAAAGTAAAATGAAATGTTAATGTTACAACATTGCTACTAAGCATTTACAGGGGATTTTCAGAGTCTTAAGTTATATATTGATATATACCAAAAAGAACCCACACAAACAAGACCAAAAATGTGAGGGCACAGTACATGACAGTAAGTGTCGATGGTTAATTTGCTTCAAACTGCCCGCTTCCTTTCCCCTATCTACAAAGAAAAACAACCGTTTCACTTTTTAAGCAGCAGTTAAAAATAAGTATTATTTTATATGCCTAGAGTAAATTTTTGATAAGGCTACTGCCTAATTTTCTTAACCATCTCAAGATGAACTGAATTAGCTTGAATAGTTTTTCCTTAGAAACCATGGCCACTGGCTATCTCTCTTCCCCATCAGTAAATTGACTTTAAAATGCACCACCACCTGAGAAAATTTTAGGAGTAAAAACAACAATAATAAAGAATGCAAAGTCTTAAATGAAGACCTCCCTGAAGTTATGAGCTCAGACCCCTGTAACTTAGCACAAATATGACTGTCTGTTAATTCAGGTTTAACAAGGTGACCGCCTAGCTTGAGACTCTCTAGGTGGCACTTTAGATCTCAGGTTCCTAAATAATCCTCAATAAAGTCACCAGGTACCCCTCAGTTCAAGTAATGTGTTTGGTTATGACAATATGGCCTTGGAAAACTTAAATGTATAGGCCTTTTTTCAACTTCAATAAAACACGACATGAGCCTTCCTTGCCCTTTCTCTCTGACATATGAAAGTTAGCCTTAAAGCATTATTCCCAAGTGAATAATTCCAGCAAAATATTTCACTATTTTAACAAGATGAAACGTTAAAACAAATGAGACTGCTGCGTAGCATTTAAAGAAACAGATGATGGGGCTCCTACTGTGCAAAGATGGGACAATTTAACCATCAACAAGGACAATAACTGATAGTAACAAGTTGGAGTACACCAAATATTTCTAAATCCACAAGTTCTTAAAGACTAAACAGAACAAAGCTCATGGATAGCCCCTACAAGTTGCTGGGACACCAACTCATTACTCTGAATACTGTAAATAAAGGGAAAGGATCAAGTGTTTTTCTTGCCTTTCCCCCACCTTATGAAATAACGCATCTAAACAAAATTATTAGGAGAAAGGCTGATATAAAATTTTATAATATATGGATCAGGCTTACAATACGTGAACTAATTGATCAGTTGTTTTTCCAACTTTTTATCTTAAAAAATTTTAAATCTATAGAAATGTTGCCAAACTTGTACAACAAATACCTAATACCCTTCTCCTAGATTCACGATGGTTAACATTTTGTCACATGTGCCTTTTCCGACTCTAGTGTGTGCAGGCATACACGTATATAGACACATTATATTTTTGCAGAACCATTTGAGAGTAAGTGCAGACATCATGACCCTTCATTGCTAAATATTTCAGCTTGTGTATCTTAAGAGCAAGGACATCCTATCACATAACCATAATATGATTACTACTGATCAATCTTATCATCACAATAAAAGGACACCCAGACATTGTATGCTTCCTGATATGATGCAGTAGGAACTGCACAACACCACCTATCAAGTATTCTTGCCAACAATTGAGTCTGAATATATTCAGGCCTCTAGATGAGGGGCCACCTGTTTTTGTGAATAAAATTTGATTGGCACACAGCCAGGCTTATTCTTTTACATGTTGTCTATGCCTACTTTCCTACAAAGCTTACTGGTTGTGACAGAGACCACATGGCCCACAAAGCCTGAAATATTTACCATCTGGCCCTTGACAGAAAAAATTTGCTGACCCTGCTCTAGATATGACTACTGGTTTTCAAGGAAACATAGAAGGTAGAGGAACATGTTAAATGATACCACAGGGATGTAATTAGCCAATCTGGACTGTTAGAAGCTCTGCAGGGCAAACTGGATTCTGCAACAAATAAATGGTAGGAAAACAAGAGGAGGAGGAATTGTTTAGATTAAAAGAGACTTAAGGGAACATTTCAAGCAAATACAATTTGTGGACCTTGTTTAGAGCCTATAAAAAAGATGTTAATGAGACAATTGGGAAAATCTGAACACTGAGTAGGTAGGATGCTAAGGAGTTATTGTCAGTTTTGGTTTTTTTTCTGGTGTGAAAATGCTACTAGGGTTATTTTATTAAGAAAAAGAGTCTTCGGGACTTCCCTGGCAGTCCAGTGGTTAAAACTCCGCACTTCCACTGCAGGGGGTATGGGTTCGCTCTCTGGCTGGGGAACTAAGATCCTGCATGGTGCCTCGGGGCGTGGCCAAAAAAACAAAGTCTTTACTCTTCATATTGACGTATTTAAAGAAGAAATTATCTGTCTAGGATTTGCTTGAAAATAATCCAGTAGGAGTAAGATAGGCTAGAGTAGAAAGAAGATTGGCCATGAGGTGATAATTGCTGAAGCTGGGTGATGGGTACATCACATTATTCCTCTGTTCTCTCTACTTTTGTGTGTGTTTGAAATACATACACAATCTTATTAACAATAAGTTAATAAAAGGACCCCACCAAGACTGAAAAGGTGCAGATAGTTAAAGTTCCCCTAAAATTCTATAATGAACAACGAGCTAGCCCTTTCCTTTATACTTGCAGGAAAAGAAAAAAAAATCCTCATGAAAATAAGTTTAACGAAAAGCAGCACCTTGTTTCTTATGCGATCTCTCTTAACCACTTCCTCTTTCTTTTCAGTTTTTTCTGAGCTGCCTACTGGTTCTGTACTTTCAGGCTTCTTTCCTTTATCCCGAAGGGCTTCTTTCTCTTTTTTCATTTCTTCTTCCTTTCTTTTAAAAGCCTTCTCTTTCTCATAGCGCTCCTTCTGCCTGCGGCGCTCTTCCTCCTGCCGCTTCAGCCTCTCTCTTTCCCGCAGTACGCGCTCTTGGTCTCGTTCATAATCCCGCTCCCTCTCCCTGTATTCTCTGCCACTCTCATCTTCAGGTCTGCATGAAAAACAAATCTGAGAATGCACCCTCAAAGCTCTTCTAATCACAAATGCAGGAACATTCTGATCCTGACTTGGCCACTACAATGAGGTTGAACTTTTGGAGCAGAATTTTTTAAAAAAATACTAGTATTTTGAAAAACAATTTAAAAAAACCCCAAAGTCATTCACCCAGATTAAGATACTAAAATATATGAAACCTGTCCTCCTCATCCCCCTACACCTCATAAAACCAAGTATCTTGATTCAGGTACAAGTCCAGAAAGTAGCAGTAAAACTAGCACCTAGAAACATATCGAAAACAAATGTACCAAAGAGCCCTCGACTACCGACCTCTTAGGCTTTTCATCTTTAAATTCACCATCAGAACGTTTGGGCAATGGACAACTCTGCCCACTGGCTCTTTCATCACTCAGATTCTCTTTGTCCAATTTCTTGGCCTTTTCTCTTTTGTCCAATTCTTTTTCATCGCCTTTTTCTGGCTTCTTGAGCAGCTTTAAAGAGAACAAATTTAAGTTTATTTTGAAGGGTGGGACATTGTCTTCTGATTCTACCAAAGAAAATAATATACTAAATATTTTCAATTTAGGCTATAGAAGGCCCCCATCTCTGCAGGTACTCGTAAACTTTCAGGTGAACAACTAGCGCACGAGAGCAGTAATTTGCTAAAAGGACGCTATTAATGTGAAAGTGTTATCCACTCAAATGAAGTGGTTTAATCACTTTGTGGCAATAGGATCAAGACTCCTTTGGCTTAAATGGGTCAACCTTTAAGTAGACCAACGTACACTTTCAAGTATGCCTTCTGTAGCCCAGCATGTTGGCATAACTTGATAGGAAAATATGGTATGAATTTAAAATGCTAAGCAGATCATTACTGTTGGACTATTTTTACATAGTAATTACAATGACAAATACCTTGGTCACCAAAGGAGAGATCCATTGCAGGAATAATTTTGCCTTGAGTCTGAGAGTAGTTACATACTTATGATGGTACAATCATATTATCATTAGAGATGAAAAGCAAAAATTATTTGGCATTTGATTTAAAAATCCAAATACCTCATACAATGGAACTGTGAAGTTCCATCTCTACTGAATAGGAATTCTGCTCAATGTCATATATATGACAGAATGCAATTCTAAAATAAAAGTGGTTTATAAAGTCCAAATTGCTAACAAAAATTTCTTTCTCATGCCACTGCTATAAATCTCTATAGAATATCCCCAAGTGTTGGATATTCAGAGAGATTTTTAGGCAAAATAGAAGAATTTCACGTCTCAGAGTGAAGGCATCATAGAAAGTTTCATCTCAGGGTGAAGGCATCATACAAGCCACCAAGCAAAAGGCGAAGCACCACAAGACTTAAGCATGAAGTATTTCAGCACACAGACAACCACTGCAAATGGTGAGTCCAAACTGGACACTAAGAAGGCACCAGTGTAAAGTGAGGATACCATGTGCAGGTTTCATTGGAAGTGTTCTTATTTCTCTAATGAACATCTTTGTTAGAAGCCAAGATGTTCATTACTCTAATAAGAACATTAACGGATATCTCTAGCATGGCTGGCTCTACCTTCTGCCTTGCTGACAGTTAGAAATAGCAAGTCAAGTCACTTGTGGCATGGCGGACAGAGAAATCGCTAGAAGGAATTAAGATGGGAACCTCCCCACACTGCCGCCAAGCCCCTTATCACCAATAATGAGTCCTGGAGAGCCTAGGGGAACCCTAGCCACATGAACGGCTGAATTTTGAGGAGGTAAAAGGAGACCCTGCCATCATCTCTGTGAGATTTTCTCTGACTTTCTCTGAAGTACTATGTACGAGTACTTCCCCAGGAAGTTCGCTGAAGCAAGGGCTGCCAAGCCATGCCCTCAGAAGGGAAGTAGCAAGGCTGGGATCTTTCTATAGGTTTTCCTCTTCCTACATGCAATATATTAATCAGAATCTGCTGCTCACAGATTCCCAGGTAGATGCAAGAAGGTAACATGGGGAATCCTGTGAGAGGGGAAAGGACGTAATGCAGGGGGTATAGCCCTAGTACTCCCACAAGGCAGCCAGTTATGAGAGGCATATAAAAAGAAGAGAAGGGAAAGAGCTCTTTAGGCATGGTTGTCCTCTAGCTGTATATTGCTGAAGCTCCTGGGTACACAGCAGAGCATCAGCAAGTCATCTGAGCTTCCTTCTAAAGTAGGAATTTAAAATGGCTCAGCTTTTAAGAAGACTTAGGTCAGTCTGAAGGGGTTTTCTACAGGTAACACTACCACCACCACCAAAAGGACTTATTAACTAAGACCTGTGTGTGTGACATGATACTAGGTGCTCTGTATCATGTACTTGGTCCTTACATTTTTCTGATTCACAGCTTGTAACAGAAACCTGTGTACCTGAGGACAGTGGAAAACAAACAGATGAGGCAACTTCATGTATCAAAAATGAAGGAAAAGCTGAATATAACCCGTAATTCATGCCAGCCAGCCCTAAGCCCTTATTTATGAAGAACTGAGAAAATAATAATCCAAAATTGAACATTTTCAATGATGAAAAATAACACAGATCTGCACTGAATACCATGTAAACTACTTAATCTTTTAAATTATTTTAAATTAAAAGAATAATACTATTACTATTATAGGAAAGACTTCTGTTGATTCACTCCCCCCCCAAAAAAAGACAAAAACAAAACCGAAAAAACTGTTTACACCAACACAAGATGCATGCATATTTGAAGAAGTAGATACAGTACATGCAATTTTCAGCAACATGCAGTCAGTTTAAGTTATTTTCATACCTTAATCTTTGGTTCATCCTTTAATTTGTCCCTTTCTGGAACTCTGTCTATCTTCTTTAGCTTTTCTATATCTTTCCTTTTTCGTTTCTCTTCTTCTTTCCATTTCCTCCTCTCTTCTTCTCTTTGTCTTTTTCTTTCTATTTCTCGCCTCCTTCTTTCTTCTCTCTTTTCTTCTCTCATCCTCTAGAAAGAAACATCAACACAAACCTTCAAACAAGATAACTGCCACCAAAAACTTAGTCTTGAAGGTATGGTGGGCACCCACTTAACTGTATCATCTTTCCTTCCCATTTTCTATCTCCTTAACCCCCTCCCCACCCCATTCAAAATATGAGAGAGAATAAAGACCAGGGCCTGCTAATATCAGAGTCTCCCACTGCTGCCTTACTACATTATCCAGAGGCTTTCAGGAAATCAAGAGAGTGTCTCTGGAGCAAGCTAAGGACTCCCTGGTTTTGCAGAGTGAATCTTTGGTCCAACAACCAGAGTGAAGGAGAGGGCCAGAGAGTGAGGCCAATGAGCCAAATCTTTAAAGAATAATGGTAGAAAAAGCAGCTATCTCTCCTATAGGATCCCAATGCTCTTATATTCACAGGATGCAAACCAATGAAATAGAAGTATTGAGAGAACTATAAAAACAAAAGGTTTACCTGCTTGTTTTTCAGGAAGCTCAAAAGTGGGGTTGTCTTTTTAGCTACATAAATGTAAACAGATTATTAATAATACTTAATCAACCCCTAGAAAGGATTCCGTTTTCTGACATTCCCTGCCAACCACCCAAGGTGGGAAAACTACACTCCTTAAACAGTAAGTTCACAACTATATTATTGGAAAGAAGTTTTACAGTATTCTATTTCGATTCTGAAGGTTTAAAATAATTTTTTAAAAGTTAAGAAATTCAAATTAAAACAATGAAACAATTATTAAAAAGAGCAATTCCCAGTCAGTGAGAATAAAGTGCAAAGGACATTCTCTTGTTTTATAGATGGGAGTATAAATTTGCTCAACCAGGAAGAAACTGGGGTAAGGGGCTAAAAATATCTAATACTTTTGACCCCATAATTCCACTTCTGGGAATTTATTCTATGGAAAGTATCGGAGATGGGCTTATACTATGCATCCATTAATAAAAACCAAGTTTTAGAAGAATATTTAATTCATTCTTCAATATTCTGAACAATGCTATCTAACCTTGTAGCTAGCTTTTTGAAAAGCATACTTCCTTCCTAGGATAAATTCCTAGGAGTGGAAATCCTGGGTCAGAGGCTATGCTTATGTTTAGAGCTGATATAGTAGTGACAACTTACTACTAAAACCAACATCCAAGCTAGAATTTCTCAAGTGGTTTTCAATTTTGCAGTAACTAACTTCATTTTTTGACATTTTCAGGTCAAAATTTTTTTTAGGAATATGAGCTTATTACTAGAAAACACCAATTGATCTTCAAAGGCTTACCAACATCTTAAGGTCCCATATGAGTCTTCAAACTTTTTATACTTCTGTTACATTTGTGTGGCACTAAATAAGTCAGAATTTTTCCCATCTTATCAATGCATTCTCATAATCCTGTGAGGCAGGTATTATCTGCACTTTATAGTAGAACAAACAGAGTCTTAAAGAAGTCAGTGCCTTTCCCATGGTCAAACAGCTAGCAAGTGACAGAACTGGGAGTCTGACAGGTCTTCTGATGAAAAAGCTGTTACCCTTAATTCCTTCTGCCCACTTACCTATTAATTCTCTATTTTTTGCTTCTATTTCCTCTAGCAGTGTCTCTGGAGTAGATGTCATTTTCTCATTATCTGCAGCATAACTTTCCAAAAATTTTCTATATTCTGGATCTAAATAATTATTTAAGTAAATAGAAAATATAGCAGACTTTAAACAAAATAGGAAATATTATCTATGGGAGAATTGCAAGCTATAGTTATGGGACCTTCAGAGACTATCATGTATAGCATGTAAGCAGTTTCTGCATCAGTACACCTCACTTTAATTAAACTCAGCATATGAAAATTGGGTGTTCTAAACAGATAAATGAGGGCAGATGTCCTAGATGTGGCACTAGAGGTGATGGTAACTTCTGGAATTCTTTCCTAGATGCCTCCGACATCAGAAGGGGTAACACATCTGAGTCATTACGTTGTATCTGGAGCATGTACTGTGGAGCATGTCACTTGATCTAGTCTTCACGGTCTGAATCTATGATACAATCAATAAGCAGCTGTGTGTTGAGTCTTTTCTGTGTTTTCCTTATAAAATACCCATTATAGTAATAAATAATGGAAACCAAACTAGTTGATTCTAAAATGCCAATCTGATATAAAATATTGCAGCTAAGTCCTTAGCGAACACAACCACATTACAGAGATCTCAAAATCTGGATCCAGTTTACCGTAAATGGCAATTATTTTAGTTTTTTAGTTCCAGTATTTCAGTTCAATGTAATTACTATGTGTGCAGTTAACTGCATATTCAAAGCCTAGAAAACAGGACTGGCCACTACAGATACTTTATATTAAGTTACTCAAGTATAGAAATTTTTCCATCACAGCTCTCAATGATAACTCTTCCTCTTTATAAAAATGGAAACCAAAAGTCAAATAAATAATCATAAAAATGGTAAGAGGCCTCAAGGAGTTGTAATTTGAAACATCTGATTTTTTCCCATTGTCTTCTAATGAATATATCTAAGGTGATTTACTACTCAACAGTCAAAATATATTGCTTAATGGTGAAGGGATGAAAAGCCATTAGCCAAAGAGAGTGAAAACTAGAGGAAACCCACCTCCATTCTAACAAGCAAAGCTTTCATCAGTGAATTACATTTCTCATGAACTTTATTTCCTATGTTTTCTTAATTTAAAAGATTGGAATCCACTTAATTCCCACAAAGGTAATATTTTTAAAAAACCCATGGCCCTACTATATATACAACACAGGGAACTCTACTCAATATTCTGTAATAACCCATATGGGAAAAGAACCTGAAAAAGAATGAATATATGTACATGTGTAACAGAATCACTTTGCTGTACACCTGAAACTAACACAACATTGTAAATCAACTATATTCCAATATAAAATAAAAATTAAATTAAAAAAAACATGGCATTAGCATTACATAACTAGAGCTATACTGTACCATCATCGATAGTCCCAACTTTAGTATCTCTTTTCTTAGTCTTCTTTTTTGCAGCTTTTTGAAAAGGTGCAAATTCTACTATGGCAGGATATTCCTGACCTGTTTAGAAAAAATAGCATACTTGTTGTAAGAAAGAAAATGTCAAAAGTGGATACAAGAGACTCAACCCACCACTCTCTAGGCCTCCTTTGATGACAGTGGTCTGAATAGGTCTCCCAACAGGCATAAATCACATTGGCACAACTAAAATCAACATGTTACCAAAGGAGCCCCCAGTTCATACTGATAACTTAGTGAAAAGATATGGGAGGGAATTAAAATACTCATTTAAATTCAACTTCTAAAGTGTGATATTGTGATATGTGGGGGGAAAAAATCTACAAACTAATTTTCATTTAAAAAATATATCAGAGGGAATTCCCTGGCAGTCCAGTGGTTAGTACTCGGCACTTTCATTGCAGGGGCCTAGGTTCAATCCCTAGTGGGGGAACTAAGATCCTGCAAGCCATGAAGCATGGCCAAAACAAACAAACAAACAAACAAAAAAACCAGACCACAATACTGATTATACAGGGGTATAAATATGTCAAAAGTCACCAAATGCACACATAAAATGGATGCATTTTAATATGTAAATTATACCTTAATAAAATTGATATTTTATAAGTGCAAAAATATACATCAGAAATCTCTAGAACAGGTAAAGCTATAGAGATAGAAAGTAGGTTAGGGCTTCCCTGGTGGCGCAATGGTTAAGAATCCACCTGCCAATGCAGGGGACATGGGTTCAAGCCCTGGTCTGGGAAGATCCCACATGCCGCGGAGCAACTAGGCCCGTGAGCCACAACTACTGAGCCTGCGCGTCTGGAGCCTGTGCTCCGCAACAAGAGAGGCCGCGATAGTGAGAGGCCCGCACACTGCGATGAAGAGTGGCCCCCGCTCGCCGCAACTGGAGAAAGCCCTCGCACAGAAACGAAGACCCAACACAGCCAAAAATAAAATAAATAAAGAATTATTTAAAAAAAAAAAAAAAAAAAGAAAGTAGGTTAGTGCTTGTCTGCAGATGAGGAGTAACAGCTAATGGGTACGAGGTTTCTCTTTAGAGAAACGTGTTCTAAAATTAGATTGTGGCGACAGCTGCACAACTCTGTGAATATACTAAAAAACACTGAACTGTACACTTTAAAAGGGTGAATTTTATGGCATATGCATTATATCTCAGTAAAGCTGTTATTAAAAAATACACCAGGAGACACCAAAAGCACAGGCAACAAAAGTGAAAAATAGATAAACTGTGCTACATCAAAATTAAGAACTTCTGGGGCTTCCCTGGTGGTGCAGTGGTTGGGAATCCGCCTGCCAATGCAGGGGACAGGGGTTCGAGCCCTGGTCCGGGAAGATCCCACATGCCGCGGAGCAACTAAGCCTGTGCGCCACAACTCCTGAGCCTGTGCTCTAGAGCCCGCGAGCCACAACTACTGAGCCCGCGTGCCACAACTACTGAAGCCCATGCACCTAGAGCCCATGCTCCGCAACAAGAGAAGCCACCGCAATGAGAAGCCTGTGCACCACAACGAAGAGCAGCTCCACTCGCCACAACTAGAGAAAGCATGTGCACAGCAACAAAGACCCAACGCAGCCAAAAATAAAAATAAATAAAATAAATAAATTAAAAAAAAATTTAAGAACTTCTGTGCATCTAGGGACATAATCAACAGAGAGAAAAGGAAGGCTACAGAATTGGAGAAAATATTTGCAAATCATATATCTGATAAGGGGTCAATATACAGAATATGTAAAGAACTCTGACAACTCAACAAAAAAAATCCCAAATAATCTGATTAAAAAATGTTCAAAGGACTCGAATAGACATTTCTCCAGAGATGGTATACAAATGGCCAATAAGCAAATGAAAAGATGCTATGTGCTCAAGCATATGAAAAGATTAAACTATTACCTCACTAATCATTAGGGAAATGCCAGTCAAAACCACAATGAAATATCATCTTATACCTGTCAGAATGATTACTATTAAAGGGGGAAAAAAAAACAGAAAATAGCAAGTGTTGGCAAGGACATGGAGAAATTAGAACCTTCATGCATTGCTGGTGGGAATATAAAATGGTGCAGCCACTATGGAAAACAGTATGGTGGTTCCTCAAAAAAATTAAAAATAGAATTACCATATGACCCCGCAATTCCACTTTTGGGTATGTATTCAAAAGAAGTGAAAGCAGAGACTTGAACAGATGTTTGTACATTCATAGCAGCATTATTCACAATAGCCAAATGTCCCTCAACAGATGAATGGATAAAGAAAATGAAGTATATACATACAATGGAAAAGGAGATTCTGACACATGCTACAACATGGATCAACCTTGAGGACATTATGCTAAGTGAAATAAGCTAGTCACTAAAAGTCAAATACTATGATTCCACTTATATGAGGTACCTAGAATGGTCAACTTCATAGACAGAAGGGTGGTTCATAGAGGTAGAATGTAGTTGCAAGAGGCTGGGGGAGGGAGAAATGGGGAGTTGTTTAACAGGTAGAGTTTCAGTCTTACAAGAAGAAGTTCTAGAGATTGGTTGCAGAACAATGTGAATGTACTCAACACTACTGAACTGCATATTTAAAAATGGTTAAGATGGTAAATTTTATTTGTGCATTTTACCACAATTTTTAATAATGCAAAAAAACAAAAAAAGCAATGAGGTAATGATACATACTATAACATGGATGAACCTTGAAAACATACTAAGTAAAAGAGGCAGTCACAAAAGGCCACATATTGTATGATTCAGTTCATATGAAATGTCCAGAATAAGGAAATCCATAGTTAGTAGATCAGTGGTTGCCAGGGTCTAGGGGGAGAGGATAATGGGAGATGACTGCTAATGAATACAGGATTCCTTTTGAAGTGATAAAAACATTCTGGAATTACATAGTGGTAATGGTTACAAAACTTGTGAATATACTAAAAACCATTGAATTTTATGGTATGTGAGTTATATCTCAATTAAAAAAAAAACCCAAGTGACTACTGGAAAAATACACCAGATCCCTGCTATAGAATAATGTCATACAAGGTATAAAATTCCATCCTTAGATCTTTGGCATGTAAACATAAGCCAGGATAAATTACTAGAATTGACCATTAGGCATCACAAAGCAGTCACACAGGAAACAAGATTTTAGAAATCCTAGTGAATGCAGAATCATATTACCTTAATAATTGATATATTTGAGAAGGAACAGATAAACCAGACTGAAACAGAAGGAAATTGTGGAAGACAGGCTGAAAAAAACAGAAGTGAGGCCAAACTATGGAAGATGCTGACTACCAGACTAAGGAATTTGGACTTTTTTTCACAACTGCTATCTTAAGTCACTATTTTCAAAAAGATTAATTTCATGGCAATATAAGACTAAATTACACAGAAAGTGGAAAAAAATGGAAACTCCTATAAGGTTAGAGACTGGTTGTCTAAGCATTAGGTGATGAGGATATAAAGTGTGAAAGTATTACTAAGTCTAGATGAACAAGATATTAAAAAGCAATAAATTGACAGAATCCATCACTTGTTTAAATGTAAGGGATAAAAAAGAAAGGAAAAAAGTTAAACACAACTCAGATTTCCAGGAAATCACTGCTATCTACTGGAATAAACTTGGAGTGGAGAAGTAGCTGGTTTGAGGGGATTAATAAAAGCTGGACAAACACAGTAGCAATCCTTCAACTTTTACTGGCATATTCCCTGACAAAGATTTCCTTTTTACCAACTTTGAACTAATACTGAAAAAACATAACCTAACAAAAAGACACATCATTCACCTATGATTGCAAAGCCAAAAGAAAAGTGGCAAATGGAAGCTTGGACATTCTCTGGCTAAATGTTGCAAGCAGCAGATAATAAAATGAGAGTTAAGGCAGAAGTTTTTCTTCCCTATAAACTCCTGGATACAAAGTGGGAAATCATCAAGTTCAATGTTTTAATTATATACAACTTAGAATGTTAAACAGTACTCCAACTGGCAACTATTGACATAAAGAATCTGACTTAAATAAGTGTTGGTCCTTGAAGCAAGATGAGAAGTAAATATTTAAAATTTGTCATACAAGTTTAAAGAGTCATTTATCAGTGTCACTGTTGAAACTAGTAAATACTCAAAACAACAGATCATCTAATACCGGGCAAAAGAACAGTCACTGGAGGAGAAAACTGTGGCAATTTCATTCAGTTGATCAAACTACAGAAATAATAGGTTAATACAAATACCTGAGGACTGTAAAAAGTCATATTATCTATTTATAAGGCTGTCATAAGCTTATCAAATGTGTAAAACTCTTTAAATGTTGCTCATCTTATCACCCAGGATTTTAGAAACGCCATGAAGGCATCGAGAAAACACTGTGATACACACATTGTCTTAAACATACAAATGACAAAGAAACCAACCCCCTCAGTTAAAAGGACTTACCTTTATTGTCAAGGAATACATAACCATCGAAACGATCCCTGAACAAAATAATGTCCTCCTGGTTTTTAAAGTTGATGTATGCTCTGGCATACATATGAGGATACAGGCTGCAGGGAGGAAAGCAATTATGTCAATGTGCTTGCAGGTGTCTGACTGAATTACAAGTATGCACATATTAAAAAGATAGGCTCCAAAATCAAATGGAAAACATTAGTAGGATAAAAAAGAATGGAAGAAACCTTTTTCATTTACCCCCTCCCTCTTTTATTTATTTATTTTACCTAGTATCATTAGAAAAAAACTCAAAATAATCATGCTCAGGCATAGGCTGAAGATGTTCCTGAAGCTGCTCCTTGGTCAAAGTGGGCGGTAATCTCCGTATTACCACCTTAAGAAATGAATAAGGAAAATAAAATTAGTACAAATCAATTTTCTGTCATACCCGAATCACTGTCCCTGAAGAAAGTTGGCCTTTAAACGATGAGATCACTTATAAAAACCCAAGAGAATGTTCAGAAAGCTCAGAATGATTAGTCAAACATAACAGTAACGTAGTTTAAAAAAAACCCACAACTCTCAGAAAAGAGAACTGCCTGGAGCAAGGAAAATCTCAGGTTCTGTTAACCCGAAGCCCCACAGTTTACTAGGTTTTCGCCTCATTTTCTATCACCCGTTTTCAGTAGTGGTAAGAAATTAGTAAACCAACCCTGGTCTTTTGTGGGTGCCATGAATTCTTGATTTATTAATATTTCCCTACCACATCCAACACATCCTAAAATAAAATCCTTACTCAATCAGCATAAAGAATTCAAAATTCTAAGGAATACCACAAATTCCCTCATTGCTCCCCAAATAAGGATGCACCCGATCTGGCCCCCAGACCATAATATCCCCCACCCACCCACTCCCTCAACGAGCCTCTATTAATATTCCTATCACAAACTACTCCCACCCGTGATGGCCTCTTCACTATTCAATAATTCCCCTCCAATTCCTCATTCTTTTCACTATCGCTACCCCTCCCATTATAATCTCACAGCTCTGACCTAAACCCTTCTTGTCTGGGAATCCCCCCGCCCTCCCTCACTCCCATCCCGGGGCTCGGCGGGGAGGGGCTCCCACATTTCTGGCGAGTGGATGAGACAGGGTGATGCGATTTTCACTCAAGTGAAGAAACAGAGGAAGAGACTGGGAGAGGAAGAGGGCAGCCCCTTCCCAACCATCCTCCACGGGTGTTGGAACCGTCCCGCCCTCTCCTGGGCCGACAGCCGGCCAGACACCTTGCTCAACGCCTCTTTCTTCTCCTTGTTCCGATCCTGCTTATCTTCCCGTTTGATGCTGTCCCCCGAAGCCCCACAGACGCTGCCTGTGGCCCCCGGGGGAGTCAAGAGGGTTACTCGCTTCTCCTTAGGCCTATGCTCCTTCTCCTCCTTCATGGCCACGGTTTCGCTCCTCATCGCGGTAGCTCGGCCTAAACGCCACTACGCCGGCACCTAAAGACTCCCGGCCCACTCCGGACAGAGCTCCGCCCCCAACAGACGCCCCTAGTGATAACCGAAGCCCTGCTTTCCTTTGGGCCGCGCCAGGATCTCGCGAGACTTCAGGACGTCCGGCTTCTTTCAGTGGAAAGGTTGTAGCACCTGGTCTTAGCTTCCCGCCCGCGGAATCCCCGCACCGCCCAATCCCCTTGCGACCCAGACTCCCTCGGGGCAAGTCATTAGCAACTCCGCCATCTTGGCTGGGACGAGTATTTCACGGACTACAAATCCCGGCATACAAAGCACTTACTCGGGCTTCCCTGGTTGCGCAGTGGTTAAGAATCTGCCTGCCAATACAGGGTACACAGATTCGAGCCCTGGTCCGGGAAGATCCCACATACCGCGGAGCATCTAAGCCCGCGTGCCACAACTACTTAGCCTGCGCTCTAGAGCCCACGAGCCTACTGAGCCCATGCGCCACAACTACTGAAGCTCGCGCACCTAGAGCTCGTGCTCCGCAACAAGACAGGCCACCGCAATGAAAAGCCCGCGCATCGCAAGGAAGAGCAGCCCCCGCTCGCTGCCAACTAGAGAAAGCCCGCGGGCAGCAACGAAGACCCAACGCAGCCAAAAATAAATAAATAAATAAATAAATAAGCATTTACCCGCTTCTGGCCGGGAGATCTGGAGTCGTAGGTGTTTCAGGGTTCCTATTTGTAAGTAAATGGAATCCTTAATCTTGAAAGTGTAGTGTTTTTCAGATCTAAAGATACTTTCTGTGGGCTTTGTTCTCCTCAGATAAACCCGATGTTATCCAAAGTTTACCTCACTAGGGGAACGACTTGTATTTTCTATCATTGGTTGTGAAGTGTCCTTTCAGAGGCTTTAGAGTTTTTTTTTCCTTATATTGATTAGGATTCAGACACTTAATAAACACGCACAGAACACTGACATTAAAGGATCATTATAACCAAAATGTATGAGATTTGTTTTCATAACCGTTTTTTTAAAAATTTTTTTTTAAATTAATTTATTTATTTTTGGCTGTGTTGGGTCTTCGTTTCTGTGCGAGGGCTTTCTCCAGCTGTGGAGAGCGGGGGCCACTCTTCATCGCGGTGCGCGGGCCTCTCACTATCGCGGCCTCTCCCGTTGCGGAGCACAGGCTCCAGACGGCGCAGGTTCAGTAACTGTGGCTCACGGGCTTAGCTGCTCCGCGGCATGTGGGATCTTCCCAGATCAGAGCTCGAACCCGTGTCCCCTACATTGGCAGGCAGATTCTTAACCACTGCGCCACCAGGGAAGCCCTTCATCACCATTTTTAAAAGTAAAAGGAATCTATCATGGTACTGATGCCCCACAGGGAGGAGAAAATAAAATAAAACCCAACTTGCTTTAGATGGGATTGCCCCCCTTCCCGCTTTTAAAAAGGCTAGTTATGCATTATTTATAATAGCCCCAAACTGGAAACAACCCAAATATCTGTCAACTGGCTAATGCATAAACAAAATGTGGCACATCCATAGATCGAAATACTACTCAGCAATAAAAATGAACCGATACGTCCATCCACATGAGTGAATCTCAAAACGATTATGCTGAGTGAAAGAATCAGGACACAAAGAGAATACATGGTGTATGATCTCACTGATATGAAATTCCAGAAAAGGTAAAACTATAGTGAGAGAAAGCAGATCAATGATTGCCAGGGGGGTCCGGGGGTGGGGAGAAGGGATTGACTGCAGAAGGGCTCGACTGCAGAAGGGCTCCAGGGAACTTTTTGGAATTATAAAAAATGCTCTTTATCATGATTGTGGTGGTGGTTGCATGACTGCAGACATTTGTGTAAACTCATTGAATTGTACACTTAAAATTGGCAAATATTATTTCATGTAAATTATATTTTATTGAAATTCAGCCCCTCAGATTAAAAGAAATGCAAAATTTGAAAAATATTGCTTAGCAAAAGCCCCAGGGGGCTCCTCAGGAGAATGGAATGGAATCTGTCTCCTTCTCCAAACCCAAGAAAAATCTTTTTCCGTGGAGGAGCTGGTTAGTAGTGATCTTGAAGAGACAGCTGGCAGTGGAAGTCTTTACAAGAGGAAGAAATCTTTCCCCAAAAAGGAACCAATTAGTGACCCTAAAGAGGCAGGAAACAAGAGTGTCCCCAAGAAAAAGAGGAAATTCTCTTGTAAATGTCAAGTATTCTGTTTTGGGGGTTTTTAATGTTTTATTATACTTTGTTAAAAAGGAAAAATTGTACATTTTAGAATGTTTTTATGAGTAAATTTAATGTACTGAAAATTTAAAAAAAAGAAAAGAAAAAGAGGAAATTCTCTTCCAAGGAGGAGCCACTCAGCAGTGGACCTGAAGAGGCTGCTGCCAGCAAGAGCAGCAGCTTCAAGAAAAAGAAAAAGCTCCAAAAGCTGTCCCAGGGTGATTAGAATTGACATTTCCCTGGTGAGGCATAACTTGCAGAGATATTTCCCAACCTAAGCCTATATCTCAATAAAAAGAAAAATATTGCTCTAAATGATAGACCGTTTGTATTTCATCAACTCTAAGATACCATCGAATCTAAAACCATTATTTTATATACAAAGAAAGAAAAAAAATGCTGCCAATTGAACTATGACACACTATCAATTTTAAGATGTATCTTGATTTCAGAGGTGTTAAAATGTGAAAAAAAGTGTTAGTATCAATTGAACATATTATATCTCTATTATGTACAATTAAGGAAAAAGAAAGTGAAGTGGGAGAGAAGGGCAAATGATAAGCCAGAGAGAAACACAGACACCCACAGCAGGCAGGAACCAAGGTAAGGATGCAATAGAAACCCAAGGCAGAAAGCTGGCTCAGGGCCAAGGACCCATTTTTGCTGACGTCTAGAATATATTACCCAGACTCCATTCTTAAATTTTCTCACTTCTGTTGCCAAGCATATGCTTGTGTTCCTAATTCCTGTTGCCAAGGCTATTTCCCTGTATTTGGGATCTGTTACTCACTCTTGCCTCCAGCACCTGCCCACTCGTACAAGCCTAGCTTAAGTATCTGCCTCTGAACTCCTACTTAGCTTTGCATTTACATCTTGGTGTATGCCTGTTTTGGAGTGCTTGCTAGCTTTAAACAACTGCTGTATTTCAGTCGTCAGAGTTGGGTGTTCCAGGGCTCAGTCCTTAGACCCCTTTTCTATCTACACTCACTCCTCTGTTAGTCTCATCTGTTCTTGTGGATTTTCTCTCTTCGCTGACAACTCCAAAATTTATATCACCAGTCCATACCTCTCCTCTGAATTCCAGACATATATCCAACTGCCTACTTTGACATCTCTACTTAGATGTCTAACACATTCAGATTCTCTGAACATGTCCAAAACTGAACACCTGATCTCTCCTCACACCGCCTGTATTAGTTTCCTATTACTGCTGCAACAAATTACCACAAATTTTTTGGGTTAAAATAACACAAATTTATTATCTTACAGTTCTGTAGGTTAAAAGTCCAACAGAGGTCTCACTGGACTAAAACTGAGGTGATGGCAGGACTGAGTTCCTTCCTGGAGGCTCTAGGAGAGAATCTAGTTCCTTGTCTTTTCCAGATTCTTGAGGTTGCTCATATTCCTCAGCTTGTGGCCCTTCCCTCCATCTTCAAAGCCAATAATATAGCATCTCTCGGGACTTCCCTGGTGGTCCAGTGGCTAAGACTCCGTGCTCCCAATGTAGGGGGCCTGGGTTCGATCCCTGGTCAGGGAATTAGATCCCACATGCAGCAACTAAAGATCCCACATGCTGCAACTAAGACCCAGCATAGCCAAATAAATAAATAAATATATATATATATATAAAAAACATAGCATCTCTCTCTGACCATGCTTCATCTATGTCTCTTTCACTCTCTCTTCTGCTTCCCCCTTCCACTTTTAAGGACCCCTGTGACTACGTTGTGCCCACCTGGATAATCCAGGATACTCTCCCTATGTTAAAGTCAGCTGATTAGCAACCTTAACTCCCATTGCCATATAATGTAACATAGTCACAGGTTCTGGGGATTAGGGTGTAGACAATTTAAGGGGGCATTATTTTGCCTACCACACACTGTAAAGTTTCTTTTTTTTTTTTAAAGGGAATTTCATTTTCATTCATTTATTTATTTATTTTTGGCTGCGTTGGGTCTTAGTTGCTGCGCGCGGGCTTTCTTTAGTTGTAGCAAGCAGGGGCTACTCTTCCTTGCGGTGCGTGGGCTTCTCATTGCGTTGGCTTCTCTTGTTGCGGAGCACGGGCTCTAGGTGCGTGGGCTTCAGTAGTTGTGGCACGTGGGCTCAGTAGTTGTGGCGCACGGGCTTAGTTGCTCTGCAGCATGTGGGATCTTCCCGGACCAGGGCTCGAACCCATGTCCGCTGCGTTGGGAGGTGGATTCTTAACCACTGCGCCACCAGGGAAGCCCTGTGAAGTTTCTTTTTTTTTTTTTATAAATTTATTTATTTATTTATTTATTTATTTATTTTTGGCTGTGTTGGGTCTTCGTTTCTGTGTGAGGGCTTTCTCCAGTTGCGGCAAGCGGGGGCCACTCTTCATCGCGGTGCGCAGGCCTCTCACTATCGTGGCCTCTCTTGTGGCAGAGCACAGGCTCCAGACGCGCAGGCTCAGTAATTGTGGCTCACGGGCCTAGTTGCTCCGCGGCATGTGGGATCTTCCCAGACCAGGGCTCGAACCCGTGTCCCCTGCATTGGCAGGCGGATTCTCAACCACTGCGCCACCAGGGAAGCCCTGAAGTTTCTTTTTAATTAAAATTTTAAAGTACAACACGTACAGATAAGTGCACAAATAATAAACATATAGCTTGATGAATTTTCACAGAGTGAATACACTCACGTAACCAGCACTGAGATCAAGAAGTAGAACATTGCCAGCATTCCAGATGCCCTCTTGGTGTTCCTGCTCAGTCACTTCCCCCACCAAGAATACCACCATCCTAACTTCTAACACCATTGATTAGTTTTGCTTGTTTTAAACTTTATGTAAATTGAATCACACAGCATGTATTCTTTTATGTCGAGTTTCTTTCTCTCAACTTTTGTTTATTTATTTAGGCTGCACCATGCAGCTTGTGGGATCTCAGTTCTCTGACCAGGGATTGAACCCGGGCCACGGCAGTGAAAGCCCAGAACCCTAACCACTAGGCTGTCAGGGAACTCCCTCTCTCAACTTTTATGACTATGAGATTCATTTATGTTGTCGTATGTAGCTTTGAATTGTTCATTCTCATTGCTGTATAATATTCCATTGAATGAATCTACCACAGTTTATTTATCCATTCCAATATTTGGGGTGCTGCTCTGAACATTCTAGTATGTGTTGTTTGGTGATCATATATATTCATTTACGTTGGATACATACCTAGGAGTGGAATTGCTGGATCCCAGAGTAAGCATATGCTCCACTTTATTAGATACTGCCAAAGAGTTTTCCAAGAGGTTGTACCAATTTACACTCTTACCAACAGTGTGTGAGAGTCCCAATTGCTTCACACCCTTCCCAACACTTGCTAATGTCTGGTGGGTGTGTAGTGGTTGCTCATTGTAGTTTTACTTTGCATTTTTCTGATGATTAGTGCAGTAGAACACCTTTTCATATGTTTATTTTTTACTGT
Source organism: Eschrichtius robustus (assembly GCF_028021215.1). NCBI lineage: Eukaryota > Metazoa > Chordata > Mammalia > Artiodactyla > Eschrichtiidae > Eschrichtius > Eschrichtius robustus. Next base: position 105,738,907 of record NC_090845.1, read on the forward strand.
ATGCCTTTTTAACCTTTTGGTTATTGCACCATGTTAATATATTATTTATTCCAAAGCAAAATAAAAAAAACAAAACCAAGGTGCGGGGGTGTTACGGCTCCTTTTCACCAGTTAAGGGGGCGAGTAAAGGAGAGAGAGAGAGAGAGAGAGAGAGAGAGAGAGAGAAACTCTCCTCAAAGTTCCTTACATCATTGATTCTCAGCATTTGATTGTACACTCCAAGATCCTTCTTCCCACTTCCCAAGTTGGCAATATCATGGTTGGGACCCCACCGTAGAAAAGCAGAAAGAAAATGTTTACACATACACAGAGAAAAACCCTTAGTTTAAAAATTCTTCCCTGGCCTTCATTGAGCAGACTGCTTTTTATAAGTTGTATTGCCCCTTTTGTATTAACTCCTTTCACAAATAAAATTCCTTGTGGGAATCATGTGGGACTGCCCGATGTTCAGCTCCACCCAGCATAATGGGCAATATAACACTAACACCCAACTTCAAGATCAAAGTTCCTTTCATTTAAATGCTGTTGTGTTTGTTGTTGTTTTTAATTAATTCTTGATCCAGAGCAGCTCTGAAACTACCCAAATCCCAAGCAGACGATGAGAAAAGGAGTTGGATAATTTGTAAAGAACAAAAAAAAAAAATCCACATAAGTGCCTGCTGATTCTAAAGTTATCTGTAAAGGAAAGGATAATAGCTTATTTTATATATTAGCCAAGTTAAAGATATGTTTGAGAACTTTGGACTCCAATGTAAAAAGGAGGATTACATAGTATAATTATTTAAAGTACCTTCCCATTGGTCAAGGATTATAACAAAAGATGTTAACCAGCTATTCCCCATGTGTACTGATGACATAAAACAAGAGGTAATGGAAGATATGACATAAGCAATTCAGTTTCATGGGAAACAAAAGTGAATTTCTCAATTAAAAAAATTTTTTTTCGGGGCTTCCCTGGTGGTGCAGTGGTTGAGAATCTGCCTGCCAATGCAGGGGACGCGGGTTCGAGCCCTGGTCTGGGAAGATCCCACATGCCGCGGAGCAACTGGGCCCGTGAGCCACAGCTACTGAGCCTGCGCATCTGGAGCCTGTGCTCCGCAACAAGAGAGGCCGCGATAGTGAAGAGGCCCGCGCACCGCGATGAAGAGTGGCCCCCGCTTGCCGCAACTGGAGAAAGCCCTCACACAGAAACGAAGACCCAACACGGCCAAAAATAAATATAAAAATAAATAAATAAATAAGACCCAGTGCAACCAAATAAATAAATAATTAATTAAAAAAAAATTTTTTTTTTCAGTTTAAAATTGGTGGCTGAGGCTTGGAGGAGTGACATTAGATTCTGAGTGAGAATACCACACTTATGTAAACTTGTAAGTAAATAAAATAAGGTTTAAAATCCTGAAAATGTATAATTTTCTCAGGGGAATAAATTTACAGGGTATAAAAGTCAAACAAAAATTACAAGTTAATCATATTCTCTAATATGGACTTAGAAAGAGCCTATGTACTGAGAGTGAGATTATGTTTAGACAAAAGACTTACGGACTCACAACAACAGAAACAATCATGAAAAAAAGCTCAATTTTACCCTGTGCTGGGCACATTAGGTGTAAGAACTTGTTTAGCCCTCACACCAGCCCTATGAGGTGGCTGCTATTGCTTTCACTATTTTGCAGTGGGTGAAATTAAGACATATTTTGGTGGCTCAAATCCAAAATTACATGGTTAGTAAGTAATACAGGTGATTCATGAACCCAAATTACATCTCCAAGGCTGCTAGTTTTAAAAAAAACAAACCTAGAAAAAATTAGTTATCTTTTATCTTAAAAATACTGGTAAATTCTCAGATGCAACAGTAATGTTAATAAAACGATGTTTATATTATAAAAATATGAAGCGATTTTGTCAAATATTAAACAAGTACAGTAACACATTCTATAGATATAGAAGTAAAGGAAGACAATTAGAAAGGGAAATAATGAACTTATAGAAATTCAGGTTTGAGGGATTTGGAGCTATAAAAAACCCCAAAGGGGAAAAAGACATCAAAGATGAATATATAAGAAAACAAAAAAGTTATGACCAGAAGTGTTTCTTCTTTATGTATGGTAAACAGCTACTAAGCAGAAACTTCTAAGGCTAAGGGGGAAAATGGTTCAAAATTAATACTTTCCTAATTTCAAGTAGGACAATGTTCCAAAGACAAAAAAAAGCTTCCAATGTTAAAAGATCTCATAGTGTTACTGAACCAAACTTGGGTCCACTCACCCTATGCAGTCAAGCCAATCTACTGACACTGGATTGTGGTGAAGGAAAGTACAGTGTTTATTATAAGGTGCCCAACATAGGGTCAAGCAAGGAGAATAGCCAGCTCATGCTTATAAGACCCAAACTCCCTGATGGCTTTCAGGGAAGGGTTTTTAAAGACAGTGTGAGGGAGTGTGATCAGCTCATGCACAATTCTCTGATTGGTTGATGGTGAGGTAACAGAGTGATGTTTTGGGAATCTCAATCATCAACCTGCTGAGTTCCAGCCAGTCTGGGGTCTCCGTGCTGGTGGTCAGCATGCAGTTAACTTTTTCCAATTGGTGGCAGTTTTAGTATCTGCAAAACAACTCAAGGATGTAGCTCAGGATATTATCTCTAGCCCTTGAGGAGAAACTAAAGGTCCTTGACTTTGTTTTATGGATAAACTATTATTATTTTGTCTTGCTTGACTGCTTTCCTTTGTTTCTGCATTTTCTCACTCCTCTTATTAAATTTACCCTAGGGAAGGCCTAGGAGGCTAAAGCTTTTCTGCAAACAGATGCGAGGGACATGGAGGGGTCTGTCCCAGGTAAGGCCCCTCAGGGTTCTGCTTGGTTTCAGTAGTTCATGTTTTCTCTTTATAGACGTTAGAAATCCTTTGCCTTTTGGTTGTTTCAAATACTTTAAACTGTGGTTCAGATAATCATATGAGTAATGAATAATAGTGAGTTTAAAAATGAAATCACTGATCTCTCATCTTCTAAAATGGCCCACGCTCTGTGGAGTGTTTCTCCCAGGGTCATTCTTGCCTTTTGAGGCGAACCGCATTCTGTCTATGGAATGTGTTTCTCTCTAAATAAATCTACTTCTTCCCTAAAAAAAAATGATACCATTTAGAGTCACCAGCTAAGAACAGGGTATTCAAAATAGAAAAGATTTATCTTGGGAGTTCCCTGGTGGCCTAATGGTTAGGATTCCAGGCTTTCACTGCTGTGGCCTGGGTTCAGTCCCTGGTCGGGGAACTGAGATCTCAAAAGCTGTGCAGCACGGCCAAAAAAAAAAAAAAGAAAAAAAATAGAAAAGATTTATCTTGATGATGTTAAGATAAATAATTTTAGATTAGTTTCTGCCACAATTTTAAAAAGTTATTTGGATTTCTTTTCCTAAATATTAAAACAGAGGATTGCTTGCCTAATTAATTCCCCAAATTCTTCCCCTACTCCACTCAGTTTCACATAGAAACAAAGGAAGGAATTATCTATTGAATTTTATTGAAGATGAGCGTTGAGTTCTCTTATAGCCACCGCCACCCACAAACACGCATGTGTGGGCACACAAGTAGAGTCAGAAAGTATCTGAGAGGGAAAATGTACAATACAATTATTTGTCTCTTCTGTCCACTCTCAATTAAAAGAGAAAAATAGACATGGAATATTGGATGGAGAAAAAACAGTTTTTTGGACCTAAGATATTCTGTTCATTTATGTGCTTTGTTTTTTTGTTGTTGTTAGTAATTTTTTATTTTTTTAATATGTGCTTTGTTATAGATTACTTTCCTCTGTACTAATTAAAAAAAAAGCTGGAGAATATTCAAGACCTTGTTAGCTAAATAAGAAACCTTAACCATCTTGAAGGCAAATTTCCAAGTAAGAGTAAATTTGACTATGCTTTTCTCTTTGTCATAAGCCATAGGGGTCCTTTCTATTGTGCCTCCCTGACATTTAGTATAAGGACTTAAGGACTCATAATATTTTGCTAAAGAACCTGTCTTTACCCATCCTGTGTTAGGCATGTATTAGCTCCAATAGCTTGTAAAACATGTTTTGGAGAATTTCATGATGTCATAAATATGTCTATTGTAGAAAATAGTTCCAGCTCACAAATTGTATATGTTATTAATCACTCAAGTTATGGCAGACTGATAAACCACAAGTAAATAACAGTAGTGCTTCTAATAAGATTTACTCACAATGCCACATCTTGTTCTTGCATATACGTCCCCTTATCCCATTTAGTTTTATTTCTTTCATTTAATCCTAAGTCGGTGTTAACATTATTATGACTATATAAATGTTGTTCCTAGCTGAGACATATAATATACCATTATTATGCTTCCTTTCATATATGACATTTTGTTTTTCCTGGCGTTATTAATTACTTTGGTTATTTTATTTTATTTTTTTGGCCACGCCCTGCGGCTTGTGGGATCCTAGCTCCCCGACCAGGGATTGAACCCGCGCCCTCAGCAGTGAAAGTGCGGAATCCCAACCACTGGACTGCCAGGGAATTCCTATTTTGGTTAGTTAGTTTGACTGATTTGTTTCCTTGTATTACCTATTACTAATTTTTCTGCCAAACCCTTCCAGAGATGTAAAGCCATACTCCATAAGGTCAAACAAATCAGGTAATCTTCTAGTTTTTGTTTTTGTTTTCTATTTGGAGACATATTTCCTCCTGTCATCTACCCTTCTACTCCTGTAAGGATTGTTTGATCTTTAGGCCTGCTACACAGATGTTTTCCTGGGACTTCATTTTGCCTTTCTTGGATTCCCCTGTCTACTGGATGTCATTCTGTTTTTGACTATTTGGGTTGTTTCCAATTTTTGGCTATTATGTACATTTTTGTACATGATTCTTCACACAAGGATTTCTGTTGAGTGTATACCTAAGAGTGGAATTGCTGGGTCATAGGTCGTGCATATGGTGAATTTGTGAAATTGGATGGAAAAAAATCCCATCTTTATTTTCACTAACCATTAAATGAAATTTAGCATTTCCTTCAATTATGAATGTAGACAACAAACCATAGCAATATTAGCAGTACTTGTGAGTTTGACTGATAGAAATCATAGATCTTTTCCTAGCACATTACAGTTGTTGCACGTAACATGAAATACTGTTTATGCTGATGCCTTCAGTTCCTGAACTTTTCTGGGTTTCTGCAGCACAAACTGGCTTATTTCCTGTTGGCTTTCCCCATGCGTGTACTTAGTCTCATAATTCCTCCATTCAGCTAAGCAAGTTTTATGTCCTTGTGGGTCCATATCTTTTATCCATTATCATTTTAGTGGGATTTCAGAGTGTTGTGGAGATGAAAACATGTTTCCAAAGTGTTCTATATGGCTTTAAATTTAAATCAGATCTGTAGTTATATCTTTTTTCAATATTATTTATGTATACCTTTAATCTTTTTAATAGGTCAATCTTTTTTTAAATTATATTTATTTGTTTTTTAAAAGTTATTTTTGGCCGAGTCGGGTCTTAGTTGCGGCACTCGGGATCTTTCATTGCGGTGCACGGGCTTCTCTCTAGTTGTGGCATGCGGGCTTGGTAGTTGCAGCATGTGGGCTTAGTTGCCCCGTGGCATGTGGGATCTTAGTTCCCAGATCAGAGATCGAACCTGCGTCCCCTGAATTGGGAGGTGGATTCTTAACCACTGGACCACTAGGGAAGTCCCAGTAGGTCAATCTTGATAGAGGTATGTCTGTTACATTAGTCTTTTCAAAGAACCAGCTTTTGGTTTTGTTGATGATCCCCATTTTTTTGGGGTGTTTTGTTTTGTTAATTTTGCTCTTTATTATTATTTTTTTCCCTCTATCTTAGGGATGTTCTGCTCTTTCTCTAGCTTCATGAATTGAATGCTTTATGCATTAATTTGGAATATTTTTAGAGGTGCACTTAACACTAAATTTTCTTCATGATTCCATTTTAGATGCCTCTCCCATGTTTTTTATATGTATTTTATTGTTATTCAGTTTTAACTTTTTCATGATTTTCATTAGGATGTTCTCATTAACTCGTTGGCTATTTAGGGTTGTGTTTTTAGTTTTTAGATGTATGTTTTTGCTGTCTTTTTAGTATTGATTTAAAATTTCAACATGCATGTTTAATTTTTAATGAGTTTAGAGTTGATAGATGGAGTTTCCAGTGCTTTAACTCCAGTCCTTCCAATCACACCATCCACTTTTCTGTTATGGTTGTAAGGTATTTGGGTTTCATTTTTTTAACCTCCCCTTTTTATATTAACAGTTAGTACATATTTAGATTTTACAAAGTCTTTACTCACCATTTCTTTGTGTTTGTTCTCCTTTTTGGGTTCAATTTCCTTCTTGCAAAAATCTTCATTTTAATAGTTGTCAGTGAGGGTCTGTGAATAAATAGTAAATGCCCACAAGCTTTATATATCTAAAAATGCTGTTATTTCTTTCATTCTCAAATGAAAATTTAGCTGGATACATTTAACCAAGTACCTCACCTTTGCTCCAATGTCACATTCTTAATGAGGTGACCCTGACAACCCTTTAATAACTTTCAAACCATTTCCTGCCCCAGGCAGTATCAATTCCCTTACTTGTTTTTACCTATTACATAATTCACCTATTTGTTTATTGTTTATTTCCTATCTCTCCCCACTAGAATGTCAATTCCATGAGGGCATGGATTTCTGTCTATTTCATTCACTATGTATCCCAAGCGTTTAGAAAAATACCTGGCAAGTAGAAGGTGCAGAGTTTTTAAAAAATAAATTCATTGCACTTGCTGAGTTTGTTGAATGAATATAGAATTCCTGATTGACTTATTTTCTTCAGCACTTTGAAGATATTATTTTATCACCTTATTCTATCATCTCTGGTATCTTTTTTTTTTTTTTTGAGAAGTCTGTAGTTATTCTTCTTTTGTTACTTTTTGGGTACTCTACCTCTCTTATCTTTTAAGATTTTCTCTGTTTTTGATGCTCTGCAGTTTTACTACAACATGTCAGATGTGGATTTGTTATTATTTATCTTGCTAAGTACTTAAGGTTGCTCCTTTAGCTTGAAGATTTACTTTATTTCTAAAAATTTCTCAATTGTTATCTCTTCAAATATTGTCTGTTTCCCATTCTCTCCTTCTTGACTCCCTATTAGATGTGTGTTAGAATGTCTCATTCCCCCTACCACATAACCAGGTTTTCCTTTTTTTTTCATTGGTTTACTGTGTTGGGTTCCAGGTCATTTCTTCAGATATGTATTCCAATTCAGTGATTCTTTCATTGACTGTGTCTAGTCCATAATTTTTAAACTTTGTTCAAAATTTAATGATATTTTTTTAGTTGTTACAACCAGGAGAGTGCTACTGGCATCTAGTGGGTAGAAGACAGATATGCTGATAAAATTTCTATTTGTATATTTTTCAAACCCATCTTTTTTAATGCTTTAACATGTTTGTTTTTGTATCCAAATTTCCTCTTCTCATAAGGATACTGCTCAATGGTAAGTAGACTTATCATGGTGATCATTTTGAAATGTATATAAATATTGAATCACTATGTTGTATACCAGCGACTAACATAGTGTTAGTCAATTATACTTCAAAAACAAACAAATTCATAGAAAAAGAGATCAGATTTGTGGTTACCAGAGTTGGGGGGGGGGAGTTGGATGAAAGTAGTCTAAAGCTACTGGAAAAAACACATACAATGTAAGAACTGTGAGTTGAGTCTATTCCGTGTCTTACTGAGGACTGTAGCCCAGGAGACAGCCCCTCAGATAGCTCTGAGAAACAGTTCCGAAGAGGTAGGGGAAGAGCCAGTATATACAGTGCAGTCAAGATCTCGGTAAAGGTTTACTGCTCATGAGGATCAAATATCTCAGTCAATGATTTTAGTACTTTTCTAAGTATGGGAAGGTGCGAGCATATGGTGTCATTGAAAATTTTCCTTACATATGCATTTTAACTATCCAGGGGCCCATATATCCAAAACACACAATGCTTCATCCTGAATTCCTTTCAGGGTGTCCTTGTAGGTCAGTGACTGCAGTGGCCAATGACTTGATCCTTGTAGAACTGGAACGGCAGGCCACATTCTCTGTTTACAGTATAAACTTCCAGTTATAAGATAAATAAGTACTAGGGATGTAATGTACAACATGATAAATATAATTAGCACTGCTGTGTGTTATATATGAAAGTTGTTAAGAGAGTAAATCCTAAGAGTTCTCATCACAAGGAAAAAATTTTTTTCTATTTCTTTAAATTTGTATCTATATGAAATGATGGATGTTCACTAAACTTATTGTGGTCATCATTTCATGATGTATGTTAAGTCACATCATTATGCTGTATACCTTAAACTTACACAGTGCTGTATATCATTTATATCTCAATAATACTGGAAGAAAAAAAATTAGGACACCACTCAGATTAGATTAGGGCCCACCCTAACAGTCTTGTTTTAACTTAGTCACCTTTTTATTTTAAGTTTTAATGCTTTTTTGAATTTTATTTTATTTTTATACAGCAGGTTCTTATTAGTTATCTATTTTATACATATTAGTGTATATATGTCAATCCCAGTCTCCCAATTCATCCCACTGAGTTTTAATTTTTAATTTTCTTTACAGTAGGTCTTTGTTGGTTATCTGTTTTATTTTTATTATTTTTTTATTTTTAAAAATAATTTATTAATTTATTATTTAATTTTGGTTGCATTGTGTCTTTGTTGCTGTGCACAGGCTTTCTCTAGTTGCGGCGAGCAGGGGCTACTCTTCGTTGTGGTGCACAGGCTTCTTATTGCAGTGGCTTCTCTTGTTGCAGAGCACGGACTCTAGGCGCGCGGGCTTCAGTAGCTGTGGCTCGCGGGCTCTAGAGCGCAGGCTCAGTAGTTGTGGCGCACGGGCCTAGTTGCTCCGCGACATGTGGGATCTTCCTGGACCAGGGCTCGAACCCATGTCTCCTGTATTGGCAGGCGGATTCTTAACCACTGCGCCACCAGGGAAGCCCTCCATGGTTATCTATTTTAAACATAGCAGTGTGCATAGGTCAATCCCAAACTCCCAATCAATTTAAAAAAAAATTTTATTGGCATATAGTTGACTTACAATGTTGTGTTTGTTTCTGCTGTACAGCAAAGTGAATCAGTTATACGTATACATATATCCATTCTTTTTTAGATTCTTTTCCCATATAGGTCATTACAGAGTATTTTTAAAATATTTATTTATTTGGCTGTGCCGGGTCTTAGTTGTGGCATGCGGGATCTAGTTCCCTGACCAAGAATCGAACCCCGGCCCCCTGTGTTGGGAGCATGGAGTCTTAACCACTGGACCACCAGGGAAGTCCTGGTCATTATGGAGTACTGAGTAGAGTTTCCTGTGCTATACAGTAGGTCCTTATTAGTTATCTATTTTATATATAGTAGTGTGTAAACCTCCCAATTTATCCCTCCCCCTTAGTCACCTCTTTAAAGGCCCTATCTCCCAATATAGTCATATTCTGAGGTACTGGCGGTTTCAACATACGACTTTTGGGAGGGAAACAATTCTGCCTATATAACAGGTCTCCACAGTAAATTTGAATTGGCAGAAGAAAGAATTAATAAACTTGAAGATATATCCATAGAGATTATGCAATCCAAAGAATAGAGAGAAAAAAGAATGAAGAAAAATGAAGAGCCTCAGAGAAATATGGAACACCATTATGCACACCAACATATACGTAGCAGAAGTACCAGAAAGAGAGGAGTGGGAGAAAAGAGGGAAAAAAAGATATTTGAAGAAATAATGGCTAAAAACTTTCCTGAATTTACTGAAAAACAATCTACCCATCTAGGAAGCTCAATGGACTCCAACCAAGTAAAACAAATGCAAAAAGATCCATAAACAGACACATCATAATAAAAATGCTGAAATATAAAGACAAGGAACAAATCTCAAAAGCAGCAAAAGAAAAATGACTCATCATTTACAAGGGAATCCCAATAGGATTAAAAGCTGACTTTTTATCAGAAACAATGGAGGCCAGAAGAAAGTGGGACAATATATTCAAAGGGCTCAAAGAAAAAAAAAAGACAGTCAGCTAAGAATCCTGTATTGAGCAAAGCTATCTTTCAAAAATGAAGGTGAAATAAAGACATTCCCAGGTATATAAAAACTGAGAGACTTCATTGCTAGTAGACCTACCTGACAAGAAATAGGAAGTTTTTTAGGCTGATATCAAGTGACCCCAGATATTAGTTCAAATCCATACAAAAAACCCCAAAGAACAAAGGTAAAGGTAATTGTTGGAGGAGGTCATCAAGATGTGATCGTTGGTTGACCCAAAAGCTGGACCCAGGCAATCAGAGGCTCCTTATCCCCCCACTACCCGAGTCAGTGGAATATGTATTCTACCCACTATTCCCACACTAGGTGCCATTTCAAGAATGTAGCCTTGAGAGAGTAGTGCTGAATTGTTGAGACCACCTGGACTGAATATGTGACTGAACCCTGTTAAGGCCTCTATGTAAACTTTTAAGATTCTAGTGGGTGGATGCAGAGATTTACTTAGCTTGCAACCACCCAAGACAAGCCTCCTATGTAAGTTCCCTTGCTTATTAAAACTGCCACCTACAAATCTGGAGTGGTCTGCCTCTTTCATTGGTATCTCCTTACCCTCCGTGTAAGGGGGCGAATTTCAGATTTCACCTGGGGAACTCCTGAGGTTACAAACCAACAGTAGTTGTATAATTATTAAAGACGGTATAAATGCATATTTCTTCTCCTTTCTTCTCTTAACCAGTTTATATATTAACTGTAGAAAATGATATGTCTATAGTGTATTGTTGGGCCTATAACATATAGAAATGTAATATATTTTCCAATAATAGCACAAAGGAGGTAGGTGGAACAAAGATGTATTGGGCTAAGGAAATGATTCCAGATGGTAACTCAGATCTACCAGAACAAATAAAGAGAATCAAAAATGATAAAAAGAAGGTTAATGTAACAGAAGGTGTAAATATATACTTGTTCTCCTTTCTTTTCTTAGCTCCTGTAAAAGTCATAAAATTATATAAAGTAATATAATAATGTATTATTAGTTTTACATTTATAGATGTAATATGTGTAACAGTAATATCACAAAAAGGGGTAGAAGGGAATAGAAGTATATAGGAATGTTTTATATCCCACTGGAAATAAATTAGTATAAATCTGAAGCTGAATTTTTTTTTATAAAGGATATATTTCTTTTTTTTAAATTAATTAATTAATTAATTAATTTTATTTTTGGCTGCATTGGGTCTTCGTTGCTGTGCACGGGCTTTCTCTAGTTGTGGTGAGCAGGGGCTACTCTTTGTTGTGGTGAGCGGGCTTCTCATTGCAGTGGCTTCTCTTGTTGCGGAGCATGGGCTTTAGGCGCACGGGTGTCAGTAGTTGTGGCACGCAGGCTCAGTAGTTGTGGCATGCACTCTAGAGCCTGTGCTCCACAACAAGAGAAGCCACCGCAATGAGAAGCCGAAGCACGGCAGTGAAGTAGCCCATGCTTGCCGCAACTAGAGAAAGCCCGTGCACAGCAATGAAGACCCAGCACAGCCAAAAAAAAAAAGACATGAATGGTAAACCCTAGAGCTGCCATTAGGGAAATAATTCCAAAAATGTGAAAAAATCATTAAAGAAGTTAAAATGCTATATTAGAAAAATATTCACTTAATGCAAAAGAAAGCAGTAAAGTTGGAATAGAGGAACATAAATGAAAAAAAGCAAAATACAAACATACATTCAACTCTATCAACAGTAACAGTAAATGTGAATGGATTAAACAACGCAAAAGATAAAGTTTGTCACACTGGGTAAAAAAAACAAGATCCAACTGTTACTGTCTACAGGAGACATTTTTTTTTGGGGGGGGGTGTGCCATCTTAGCTCCCCGACCAGGGATTGAACCTGTGCCCCTTGCAGTGGAAGCAAGGAGTCCTAACCACTGGACCGCCAGGGAATTCCCGGGAGACACGCTTTAGAGTCAAAGATATAAATAGGCTGAAAAAGATATATCATGTAAACAGCAACCACAAGAGAGCTGAAATGGCTATACTAATATCAGATATAATAGACTTTAAAACAAAAAAAATGTTACTACAGATAAAGAGGGACATTCTATAATGATAAAGGGGTCAATCCATCGAGAAGATATAACAATTATAAAATATATGCACTTAGTAAAGGAGCACCAATATACATGAAGGAAAAACTGACAGGAATGTAGGGAGAGATGGACAATTAAATAATTTTTGAGACTTCAATACCCCATTTTCAATAATGGATAGAATAAGTAGGCAGAAGATCAACACAGAAATAGAAAAATCTAACAACGCTATAAACCAAATAGATCTAAGAGACACATCCCACTCTTAGAACCCTCCACCCAACAAGAGAATGTACATTCTTCTCAAGTGTACATGGAACATTCTCTAGAATGGACCAAATGATAGGCCATAAAACAAACCTCAATAAATTTAAAAGGACAGAAAGAATACAAAGTATGTTCTCTAGCTACAGTGGAATGAAATTAGAAGTCAATAACAGAAGAAAAACTGGAAAATTTATAAATATGTGGAAATTAAAAAACATACTCTAAAACAATCAATGAATCAAAGAAGTCAAATGGAAGATTAGAAAATACTTTGAGATGAATGAAATGAAGACACAACATACCAAAACTTATGAGATGCAGCAAAAGTAGTGCTTAGTGGGAAATTTATAGCTTTAAATCTGTACATTAAAAAAAGAAAAATCTCAAATTAATCACCTAACTTTCTACTTTAACACACTGGAAAAGTGTCTTTTCCAACTAAACCTAAAGCAAGCAGAAGGAAGGGAATAATAAAGATTAGAGGGGAAATTAATGAAAGAGAGAACAGAAAAACAATAGAGAAAAATCAATGAAACCAGAGCTGGTTCTTTGAAAAGATCAATAAAATTGGTAAACTTTTAGCTAGATTGACTAAATAAATAAATAGCAAAAGAGAGAGGACTCAAATTACTAGAATCAGAAATGAATAGGGAAGTACCTGGCTGTCCAGTGGTTAGAACTCGGCACTTTCACTGCAGGGCCTGGGTTCAGTCCCTGATCGGGGAACTAAGATCCCACAAGCTGTGTGGCGCGGCCAAAAAAAGAAAAGAGGGGACATTACTGATGATCTTATAAAGATAAAAAGGATTATAAATGAATACCATGAATAACTGTAAAAGAAATTAAAGATTAAAATGAATGGAAAAACATCCTGTGTTCACTGATTAGAAGATTAACATTAATTTTTTAAATTACTTTATTTATTTTGGCCACGTCACCATGAGGCTTGCAGGGTATTAATTCCCTGACCAGGGATTGAACCCAGACCCTCAGCAGTGAAAGTGTGGAGTCTTAACCACCGGACTGCCAGGGAATTCGCGATATTAATTAATATTATTTAGATGGCAGTGCTCCTTAAGTTGACCTACAGATTCAATGCAATCTCTATCAAAATTCCAGCTGATTTATTTGTAGAAATTGACAAGCTGACTCAAACATTCATAAGGAATTCATAAGGAATTGCAGGAGATCCAGAATATCCAAAACAATAGGAGGGCTCACACTTCCTGTTTTCAAAACTTTCTACAAAACAACAGTAATCAAGACGTTGTGGTACTGGCATAAAAATAGATATATAGATAAATGGAATGGAATTGAGAGTCCAGAAACAAGCCCATCTGTCTATGGTCAACTGATATTTTTACAAGACTGACAAGAACATTCAATGGTCTTTTCAACAAATGGTGCTACGTCACTGGATAGCCACAGGCCAAAGAATGAAACCAAACCCTTATCTCATGCCATACACAAAAATGAACTCAAATTGGATCAAAAACCTAAATGTAAGAGCTAAAACTATAAAACTCTTGGAAACATAGGGGTAAATCTCTATGACTTCAGATTTATTTATCAGATTTATGTATTCTCAGATGTGATGCCAAAAGCATGAATAACAAAAGAAAAATGGTTAAATTGCACTTCATCAAAATTAAAACCTTCTGTGCTTCAAAGAATACCAACAAGAAAGTAAAAAGACAACCCACAGATTGGGAGAAAATATTTGCAAATTATATATCTGATATGGGCCTGGTATCCAGAATACATAAAGAACTCTTACAACTGAACAACCCAAAGTCAAAAAACCCAATTAAAAAATGGGTAAAGGACTTGAATAGACATTTCTCCAAAGATGACATACAGATGGCTAACAAGCACATGTAAAGATGGTCGTCATTAGTTATTAGGGAAGTACAAATCCAAGCCATGATGAGATACCACTTCACAGCTACTAGGATTGCTATTAAAAAAAAAGGGAAATAAGTGCTGGTGATGTGGAGAAATTGGAGCCCTCTTACATTGCTGGCAGGAATATAAAATGGCACAGCTGCTGTGGAAAACAGTTTGCCAGTTCTTCAAAAAGTTAAAGATAGCATTACCAGGGACTTCCCTGGTGGCACAGTGGTTAAGAATCCGCCTGCCAATGCGGGGGACACGGGTTCGATCCCTGGTCCGGGAGGATCCCACATACTGCAGAGCAACTAAGCCTGTGCGCCACAACTACTGAGCCCGCGCGCCTAGAGCCCGTGCTCCGCGACAAGAGAAGCCACCGCAATGAAAAGCCCGTGCACCACAATGAAGAGTAGCCCTTGCTCACCACAAGTAGAGAAAGCCCATGCGCAGCAACGAGGAACCAACGCGGCCAAAAATAAAAAAATTAAAAAAAAAAGATAGCATTACCATATGACCCAGCAATTCTACTCCTAGGTGAATACTCAAAAGAATTGAAAAACAGGTACTCAGAGATATGTACACATTTTCAGAGCAGCCCTATTCACAATTGCCAAAAGGTGGAAAATAAAAAATGTCCATCAACAGATGAATGGATAATAAATTGTGGTATATACATACAATGGAATATTATTCAGCCTCAAAAAGGAAGTTCTGATACATACTACAATGTGAGTGAACCTTGAAAACATTATGTTAAGTGAAAGCCAGACACAAAAGACTACATATTATATGATCCTATTTATATGAAGTATCTAGAATAGCTAAATCCACAGAAATGGAATGCATATTGGTGGTTGCCAGGAGATGTTGGGAGGAGAGAATATGGAGCATTTGCTTAATGGGTATGACGTTTTCTTCTGGAGTGATGAAAATGTTTTGGAATTATATAGAGGTAATGTCACCAAACTGTTCCTTTTAAACCGGTTAATTTCTTGTTATGTGAATTTCACTTGTTAAAAAAAAATGTTTTAAAAAAGGTTAAACAGTTACCATATGACTTAGAATTTCCACTTCTAGGTATCTCCCCAAGAGAAATGAAGATGCACATACACACAAAAATGTGTGTACATGAATGTATCATTATTCATAATAGCCAAAATGTGGAAACAACCCAAAGTCCACCAACTGATGAATGGATAAACAAAATATAGTATAACCATAAAATGGAATATTATTCAGCTCCCTTAAGGAATGCATTGATATACTCTACAACATGGATGAACGTTGAGAGCATGCTCAGTGAAAGCAGGCAGTCACAAAAGGCCACATATTATATGATTCCATTGATATGAAATGTCCAGAAGAGGCAAATATGTAGAGACAGGAGATTACTGGTTGCCTGGGGGGATGGAGAGTGACTGCTAATGGGTATGCTTTTCTTTCTATTTTTTTTTTATTAGCAAATTTTTAAAAATTTTTAAAAATTTTATTGGAGTATAGTTGATTTACAATGTTGTGTTAGTTTCAGGTGTAGGGTATTGCTTTTCTTTTTGAAGTATTGAAAATTTTCTGAAATTAGATAGTGGTGATGGTTGCACAACCTTGTGAATATACTAAAAGCCACTCAAGTGCATATTTTAAAATGGTGAATTATATGATATGTGAATTATATCTCAATAAAGCTGTTACAAAGAAGAGTACATGGGAGAGAAACAAAAGACATTAAGTATACATTATTCTTGGTTGGGCGAGAGGGAAGGAGAGATAAATAGCCAAAGAGGAAGATCAATGGAAAAAAAGCAAGGGAGTGATTACCACAAAAATCAGCATAGTGGTTACCTGTGTGTGTGATCTGGAGAATCTGGATAATGTGATGGGCTTCTTGAGTGTTGTCAGTTTTGTATTTCTTGACCTGGGTGGTGGTTATGCAAGGGGTTCCTATGTAACTACTTGTTATGCTGCAAAGTTGTGTTTTATGCACTTTTCTCTATGTGCCTCTCTCCATCTCACTAAGTGGTACCACTTTCCACCTGGTTGCTCAGGTCAAAAATCTTGGAGTCACCTTGACTCTTCTATCTTACACCTCATATCTAACCTGCCAAGACAACTTGTCAGTTTTACCTTCAAACTACATTCAGAATCTGACCCCTTCTCACCACCACCTGGTTTGAGGCACTTACCACCTCTCACCTGGACAGCCTTTTTTTTTTTTTCTGGCTGCGTTGGGTCTTCATTGCTCTGTGCTGGCTTTCTCCAGTTGTGGCGAGCAGGGGCTACTCTTCGTTGCAGTGCGCAGGCTTCTCATTGCAGTGGCTTCTCTTGTTGTGGAGCACAGGCTCTAGGCACACGGGCTTCAGTAGTTGCAGCATGCTGGCTCAGTAGTTGTGGCTCGTGGGCTCTAGCGCGCAGGCTCAGTAGTTGTGGCGCACAGGCTTAGTTGCTCCACGGCATGTGGGATCTTCCCGGACCCAGGCTCGAACCCACGTCCCCTGCATTGGCAGGCGGATTCTTATCCACTGCGCCACCAGTGAAGTCCCAACAGCAGTAGCCTTCTAACTGATCTCTCTGCTTCATCCCTTGACCCTCCTGCTCTGGTTTATTTTCTACATAGCAACCAGTTTCTTTTTTTTCTCCTTTGATTTGAAGGTGTTTCTTAATGAGATATAATCACATACAATGAAACGCACATACATGTACAGTCCAGTGAGTTTGGATAAATGTAGACACCTGTGTAACAAACATCCCAGTTAAGATATAAAACATTTCCATTATCCCCCATAAGTTCCAGAAGGATCCTTTTTTTTTTTTTTTAATTTATTTATTTATTTATTTTTGGCTGTGTTGGGTCTTCGTTTCTGTGCGATGGCTTTCTCTAGTTGTGGCAAGTGGGGGCCACTCTTCATCACGGTGCGTGGGTCTTTCACTATCATGGCCTCTCTTGCTGCGGAGCACAGGCTCCAGACGCGCAGGCTCAGCAATTGTGGCTCACGGGCCTAGTTGCTCCGCGGCACACGGGATCCTCCCAGACCAGGGCTTGAACCCGGGTCCCCTGCATTGGCAGGCAGATTCTCAACCACTGCGCCACCAGGGAAGCCCCAGAAGGATCCTTTTTAAAGCCAGTGTTAGATCATGTTAGTCCTCTGCTCAGAACTTCCCAGTGACTCTCCATGTCACTGAGAATAAAAACTCAAGTTCTTACAATGGCTCATAAGGCTGTACACAGTCTGCCCTCGCCCCCCCATTACTTTTCTTATCTAATCTTAGAGTTCTTTCCTCTTCCTTCAGTCCACTCTGTACGGGCTCCCAAAACAGATAATTACATTTCTTCCTCACTGTTCCTAGGACACGTCAGGCACTTTCCTGCCTCAGGGCCTTTGCACTTGGTGTTCTGTCTGGAATGCTCTTCTCCCAGATATCTGCTTCATTTAGGTCTCTGCTCAAATGTCACCTTATCAGAAGAGGCCCTCCCTGACCACCCTATATAAAATAACATGCCCCCCCACCCCGCACTCTCAGCCCCTTACCTTGCTTCATTGTTCTTCATAGCACTTAGCTCAATCTATTATATATTATGCATGTATAATTCTGTTACTCTCTCTCATGTAAGTTCTAGAGTGCAGGGACTTGAATGCTTTTGCTTTGGCTGTATCTCCAGTGCTTAAATCAATGCCTGGCATAGAGTGAGTGCTCAAAAACTATTTATTAAATGAATGTCCACAGCCTCCGGTCTAGTCCAGTCTGCCATCATATCACCTGGACTAGTGCACGAGCCTCCTAACTGATCTCCCTGTCTTGTGTCCGGTCTCCACGATCCATTTCCCACACTGCAGAATTATCTTTTTAAAATTCAGATCTGATCATCTTACTTTCTTTCTTAAAACCCTTTGATGGCATCCCTTTGCCCTTCTGATAAAGTCCAGAGTCCTTAACATGACTTGCAAGGTGGCTGACTTGGCCCTGACTACCATCCGTCTTTTTCCTCCAGCATCCTGGTCTGCTTGGAGTTCTTAGCTGAAGCCAGTCTCTCACTTCAGGTCCTTGGTATATACTAACCCTCTGACTGTGATACTCTTCCTACCACCCCCCTTTCAGGTCTCAATTTGAGGGTCATCTCCTAGGGGAGCCTCCTCTGAGCTCTCAGACTAGGTTAGCGCCTTCAGAGTTCAGCTGCAACTCATCTCTGCTGGCACGCTTTCTTCTCCTCCCCATATTTTTTTTTTTTTTTTTTTTTTTTTTGCCACGCCACAAGGCTTGCGGGATCCCAGTTCCCCAACTAGGGACTGAACTCGGGCCACAGCAGTGGAAGCCCGGAGTCTTAACCACTAGGCCACTAGGGAACTCCCTCCATATTTAATTTTTTTTTTAATTTGTAGGAATAACTATTTAGTTTTCACCTATGAAATGAAGTTGCACCATTTAATTAAAGGTAATAAAAAATATTTCTTTTAAAAAATTTAATCATAAACTTTGTAAACATGAAAAATACCTTGAGTACACCACTGATTTTTGCTACTCATTGTCCTGTTTCTTTCCATGACACTTTTTAGAACACTGTCTTGCTTTGCGTTCCACCTCAGTGTAAGCTTCTCTTTCTCCATCTGCCTCTACAACATCCTCTTTCCTGTTCTGCTGGTTTTTTGTCTCATCTCTTAAATGCTGTTTTCTGTGTGATGCTTTCTTTAGCCATTTTCCCACTAGGCTTCTCATGTATCCCCACTGTACTTAATACATTCTGTTAAAGAATGTTATCACATTATATCAAGTGAGTTTGATTCTGAACTCCCCCAAAGGCTGGGATTGGCTTAATCCTGAGAGATCAACCCAGTGCACTTTTGTTCTTGTACTCTTCACACCTGCACTGTTTGATGTCCAGCTCCATGAGGTAAGGGGCTATGTCTACCTTGTTTGCTAATATCCCGTATGCCAGGCATGGTGCCTGACAGAGTACTTGCTCAAAGAATATCTTTAAATGGACTAACGAATATGAATATAAAAACTCTAACCCACAATTTATTCTTACATCTGTTTCCTGGGATCAGCCCAAATTCTAGTCAGATCAATAAAAATTTACAGGTCATTTGCCCTAACTGGCCTCCCTGCCTTCCATCTCCCTGCCATCTATCCGATAGCCTGCAAGCACAGTAACATTAAAAAAAAAAAAAGTCTGATTGTGTTCCCCTCCCCAAGTCTCTATCTCCTCATTACCAACAGAATATAGTCAAAGCTCCTCGGCTTGGGTTCAAGGCTTTGGCCCTGATCTCCTTTTTCAAACCTCTCTGGGTTTATTTATTAAGTGCTTATTATATGCCAAGCACTGGCCTAGTCACTGAGGAGTTCACAAACTAGTTGGGAAGACAGGTACATAGATTAACTTTAATAGGGCGTGATCAGCTCTATTACAGGGTCTGTGAGAACACAGTTTCAGACAATGGATTATAAAATGTTAGATTTTTGCCGTCTGCAGGTTCACAAGTTCAGTCTAGAACTGCATGTCCAATACGGTGGCTACCAGCCACATTTCAAGTGCTGAACAGCCACACGAAGCTAGTGTAATGGCTATCATACTGGACCGCGGAGCACAGGCCATTTCAGTCATCCCTGGAAGGGATGCATTACCTATAGGTGCTTTAAGGAGAGCAAGGAGCATTTCCCATACGCACAGGCTGTGGGGCTACCAGTCCCCCAACCCAATTCTCCCACTCCCACTGCTCCCCTCAACCCCCAACAGACACACCTTGGCTGGGGTGTATATTGAAGTAGTATGGGCTCTCAAAACAGATCATGTATGAAAGTACTTTTGTAAATTATTACGTGATGCAAAAATGTGATATAATAAATAGGTTCAGTTCTTGTTTTCATCACAGCTTTGGTCACTTCAAGCAAATTCTAGCTCTTTTCTCGAACTTCTCCCATCCCCCAAATTTTTGCTAAAGGGTTTTGAAAAGTATCTGTTACACACAGGCAGCATTTATACCTGGTAAAAATCCAGGTTATACCTACCTTGATGCTTTTACAAGCCATCCATCCAGGATCCTACTTCACCACCCGCCTTTTCCTCTCACTTTCCCTAGAAAGGAAGAACACGAATTAAGATTTCCAAAACAACAAAACATTTATTTTGAGATTTGAGAATAATGGGAAAATTAAGTAATGGGAATTGGACCCTCATCGGGGTCTTCTGGGAAATCGGAAGCACCACCCTCTTCTGCAGCTCTATGCTTCTCCAGTTTAGCAATCAATTCTTTCGCTGGATTGAAGACGCCATTGGTCTGCTGGTCACAGACATAGCAGCGCGGGGTGGTGCGGAAATGCTGCAGCGCACAGCTCTCGCAGAAATAATGCCTGCACTTGGTGACAACTGGGTTTTGGAAGGTCTGGCGACAGATGAAACACTTGAATGGTATTTCCTCCTCATCGCTTCCCACTTCATAGTTTTCGTCCTCATAGACACCATAGCGACCCTCATCAAGCTCACGTTCGATCTGCCACCCATGCTTGTAATCTGAACGGTCATGGAGGAATTTGCAGCTGTCTCCGAAGCCGCAAAAACCAGTCTCCTTGTAGTCCTTACAAATGTCGGGCTGGTAATCCCAGCGCACGGTGGCACGCAGATGCTCGGGAGCTCGGATGGGGCCCTTCCTCACCATCCCGGAGGAAGCATTGCCCATAGACGTATCCTTAGGCTTCATGTATTTCTGATAATTATTGATTCCCCGATAGATCTTGTCATCTTCCTTGCCCCTCAGCTCCTCCTGGATCTTCTGGCTGCGCTCAAAGATGGCTTGCGCGTCACGTTCCTTCTCTGTGTCTAGTTCGTAGACAGCAGTCGCCCCCATATCCTCTGGCCCCACGGGTTTCGCCGAGCGAGTGGACTTATAGACCACGCCGAGGCTCTCGGGCTCGTTCTCCCCCTCTCCCTCCTCGCTACTCAGGTCGCCGTAAGCCGCCTTCTGTTTACCACTGCCACGGGTTTTCTGTATCATCGGATTGTGGGTCGCCCGCTTCTTTTCCGGGCGGACCACAGTGCTGCCTTCGTCACTGCTGCTGCTGCTGTCTCCGGACTCTTGGTCGCAGACTGGGCGCTTTCTGCGGCCTGCAGCCCCTTTTCGCACAGGCTTTTTGAAAAGAAAGGTGCACACCTGGTCTGTCGTCTTTCCTGGAGAAAGTTGCTCTGCCATTTTAAGAGTTTCGAGCTCCGAAATGGCTGTAGCCTGCTGGGTGGCGCGGAGCTGCTTCACGTGACTGCACGTCTTACGCTCGACCGCGAGTCGGTACAAAATCGTCTGCGGAAAGACGACTGTGGGAGCGAGAGTGTGCGAGAGCGCGGGCGCGCGCCACTCTTGGGCCCTGCCGCGCCCCGTCGCTTCCTCAGGACGCGTACGTGACCCCGTCCCGCTCGTGCGCTGCCGCGGAAGTTACCGGAAAGGGATGGAAGCCGGGTCACCTTTAAGGAGCTTGGAAGGAAGTGTTTGGCCTTGGTAACTGTGTCGCGATGTGGTTCGAGATTCTCCCCGGGATCGCCGTCATGGCCGCGTGCTTATTCGTCCCGGGAATGGCCACTGCACGCATCCACAGGTTCACTAACGGGGGCAAGGTAAGGCGGCTTCTCCGGCCCGGCGGCTGACTCCACCGGCTGGCGTTACGAAATGGGCGGTGGGGTCGGGAACCCGTTAGGACCCGGAGCCTCTCTCCGAGATGGGGAATACCGAGATCGGCCCTCCCTTTTTTTTTTATTGCCTAAAAGCAGAGGCTTGCGGAACGAAGCCGACGGGAACCGTATTCTACTTTAGCAAGAAACAGCTGGTTGCTAGGTGAAGCGTGGGCAGGAGGGCGGAGCAGAGTTTTGGGGGCTGGAAAGGCCGGAGATTGAAAGAGGTAGGTCCAAACTGCTAGGCAGAGGAGAGAGGCGTCAATTAGTCTTGCCCCACTCCCTCTGACTTCTGGTCTCCTTTCTTGCTGGATTTTGATTTTAATTTCTCTCATCCATATCTTGGTCTTCTTGTTTTTCACTTTTTTCCTAGCCTTAGTTAGTTTGTTTTGTTTTTGGCCGCGCCGCGCAGCTTGCGGGATCTCAGTTCCCCGACCAGGGGTTGAAACCCGCTCGGGCAGTGAAAGCGCCCAGTCCTAACCATTGGACCTCCAGGAAATTACCCTTAATTAGGTTTTTTTACTTTGACATTTTTTTATCCTCCCACTTTCTCTTGCAAGCCTTTAGGAACTTAGGTCATGCTCCTGTTTTTCACATTAGGATTGTGATTTTCCTCTCTAATTAGTCCTTCATATTATCTCTAAAGTACAGAGTATAAAGGTATTTACTTTCTGTTTTGTGATTGTCTTTCACTTGTGATCTACCACTGTTGTTTCTTCTCATTAGGGTCCCCAAAGGGAACAAGTAGTCATGACTTTAAAAAAAAAAAAAAAGAAAGGAGGAAAGAAAAAAATGATGCTGGTTAAAATAGAAAGTGTAAGAACTCATGGTTACCATCTTAATTCTAAAGTTTAGTGGTCCGATTTTATTTAGGATTCTGGTCTTATATTGTTAATTTGGTTTTTATATCAGTGATTCCATTTTTCTGGAATATCACTTATTAATATCCTTCTATTGGGTCACTCATCTTTATAAACTACAATAACAATTTCTTTTAATTGTAGGAAAAAAGAGTTGCCTATTATTCATATCAGTGGAATTTGATGGAAAGAGATAGGCGCATCTCTGGAGTTAATCGTTACTATGCGTCAAAGGTAAGATGGCTCTGACACTAGCCCATCTGTCAGGGTTGAGGTGCATTCTGGTTAATGTTTTGCCAAAGGTCTTACAGCAGACTGGGAAAATGCAAACTAAAATAGCACTGTCTTTTACATATTTAATGATCCTTTGTATTTCTTATTATGTGGATCATCTGCCTATATCCTTTCTTGTTCTGTTATCTTTTTCTTTTTGATTTATAGGGCTTCTTATATATATATTACAGATATTAATCTTTTGTCTCTTTTATATGTGGCAAATATTTTTCCCAGTCTGCTGTCTTTTTTACTTTATGGTGGCTTTCATCAGATAGTTTTTAATCTTGATGTTCAGTTTATCATATTTTATTATTCTGGATTTTGGGTTTTATATCTTGTTTACAAATGACTTTTGTACCCAAGATTCTAAAAATATATTTCTACAGTTTCTCCAAATACCATTACAGTCTTTTTTCCTTTTTTACATTTAGTGCTCTGACCTGTCTACAGGTCATTTTGGGGTATAATGTGAAGCAAGGATTTAACTTTAGTTTTCTCCAAGAAACAGCCAGTTGTCACAGTTATCTACATATGGAAAAGTCCATTTTTTATTTGAAATACCACTCTAGTAAACTAAATTTCCATATACACATGGGCCTGTTTCATGAATGCACTCTTTTTTTTTTTTTAATTTTATTTATTTATTTATTTATTTATTTATTTATTTATTTTTGGCTGTGTTGGGTCTTCGTTTCTGTGCGAGGGCTTTCTCCAGTTGCGGCAAGCGGGGGCCACTCTTCATCGCGGTGCGCGGGCCTCTCACTATCGTGGCCTCTCTTGTTGCGGAGCACAGGCTCCAGACGCGCAGGCTCAGTAGTTGTGGCTCACGGGCCTAGTTGCTCCGCGGCATGTGGGATCCTCCCAGACCAGGGCACGAACCCGTGTCCCCTGCATTAGCAGGCAGATTCTCAACCACTGCGCCACCAGGGAAGCCCGAATGCACTCTTTTATACTCCATTGGTTTGCCAGTTCCTGCACCAGTACGTTAAAGAATTACTATAATTTTATATTTGATTGAATCATATGAAACTGCTGTTTTTGTGGGTCAAAAATGGCCAAGCAGTAGCATTTTCATATGGTTCAACTTAATAGTATGTTCTTATATATTGTAGGAGTTCATCCTCATTATTCTTGTAAAAATTTTTACTATTTTATACTTCCTCCTTGCTAATTCACCCTTCACAGCAAATCTAGGTAAATATTAATTCCATTTTATAGATGAGAAAACAGAAGGTCAGAGTGATTAAATTACAGTATAAGGACTCAACCTATGTGATCTGCCTCTCAGTATAGTGCTATTTGAGAATCTAATCTGATGAACATGATGATATATATCTACTCATCTAGAGTGGTATTTCTCAAAGTATGGTTCAAGAATAACCAAAAAAAGGGAGAGTGGGGGAGGAATTCCCTGGCGGTCCAGTGGTTAGGACTCCGAGCTTCCACTGCAAGGGGCAGGGACACGGGGCACGGGTTCGATCCCTGGTCAGGGAACTCAGATCCCACAAGCCGCACAGCCAAAAAAATAAAAAAAGAAAAGAAAAAGTATGCCATCAGGATCACCTGGCATGTGAGATAAAATACAGATTCCTAGGACCCTGACTGGACCAAATGAATTAGGATTTTTACAAGGTGGCTCCTAGGACTATGCAATTTTAATTTCTCTCAAGGTGATTCTTCCTTCAATTGAAACAGAATACGTGGAATGTGTTATTTTAACACCTGGAAGAAATGTCATCACTGATTACTCTTTTCCTTTGTTGTTTCTGAAGTATTTGGTTGTGAACTGAGTAAGATAGAGTGGTCTTCTGAATAGTGTCATGCTTACAGGGCAAGAGTTCTGGAGTTGGGGGTCCCTGAACTTGAATTCTGGCTCTACTGCTTCCTTACTGACTTAAACAAGGGACTTTAAACCTCTCTGAGCCTCCATTTTTTTCACCTGTAAAAAAGTAGAATGGGGCTAATAATATCTTCCTGATGTTGGCTGTTATTTTATAAAACGGATTTACCTTACTGTCCTCTGACTCTGAGGGTGCTTTGTAGAAGGATCCAGGTGGTAAATAGTTGCTTTACTTTAGTTTTGATTGCAAGTGGAAGGGGGGGTTGTCTTTTCATATAAAGTGGTATGTTTGCTACTGTCAGAAAATGAAAATTAGGAGTCATTATAGGTTATAGGAATCATTGTAGGTTATAGTACATGTACATCTTTGACAGGAACAGAATTCTCACATTTTCCTTTTTAAACTGTTTTTCAGGGTTTGGAGAACATTGATTAAGGAAGCATTTTCCTGATTGATGAAAAATAACTCAGTTATGCTTGTCTACCCCCGCTAGAAGGTTATGCAGTGTATTGTGTAGCATGCAGTGTATTTTGTAGTGTGTAATAAAAATAAAGCAAAAAAGTAAAATCAGAGGTTTTCTTTACTTTTTAAAATGGTACTACACAAGATCAAGCAGTCTACCCAATGTAGCTTTATCACTTTAAAAAAACTAAAGGCAACTGAGGCTTGTAAAATTATAGACGTAATGTACACCAAGCACCAATCACTGTGCCTGGTGCCTAATGTGTCACAAATGGTAGTTCCTGCTATTGTAATATTACTGAAAACCATTGTTTCTTCAGAGATTGCTAGGAGAATACAGAAAAAGTAGTACTTTGTTTTTTTTCTAGTTCCTTTTCTGGGTGAATCCTATGTGCTTAAAATTCCAGACCGCACCTTCAACTTTGATGCACTCTGTATCCAGCACATAGTATTCACTTCAGTGTTGATTTTTATTTTAGATTGCTGTGTAGAGCAGCAACAACAGTGATTATGTTTATTAAAATGAGTGTACCGACCATTTGAAATAAAGAATTGCATGTTCAGATGATACGAAGATCTGAAAAGGTGTAACTGCTGTGAAGATGGTGATACTCCATGTGTACAGATCAACACCCCAGGTGACCACAGGACCTCTGGGTGAGAAAACTAAGTTACTTGTCATCCCCATCTTTTATCTAGTTTAACATTTGATCTGCTGGTGACCTTAAACACACCTGCACTGTATAGTTTCCGTTGACCTCATCTTACAGGACAGGGCTTACAGAGGAAGGAGGTGGCAGTCCCTCTTAGAGGAATACTGTATATTGTGCCACCCTGTGATGATGAAACTGTTTAAGGAAAGCTGTGGTCATGGCTAAAAGTTTAATACAACCTCTAGTCTTTATTTAGTGCTACACAGGGCTCATTTTGCTGACTGGTATTAGAAATATCTCTGGAAAGGAAGAGAGAGGGCAGGTAGTACAGATAGGAATACGGGAGACTTACTGACAACATTTCTAAATTTGTCACTAAATCTATTGATTTTTAGGTCTGTTCTCTGTCCACTGTACCTCTAGGCGGGGCTCATCCACTAGAGGATTCATCCTTAGATGAATGTCAGGGCTGTATAGCGAGGGGCTACAAAGTGACAGAAAATCAGTTGGTCAGGTTTAGCATTAGCGTCAGAATTCTTCACTCCCTTTTTTGTGGCACTTGCTATGAAATTTAGCCTTATTTTTATACTCCACTGCCAGGGAGTAAACCAGATTAAAACGCACACTTTGAAGCTAGAAGACTATAGTGGTGCGTTGTAGCCTGCATTTCTCTTGATTTTTTGAAAGTGCAGTTAGCCAGAAGGGTTTTCTTACAGCAGCTCTGACAGATGTGGTCTGGCTACTGACCTCGGGTCCATTGGTCACCTGCTTTTAAGGCCAGTTGAAAGGATGCTTGGTAAACGATGCCATTCATTTGGTTTTATTATCTTTTTTATTTATGTTTATTGAAGTATAGTTGATGTACAATATTATATAAGTTTCAGGTATACAACAAAGTCACAATTTTTAAAGGTTACACTCCATTTATAGTTATTATAAAATATTGGCTATATTCCCTGTCCTGTACAATATATCCTTGTAGCTAATTTTATACATATGGTTTTATTCTTTAACTTTTAAAACAGATACTGTATTCACATAGCTCAAAAATCCAACAATATAAGGTATTCAGTGAAAAGACTTGTTCCAGTCCCCTGCCCAGCACCTGCCCCACTGTCACACTACCCCAGAGGGTCTCTATGCATGTAGAAATACAAACACGTGTTCTTCTGTCTTCTGTGATGGTAACATTTGATACACAGTTTACCTTTATGTCACTTGTTTGGAAGAATGGTTCTTGTTTGAAATTATATCTGCCAGGCTGCCCTCATTATTTCTAGGGTCAAATGAAATAGTCAGTAGGAAAAGAGTTTGAAAAAGTTTAGAGGAAGTCATACACATTCAGAAGGGGGTTGAAAGAGGATGGCCCTGCCCTTTGGGAAACACTTTTAAGTGAAATATTTATGAAAAAAAAAGACAACACTCTAGAATCAGCAATTCCTACTTATAAGGACCCTTAGACATCTAGTCCAAATTCTGATTCCTCAGATGAGGAAACAAAGGTTCAGCGATGGGAAGCCATCACCTGGCTAGCTAGTAGCAGACCTGGGACTAGAATCTTGGTGTCTAGACTCCCAACCTAGTGTACTTTTAACTGTTCTTTGTGGCTCACTTCAATAAACACTGCTGAGTGAATGCCACATGCCAGGTACTGTGCCCCAGCTTTGAATAAGACAGCCTCGCCCTTCTGGAGCTCAGTCCGGAGGACTCCAAGGCAATTACAGGATGGGGCGGTGAGTGCTATGACGGGTCTGCAGAAGGTGCTGTGGGAGCACACAGCTGGGATCTGACCCAACCTTCAGATGGGGGGAAGGGAAAGGGCTTCAGGTAAGTTCCAGGTGATGCCCACACCAAGCCAAGTCTTGAAGGTTGGGGAGCATTTACGAGATAAGCAACTGAGGCGAGA
The DNA here is from genome assembly GCF_028021215.1 of Eschrichtius robustus. Taxonomy (NCBI): domain Eukaryota; kingdom Metazoa; phylum Chordata; class Mammalia; order Artiodactyla; family Eschrichtiidae; genus Eschrichtius; species Eschrichtius robustus. The sequence goes on from NC_090845.1 coordinate 105,766,839, forward strand.
AAGCAGCGCGAGCGTGAGGACACAAACTAGCGTGGCTGTGTGGGAAAGAGCCGCAAGTCATTGTTCAGAACTAGAGCAAAGAGTGCGAGGCAGGAAGGAGAGGGAAGAGGGACCGGAGAGGCTGGCAGGGCCCAGAACACCAAGGGCCTGGCCCGTCTCCCTTGGGTGTCAGACTTTGTCCAGGGCAGCTGGAAGCCTCTGGGGGCGGCGAGCAGGAGAGTGAGGTGGGGACCTGCATCCATCTGCCGGGCTGCTCTGCAGAGCACGGACTTAAAGACGTGCTTCTCAGCCAGGGTGAGTTTGCCCGTCAGGGCACATTCGGAAAGTTTGGAGACGTTTTCACTGTCACTTGGGGAGTCGGGGGAGGTGCTACTGACATCTAGTGGCTGGAGGCCGGCAATGCTCCTCAACAGCCTACAGTGCAGGGGCCAGCCTCTCCCAGGACAGTTTTAGGGAGCCCACGACGTCAACACTGCTGAGATTGAGAAACTCTGAAAGCAGCGGGGTCTCCATCAAGCAACACGCCAGGAAGTGTTATTTTTTATTTTTATTTTTATTTTGGCACGGCTTGCGGGATCTTAGTTCCCCGACCAGGGATCAAACCCGTGCCCCATGCAGTGGAAGCTCAGAGTCTTAACCACTGGACCGCCAGGGAAGTCCTGAAATGTTGCTGTTTTTTTAAAAAAAATTCCTATTTATTCTGGTCAGGAGTCTATGGGAGCAATTCCCCTTTTCCTCTCGTTCGTTCCTCGTTCTTTTTTCATTAGAGTTCAGATCCCAGATTCTCTCTCGGCTCATTTCTAAACCTGAACTTTATCCCATCCCTGGAGGCATTTGTAATCCCATGGATGTATCCCAACTCACTGCGAGTGACGTGCTTCAAGTCGAGAAGGCAAAGAACAAACCGTTTCTTTTCCGAAGGGCTGTGGAGACTCGGAACTTTGGGGGGATCAGCACATCAGGAGGCTCGCCGCCTTCAGCTGTGTGACCTCATGCAAGTCACTTCACTGCTCTGAGGCTCAGGTCTCCTATCTTCCAAGGGAGGATAGTACGCGCTCTGCACACGTCCCTGGGTATCTGAGACAGTCAGGACGCCATGCATGTGGAGTAGTTTGTAACTGGGCAGCCCTGTGCCTGTGGAGGGGACCACTGCTGGCGCTGCAAGCACCCCTGGAACAGCTGTCCAGTCCACTCCCAGGCCGCCCAAAGGCACTTACCCGACTGTGGTAGGAGGACCCTCAGGCCCACTGCAGAACCAAGTGTAGGTGGCGGTAGCAGTCTTGGGTCCTCTCTTAGAATGAGTGATCACACCTAGGGATTCACAGAACACCGCAACAAAGACAACAGACCACACTAACCTCGATAAGGACACGCATTGCTCTAAAGGTGTGTTCTGAGAGCAGAGAGGAAAATGCAGTTTCTTGCCACCATGAGGACCGAGTGCCCGGTTACCCCTCTCGGCAGACGTGGCCTGCTCTGTTCTAGGGGAAGGTGGTGACCGGATGGGACTGGAGCTGGCCGTCCTCAACAGGGAGCCTCTGGATGGGAGGAGGGTGGAGAGTTAAACATCACTTGGTTTTCAAGATTTCATATCACCCTGATACTTTTGTGACCTGAGAACTCAAATGATTCTACTACACTTTTGTGACACACAAGACACACGGAACAGTTATCGAGGTTTTTCTTTCCCAAGTATGTCGATGCAGATTTTACGTATCTAAAGACACTGGCGTTCAGCTTCTTGGCTTGGGTCCCCGTGTGCTTGTGTAATGCTGCCTTCCTCCACCCCACCTCATCCACACACCCCTGACCCAATATTTCATCTCTGAGGTTTGCATACTCGGGAATATTCTTTTGGGATGTGCTCTTCCTTTGCTTCCCAGATGAAGCTGGAGTAGAGCCTGAGCTAGACCCTGAGGGGTTGAGAATGTTCTTATGACCTTCACATATGGGGCACTGTCGATAAAAGATGAGGAAATTTCTGTAAGGAATAAATCCAATGCTATGTTTGCATAATCTTTAATTGTTAAAGGTTTCTTTGGCATATTTGTGTACCCTCTGTGTCTGATGCTGTTGGCCATAATATACCTCTCCCACCCCCAAAGCCTCTTTAGCAATGCAGAGCCAAGTCACTGCTTTTGGGATTTCCACAAATCTTGATTGAGGACTAAAGACCTAATTGTTCTTTTCAGGGCATCACTGAGAAAATGGCCTAGCAGATCTTACTTGTGTAAACCCATGTAACTGGTGCTTTACTAGTTTGAACACATTTTGTTTCATCTGTTGTTCTGTTTCTTGGCAGGCGTCTTCCTAAGTTCCAGAAAACATGGAGAAACCAATTATGATATATGGGCTAGAGAGTAGTCAGGTAATAACATTTACATACAAGTATGCAATTTCAGTTATGACCCTAAAGGACTGTAATACCAAAGGCAATAGGAAAAAAGGGAAGACAATGGAAACACTGAGCATCACTGCCCCCAAGAAAACGAGAATCTTTCCCGTGTGTTTAGGAGTTGCTTTGGTATACCTGCCTGTCCCCCTGTGTGCCACCTACCACACGGCTGGGGAGTGTCTCTTTCACTTAGCAGACAGATTTTTTTCCTTCTAGGTTTAATACCCTTTTTTCTGGAGGCCAGAAAACAGCACAGGCCCCCAGAAGCCCACTCCGGTCTCTCATCTCTAAGAGCCTGGTCTTTGGGGCGAGGTGGGTGGGTCAGGTCTCTAGGGCAACTCTGGAGTTTTCATCCAGTGTCTGTTGGGGGCAGCCCAGTGTGGTTATGACCGTGGAACAGAACATCAAGGCATCACCATCAAAAGTCCAGCCATCCGGGAACAGCTCTGCCACAGTACTTGTGTTCTGAGCATGGCACTGTTCAGTGAGGCACTCGCCCTATGGCAGACCTGCATGCTCAGGAACAGCTGGAACGTTCTGAGTGGTCTTTATGACATCATGACTGTCAGGGATCCACCCACCTGGGACTGACTGGCACAGTCCAGTACTCAGGGTGTGTGGCCTTTATGGATGGAGAATGGGCCTCAGTTTAGGAAAGGCCCTGGGCCCCTACCACCTCCTCTCCCTTCCCGGGACAGTCTGGTGGCCTTTTAGACTGGAAGTGAGGTCACTCTGCCACACACTTAGAACCTGCCCCAACCCAAGATGCCTTGCTACATTTGACTCACTGGTTCTCTTTTCACGTGAGCGCACCTTATCTTCCCACCTAGATTGTAGGTGCATTGAGGGTGGGAACCTTGTCTCACTCAGCTTCACTTCACCACAGTGCCCGCCACCTGTCCACTTTGCAGCACTTAGAAGATATGTGCTGGCTGACTGGGCTCACTTGACAGGAGAACGTCAGCATTTAGCCCGAGCTTCATCGCTGAGAACTGACAGCCTTGCTGGGCATAGGCCGGGAGGAGGAAGGGCGGGCTGGGAGAGTAAGAAGATAAATAAGGGAAGGGGGTGACGGGGTGAGCATGAGGGTACAAGAGGAGGCGAGGGCAGGAACTGGGAGGGAACTGACATGACTGAAGGACTACAGGTGGGAAAGAATAGAATCCAAGGCCCAAGGTGTGGCGTCCTTCCTGGCGCACTGACGTCAATCGCCCCTGCCAGCACCCCCCAACTGCCCTCAATTCAGGAAGGAGCTGACAGCGACGGAGGCAACTCCTCGCTCTAGTGAGCACCGCATCCTGGGTACAGATTCGCCCCACTTCCCATATGCGGGGGGCAAGTGCGGCCCCTGCCCTCTCCCTCCCCTGGCGGAAGGAAGGAAGCCCGGGAGGCGGGCTCGCACGTCTGATCCCGTGTGTCGTCGATGGTCTCCCTGAAGCTGACCGGGCACGCTTCGCGCACTCACCGGGCTGCCGTCAGGGTCTGGAAGGGCTTCGTGGCGGGTCTGGGTCCGCGGGGCACATCTTTGCACGCAGGCTCCACCTTCTTGCAGGGGCCAGGCTGGACCAGGCGCCGTGTGTGTGGGAGAGGGGCTGCCAAGGCTTATTTCCTGCTCGCCCTCCTCCCGCCCCACCTGCTCCTCCCCGGGCTCCGTGCCACTTCTCCACACTCAGCTGCGCCGGGAAGGAGGCATCCGAGGAGGGCATGCTTTGGAAGAACCTGTCCTCAGTGCTGCCTGAGAGTTCAAAAGGCCTCTCAACCTGGACAGCCTGGAGGCCAGAATTTGTCGCTTCAGTGAGTGGCCTGGCTGGGGGTAGGAGGTGAAGTTGTGGCCCACCCACTTGCAGCTCCTGCTTCCAAGAGGAGCCTTTCTAATCGTCTGGGAAATCTCTCCTGGCTCCCTCGCGCAAACATTTTGTCTTCTAGGAGTTTCTCATCACTGGTCTGCAAGTCTCTCTCCTCCGGGCAATTAAGAATCCCACTGCCCACCCTTCCAGGCCAGGTCCTCACCCTGGGCCTCGCACCAATGGCCCCGGGGCTTCTTAGGAGAGGTCTTGCTGCCCCTGCCCACAAAAGCTTGGCATGCAGGAGGCTGGAGCTCTGCTCTTTTGGAATGCATCTACGTAGGGCCTAGTGTTTCCAGTTTCCCCTCTTTCCCCCAGGGAACCCAGGAGGAGGGCAGGGTGTGGACCAGGGCCTGCTATGGCCCTAGAAGGTTCATGGCGGTTGGTCTGATGGACCTTGTGGGAGTCAGATCAGCAAACAGAACTGAGGCCAGTCCTTATCATCAATTGTTTTCGTAGATCAGGAGCCTGTGGGCTCACCAATGGCAGTGTCCACACTCCTGCTTTGGCTGCTGGGCATCAAGCCTAAACAGTGAGAGCTCAAGACACACCCGCCCCTGTTATCCTAGGCACATTCTCCTAGCTTTGGGGAAGTGACCGGCTCTTTCTGACTGCTGTACTTTTTGATCTCCCCGTTATGGTTTGTCTCTTCATCGTCATGATTGTGGTACCTAATGGTTATTGGGCACTGTGGACAAAGAAACTCGCCTGCCACTCTAGTAAACAAAGAATGTTGCCCGCCATCAAGCCAGGAGCCACTGCAGCTGCATCCCCAGCCCAACACGGTGCGCCCTGAGGGGAATTCAGAAAGGAGAAAAACAGGATACTGGCTATAGATAGTTAAGATGCATATCTAAGGAATGATTTCAATGAGCCCAGACTCTGGCATCTTCACATACAGAGAAAAGCACTAAAGTCATGAACTTGAGATGTTTTTTGTGATTAGCAATAATCGTTTGATGTTTGACAACATTATTTTTTTTCAGCAAAAACTCCTATATATCGTGGCTCCTCCCTTACCTCTTCAGAACGGTTCCTCAGAGCTCTCTGAGAGGCTGTCTCATGGACTATAGTCCTCAGTAAGGTCCCTGAATAAAACAGAACTTAAAACTTTTAGGTTGTGCTTTTCTTTTCTCCAGTCAACAGCACTTACAGTGTGCCTGTCCTTGTTTTGAGCGCTCTGCATGAATCGCTTCCTTTCATCTTCTTATCAGCCTTATGAAGTGATGCCTATCAAGATCCCCATTGTACACATGAAGCTCAGAGAGGTGAAACAACCTGCCTAAAGTCACAAAGCCAGTGCATGGCAGAGCTGGGGTTTGAAATCCTGTCTGTGATCAGAGCCTGAGTTCCTCCACCTAAGCCACAGTACCTCCCACCCCAGTCCATCCCCAGTCCATCCCTACCTCACTACACCATCTCAGCGGTCTCTGTGTGTGGGTCCTGGATCTGGGTGTGTCTTCCAGGCAGTGAGCTCAGCATTTCATCCTGGATAAAGAGGACACTTAGCAAAGCACTTTCCTTTCTTTATTGGGATTGAGACCAACTGTCTTATGGTAAGAAACCAACCACTCCATATATAAAGCACAGTGGTTAAGGGCAGGGGTTCTGAGACTTAGGGCTTTCATGGATTAAGAGAATTAATAAAACTGGGTCCTAACACAGGGCCAATGACTTTTGATTTCACCATTTAAAAGAACACTATTTATACTACTACTACTACTACTATTAATAGTACTACTAGAAATAATATCTAACCATTATAGAGAGAGGCTATGATGTACCAAGCACTGTTCTCAGTCTTTACGTAAATTATCTGATTTGATCCTCATAAAGAACCCTATTCCATAGGCACTGTTATCCCCGTTTTATAGATAAAGAAACTAAGAAACGTTAAGTAAATTGTTCCTGGGTCTGTGCTGATAACCATTACAATATAAGCTCACCCTTGATTCATAAAAGACACCTTTGAAAAAAATCAAGCACACAAGGGAGACTCTAACCTCAGAATTTGGGAATAAATAAGTAAAAGCTCAGTGAAGTTGGACAGCTCTGGGTTTGAGTTTGGGGCAACTTATTTAATACTCTCTGTGCCTCTGTTCAACTGTAATGAAAGCACTGACACCTACCTAATGGGGCTATTGTGAGGAGTAAATAAGCCCTTCCCACGGTGACTGGCACATAATAAGGACCCCCAGTACATACCAGCTGCAGGCTTACTACTCCTCCTGGCACAGCCCTGCGAGCCCATCTGCTGGGGAGAAGCTGGGTATGGACAGGACAGCCTGGTCCTGCTTTGCAGGTCAGATTGTTGCTGTGACTGACTATCCCCCTCTCTCACTAACAGAAGCAGTCAAACATTTGGGCTTTACTTCCCATTGGTTGAAATTGGTGTTGCCTTGGCAGCACTTGTAAACATTCCGGCTGGGAATCCTGGGGAAAAGCTGCCCAGAGACTTTCTGAGGCTTCCCGGGCTACTACTGTTCCAGACAAGGATCTGGTCACTCAGGTATCGAGGGTTATTAAGGGTGGGAGGGTTCCACAAAAAGGACCTGCAATTGTTCTCCCCATTCATCGCTCAGACCACAAACTTGGCCCTGGCCCTTCACACCCATTTTGCCCATCTGGCCTTTCACTAGGAAGGGAAGGGGAGAAAAAGAACTAAGAGAGGCCAGTTGGAGGGATGCTTTAGACTGGTGCCCACAGATGTGTGAGGGTAATATCTGAACTTTCCTGAGCCCTGCTCCCCCCTTGCCCTCTGCCACTGGAGCACAGGGCTCACTGGGTCCTTCCATAGACAAGGCCCCTACCTCATTTGCTAGGTGTTGAAGGGCACAGATTTGGCTTCCAGTCAATTTGTCAAGAGGCAGTTTGCTGAAAGCCAAGTCGCTGAATGACCAAGTAGCCAAATGGGCCATTTTCTGAAGGATCACGTTGCTGTATGGCTAACTCACCAAAGCCTACCGAATTTACCAATTTACCAAAAAACTATTGTTGTCTAACTATAGAGTTTACGGCAAATTGCTTTGGCCAAATTGGCATGGGCCTTGGGCTGGGGAGAGCTAGTTCTCTAGAGCTAAGGGCCTCCAGACACCCTTACCGCCACCCTTCAGGTCCTCCTCACTCTGGGATGGGCAGCCTGAGAAGATTCCGCTTTCCTCCAGAGGATGGAAAACTGTCCACCAGTTGCAGCAACAGGGAACTGAGGCAGAGGCAAACGAGCTTAAAATGCTGACATGAAACCCAAATGAACATGAGTCAGTATTATTCCCAGAATGTTTAAAGGCTGTTCACACCATTTCTGGCCTGACGGCCAGGGGAACTGGGGTTGCTTTGTACAGCACTCATCACACCTTGGGACCAGCGATGTCCAGAAAGGGAACAAAGGGTGACCCTTCTTGAAAGAGGCTCGCAGAAAGAGAGTGAGCACATTCTGGACGGCAGACGGAAATGTGAGATCAGGGCCCCAGGACTCTTTGTGAATCTTGGAGGGAGGAGAGTGGGGTGATTAAGAGCACAGGCTGTGGAGCCGGATGGTCTGGTGTGAGCTTGGCTTCCTCATCTCACATGGTAACGAGAGGCCCTCTCTTTATGACTCAGGGCCCCAGCAGGAAATTGTTGGCATACAGAAAGTAGGAGAGGTCCAGACGTGTTAAGTAAAGGGAATATTTACAAAGGTGTGGGCAGAGGGTAGGGAAAGGAGGGGCTGGTAACACTGGGGCCATGGGGTTGAGGGGAGAGGAAGGTTACCCTCACCAGACTGACAAGTGGTGAGCGAGCTGCCCTGGGACAGATGGACGCCTCCTCCACACAGCCAGCCACAGGTGACCCTGGAGGCGGAGAGCCCCCGGTGAATACATGCCCGGAGCTCACTCTTCTCCCTTCAGCCTGGTTTCCCCATTGTGTGGCACCTCCTGGAAGCCAGAGGGCATGGGAGAGCCCACTGCTGCAGTCCCGGCAGGTCAGCGTTCCAGGGCAGAGAGCGGGGGAGGTGGGGAGAGTGGGCCTGGAAGGGCACAGGGAAGGTCTCCAGCCATGATCTCACAGCGCTGTGCTAAGAGGTAAATGGAACGAGGCCCATTACACACCCCAAATTGGGAGTTGCTACTTTTACAAAAATAAATAGCTCCCCTGGGAGTGAGAGAGCCACTTTCATGCAGGGATTGCCTACAGGGGGTTTATAACTGGCGCTAGAAGTACGTGACTGCTCCTCAGTGAGGAGACCTCAGTATAGCAGGGAAAGAAAGAATCCAAGACTCAAGGGAAAAAGATGGAAAACGTGCAAAGACTTCTAGCTCTGTGATGAACCCTTCACAGCCCTGATAACTCTAATTTCCACAGTCTCAACAAATGGTAAAAGCATTTGGAAAATTTTAGTTATCACTTATAAACATCTTACTAAAATAGGAGCAGACAAATGTTTTCTGAATAAATCTCAAGGCATGAGCCAGCATCATACTTACTGGTGTGACACCAGAAAGCATGCCCACTGAAGCCCGATGCAAAAGGAGGGTCACCATCTCCACTTTCACTTCCATTTTTCCGGAAGTGTTACCCAAAGCTAACACTTATATATTGTAGGAAAAGAGATGGCAAAAAATGATAGTTTCCGGCAGATAATTGTATACCTGGAAAATCCAAGAGAAAAAAACCTGAAAAACGAACCTCTCCTATACTGTACTGACTCTAATCATTTTGATATACTTTTTTAAAGAGCCACTTGCCCTCAGTGGCCTAAAGCAGGGGCTGAAGTTCTAAGAAAGACTCAACTAGAAATCAATATTGTTGGAACTCTAAGGAAGTTAGGAATCATTCGGCTATGTCTTGCTGAAGTCTTCATGGTTATGAGAATTGGCAAATCCTTGGTTTTCAGGAATATGGACCTCAGCAGCCAGGCACAAAGGGTAAAGAGTGAGGCCTCTCTCCTACCCCAACCCCTAATTCCCTCCCTAGAGGCAACACCGTTTCCTGTGTCTTGTGATTCTTCAAGAGATAGTCTGTACTTAGACGAGAGTGTACACACGTGCACACACACACACACACGCAAAAAGTAACTTTTTGAGTTTCTTTTCCCAGTCAAAAGAAAATGAATGTGACTAAAAATGTCAAATTTCAGAAGGAAGTAGATGTGGATAAAGGTCCCTACAAGCCAGATGATGGATACAGAAGACACTCAAAATGTAACTGAACTAGCTCTAGCTTTAGCCAAGAATGCCATCGCTGCTGCTATCAAGTCCATGGAAGGTAGTAATCCTCTTGGGGTGCGTAAAGGATGGTCTCATTATATAACAGCACACTAGGAGGCAACTAATAAACTCATACCTTGTTTGCAGAAGCCGAAAACCCCATCAAAAATATCGACTGGATCACACAAGGTGAATTCACAGAAGAAAGGGGCCGTAAACAAATTGAGGAGTTCATTTCGGTAAGTCCGTTGACCACTCCAGCTCAGCACACAAAGGGGAAGAACAATTAAAAGGCTCCTGTTTGATGCAAGGTGGGAGTCCTTCTAGGAAGCCTAAGCAATGATATCACAGGCAACCTGAATAAATAAAAACTGTCCTCATCTGGGTTGCAAAGTCAAGATGGGATAGTCTTTGAAGGTGAAAAGCCAATTGTATTTTCCGGTGTTTGTGTCGTCCTCACCGTACACCTCCCTAGGAAAATCGGATATTCTCAGCTAAGCAATTTCCCCATGCTGCTGCTCTAAATGGGGGCCTAGTGGCCTAAGGAGGGAGGTGCCCCTCTAAAACGGGGGTTCTCCAGACCCAGCTTTAGAGTTCTCATATTAGCAGAGGGGATGCACACAGATCACGAGTCTTTTTGATTTAGCTTTGGAATGTATTCACTGTACAGTCAGATGCACATGCTCATGAATTTCTTTTCTTTTTCCTCCTGGTCCTGGCTCTGACCTATTTGTGTGGCTTATCCCGGCAGCTCTGGGGAGAAGGCCCTGGGTGGCTTTGCATAACTGGCGGGGTGGATGAAGAAGAATGGCCTGAAATCCCCACTCACTGTATTTCCTTAGAAGAGAAAGCAGTTGAAATTGGTGGAGGCAAACTCTCCCAGCCTGGGAGAAGTCTCCAGCTGTCTCTGATCAGCCCATCCAAGCCTTCCACCCTAAGGGCACTTTCCCAGGCCCAGGAAGGCTTGGTCAGGTGGGAAGGAGGAAAAAGGTCAGGGGTTCCTGGCTCCACACCCTCCATCCGTGATTGCGGCATGGCTCGCCATTGCCATTGCAAGGGGTATCAAGAGCACAGTGAAGAGAAACTGTGCAAAGTACTAGTTGCTCTTGGGCCTTCCTGCTCTGGAGCACATCTCCCATTTGGGTTTGGGCAAAAGTTCCTGCCTGCTGCACCCAAAGTTTGTGAATCAGACTGAAATTGGACACAGAACAAGCAGGAAAATGTTCCCCTGCAGATCCTACTGGTTCTGAGTAAAAGGCAAAAGTCAGTCCGGACAGTGGCCTATAGGGCCCGACATAATCTGAGTCTCCATCCCCCCTTCCTCCCAACTGCCTGCTCAGACTCCATCACCCACCACCTTCTCCCCGTTCACCTTCCTCACTCCAGCCATGCTTGCCTCCTTGCTGTTCAACTGCCAGGCATGCTCCCACCTCAGGGCCTTTGCACTTGCTGTTCCCGCTGCCGGAACCCTCTCCCCTGAGATCTACTCTCATGGTTTGCACTTTCCCTCTCTTCAGGTCTTTGTTAGGATGCCTTTTGCTCACTGAGGCATTTCCCGGCCACCTGATCTAAAATTGCACCCATCTCTCCTCTGACTTATTTTTTTCATTAGCACTTACCTCTACCTATGATATTAGATTTTATTTACCCTATTGCCTTTTTTCCATCACCAGACCACATGATCCATGAGGGCAGAGACTTTTGTTCATTGCTCTGTCCCCAGGCCTTAGAAAGGTCAGGTACATAGAGGATGTTCTATAAATATGTGTTGAATACATGAACAGATTTATTCTCTCCATACCATTATTCTTCACAGATGAAAAGCTAAGTCAAGGGCTGTTGTGAGGACACAGACAATTAGAAAGTAGAAGGTGACAGAAAAGCTAAAAGCTCTATATAACTCCTGACATAAAATCACCCTGTTCCCAGCCCCACTAATGCAGCAAGCCCTAGAAGTGAAGTCTACCATCTAAGTGCTAGGCATTTCTGATGGAGAACTTTCTCAAGCCTATTGCAGATTTCCCAGAGTCCACCATACATCAGGGGACAGCAAATTAGGAGTTACCATTTCCTGAGTGAGCACTGCTATGTGCCAAGCACCACTAAGCACTTCACATGCATTATCTCATTTAATCCTCACAACAAACCTGTGTATAGGTACCTCAGTGTACCCATTTTACAGATGACGAATCTTGAGGCTCAGAGAGGTTGGGCAATTTGTCCAAAGTCTTTCTGATTAACCAGCAAAATGAAGTTCTGATCATAGGTCTGTCTGATGTACTTCTTCCACCTTAACAGGAGAAGTACTTTTTGATGACAGAAATAATGCAGTTTACTATCAATGAAAAATGCAAATTCAAAAGATTTTAAGGTATTGCAATGTGAAAGGGGGCACGGGTTCAATCCCTTGGGAACTAAGATCCCGCATGCCATGCGGTGCGGCTCCCCCCCCAAAAAAAGAATGATTAAATCTGGTATCACAAGGCTTGTGTGTTTGTGGGGAGGGAACCGGTGCACTTATACATTGCCAATGGGCATAATAATTGGTTAATTTTCTTCAGGAATGAAATCTGGCAACAAGAATACACAAATAAGTTCTTAATATAAGAAAAACTGGAAAATCCCCCATGCCTATCACATACTTAAAATATTTTTACAATAAAATAAGACATCATTATTTAAAAAAAAAACTCTGAGCAAAAAGACACAAAGTAGAAAATGAAAGTTCTCAGATCTACTCCCTCAAATGTCACTTATCATCGATAACAGTTTTGTGCATATACTTCCAGGTGCCTGTTGATTTTGAGTGTCCAATAATATGTAATTGGCTAAGCCATCCATGGTAGAGTAGCACAATGAGATACTGTTTCCTGGAAGTGAGTATATGAAGCATATGAAGCAATGTTATGTAAAAATGATAAAACATGGGATAACACACACTCACTGCACAGAGATAAAAATGGGAAGAGAGTGGCCTGATGGAGATAGCTGAATTTACTGTGTCTAAGGCTGCTTTAGAAAATCCTAGAACTGAGACATCTGATGGGGTGGAGAGAGCACTGCTCGGGAGCCCTCCGAGCTGGCTGCTCGGGAGCCTGGGTCCCAGCTGTTGTGTGGGATTGTCCCTTCCTATTTCTAGGCCCCAGGATCCTCATCTGCAAAGTGAGGGGCCTTGTTAGATGATCTTTAGGGACCACTCCAATGCTACAAAGTCTGTGATTGTGTGACAGATTAAACATTAGGCCTGAAAAAGTATATCAAATAACACAGAAAGGTTGGGAAAAAAAAGACATGCTCCAACGGGCCTCATGGGGTTGGCTGTCGGACTCCTTCACTGAAAGGGAAAATGATCTATGTAAGAAGACACAGAACTGATCTCAAGGAATCTAGAGTCTGGTGCTCCTCTCTGGCTAACTGAAACAGCCAATTGGGTATAAGTTTGAAATAAAGTTAGCTGAGGCAGAAGGCCAGCCTACATTTTTTTTTTTTTTTAAAGGAAGGCCTGAAGTCTTTTTACCATTTCCTCCCAAACTCTCTCTCTACATCACTGGGATTGTTAGACAATCCTACTTCCTTCCTTCTGTGGACCTTCATCTTAATTCAAGATCTTTTTTAGGAAGCTTTCTGTGCCCCAATAGCCAGTGCAACGGTGTTCCGTTGAACTTGTGGAACACCTCTGGCATTCAAGGCCTGGTGCCCAGACTCAAGGCTACATCATGCCTGTGTGGATCCTAGGTGTTAGTAAGATCTGTGCTTTGGAGGGGGAAGCTTCTCCAAGGGATCTGAGGGATCTGAATGATCCCTTGCCTGATCTATTCCTTTTCTGACCTTATTTTACCTACCACCTAGGGCTGCAATGAAGTGAGTCTGATTTTCCAAAACAGCTTGTGAAATCAGCCCCCTTACTTTCTAGTCACACCTTTAGGTCTTCTGGAGTAGAGTGAGCAGAACACGTGTTCTAAGCACTTTCTAATTATTTTCCAATTAACCAAAGTTGCCTTCCAAGTAAAGGTCTGGAAGGAGGTTAGCGTGTACATGTGTGTGGTGTGTATGTACACACACACTGAGCGTGGGCCCCTGAGCTCCAAAGCCCAATCTCAAGCGATGTCTGCACTATTCACTTATTTGACATTTTAGCTCCACCTTTTCTCTCCCCTACCTGTGGAGATAAGCGGGAGTTGACTATAGTTTGAATCCCAGTCAGAAGTGTTAGAAATGGATCCAGAAGCAGGGCTGTAACCCCTACTGTTGTGCGCTGCCTTCGTCTAGACAGCTTGAACAGAAGTCTGCTTTTCTTCCTTTGTGTGCTTTTTATTTTTTCCTATGAAACAGAACTGGGAGTATCAAGGCCGCTGGTCGCACTACACAGAGTTTTTAAAGAGGGAAGATGTGATTCACAGCTTCCACTACATCTACTGTGTACACTGGAGCATCCCAACTGCTCGGAGACCCATAGCACGAACCACTGCCAGTGTCTACTTCACCATCAAGATCAACACAAACAAACCTCCGGTAAGCGCTTTCCTTTTCTGCCCTGTTCCCTTCAGTGAGGCTTCGATGAGAATAGAGACTTCTCTTGTCAAGGCCATTGATGGGCCCCTTCTTTGTGAAACAGAACAGTCGTATTTCTGTCCTCGTCTTGCTTGGCCCATCTGCAGCACTTGCCATAGCTGATCACTCCCTCCTCCGTGAAATGTTCCATTTGGCTTCTAGAACAACATTCTCTCCTGGTTTTCCTCCTGCCTCACTGACCATTCCTGCTCTACTGGTCTACTGGCCTCTCCTCCTCTCACCAACCTCTTCATGTTGGAATGTCCCAAAACTCAGGCCTTGAATCTTTTCTCTAGCCTCACCTCCTTGATGATCTTATCCAGTCTCCTGGCTTTAAATGCCACCTCTAGCTTATGATTCCCAAATTTCTATCTCCAGCCCAGATTTCTGCCACTTGGATGTTTAATAAACATCTCACTTATTGTATCCAAAACTGAACTTCTTATTTGCCTTTCCAAGTCCAACCTACCTGTGCCTTTCTCATCTCAGCTGATGGCCAAAATCCTTGGCGTCATCCTTGACTCTTCTTTTTCACTCACATCCATTAGGAAATCCTGTTGGTCCTACCTTCAAAAATAGGCCCTGATGGGACTCCCCTGGTGGCGCAGTGGTTAAGAATCCGCCTGCCAATGCAGGGGACACGGGTTCGAGCCCTGGTCTGGGAAGATCCCACATGCTGCGGAGCAACTAAGCCCGTGCACCACAACTACTGAGCCTGTGCTCTAGAGCCCGCGTGCCACAACTACTGAAGCCCGCGCACCTAGAGCCCGTGCTCCACAACAAGAGAAGCTACCGCCATGAGAAGCCAGTGCACCGCAACGAAGAGTAGACCCCGCTTGCCGCAACTAGAGAAAGCCCACGCTCAGCAATGAAGACCCAACGCAGCCAAAAAAAAATTAAAAAAAAAAAAAAGGCCCTGAATCCAAGCATTTCTTCCCACTCCACCTCTACCACCCTGGGCCAAGACACCATCATCTCTCACCAAGTTTATTTCAATAGGCTTCTAACTAGTCTCTCTGCTTCCACCCTTACCCGCATCCTGTCTCTTTTCAGCCAGCCGGAGTGAGCCTTGGAAAAATGAAGTTATGTCACGCGTCTGTTTTGAATGTTCCAACATGCTTTTCAAACTTCAAAGTGCATGTGAATTACTCAGGGGTCTTGTTAAAAGGAAGATTCTGATTCAGCAGGTCTGGGGCTCAAACTTCTGCATTACAAAGAAGCTCCCAGGGGATGCTGATGCTGCAGGCCCACAGGCCATACTTTGAGTAATGAGGGCCTACAGGCCTTGTGTGATCTGGTTCCTTGTTATTTCGACTTTCCCGTTACTCCTTCCCCCTCACTCTGCTCCAGCCACTCTGATCTTGCTACTCCTTAAATAAGCCAGGTATTGTCCCTCCTCAGGGCTTCTGCGCTTGCTGTTCCCTTTGACTGGAACCCTCTCCCCTAGGTACGTGCACAGCCTGCTCGCTCACCTCCTCCACTGCACTTTCTACCCACCCCCATGATTTTGCTTTTCCTCCATAGCACTTTATCACCTTCTGATCTTCTATGTAACTTCTTATCTTGTTATACTCTGCTCCCCCACCAGAATGTAAGCTTCAGAAAGGCAGGGATTTCTGTCTTGCTGTAAAACAAAGCCTGGTAAATAGCAGGCACTCAATAAATACTTGAAGGAATGACTGCTTGTAGCCACTAGGTCGACCGTGAATATGAAATATGTTGATAGCTGGTGTGAAAGGAGTCCAAATAACATGTATGACTCCAAGGCTAGGGTCCTTAGAACAGGGTTGGTACCAAGCATAATGCCTGGAATACAGCAGACATAAAAATGTTATTTCCCCTCTGCCTTCATCCTTTCAAAGTTATTTGAGGCTCTGCCTGACTCTAAGGCTTTATATATGACGACACAGTGAGCCAACTATGTCCTATATTCATCCTATCCTAGTACAAACTTACCTAGTTGGAGGGTTTGGAACCTGGAGTGATCTAAAGAGGTAAAATCTGTGAGTTCTCACTTCTCCTGGTCATATATCCCGCCATCAGCTGTCTTGCTAACTGGTGAGCTCTAAGATCGGAAAGTGAGGCTGCTGGAGGTGAATGAGACCATGACAAGAGACCACACAGAGACAGGGCTTGGGAGCCTGGCTCTCACTCAGAATTCCGAGTATAATTTTGGAGGGGACACTGGATGGGGACCACTGAGACAGCATTACAACCTAGATTTTTATGCTGCTTTTAAAATGTTTTTGAACCATGTTCATCTATATGGTTTCATTCTTAGGCCATCCCTACAAGGTAAGTTGGTACTGTTGGTTGAGTAAACTGGAGCACGTAAAGAAGGCACATGACTTCCTCATGCTCCTAGTAATGAGAGCACAGCCTCTCTTGACTTGTTTTCAATTTTGTGGATACTCTTAAGGTATTTGTTGCCAAAAAGATCTTTTGGGGAACACAGGTTTGAAGTGAAAAAGAACTACTACCTACAGACCTCCAACTCACAGGGAAAATGAATTCTAGAAATTGAAGAGTCTACTTATGGACACTTGTAGCAATGGAAAGAATCATGAGTTGGTGTGACTGGTCTTGGCTGACAGCTGTCTTTTTCTCTTAGGATACACCCATTGATGTCTCTTACGTCTTTGAGAGCCATTCATTTGTTCACAGGTAATGAACATTTAGAGACTTACTTTATTTTTTATTTTTTTTAAAAATTGGTCATAGCTTTATTCAAACGAGTAAAGTTTTAGCTGGTAGTAAGGCAAAGCACTGTTCATTAACATTTATTTATTTCCCAGTTAGATATATTTTTTTAAATTTTTTAATCAGTCATCAATTTTATACACATCACTTTACACATGTCAATCCCAATCGCCCAATTCAGCACATCACCATCCCCACCCCCCACTGCTTTCCCCCCTTGGTGTCCATACGTTTGTTCTCTACATCTGTGTCTCAACTTCTGCCCTGCAACCCGGTTCATCTGTACCATTTTTCTAGGTTCCACATACATGCGTTAATATACGATATTTGTTTTTCTCTTTCTGGCTTACTTCACTCTGTATGACAGTCTCTAGATCCATCCACGTCTCAACAAATGACTCAATTTCGTTCCTTTTTATGGCTGAGTAATATTCCATTGTATATATGTACCACAACTTCTTTATCCATTCGTCTGTTGATGGGCATTTAGGTTGCTTCCATGACCTGGCTATTG
Source organism: Eschrichtius robustus (assembly GCF_028021215.1). NCBI lineage: Eukaryota > Metazoa > Chordata > Mammalia > Artiodactyla > Eschrichtiidae > Eschrichtius > Eschrichtius robustus. Next base: position 105,784,029 of record NC_090845.1, read on the forward strand.
TTAAGTAGTGTTGCAATGAACATTCGGGTGCATGTGTCTTTTTGAATTACGGTTTTTAGAGACTTACTTTAAAAGGGTGGTGGGAAAACTCATCACACTCCAGGAGCCCAGCAGGCCCACAGCCACAGGTAATTTACATAATGGTCACTTTTCTTCTTTGGACCACCTACTCCATTAAGATGGGCTGAAAGTAGGAGTCTGCCTTTGTTCTAGAAAATTGTTTTTATTTTTAGTGTCTCCTTTTTCAGTGATTATAAATGTGAGGATTAGTTGCTGGAGTAGGGTGGGGCCAAGGTAGGTCATGTCTACTGTTTCTATGTGAAACTTCACAGTCACGTGGAACTAACATATAACAATTCCTTTTGTTTGTACAGCGTCTCTCTTAGAGAATCGTTACATATAAACTCATTAAGCCTTTTATTGAAGGGGCCTAAGGAACAGAGATGACCTTTGTCCCCCACCCACAAAAGGCATTTTGCTCACTAGGAATGTAACAGAGTATACAGGTAATCAATCCCTGGCTCAATGTTTTGTTTCATTTTAAAAACTTCTGTTGTGTTTGTTTTTCTTCCTCTGCAGACCAGGAATGACTCACTTTCAAGAAAAACACCTGAGGGACATTATTGAGGCCAAATATATTTTAATGAATTCAAGTATCTTCCAATTCAACAGTGTCAGAATCTTCCAGAATATTTTAGGAATAGATTTCTCATCGGAGTGTTAAAAATACGATACTGCACATCAAACCACGGAATATTTATTGAATAATAAACTTGTGGCACACAATCCAGCTGCATTGGTTTTCTTTGCATTCATTCATCTTCCAGTTGGCAACTTCCATCACATTAGCAGAGTAACCAGTAAGTTGTCTTCTATTTTTTTTTTTTAATTTTATTTATTTATTTATTCATTTATTTTTGGCTGTGTTGGGTCTTCGTTTCTGTGCGAGGGCTTTCTCTAGTTGCGGCAAGTGGGGGCCACTCTTCATCGCGGTGTGCGGGCCTCTCACTATAGCGGCCTCTCTTGTTGTGGAGCACAGGCTCCAGACGCACGGGCTCAGTAGTTGTGGCTCACGGGCCTAGTCGCTCCGCGGCATGTGGGATCTTCCCAGACCAGGGCTTGAACCCGTGTCTCCTGCATTGGCAGGCAGATTCTCAACCACTGCGCCACCAGGGAAGCCCTGTCTTCTATTTTCTAAAAGGTTTTTCCCATCACTATCTGCATCACTCAGAGTCTTACAGGTACAAAAGCTGAGTTTAGGGAGTTGCTAAAATTCACCTGTCAGACCAAACTGAGATTGGTCCTTGGCTGCTTGTTCCCCCATTTGAGCCTAAGTCTCTAGCCTGGACACACCTCTTTCATGGGCACAACTAGGGAACAGAAAAATGGCAACAGTTCTACAGCTCATAATATAACCAGTCTGAAGGGTTTCCCTACTCACAGACCCCTTTATTTACTGCAAGTTAAGCCTCACTGTTAAACAATACATTCTGAAACTATGAAACTGGGCGTGCTGCCTAACACAACACAGCATTACAACTGTGATGGCACCAGGGTGGTTTGAGGATTGGGTGCAATGAAACAGGGAAGGTTCAATCACCACCCTTACTATTTCTTGTCTTCTTCCCATCCTCACGCCAGATCGTTCCTACCATCCCTGTGAGGTTGTCTTGCCTGGCTGCAAGGTTTTAAAACACCAAATACAAAATTATGAGTGGTTACTTACAGGTACATCAGAATATGTATTTATGTACACAAGCACTGGAAGGGAACACAGAATACTAAAGACAATTGACGGGGTAAGACTGGGGGTAATTTTTCTTTCTTCTTCTTTTTTTTAAAAATTTATTTATTTATTATTTATGGGTGTGTTGGGTCTTCGTTTCTGTGCGAGGGCTTTCTCTAGTTGCGGCAAGTGGGGGCCACTCCTCATCGCGGTGCGCGGGCCTCTCACTATCGCGGCCTCTCTTGTTGCGGAGCACAGGCTCCAGACTCGCAGGCTCAGTAATTGCGGCTCACGGGCCTAGTTGCTCCGCGGCATATGGGATCTTCCCAGACCGGGACTCGAACCCATGTCCCCTGCATTGGCAGGCAGACTCTCAACCACTGCGCCACCAGGGAAGCCCCTCTTCTTCTTTTTTAACTGTTGCATTTGTGCAATCAATTAAAAAGGAGGGAAAATCTCATCAGAGCAACAGGTGAGGAGGGGGGAAACTAGGTAAGTCTCCTTGGAGAACAAAAAATATATTTCAAATACAATAGCCCTCCCATTTGACTTATGGCTCAGGTGACTAAAACACAGTTTGAAGCAGTAACTCTAATAGGCTGAAAATAAAATACTTTTAGCCCTTTTATTCTTCCCTCCTCTTTCCCAAAGAACATGCTACTGAAGCTATTCTTTGGCAGATCTTTCCTGAAAAAACCTTGATGAAAGATATGATAAAGTTCTGAAATAAATTAATATATTTTCTTTCATTTATTCAACAAGCATTTGTTGAGTATCTACTCTGTGGAGGAGACAGAAGAATCCGATGAAAATCCACAATATTCATATATCACAAAATTGTTGCATTTAAACTACCTTGCCTACTGAATGAAAATCAGAGAACAAACCCATTCAGTCTCTAGGAACCAGTAACAAAAAGTAATGTTCTTAGAGAACAAAATTTTTATTTTTTCTTCTTTTTTTTTTTTTTAAATTTTTTTTGGCCACCTGCGCAGCTTGTGGGATCTTAGTTCCCCGACCAGGGATTGAACCCGGGCCCTCGGCAGTGAAAAACGCCGAGTCCTAACCACTGGACCACCAGGGAATTCCTGAGAACAAAATTTTTAAATGGGGAATATAAATTTAGGTTTTATTACACAGGGAAGTGGATGGATTATGACTCACAAATTTGGGACCTAGTTTCCTTTTAACTTTTGGAAATAATACATTTATTAGGCTAGGCAACAATGATGATAAATCGAAATCACTTCAAATTCAGGGATCATAAATGTTGCTACATGCCAACTGGCTGTTTGGTTCGTTAATTGTGGGTTAAAGTTAGACATTTTCCTAGAACATATGTTAAGTAGTAAAAATTTTATCTATACTTTGATAAAGTATATAAAGTATATTTTCACTGCCTTGTTTTAAAACATTTTTTCTTTTATTTTTTTTGAAGAGTACACTGCATTTATTTAACCCCATAAATTATAACATCTTAACACATGTAAATTATTTGTATTTTTAAAGTGCTTTGAAAGATATTTATTTATTTATTTAAAATATTTTTTTACTTTTTAATTTTTAAATTTTTTCAACATCCACCAGCCATTGCGTGACACACCAGCCGCCTCCCCAAGGAGCTTGAAGGTGAGGGGAGATGCCCAGTCTTGCCCACCACTTCCAGAGGCCCAGGCCAGCCACAGAGCCCTCAGGTTTGGGGACAGTCCCACCAGCCACTTGCTATTCATGCTTCCCCAGGAGTTGCTGAAACCCAGGTCACAGTTTGCCGTGGACTTGCAGACAACGGCGTCCAGAGGGCTCGTGTTTTACACAGGCACTAAGAACTCCTTCATGGCTCTTTATCTTTCGAAAGGACGTCTGGTCTTTGCACTGGGCGCAGGAGGAAAAAAACTGAAGCTCAAGAGCAAAGTGCAGTGATGGGAAGTGGCACACGGTGGCATTTGGGCAAGATGGAGAAAGGGGGCGCTTGGTTGTGGATGGTCTAAGGGCCCGGGAGGGAAGTTTGCCCGGAAATTCCACCGTCAGCCTCAGAGCACCAGTTTACCTGGGATCGTCTCCATCAGGAAAACCAAAGACCCTCCCCCAAAACAGCTTTGTGGGATGCCTGAGGAACTTTCAGTTGGATTTGAAACCCCTGGACACTGCTTCTGCAAGCTTTGGGGTGTCTCCCTGCTTGGATGGCTCTTTGGAGAAAGGCATCTACTTTTCTCAAGAAGGAGGTCATGTCATCCTAGCTAACTCCGTGCTTTTGGGGCCAGAATTTAAGCTTGTTTTCAGCATTCGCCCGAGAAGTCTCACTGGAACTCTAATTCACATCGGAAGTCAACCTGGGGAGCACTTATGTGTTTATATGGAGGCAGGAAAGGTCACGGCCTCTGTGGGCAGTGAGGCAGGTGGGATCCTGACATCGGTCACACCAAAGCAATCTCTGTGTGACGGACAGTGGCACTCAGCGACAGTCACCATAAAACAGCACATCCTGCACCTGAAACTGGACGCAGACTACAGTTCCACCGCTGGACAGCACCCCGTCCCCACTGCCCGCACGCAGGAGCATCTGCACATTGGAGGTGTCCCAGCTAATTTGAAAACCCTGAAGCTTCCTGCGTGGAAATCCTTTTTTGGCTGCCTGAAGAATATTCAAGTCAACCACATTCCTGTCCCTGTCACTGAAGCCGCAGAAGTTCGGGGGACTGTCAGTCTGAATGGCTGTCCTGACCACTAACTCAAACCCATCACAAGGCAAGGAAGTTCACCTCCGGAAGCACTGATTACCCAACGCCCCTCCCTCTCCCCTCTCAAGGTCGTTCTTGACTTAAGACACCATCCCGATGGGTTTATTAGCAAATCTCATTTTTAATTCCAACCACACATAGCCATCATTTTGGCATTCAGTGCTACATATATATTTTACATAAAAATCCCATTTCTTGAAGAGGATGAACAAATCCTTACATGCTTCTGGTAATATCATTTTCCACTAAAAGTTTGATGTCTTTTAAAGAACATTATTTTCCACTTGTTAAAAAAAAATATCTTTCAAAGCACTTTAAAAATACAAAAATTTTACATGTGTTAAGATGTTATAATTTATGGGGTTAAATAAATGCAGTGTTCTCTTCAAAAAAAAAAAACCTTTTTTTAAAAAAAAAAACTTTATTGTAAGGAGAGAGGGCACTTTATAACAGCAAAGTCAGAAATTCCCCATCACTCAGATAATTTAAATTTATCCTAGGCACATAATAATGCAGCTCAAAACAACCTTAACAAAAACAGCCAAAACTTCTACTATCCCCTCCCCCTTCGCTCGTATGTCCTAACAACTAAACTTTAACAAAAGGAGGGAAGGAAAAAGATCATGATCTCACAGTCCCAGAATTTTCCATTTCTCCCAAACTTAAAAGCCAACAGTAGCCATAAAAAAGTGAGAAAGTGAGGGGTTCTATATGAAGTTACAGATTAAACTGAATGACAGATGTAAAAAATAAACTGAGAAGTTTAGCAATGCTTAAAATGAAATCTGCTTATTACAAAGGACAGACTTTAAAAACGTTTAACATCATTTTAGCTTCATCCTTATGAAGCAACCAAGTTAAAACAATGAAAACAATGACTCATTATATTTTTCCTTATTAAACTCCTGACCATTGTTGACTCCCATCCATTTCTAGTATTCAAATAATGATCTAAACACAGCTCAGACGGAAATAATGTACTTACACTGGCACAACAGGAGACTTCCCAATATTTTATATTTGAAATAACCATTTTTAATTAACCTATTAAGAATTTTAAAACTAATGTTCACATTTTCAATTCAACAAGTCTGTGGGTTAGTTTGCTCTTTGGTTTGTTTGTTGGTTTTGGGGTGGAGGTAGGGACTAAAATCAAAATACATTACTTCCAGAGCTGACAATAATATTGTAATATACAAGTCAACCTTCAAATTCCAGATTTGCTTTTTTCAGCCATGCCTTCATTTTGGTAACAAAAGTGGCCTCCTGTGTGTTTCTATCAAGTCCATTTATAACACATTCAACATAGAGGAATGATAATTTCTCACAAGTTCAGTTGGGATGGGTTGGGGAGTGGGCACCATGTAGAGCCAATGGGAGCACTGTCCCATGGTGTGAGAGTTCAGTTTCTCACCTCACCAGCACCTTCTCTCAATGCCACCTCCCCCAACACAGTAGAGTTTCATTCATAATTTGGATTTTTAAACCAGAAGGTTGTTTTGGTCAATCCAAAATAACCCAAAGAGCTTGCTAAAGTTACATCAATAAGCAGCTTTTTATAGAAGGACTGAAAGAATTAAATAGAAGGCACAGTATAGCACTGTAAAGCTTCTTCAGATCATGATAATATTTTTGTGTGTATATATGGAACCCAAACTTTCTTTTTTGTTGTTAAAAATGTCTGATGAACAATCAGAAAATCCTTATTTGTCCTCTTTCCCTTTAGTTTTTCTGTATACCATCTCTCGAAAACTGGCCAGAATCTTGTTTTCTCTCTTTCGTCTCTCTTCTTGGTTAAAGGATGCAAGGGCTCTCTTCTCATCAGCACTATAGATCTGGTTCTCTTTTCGCAGTCGCACAGCCTCCATTCGGCGATGCCTGGAGATAATTTTATTTTTGGCTTAATTTCTCAGTAATTATTTTCATAGTGCTTCCTCACTAATCCTTTCGTAATACAGAGTAGTCTATTTAAAAAGCCGACAAATAGAAACTGTTTCTGTAATGAGTTAGATTTTCAAAAGATCATTCATTTTATCTGCTGACATGTCCTTTGATTCATTTCTAGTATTCAAATAATGATCTCTGCGGTTCTGTCAATAGGGTGAATGTTATTAATTTCAAATACTAAGGGCCTAAGTCTGGTTCTGTTATTTCCAGTAAAACAACTAGGAACAGGCAAATTATTAAACTTCCTAAGTGATATGTAGACCTGATAGTAGGATAGATAAGATTTAAGTTGTCATCTAGCAGGTGGAACTTCTTCGAAGTTCTAATTTATCATACAACCAAAAGAACCAGGTTTAAATCTACAATCGAATTTTTGGGTGAGTTTTGTGGGTGGATTTAACTTCCTTAGAATTCAGTTGCAGCTCAAAGAAAAGAAAGAAGGGATTTTAGCACAAGGACCAAATCAGGAAAGTATAGGGGTCGAGGCAGAGGGAAACTCTTACATCATCTTCAAAAGGTCTGCCTATTTAGAAGGAAAACTTCATGAAAACCTGCCTCTTTTATGTATATGTACCCAATCCTACACAATCAATTCAAGATGAAGCTTGAACTATGCCTAGAAAAACAGAGCAAACTGAGTAAGGAGAAGAGGGGAGGATTATTTCAGGTTAGTGTGAAGGTGGGGGAGTGGCAGGTGGTAAGTCAAGGAGACGACAATGTATTTAGGTTGCTCAGGGTATAGTGAGTAGTTTATCTGGAACGGAAAGTGCCATGTGAATGATGCTGTAATAAACATCAATGTACACATCTCCTAGTACATGGGAAAGATTCTCTTGGGTATGTAGGTATGGAGTTGCTGGGTCATAAAATATGTGAATGCTCAACTTCCCAAGATAATGTCAGAATGTTTTCCAAAATCGTTGTACTGATTTATACCACCACTGGCAATGCTTAAGAGAGCCTGTGGATCCACATCCTCTCAAATGCTTGGAATTGTTAGAACTTTGAACTTACCTCTATCAAATGGGTGTAAAATGGTATTTCCATATGTTGATTTCCATTTCCAATGATAACGAACATCTTTTTTGTATGTGTAGGCCATATATTTTTTCCTTCTGACAAATGCCTGTTTGTGTCATTTTCCCACTTTTCTTTTGGATTGTTTATAGGTATTCTTTAAATACTCTCAATACTAACTATCAGTTGTGTGTATTACAAGATCTCATCCCAGCTTGGAACTTGTCTTTTTACTTATTTTAAGATGTCTTTTGATAAACAAAAGTTCTTATTTTTAACTCAGGCAAATTTATCAATATATTATTTTATAGTTAGTGCATTTTTTTTGGCCTTCTTTAAGAAATGCTTCCCCACCCCAAGATCTAATAGAAATCTCCTCATATTTTATACGAAGAGTATTAAAGTTGTTTTTGACGTTTAACTCCTGATCTAGCTGCAATGATTTTTAAATATGGTGATACAGGGTTCTACTTTCATCTTTTTCCATACAGATAACCATTTTCTTCCTGATCCATTTATTGCCTAGTTCATTCTTTCCCCGCTGATCTGACATACCAGCTCTTTCATATAACAAAGTTCCATACATGTATGGCTCTGCCCCTGGGCTCTGTATTTTATTCCGTTGAACAGTTCATTTGTTACGCCACTCTTCCAAAGTGCTGCAAGCTTCATAATAAGCCCTCATATATGGTAGGGCAAATCACCTTCCTGCTCTTCTTCAGAAGTAAGATGGCTATTCTTGGCCCTCTAGTCTAACATATAAATTTTAGAACCATCTTATTACGTTTCATGAAAATCTCAGTTGTGATTTTGATTGGAACTGCACTGAATCTACAGATTAATTTTGGAAGAACTGACAACTTTACAATATTGCCTTCCTATTCATGAACATGATACCTCTCCATTTATTTAGGTCTTCTTTAATGTCTCTTAATAATGTCTTATAGTTTTCCCTGTAAAGGTCTTGGACATCTTTTGTGAAGATTTATTCCTAAGTCCTTCATATTCTCTGATACTATTATAAATGTTTTCTTTTTATTTAACTACATTTTCCAGTTCTTTGTTGCTGGTACATAAAAATGCAATTGATTTTTGGGTATTAACATTATATCCAACTATTTGTTAAACCTTCCTATTATTTGTAATTCATCTGAAGATTCTTTAGGATTTTCTATGTAAAAAATCATATCATTCACAAAAAATGACAGTGTTATATCCTCTGTTCTAATTCTTATGCCTCTAATTTCTTTTTCTTGTCTTACTAGTCCTTAGGTATAATGTTTTCAAATATCAGTCCTCAGAATTCCAAGATTCTGGAGATGCTTCAGGGGTTCCACAAATATTTGCCTCCAATTTCACTTAAAAATGTTTACCCACTTTTAAAAGTTTATGAAGTTTTAAAAAATCCAAAATTCAGTTTGATCTTGGTACTGATACCCTATTAGTTCACTCTCCTTGCTCTTCCTGGGACTTTGCTTTCTCTTCCCAATTTTGTATTCCTTTTCTCATGCTAAAACTGATCTCTGTTCTCTGTCATAATCCTTTTCTGCTCTTCATTCTCAGAGTCCAGAGAACTAGAGAGTCCACGTTCTCTGACTCCACACAGAACTAGAGACAAACTCATAAAACAGGAAACACTGTCTTATGTAAATGCTTTCCTAACTACCAGAATGCCACATTCCTCGTGGGGCAGTGATAAATAGCTGAATTTAACTATATCCTCCGGAGGATAAACTATCTGTACCAAAATATGGATTAGAAAAGGACACTGAAAAGACTGATTCTTTGAAGTTGGAGACACAGCCGAGTTGCATACCTACTTGGAATTTTAGACAACTACATTTATACTAACAAAACCAATATTAAACCAATATTTATACTTTACTTTTCATCAGGAATGGTCACTTAATGAAAATCTGTCACCAAAATATAATTTTGGTAGTGAGAAAGGAAACTGACCTCAATGCCAAGAACATACCTGCTACCACTCATTACGTAACCCGAGCATTCAAATGATGCAATTTCTTCACTTGTCAAGCCAATTTCACCTCTTCGTGGGATACGTTTTCCAGCTTTTACATACTCAGCCATAGCTGCACCTTCACCAGGTAACAGAGCATGGCCATAGCTACAAAGTAATATAGAATTCAGAAAAGGTTCATTATAAAAAGTTCATCATCTAAAGAGAGCACAAAAAACCATTTCTCTCAGAGAACAGTACGAATAACAGTTGCTGGGCAGCATGCTGGGAAGCCCAATGTAAATTACTTTAACTTAACTAGGGAACACTGCACTGTGACCTATATCACTAACCCAGAAATGCAGAGGTACTTTGGAAGAATAAAAGAACTGATGTTAGTGAGCATATACTCATGGTTTACAATTATGGATCAATTTTCCCCACAGCTATTGCCTTTATTGCTTCTGCCTCCAGCGAATTCCTTTTACCTTTTTCCCTTTAAAAAAAAAAGTAAAGAAATAATATATCTCAAATTAACATATTTATTAGACTTATAACCAATAATAATGCTATACAGTAACGGTTCTCAAATAACTTTCATTCAAGGGGACTTTGAAAACTACCATCCCTTCATTCAATTCACTGAATTCTTCTTGAATAGCTATTAAACTCAAAGCTTGTAATATAAAAATAATCTCTGTTCTTATGGCACTTACATATTAATAAGAATATAACACTAATACAACGTAGAATATATAACACATTGCACAAAAGAAAGAAAACGCTATGAGGACTAAAGGATTAAAGAGGGGTAGGAGGACTTCCCTGGTGGTGCAGTGGTTAAGAATCCACCTGCCAATGCAGGGGACATGGGTTCGATCCCTGGTCCGGGAAGATCCCACATGCCGTGGAGCAACTAAGCCCGTGCGCCACAACTACTGAGCCTACGCTCTAGAGCCCACGAGCCACAACTACTGAGCCCGCGTGCCACAACTACTGAAGCCAGTGCACCTAGAGCCCGTACTCTGCAACAAGGGAAGCCACCGCAATGAGAAGCCCGTGCACAGCAACGAAGAGTAGCCCCCGCTCGCTGCAACTAGAGAAAGGCTGCGTGCAGCAAGGAAGACCCAACGCAGCCAAAACAAACAAACAAACAAATAAATAAAAAAAATAAAACAAAGTAAAAAATAAATAAATAAAAAATAAAGAGGGGTAGGAATCACACCTACCTGTGGAGGGAAGATATTGGGAATCAGCATATGCCCCCTCCTTTTGAAAAGGGCTTTGAAGAATGTTAAGCATTTTAACAGGAAGAAATTGGGGGTAGTAAAGAAATCAGGGCTGGGGAAAGAAGGGAAGGCACATTGGGGGGAGAAATAACGTGAAAGTGCACAGTGAATACAGGGAAGTTTTAGTTCAGCTCAGTTGGAACCTGGCATCTAAATAAGGGAGTAGAGGAAGATAAGCTTGGAAGAGGAAGTTAGGACCATACTTTTGGGTACGGTACTTTAGAGATTATAAACACACTCTTAACTTACTTCAAAGGTTTATCATCTTGAGAGGCAAGTGTTTTGGGAGCCTCTGGGCCAATCAAATCTGAGGGTTCTTCAGGCTCTGCACAAAAGATGTTCAGAAACATATTCACATTTTGACTAATCAGTTAATTTAATGTTTTATCTGTTCTGAGTCGAAGTCTATCAGAAGAACCTACTTGATCGATCCTTCCAGGGATTCTCCAGAAACTCTTCTTGGGACTCTTTAGAACTTGAATCACTGGAATCTTTTCTGCTCTTCTTAGACTTCTTTTTCTTATATTTCTTCCTGTAATGATTATAATTTGCTATAAATTGATTTAATATTCCCATGCTAAAGGGCATCTTATTTTTTTCAAGGCAATGAAGGACTGACTGAAATGATCTGGGTGCTCAGCTAATTCAAACTTATTAGAGAAGAACTTTAATTAAAAAAATCTAACTTATTTAACCAAATCATGTTTCACTATAAAAAAAAAAGATCCCGGGGCTTCCCTGGTGGCACAGTGGTTAAGAATCTGCCTGCCAATGCAGGGGACACGGGTTCGAGCCCTGGTCCGGGAAGATCCCACATGCCACAGAGCAAGTAAGCCTGTGCGCCACAACTACTGAGCCTGCACTCTAGCGCCCACGCGCCAAAACTACTGAGCTTGTGCTCTAGAGCCCGTGTGCCGCAACGAGAGAATCCACCGCAATAAGCCCGCGGGCACTGCAACGAAGAGTAGCCCCTGCTCGCCAAAACTAGAGAAAGCCCGCGCACAGCAACGAAGACCCAATGCAGCCAAAAGTAAACAAATAAATAAATTTATTTAAAAAAAAAAAAAGATCCCTAAGGGAACAATAAAATATAGTTCTCATGTTGTAGAAAGGTAGCAGAAATAAAGCAGTTTAAAAAACAGCTCTTGGGTTTCCCTGGTGGCGCAGTGGTTAAGAATCCGCCAGCCAATGCAGGGGACATGGGTTCGAGCCCTGGTCTGGGAAGATCCCACATGCCACGGAGCAACTAAGCCCGTGCGCCACAACTAGTGAGCCTGTGCTCTGGAGCCCGCGATCCACAACTACTGAAGCACGCATGCCACAGCTACTGAAGCCCGTGCACCTAGAGACCATGCTCCGTAACAAGAGAAGCCACCCACCACAATGAGAAGCCCGCGCACAGCAACAAAGAGTAGCCCCCGCTCACTGCAACTAGAGAAAGTCTGCGCACAGAAACAAAGACCCGATGCAGCCAAAAAAAATAAAATAAAATAAATAAATTTATTAAAAAAAATTAAAAAAAATAAAAAACAGCTCTTACCAATTTGAACACCAACAATTTTCAGTGTAATGGATTAAAATACATCAAATATGTTTGAATCCTTGGGTTCATAATGGTACTAAAAAACCCCAACTCATTATTTTGAAAACTCATAAAACAAAAAAAGTAAGCAATTATTCTGCCCTTACTATACCAACTACACTTCAGAGTAACCAAATAGTTAATGAGGGTAGGTTTCTCATATAGAATTATTCTACCTAATACATGACGAAAGAAAGCCAGAAGTAGACCATCACCACTTGGCAATGATATAAGGGACCTAGACAATGACTACTGATGCCGGTTAATATGACAAAAAGAGATAACCAGATATTATCTGCCTCCTGCTGCAAGTACACAGCACCGCCTATGAAGTATTCCTGCCAGAAACTCAAATCTGAACCTTATCAAGTGTCTAGACCTAACTGTCAATCTACAGGAAATACAAAGGATAGAAAACATGTTAAAAGAACACTAAGAATACAACCAGCAAAATCCATACCGCAGGAAACCCTCCAGGACAAATGATTTTGTTTCTGCTACAAAAAAACTGCAGGAACAAAAAGGGAAGGGGAAGCTATCTATTTAAAGAGATGTAAGAGACATATCAACCAATCACAATTTATGTACATTGTTTGGATCCTAATTTGAATAAACTATACCAAAAACTACTGAGAATTGAATGAACAATTACTGTTAAACATTTTAGGCGGATTAACAGTATTGTACTTTTTTTTTTTTTAAAGAATGTCTATCTTTTAGAGAAACTCGCAGCTTTATGGATGAAATGATATCTGGTATTGGTTTCAAAATAATGGCGGGGCGGGCATTAGAGACTGCCAATGAGTTGATACTTGTTCAAGCTGGGTGATGGTTACATGGAGGTCCATTACACTATTTTATATAATTTTCTATATTTTTGAACTTTTCCATAATAAAAATTAAAGAAAAAAACTGACGATCTGCGTTTCTTCTTCTTTTCCTTTTTCTTGGCTTTCTTTGCTCTCCTTTTTGTATCTCCATCTGCAAATTAAAGCACATTATAATTAAAAAAATTTTTAATTCTAAAACCCCAATACTCTTGAGTAGATAAATATCTTATTACTCTTCCATTTGTTGTTACAGAGAAATTAATTCATTCAAATTCATTCAAACATTTATTTCTACTTGTTAGGAAATGTGCTAGGCATGGGGGACATAGAAATTAAAATTGCATTTGGTTATATAGGGTACTATTATTAACCTTTTTGCATGAGATAATAGTATTGTGGTTAGATACGAAAATGTCCTTATTGTTTAGAGGTGTATACAGAAATATTTAGGGTGGCAGTGTGGTATTTGTAATTTACCTTGACTATCTCAACAAAAAAATCCCTATCTGAAGCAAATATGTCAAAATGCTAACAAATGTTAAACCTGAGTGACAAGTACTGTACATGGCATTAATAATACTACTCCCTTTACTTTTCTCAGTGTTTGAGTATTTTCATGATGTGTGTGTTTGGGGGTTTGCTTTCCAGGAGCTCATTCTAGTGGAGGAGACACAGGGAAAGAGGCAAGTAGAATCTGAGTGAGAGGGAAGCATGGGGTGCTCTGGGCATACAGAGGAGTCTCAAAATCAGGCTGATTTGGGGAGGGTGGTTGAGGAACGGTTGACCAGGAAAAGGTGACTCTTAAGCTAGTTCTTTTTAAAATCAGTTTCATTACAAAAGTAATGCATGCCCATCATAGCAATGAGTAAGCCAAGCCGCGTGCAGGGAGAGACCAGCATTGTAGGCAGATGGACTCTCTGTATCAAGCGACAGAGTCAAGAGAAAGGATGTGCAGTATCAAGGAGATGGAAAGTCATTCTTAGGCCAAAGAGGACGCTGCAGGAGAGCCACAGGGTACGTGTGATGCGAGAGATCAATCGGGATCTGACTTTACCCTGAAGGCCATGGAGAACTGCGGAAGGATTTTAAGTAGGGACCGCCATGCTCAGATTTGCGCTTCAAGAAAGCTCAGCCTTCCAGCAGTGAGGAAGAAAGGTGACAGTGAGGGCCAGGAAACCCAGGTGACATCAGAGGAAGGGGTGCCTTAGTGTAACGTGTCCCCAGAAGAGGCACCCTCTGTCAGTCATCAGCCAGGAGAGGGCGCAAAAAGGCGGCTTTTTTGTGATGTGCCGCCCCACAGGAAGTGTGACACATAAATCAGCTGCTGGCCTGAGGGAGTCCCCTGTGGTGCACCTTTTTGAAAATTGCACAAAGGCGCCCACTGAGTGTGAGAATCTCACAAAAGAGCCGCTCCACTGGGCTGAGGCAGCCCCCTGTGGCTTGGTTTGGCACCACACGTCTCACAGACTAACCCCAACTTGGTTCGGTGCCACATGCCTTGTACAGCTACACACAACCAATCTGTAGTCACATGGCTTAGGTTTGAATCCCAACTGTGTGGCCTTGGGTGCAGTACTTATAACCTGCTCTGGGCCTCCATTTCTCCATCTCTAAGATGTGTCTTACAGTGACTGTGTGGATTAAATAGCAATAATGCATATCAAGCACTTAGCAGGGTGCCCAACACAAAGTCAGTGAGTGTTTAAAACTCTTGGCTATTACTGTTTTTAAGAACCTTCTTCTAAAATAAGCTTTCAAGAAGTACAACTAGTTTTGAAGCAAGGCTCACAGAAGGATGTTGGCTTTCTTACCACTGGAGTCTGTTTCAGAATCAGAGTCACTGTCACTATCATCAGAATACTTCTTGTGTTTTCTTCTAGATGATTTTTTCTTCCTCCTTTTCTTGGATCTTTCTTTTGAATGACTAGACTTCTTCTTCTTCTTCTTTTCTTCTACATAAAATACAAATAAAAAACTAACTTCTAAAGAAGTGTTTCTGAGCATCAATTTTATTGTATTAAAAATACTGAAAGGGAATTGATGACAGGCGATTTGAGTAAAGTCTAATGTTCAACTATTTATAAACGTATTTTTTAAACTTCTCAATAAAAATGTCCTATATTTAAAAAATACCTTCTGAAGTAGTAGCTGAAGTGGTGCTTTTCTTTGGCTCTTCGTCCTCTACTGGTGTATGTTCATCAGAGCTGAATTTAAAAAAAATTGTAGTAAGAATCAGAAAAGTGGTAAAATATGGACCACAGAGTATAAAAATATACACTTAAAATTTTTCAATAACAAATTGATTGTCTAAGAACCATTCAAAGCCAGCACCGGACTGCTTTTTTAACAGTATAGCTTATCGGCCAACCACCTTCATAATAGTAGAATAATCACTTACATTTGCATAAAGCTTTCGAGTTAACAAAATGCTATTCACACTGAAAGCAGCATGAAGGATTTATATTTTCGAAGAAACCACAAGGCAAATGCAGGGAAACAGGAACCATAAGGAAAGAGAGAGAAACTGGAGATAAGAAGGCTGAGGGAAGACTTCATAATTTCATTCTACTTGAGGAACAGACATACGGTAGAGCAGCAACTGTTCTGTCTCCCCAGAGCAAGAATCTAACACACTACAGCTATAGAGATTTCATCCTGTTTTAAGAGAATTCTGAAAATGAGTATTATTAACATTCTACAATAGCTTAAAAAGGGAATTTCCATATCACGGTCTTTTCCTCTGAAGATCACATCTGTAATAATTTAGAAATTGCCTAGAAAATTATATTTAGGATTCCTTTCAACTCTAATTCTTTGAGTATTCTTTTAAAATAAATAAATTTATTTATTTATTTTTATTCTTGGCTGCGTTGGGTCTTTGTTGCTGCATGCGGGCTTTCTCTAGTTTCGGCGAGCAGGGGCTACTCTCTGTTGCGGTGCGCAGGCTTCTCATTGCGATGGCTCCCCTTGTTGCAGAGCACAGGCTCTAGGCACGTGGGCTTCAGTAGTTGTGCCGCACGGGCTCTAGAGCGCAGGCTCAGTAGTTGTGGCACACGGGCTTAGTTGCTCCGTGGCATGTGGGATCTTCTCGGTCCAGGACTCGAGCCCATGTCCCCTGTATTGGCAGGGAGATTCTTAACCACTGTACCACCAGGAAGCCCTCTTTGAGTATTTTAAAGGTATCTGTTAGAACAAGTTTCAGTATCTCAACATAATAAAGACAATATATGACAAGCCCACAGTTAACATCATACTCAATGGTGAAAAGCTAAACAAGACAAGGATGCCCACTCTCACCACTTTTATTCAACATAGTACTGGAAGTCCTAGCCAGAGCAATTAGGCAAGAACAAGAAATAAAAGGCATCCAAATTGGAAAGGAAGAAGTAAAACTGTCATTATTTGCAGATGACATGATACTATATATAGAAAATCCCAAAGACTCCACCAAAAGACTCAGCACCAATAAATGAATTCAGTAAAGTTGCAGGATACAAAATCAATACACAGAAATTCGTTGCATTTCTATACACTAATAACGAATTATCAGAAAATGAAACTAAGAAAACAATTCCATCAAAAAGAATAAAATACCTAGAAATAAATTTAACCAAGGAAGTGGAAGACTTGTACACTGAAAACTATAAGACATTGATGAAATAAATTGAAGAAGACACAAAGAAATGGATTTTCTATGCTCACATATTGGAAGAATTAATATTGTTAAAATATCCATACTACCCAAAGCAATCTACAGATTCAATGAAACTCCTACCAAAATTCCAACGGTATTTTTTCACAGAAATAGAACAAACAGTCCTAAAATCTGCATGAAACCACAAAAGACCCTGAATAGCCAAAGCAATCTTGAGCAAGAAGAACAAAGCTCGAGGCATCATGCTCCCTGATTTCAAACTATACTACAAAGCTACAGTAATCAAAACAGTATGGTACTGCCATAAAAACAGACATATAGATCAATGGAACAAAACAGATAGCCCAGAAATAAATCCATGTATATATGGTCAATTAATTTATGGCAAAGGAGCCAATAATATACAATGAGGAAAGGACAGTCTGTTCAATAAATGGTGCTGGGAAAACTGGATAGCTACATGCAAAAGAAGGAAATGGACCACTATCTTACACCATTACACAAAAATTAACTCAAAATGGATTAAAGACTTGAATGTAAAACCTGAAACCATAAAACTCCTAGAAGAAAACATAGGTGGTAAGCTCCTTGACATAGGTCTTGGCAATGATTTTTTGGATTTGACACCAAAAGCAAAGGTAACAAAAGCAAAAATCAATAAACGTGACTATATCAAACTAAAAAGCTTCTGCACAGCAAAGGAAACCATCAACAAAATGAAAAGGCAACCTACTGAATGGGAGAAAATATTTGCAAATCATATCTGATGAGGGGTTAATATCCAAAATATATAAAGAACTCATACAACTCAACAGCAAACAAACAATGTGATTTAAAAATAGGCAGAGGATCTGAATAGACATTTTTCCAAAGAAGACACACAGATGGCCAACAGGTACATAAAAAGATGCTCAACATCACTAATGATCAGGGAAATGCAAATCAAAACCAAAATGAGATATCACTTCACACCTGTTAGGATGAATATTATCAAAGAGACAGGAGGTAACAAGTGTTGGTGAGGATGTGGAGAAGAGGGAACACTTGTACCCTGTTAGTGGGAATATAAATTGGTACAGCCATTACAGAATTCAGTACGGAGGTTCTTCAAAAAATTAAAAATTGAACTACCATATAATCCAACAATCCCACTTCTGGATATATATCTGAAGGAAATGAAATCAGTATCTCAAAGATATATCTGCATTCTCATGCTCATTGCAGCATTATTTACAATAGCCAAGATATAGAAACAACCAAATATCCACTAACAGATGAATGGATAAAAAAGAACTGTGAGAAATATACACACACACACACCCCACAGTAGAATATTATTCATCCTTAAAAAAGAAAGAATCTTGCCATTTTAGACAACATGAATGGACTGTGAGGGCATTTGCTAAATGAAATAAGTCAGACAGAGAAAGACAAATATCATATGATCTCACTTATATGTGAACTCTAAAAAACAAAAAACAAAAAACCACCAAGCTCACAGACACAGAGAACAGAATGATGGTTGCCAGAGGGTGGGGCATGGGTAAAATGTGTGAAGGGTAGAAAAAAGTACAAACTTCCAGTTATAGAATAAATAAGTCCTGGGGATGTAATGTATAGCATGGCGACTACAGTTAATAATACTGGGGCTTCCCTGGTGGCACAGTGGTTAAGAATCCGTCTGCCAATGCAGAGGACACGGGTTCGAGCCCTGGTCCGGGAAGATCCCATGTGCTGCGGAGCAACTAAGCCCATGCGCCACAACTACTAAGCCTGCGCTCTAGAACCCGCGAGCCGCAACTACTGAAGCCCGCACGCCTAGAGCCCGTGCTCTGCAACAAGAGAAGCCACTGCAATGAGAAGCCCGCGCACCGCAACAAAGAGCAGCCCCCGCTCGCTGCAACTAGAGAAAGCCCGTGCGCAGCGACAAAGACCCAACTCAGCCAAAAATAAAAATAAAATAATAATAATACTGTATTGCATATTTGAAAACTGCTAAGAAAGTAAATCTTAGAAGTTCTCATCACAAGAAAAAAAAATTTATAACTATGTATGGTAATGGATGTTAATCAGACTTATTGTGGTGATTGTTTTGCAATATATACAAATATCAAATCATTATGTTGTATGCCTGAAACTAATATTGTATGTCAATTATACCTCAATTAAAAAAAATAACAGGTGGTGGGAAAAAAATAATTTTTTTAAGAAGAAAAAAGAACTCTCAGATAATAATGCTTTATCACCCTGTTACAAATAACAGGTTTACCTGTCAAGCACATTGTCTCAACTCAATCTAAAGAAAACACAGAAATAGAGGAGAGGGAAGAAGCAGCTTATGAATAGCACCAAAGAGAAAAAAAAATAGGCAAAAAGAAAAAGTATTAGGCCTTCAACAATACTGCATGCAGGAAACTAAACAAACCCATATCAGTATATTCATTTTAAAAAAAACGCTTTGTAATGCTAATGTCTGACATGCAATCAATTACTGGATTGAGAAAAAATAATTCAAAATAATATAAAAGTATTTGTTTCAACACTGAACCCTTCTATGAATAGGAAATTAGCACCTCATGAATTACAACTTAAAGAGAACAATTAGCATGCTAAAATCCACTAGGAGCATGTTTTAATCCTTAGGTATGTTCAATGTTTTTAAAACTTAAGGAGTAGAATAGCATAACTCATAAGAAAGAGGAAAAAAAAGAGCTGTAGTTAAAGTTCTTAACAAAAAATTTGACAATAGGGCTTCCCTGGTGGCGCAGTGGTTGAGAGCCTGCCTGCCAATGCAGGGGACACGGGTTCGAGCCCTGGTCTGGGAAGATCCCACATGTCGCGGAGCAATTGGACCCGTGAGCCACGACTGCTGAGCCTGCGCGTCTGGAGCCTGTGCTCCGCAGCAAGAGAGGCCGCGATAGAGAGAGGCCCGCGCACCGCGATGAGGAGTGGCCCCCGCTTGCCGCAACTGGAGAAAGCCCTCGCACAGAAACGAAGACCCAACACAGCCAAAAATAAATAAATAAGTAAATAAATAAATATTTAAAAAAAAAATTTGACAATAGACTCTGGATTTAAACAAATGTTGCATTTAAAAAATATATTTTTAAATCACTTACTCTGGTTCTGGATTCTTTGGAGAAAGTCCCCATACTTCAGGAGCTCCCAATTCTCCAATCCTCTCTCTCTCACTTAATCTCCTAGAAGAGATAAGCAGGTAAATTATAACTCCATGGCTAAACTGTTTCCTAAATATATAATAAAAGTCAAAGGAGTCCAGTTAAGTTCCATTTTCCCTTTACAGTTTAAACTTTAAACTAATAAAAACTTGGTTTAAATGTAAACTCAACACTTAGGATCTGATGTTCTGACAGTACTATCAAATGGCACAGACTACAGACAGCCTGACAGGCCAGGCCAGAAATTCAGCCTGGGAGGCTGTCGAGAGTGTGTCCCTTCCGCCACATGCATGACATAGCTCCTAACTGCTCCTTTCATCTTCTGCAATATGTGACAGAGACAGTCTTACATTTGGAAATAACTTCAGTTGTTTATGTATCCTTATGAAAGTAAAGAGAATTCTCTACTTTTGATAAGGTCAAACCTTCTGTTTTCAGAAACTCAGGAATTAATGAAGAAAATAACAACAAAGCATTAGAAGTAGAAAATAAAAGGAGCTCTGAAAGTGAAAGAAAAGTTTTATTTGACAAAAACTGTACTCAATGAGATACAGCACTTGTTTTCTGTTTTCCCTTTAATTCCTTTTTCAAAAAGGAGTAAATCCTCTATCTACTCTTGGAAGACACAAAATTTTTTGTTTTGTCTTATGTTTGTGATTTCTTCTCTTAATTTTTGATATTACTTACAAACACACACACAAAACACAAAAAAAACTAAGGCTTAATTCCTCAAAGTTTAGCTGCTGTGATGCCACTTGTTTAAAAAAAAAAACCTTACAAAATAAATATAATTGGTTTGATTTTTTAAAAATAAATTATTTTTCTTCTTTATTCAGGGTAAAAGGTGTAATCATGCAGAGTCAGACTCAGGTTTCCCGCTTGAAGTAACATGGACCTGGAGTCTGTCATGCAGAGTGAAGTAAGTGAGAAAGAGAAAAACAAATACCGTATGCTAACACATATATATATGGAATCTAAAAAAAAAAAAAAATGGTTCTGAAGAACCTAGGGGCAGGACAGGAATAAAGAGGCAGCCATAGAGAATGGACTTGAGGACACCGGGAGTGGGAAGTGTTAGCTGGAACGAAGCGAGAGAGTGGCATGGACATATATGCACTACCAAATGTAAAGTAGATAGCTTGTGGGAAGCAGCTGCCTAGCACACGGAGATCAGCTTGGTGCTTTGTGACCACCTAGCAGGGTGGGATAGGGAGGGTGGGAGGGAGGAGATATGGGGATATATGTATATGTATAGCTGATTCACTTTGTTATAAAGCAGAAACTAACACACCATTGTAAAGCAATTATACTCCAATAAAGATTAAAAAAAATCTAATAGGGGACATACTTATAGCCAAACTATGAATATATACATATAGGACAAAGAATGCCTGACAGGCTGAAAAAAGCAAGCAGTCAAGTTCTTATCCCTCCCACCACCTGACTTCATCTGTACTCTTAAGATAAATTATTTATCTTCTAAATGTACAAATGCAAATTTCATCCAAGGAATTCTGACATCTTTTGGTGAGGAATGTCTAATAAGAAAACTGGATGCTTTTTGATTGACACAGCCTGGGGGTAACTTTCTGGAAATTCTAATTTGGAAAAGTAGGTCTCCAACCTAACTCAGGGCTGTTTTTACTGTTTCTGCTCCCATGCCCAAAACACTAACAGCTAACACTTAAGGACTATTTATTATGTTCCGGGCACTAAGTCATTACAACTCTTAAAAAGCTTTCGTGCTAATTTTATCCCCTTTTAAATGGTGAAGAAATGAAACTCAGAGAGGTTAAGTGACTTGCCCAAGGTCACACAACTATTAAGCAGCAAAGGATGGCTTCAAACTCAGGCAGTCCGATTCTGGAGCCTGTCCTCTTCATCACTACGTTTTATTACCTCCCACTCCTGGAAGAAAAAGATTCATGAAGACATCGCTCAGCTGTTGGAACCTTAACCTGCTCCTAAATGCCTGTTATACTTTTTAATTTCTTGGCTTTTTTAAAAAAACACATAGAGTATGGTAAAGCACTCAGTACAGTAACTGATACACAATTTAACAACCAATAAGTGTTAGATATTAAGACTTACAAAGCATATAATAACTACATATGAAGTATAACCTTTAAAAATTGTGAATCACTATATTGTACACCTGTAACTTAAAACACTGTACATCAACTATAATTCAATTTTTAAAAAGTAAAAAAAAATTTTAAAACTTACAAAGCAATAATTATAACCCTTTTCCTTTCTCCTTCTTAAACTATTCATTTTCCACTCCAATACTCAGTCTCATTAGAGGAGATCTGATCTCACCCTGACCTCATTTCTCATGGTCAAGATTGAGACCACTTGACAAGATCTTTCTCAGTGTAGTCCAATCTACAGTTTAGCAGATCACTTTTCCTACATTTATTCAAACATCTTGTTTCAGACGTTTTCCTCCCCTCCAATTTAAACCTTAATCTCAACCCTTCCCAAATCGCTACAAAACAATTCCACTCACTTACCCTATCATCTCAAACCCGTTTGATCATTCAACAAGCAGTGGTTGCGCGCCTACAAAGTGCTAGACACTGTGAATTTTGTGATCAATAAAACCGGGCTCCTCCTTTCCGTGAGCTCAGTCTAGTGGGGAATAAAACATGCTCACGAATGATAACGACACACCAAGTAAATGCTATAATTCCGGTACGTCTGAGGCTCTTGGCCATGTCCGCTACAAGCCAGGAGGCAGGAGGGGGTTGCGAGAGCCCAGGGCACTAGATGAAGGGGCCCGAGGAGGAGTGAAAACCTAGGGTAGAAAAGGCGAATAAGCTGTTATCGTGGGTGGACTGAAGGAGGGGATGAAAATGGGCGCAAGTCAGGGAGAGAGAGCGAAATGGGTATAGTCGGGAGCAAGATGAACGATAAATCGGACACTGAAGGCTGGTGGGCTCACGAAAGATAAGGTGCGTTCGTCTCACTCACTTCTGCCGCAGGCTCTCTTCCCTCTCCTTGTCCAGGAGGCTAGGCCATGGCTTGTCGCTCCCGTAGGGGCGTGAGTAGCCGCCATAATAGGCGGACGAGGAGGCAGAAGCGAAAGGGGCGCCCCGCGGCGCGGAAGGCCGCTCTCGAGAGCGTGACCGCGAGCGGGAGCGGTAGGACTGGTTTCGGGAGCCTTGGCTGGGGCCACTCAGTTGATGGCTAAGGCCATTCCGGTCCCCGGACCGAGAGCAAGAGTGCGAGCGAGAGCGGCGGCCCCGCGGGGAGCGAGAGGATTTGCTGGGCTTAGGGCTCTTCGACGAACTGCGACGCTTCCCCCCGGAGCCCGAGGCCTCCCACTCCGGGCTGCGGGAGCCAGACACCGGAGCCATAGCTGTTGCTGGGTCCCCGAAGCCGTGGGAGAAGGGGGCGCTCTCGCAAGATGGGAAGATCTCCGTTGCCTTGGCTCCCAGGACCAGCAGCCGCGACACCACCCAAACCTGATAAAACCTTGGAAACAGTTCCGAGTACGTCTGCAAATTCCTTCCCCGGACCTAGGCGGTCCTGCCAATGGGACGGGATGTGTGTATCCGTATAAAGAAGCCGGTGGGGCAACCAGGTCGGCTCATCCTTCGGGTTCCGAGTGAGGCTGCTCAAGTCTAAGCTCTACTGGAGACCGTGTACTTTTTTCAGCTTTGAGTTGGAAATAGTTGAAGGGAAGGACGACAGGCCACAGGACACATGTCACTGAGCGGCCGTATGAACCATAAATACGTTGTAACTAAGTAAGTAAATAAATAAATGTGTCTATGTATGTATGTATGAGTGCGCGGGCATGCGCGCGCGCAAACACACACACACACTTTTTTTTTCTTTACAATTCCAAGCAAATTAAAGGGGGTTTATCTAAATTGGTGGAGAGCTACAATGTCTAAGCCCCATATTGCCCAGTTAGCTTAGAGGTCACAAATTCTGTATTACTGATTTGAGCCTGTTAACATTCCAGTTAGGTTCGCAGCACAGAGGAAAACTGCATATTTATCCCTCAGCCACCCATCGCCACCAATGTGCTCCAGCAAAAGGAATTTATAACCCTCTCCTTGTCTAGTTCCTTAAACTAGTCCCATCATATGTGAGGACAAAAAAAAAATGTTGCCTGCCATACCAATAAACTAGGAATGTCGCCCTCCCTCAAGCCACCAGCCACTGCAGCTGCCTTGACCCCCACACCCTACCCCTGAGGGGAATTCAGGGTGTTGAAAAAACAGGATAGTGGCCCTAGATAGGGAAGATGCATATCTAAGGAATAATTGCAATGAGCCCAGACTTTGGCATCTTCCCATACAGAGAAAAGCACTAAAGTCATTAACTTGAGATGTCTGGTTGTTTTGTGATTAGCAGTAATCTTTTGATGTTCAACTACAGGTTTTTTGTTTTTGTTTTTCAGCAAAAACTCCTATATATCGTGGCTCCTCCCTTACCACTTCGGAACAGTTCCTCAGAGCTCTCTGAGAGGCTGTCTCCCAGGCTATAGTCCTCAGTAAGGTCCCCAAATGAAACATAACTGGCAACTTTTAGGTTGTGTGTTTTTCTTCAGTCGATATATACTAGCTCAGCAATACATGGTTAATGGTCATTATTTCTATTCATTTTATACTGTTTTAAATGAAAGAGCATTAGAACACTAATTATACTAATTTTTAAACTTTATTTTTAAAAATTTTATTGACGTATAGTCGATTTATAATATTATATTAGTTGTATCTCATGGTTTTGATTTGCATTTCTCTGATGATTATCGATGTTGAGCATCTTTTCATGTGCCTGTTGGCCATCTGTAGGTGTTCTTTGGAAAAATGTCTATTCAGGTCCTCTGCCTATTTTCTAAAAAATTTATTTATTATATTTATTTATTTTTGGCTGCATTGGGTCCTCATTGCTGCGTGGGCTTTCTCTAGTTGTGGCGAGCGGGGGCTACTCTTCGTTGCGGTGCGCGGGCTTCTCCCTGCAGTGGCTTCTCTTGTTGCAGAGCACGGGCTCTAGGTGCGTGGGCTTCAGTAGTTGTGGCGCACGGGCTTCAGTAGTTGTGGTGCACGGGCGTAGTTGCTTGGCGGCATGTGGGGTCTTCCCGGATCAGGGCTTGAACCCGTGTCCCCTGCACTGGCAGGCAGATTCTTAACAGCTGCGCCACCAGGGAAGCCCCCCCTGCCCATTTTAATATCAGGTTGTTTGTTTCTTTGATATTGAGTTGTATGTGCTGTTTATATATTTTGGACATTAACCCCTTATTGGTCATATAATTTGCAAATGTTTTCTTCCATTCAGTAGGTAGTCTTTTCATTTTGTTGATGGTTTCCTTTCTATCGACCTTAATTTTTGAAGGCACAATGAGTTTGCTCTGGAAATTATTTTTTAAAAATTATTTCCAGTTGTAAAGTACATTTAATGGTAGGAAATCAATAATGATGATAGTAATGGACACCATTATATTGAGCACATTCTATGTGCACAGCGCTTTACATGTATTATCTGTATTCCGCATAACAACCAGGGTTAATATTCTACATTTCATATGTTTTTAGAAAATGAGTCTCAGAGAGACAAATGTGCCGTAAATCAAGTAAATGGCAGAGCTGAGGTGCAAACCAAGATATCTAAAAAGCCCAGATTCTTAGATGTCAGTGAAAGGTGGTAGAACATTTTTCCCTCTTCTAATCGCAGTCAATCTCTCTTCCACCCTCCCTGTCTTCTTCCGTCCTGTACTCAGTTCCCTGCCCTGCCCCTCACCTGCCACTGCTTTGGAAATTCTGAATCCAGTCTATCAGTAGTTAGATGGCCTCTGGGGTTTTCCTCTTAAGAAGTAACCTATCAGACCATGAAAACTAATGCCATTGATTATTGGAAATCTCCTTTTTTTGGAATTTAAGAGAAAGATGTACAATATAATGTTAAATGGAAAAAGCGGACCACACTACTGGATATCTTCTATGTAAATACAATTAGCCATGGGGTGAGGACCAATAACTGAATTGCGTAAGAGAAGTTATGTTATTTGGGATGGGGATTTAGGGAAATTTCTAATAAGACAGTTTTCAGTGGAAAACCTATGCCTAACTTTTGTGACACCTGGCTGTACACTTTCACATCAATTGCCTGTAAAAGCCAACTTCGGAACAGTGCTTGGTCTACCTGCCCAATGGCTGGTAGGCATGCATTTTAGTTCCAATGAGAAATCCTACCCCTACACCTCTGATTTGCATGTTACGCTTATTGCTCAGCTTCCTTGGAGCAGCCTGTGTTTTTTGACTAGGAAGTGAGGAGGAAGCCAGAGCACGCAGGCAGGTATAGGTAGTGAATGGAGTCAGGCAGATGTTGAGTCCTGTGGAAGCCCAGCCCAGCCAAGACAAGGAATCATTCACACTCACATTGATTCGTTCTTTACAGGAGTTAAATCATTTGTGTGTTATGGGCTATGAGGGCATTCCGCTTTCATTAACTACTTTTCTTTGTAATCTGAGTTGCCTGGACAGGTTCATGACTACCACCCAGAGCACCAAGGCTGGGATCTGGGTTGTGGAAATGAGGGTTGAGGTGGTAGAAGTTAGGGGGACTCTTTTGTAGTCTGTGTCCGTTTGAATTTGTAGGTGCTTTCCAGTTATACCAACGATTGTTTAAGAAGTTCCAAGACTAAAACAAAGTTTTAAATTACTAATCTGTTTTGAAAGGATTTACAGGCTCAAAATCTGAACTACACACTTAAAAATTTTTTTCTTCCCAAATACTTCTTGGTTGATACATACTTGTGGTCTCTAGTAACTCTGCTATGGTGCCGGCTTTGTCAGTCCCTCTAACACTAGGATTTCTTCTCTGATAATGAATTGATGCTCCATTTATAGGAAGGAGTTTGATGATATTAGGCCTCTAGATGTATGGAAAATTTATCAAACTCTTGGGTCAGCCAATATGAATTTCACATTAGAAAACTGTGCCGTAAATGGACAATTATTTCTAGCTTACGCTCACTGGGAGGAGCTATGTCTGCCAACAGGTAGAAAAGCAGCTGGAGCTTATGGGAGTGTTCTGATGGCCCAAATTAACACAGGATGAAATGGAATGATGTGACCATTGCAGGATATATTTGAGCTAAAGTGTCTGTGTGTGTGTATGCAAAAGATAGAGGAAAGAATGAATAATGCACTGCACAGAGCATGGCTTGGATGGAGAATTTGAGCGTTTTGCTGCCCACCAGGCCCCTAGGGGAATAGGATGTTGACCAGCTTTGCTAGAGGCTAGTGTTGAGCGTGGGAAAGCTCATCCTCAATGTCTGAGAAGGGTGGAGACTGAGGAAGCCGCAAAACTTGGCAAATAACTCAGATCCTGAAGCACAGCCAACGGTTGTGGTATCACAGATTCCAAATAAAATTAAACAACTATCAATTCACATCTCTGTGTGAAAGAGGAGAAAAGGGAAAGACGGTTGAATACAGAGGCAAAGAAGATACAGCCCTCCACTCCTGCATTGCTTAATTCCAATTTACTGATGTCTTTATTTGTGGCATTTAAGGTGTAAAACTTTGGTTGTGATGATATTAAAAGATAAATGTGCTGCACATTTGATGTTCCTTTAAGGGCAAATGTTAAACATGGTATTTGATTTCCTCGGGCTGCCGTCTTCTTTTCTTCTTTCCTTCTCCTTCTCCACATCTCCCTTCCTCCTTCCTCTGCTTTAAAAATGAAAGAACACGAGTTTCTCAGAATGAGGTTTTGCAAAATTTAACCAACACCACACAAAGTACTTTTGTATCTATTATCAGATAAACTACACCAAGAAACCGAAAATCCAAGATAGGCACATCTTGAAAACATGGGATTCAAACAAGCGGAGATGCTAGCAATATTCACGCTTTGATCTTGTCTTGCTTTTTAAAAAAATTAGTAGACTT
This sequence comes from Eschrichtius robustus, assembly GCF_028021215.1. Classification (NCBI taxonomy): domain Eukaryota; kingdom Metazoa; phylum Chordata; class Mammalia; order Artiodactyla; family Eschrichtiidae; genus Eschrichtius; species Eschrichtius robustus. The sequence continues at coordinate 105,811,862 of NC_090845.1, forward strand.
TATTTTTTTTTAGACGGTTTGCAGCAAAATTGAGCAGAAAGTGCAGACAGTTCTCATACACTCCCACTCCACCCTAGCTAGCTCCCTGCCCCCCACAGTTTCCCCTATTGTTAACATTTTGCATTGGTACATTTGTTACAGTTGATGAACCACATTCATGCGTTGTAATTAACAAAAACCTGTTGTTTACATTAGGGTTCACTTCTTTGTGTCCGGATTCCTTTGGATTTTGTCAAATGCTAAAGGTCATGTATCTATCATTGCAGTATCATACAGAATAGTTTCACTGCCCTAAAACCCCCCTGTGCTCCACCTATTCATTGTTACTCTTCTGCTCTCTTCCCCTTCCCCCACACCTGGCAACCTCTGAAATTTTTACTGTCCCTACAGTTGTACCTTTTCCAGATTGTCATATTGTTGGAATTAGACTGGCTTCTTCCACTTAGCAATATGTATTTAAAGTTCTTCCATGTCGGGACTTCCCTGGTGGTCCAATGGTTAAGACTCTGTGTTCCCAATGCAGGGGGCCCGGGTTCGATCCCTGATCAGGGAACTAGATCCCGCATGCTGCAACCAAGAGCCTGCATGCTGCAACTAAAAGATCCCGCGTGCCGCAACTAAGACCCGGCACAGCCAAATAAATAAATAGATAAATAAATATTAAAAAAAATAAAGTTCCTCCATGTCTTTTCATGGCTTGGTAGCTCATTTGTTTTTTCTTTTTTTAAAATTTAATTTACTTTTTTTAAAATTAATTTTTATTGGAGTATAGTTGATTTACAATGTTGTGTTAGTTTCTGCTGTACAGCAAAGTGAATCACTTATATTGATACGTATACCTATATCCACTCTTTTTTAGATTCTTTTCCCGTATAGATCATTACAGAGTATTGAGTAGAGTTCCCTGTGCTATACAGTAGGTCCTTGCTGGTTATCTGTTTTATATATAGTAGTGTGTATATGTCAATCCCAATCTCCCAATTTATCCCTCCCCCACTTTCCCCCTTTGGTAACCATAAGTTTGTTTTCTACATCTGTGACTCTATTTCTGTTTTGTAAATAAGTTCATCTGTACCATTTTTTTTTAGATTCCACATATAAGCAATATCATATGATATTTGTCTTTGTCTGACTTATTTCACTCAGTATGACAATCTCTAGGTCCATCCATGTCACTGCATATGGCATTATTTCGTTCCTTTTTATGGCTAAAATAGTCCACTGTATATACGTACCACATCTTCTTTATCCATTCATCCGCCGAAGGACATTTAGGTTGATTCCATGTCCTGGCTATTGTAAACAGTGCTGCAATGAACATTGGGGTGCGTGTATTTTTCGAATTATGGTTTTCTCTGTATATATGCCCAGGAGTGAGATTGCTGGATCATATGGTAGCTCTATTTTTAGTTTTTTAGGGAACCTCCATACTGTTCTCCATAGTGGCTGTACCAATTTACATTCCCACCAACAGTGTAGGAGGGTAGCTCATTTCATTTTATCACTGAATAATATCCCATTGTATGGATGTATCATAGTTTATCTACTCACCTATTGAAGGACATCTTGGTTGCTTCCAGGTTTTGGTGATTATGAATAGCTACTACACACATTCAAGAGAAATTTTTTGTGTGTAGACATTAATTGTCAACTTACTTGGGTAAATATCTAGGGGTGGGATTGTTGGATTGTATGGTAAGAGTATGTTTAGTTTTGTAAGAAACTGCCAAATTGTCTTCCAATGTAGCTGAACCATTTTGCATTCCCACCAGCAATGAATTAGAGTTCCTGTTGCTGCACATCTTTGCCAGCATTTGGTGTTGTCAGTGTTTTGGATTTTAGCCATTCTAATAGGTGTGTAGTGAAATTTTGTTTTAATTTTCAATTTCCAAATTCCAAATTTGGAATTTCCAAATTTCCAAATTAATTTTCAATTTCCAAATTCCAAAATTTCAATTTCCAAATGATATTGAGCATCTTTTCATATTATTTGCCAAATTTTTATATTCTTTGGTGAGTTATCTGTTCAAACATTTTGCCCACTTTTAAATAGCATTGTTTGTTTTTTTGAGTTTTAAGAGTTCTTTATATATTGTGAATACAGGTCTTTTATCTGACATGTGTTTTGCAAACATGTTCTTCCTGTCTGTGGCTTGTCTTTTCATTCTCTTAACAATGTTTTTTGCAGGGCACACATTTTTTATTCTAATGAAGTGCAAGTTATCAGTTTTTCTTCATGGATTGTGCTGTTTGTGCAGTTTTCTTCATGGATTGTGCTTATGCATAAACCTAACAAAATATATTGCACACATTTTGTTAGGTTTATACATAAGTATCTCAGTTTTGGCATGCTAATATAAATGGTGTGTCTTTAATTTCAAATTCCAATTGCTAATTGCTGGTATATAGGAAAATGATTGAATGTGTCCTGCAATCTTGCTATAATCATTTATTGGTTCCAGGAGGGTTTTTTGGGGTTTTTTTTTTGTCAATTCCTTGGGAATTTCCACCTAGACCGTCATGTCATCTGAGAACAAAGACAGTTTTATTTCTTCCTTCCCTATCCCTATACCTGTTTTTTTTAAATAACAGTGAACTTTTAAAAATAATTAATTAATTAATTTATGGCTGCGTTGGGTCTTCATTGCTGTGCGCGGGCTTTCTCTAGTTGCAGTGAGTGGGGGCTACTCTTCGTTGCGGTGCGTGGGCTTCTCATTGCGGTGGCTTCTCTTGTTGCGGAGCACGGGCTCTAGGCACGCAGGCCTCAGTAGTTGTGGCACGTGGGCTCTAGGGCGCAGGCTCAGTAGTTGTGGCACACAGGCTTACTTGCTCCACGGGATGTGGGATCTTCCCGGACCAGGGCTTGAACCCCTGTCCCCTGCATTGGCAGGCGGATTCTTAACCACTGCGGCACCAGGGAAGCCCCCTATACCTTTTATTTCACTTTGTCTTAGCGCATTACCTAGGACTTCCAGTATGTTCTTCAATAGGAGTGGTTAGAGGGGACATTCTTGCTTTGTTTCTGATCTCAAGGTGAAAGCATCTAGTTTCTCACCATTAAGTATGATGATAGCTGTGAGTTTTTTATAGATGTCCTTTATTGTGTTAAGGAACTTCCCCTCTATTCCTAGTTTGTTGAGAGTATTTTTTTTTCTTGGCTGCCCCGCGCAGCTTGTGAGATCTTAGTTCCCCGACCAGGGATCGAACCCAGGCCCACGGCAGTGAAAGCGCCAAGTCCTAACCACTGAACAGCCAGGGAATTCCCTGTTGAGAGTATTTAGCATGAATTGGTGTTGGATTTTGTCAAATGCTTTTTCTGCATCTGTTGATATGAATATGTGATTTTTCTTCTTTAGCCTCAAAAGTCAACAATTGACTTTTGCGTGTGAAACAGCTTTGCATACCTGGGATAAATCCCACTTGGTCATCATGTATTGAATATAAATCTTTTCATACACTGTTGAATTTGATCTGCTAATATTTTGTTGAATATTTTTGCATCTATGTTCATGAGAGATATTGGTCTTCAGTTTTCCTTTCTTGTAATGTATTGTCTGGTTTTGGTATTAGGGTAATGCTTACCTCATAGAATGAGTTAGGAAACTTTTCCTCTCCTTCTATTTTGTAGAACAGATTGAAGAGAATTGGTAGCATTTCTTCCTTAAATGTTTTGGTAGAATTTCCCAGTGAACCCATCCGTGCCTAGTGCTTTCTGTTTTGGAAGGTTATTAATTATTGATTCAATTTAAAAAATAGATTTAGGTTTATCAGATAGTCTATTTCTCCTTGTAGGAGTATTGGTAGATTGTGTATTTCAAGGACTTGTTCCATTGCTTCTAAGTTAGCAAATTGTGGCCATAGAGTTGTTCATAATATTCTTTTATTGTCCTTTTAATGTCCATAGGATCATTAGTGATGGCCCCCTTTTCATTTTTTTTTGGTAAGAGTACTTGATAGCACCCCCCCTTTTTATTTATTTATTTTTTATTTATTTTGGGTTTTTTGGCCGCACCATGCGGCATGCAGGATCTTAGTGCCCTGACCAGGGATTAAACCTGTGCCCCCTGCATTGGGAGCACAGAGTCTTAACCACTGGCTGCCAGGGAAGTCCCCCGTTTTCATTTCTGATATTAGCCATTTATACTTTCTCTCTTTTTATCATCATTAGCCTGAATAGAGATTTGTCACTTTTATTAATATTTTCAAAGAACCAACTTTTTGTTTCATTGATTATCTCTATTGTTTTCCTGTTTTCAATTTTATTAATTTTTGCTCTGGTTTTTATATCTTTCCTTCTGCTTACTTTATATTTAATTTGCTCTTCTTTCTCTAAGTTTCCTAAGGTGGAAACTTAGATTATTAATTTTAGATCTTTCTTCTTTTCTAAAAATATATGCATTCAGTATGATGAATGTCCCTTTATGCACTGATTTCATTGCATCCCACAAATTTTGACAAGTTGTACTTCATTTCCATTTAGTTCAAAATATTTTTTCAAATTCTCTTGAGATTTCTTCTTTGACCCATGTGTTACTTAGAGGTGTGTTTTATGGCCTTGAATGTAGTCTATCTTAGTGAATGTTCCATGTGAGCTTGAGGGGAATGTGCTTTCTGCTATTGTTGGATGGAGTAGTCTATAAATGTCAATTAGATTCAGTATACTGATGGTGTGATTAGTTCAACTATATCTTTACTGATTTTCTACCTGCTGTATTTGTTAATTACTAATAGAGGGGTGTTGAAGTCTTCAAGTACAATAGTAATTTGTCTGTTTCTCCTTGCGGTTCTGTCAGGTTTTGCTTCATGTATTTAGACTGTGTTGTTAAACACGTATATATTAAGGATTATTATGTCTTCTTGGAAAATTGAGGTCCTTTATTGTTATGCAATGCCCCTCTTTATCCCTGATAATTATCCTTGTCCTGAAGTGTGCTTTGTCTGAAATTAATATGGCTATTCCAACTTTATTTGTTTAGTGTTAGCATGGTATATTTTTCTCTGTCTCTTTTAATCTATCTGTGTCTTTATATTTCAAGTGGGTTTCTTATAGACAACATATAGTTGGGTCTTGTTGTTTTCTTTAATCCAGTCTGACATTCTCTGTCTTTTAATTAGCATGTTTTCATCACTCCCTTTTAAAATTATTATTGATATATTTGGATTAATAGCTACCATTTTTGTAACTGTTTCCTATTCATTGTCATTGTTCTTGGTTTCCGTTTTGTCTTCCACTCTTTTTCTGCCTTCTTTGGTTTTGTTTTGTTTTGTTTTATTTTGTTTTGGTTTTTTTGTCCACGAGGCTGGTGGGATCTTAATTCCCCAACCAGGGATTGAACCCAGGCCCTCAGCAGTGAAAGCCTGGAGTCCTAACCACTGGACCGCCAGGGAATTCCCATGCCTTCTTTGGTTTTAATTGAGCTTTTTATTATGATTCAATTTTCTCTCCTCTCTTAACACATCAGTTATACTTAAGGAAATTTTTTAGTGGTTGCCCTACAATTTGCAAAATACATTTACAATGAGCCTAAGTCCATTTTCAAATAACACTATATCACTTCACTGGTAGTGCAAGTACCTTATACACAGTATTCCCAATTCCTCTCTCCTGTACTTTATAACGTTGCTGTCATTCATTTCACTTATCCATATGCTATGATCACTGAATACAGTTTTGTTAATATTATTTTGAACAAACTGTATCTGTTAGATCAATTAAGACTATGAAAAATAATTTATTTTATTTTGCTTTCATTTATTATTTCTCTAACACTCTTCCTTTCTTTATGTAGATCTGAATTTCTGACCCTTATCATTTTCCTTCTCTCTGAAGAACTTTTAACATTTCTTGCAAGGCAAGTATACTGGTGGCAAATTGCCTCAATTCCTGTTTGTCTGAGAAAGTCTTTATTTCTCCTCACTTTTGAAGGATAATTTTGATGGATACAGAGTTCTAGTTGGTGGTATTTTTCTTCCAACACTTTAAATATTTCACTTCACTCCCTTCTTGCTTGCATATTTTCAGAAGAGAAGTCTGATGTGGGTCTTCTCCTTGCTCCTCCATAGGAATATTTTTTCATCTGGCTTCTTTCTGGGTTTTCTCTTCGTCTTTGATTTTCTACAGTTTGAATATGAAATTCCTCAGTGTAGTTTTTTGGATATTTATCCTTCTTGATGTTCTTTGAACTTCATGGATCTGTTGTTTGGTGTCTGCCATTAACTTGGAAAAATTCTCTGCCAGTGTTAAAGTATTTCTTTCATTCCTTTCTCACTTGCTTCTCCTTCTGGTATTCCCATTACACTAGGTTATACCTTTTAAATTGTCTACAGTTCTTGCATATTCTGTTCTGTTTTTTAAAAAATTCTTTTTTCTCTTTGCTTTTCATTTTGGGATGTTTCTATTGTCCATTGGGATGTTTCTATTGTCATATCTTTTACCCCACTGATTCTTTTTTAAAAAATTTATTTATTTATTTATTTATTTTTGGCTGCATTGGGTCTTAGTTGCTGTGCGCGGGCTTTTCTCTAGTTGCAGCAAGTGGGGGCTACTCTTCATTGTGGTGCACGGGCTTCTCATTGAGGTGGCTTCTTGTTGCGGAGCACGGGCTCTAGGCGCACAGGCTTCAGTAGTTGTAGCTTGTGGGCTCTAGAGTGCAGGCGCAGTAGTTGTGGCACACAGGCTTAGTTGCTCCATGGCATGTGGGATCTTCCCGGACCAGGGCTTGAACCCATGTCCCCTGCATTGGCAGGCAGATTCTCAACCACCGCACCACCAGGGAAGCCCTACCTCACTGATTCTTACCTGGCTTGTCCAGTCTATTGATAAGCCCATCAAAGGCATTCTTCATTTCTGTCACAGTGTTTTTGATTTCTATCATTTCCTTTTGATTCTTCCTTAGAGTTTTTATCTCTTAGCTTACATTACTCATCTGTTCTTGCATTTTGTCCACTTTTTTCATTACAGCCCTTAGTATATTAATCATAGTTATTTTAAATTCTAGATCAGGGAATTCCCTGGTGGTCCAGTGGTTAGTACTCTGCGCTTTCACTGCCAAGGGTGCAGGTTGGATGACAGGTCGGGGAAGTAAGATTCCGCAAGCTGCATGACGTGGCCAAAAAAAAAAAAAAAAAAAAAAAGATTAAAAAAAAATTCTAGATCAAATAATTCCAAATATCTATGCCATATTTGAGTTTGGTTCTGATGCTTGTTTTAGCTCTTCAGAATATGTTTTTTTTTAAATTTTTAGCATGCATTATAATTTTTTGTTGAAAGCCAGACATGATGTACTGGATAAAAGAACTGAAGTAGATGGTTTTTTGGTGTGAGGTTTTGTGTTTATCTGGCTAAGAATTAGGCTGTGTTTACTGTTAGTAGTAGGTGTCAGAGGCTAAAATTTCGACTAGTGTCCTTGTTTTGTTTCCCCTGTCATCTTTGAGTTTCCTTAGAGGCTTATTCTTTTTTTTTTAAGATTTATTTATTTATTTGGTTGCACCAGGTCTTAGTTGTGGCAGGTGGGCTTCTTAGTTGCAGTAGGCAGGCTCTTTAGTTGCAGCATGCACGTGGGATCTAGTTCCCCGACCAGGGATCGAACTGGGCTCCCTGCACTGGGAGCACTGAGTCTTAACCACTACACCACCAGGGAAGTCCCGAGGCTTATTCTTTTTTTTTTACATTTATTTATTTAATTTATTTAATTTTGGCTGCGTTGGGTCTTTGTTGCTGCACGCAGGCTTCCTCTAGTTGTGGTGAGCGGGGGCTACTCTTTCTTGCGGCGCACGGGCTTCTCATTGCGGTGGCTTCTCTCGTTGCAGAGCATGGGCTCTAGGTGCGGGGTTCAGTAGTTGTGGCACACGGGCTCAGTAGTTGTGGCTCGTGGGCTCTAGAGCACAGGCTCAGTAGTTGTGGTACATGGGCTTAGTTGCTCCGCAGCATGTGGGATCTTCCTGGACCAGGGCTCGAACCCGTGTCCCCTGCATCGGCAGGTGGATTCTTAACCACGGCGCCACCAGGGAAGCCCTCAAGGCTTGTTCTTAAATAGAGTCTGAGGCTTGCAGTTCTTTTCAGCTATCATCCACTGTTATACAGGAGCACTATTGATGTGGTGGTTAAGTTTGGGGGGAGGGGAAGCAGTCTATAGTCCTATGATTAGATCTCAGTCTTTTAGTGAGCCTGTCTCCCTGGGCTATGACCTTTACAAGTGCTTCTCAGCTTTCCCACCCTTCCCTTTAGCTGAGACAGGAAGGCTAGAAGGAGCTGGAATTGGGTATTTCCTTGCCCCCTGGTCAGCTGGGCTTTGGTGAAACCCAAGTCACTTAGGCTCTGGTAAAATAGTTTCCCTTCAGGGCAAGTCTTTGTTGAAGAAAACAGAGCTCTGGACATATTTCAAAATGGTTACTTTTCAGGAATTCCCTGGTGGTCCAGTGGTTAGGATTCCTTGCCTTCACTGCCGAGAGCCCGGGTTCAATCCCTGGTCGAGTAACTGAAATCCCACAAGCCAAGGGGTGCAGCAGAAAAAAAAAGAAGGTTAGTTTTCCTCTCTCCTTGCTGTAAGCAAGAGGGGATTTTTCTCCAATCTTTACAATGACAACTTGGTGGCAGTTCCTAGAGGTAAAAGTCATGAGAGTGTGGAGTCCCCTTAAGGAACTCTGCCCTCAGTGTTAGCTCTCAAGGTAGTCCATACTGAGCTTCTAGAAATTCCTCAATTACAGTGTAATGTGTCCCTACTCATACTGGCTCCAACTGTGGGTTTCTGCTCTTGGGCTTCTGTTCCTGGTAAACTGTGTTTCTCTTTATCCGTCTGTCTCTAGTTTTCAGGGCAGCAGTTTGCCCTGTGACTTCAATTCTCTGATCTAAGAAGAGTTGTTTTTAGTTTGTTCAGTTTCTTCTTCTTGTGAAGATGAGAATGACTTCCATACCCTTTACATTTGGGGCTGGAAACTGGAAGTTCTTATCTTGCTTTTTAAAGTGTGAGAGTTCTATATTTCCATAATATTGTGTGTTCACACACTGCTTACTGTTGACATAGGGAAAGGGACATTGTGTTTTCTTTGAAAAATAACAGCTTAATCCACTAACTTAAAAAAAACACCACTTTTCATTTTTTTTTCTTATTGTATGTATGTCTTATATGTTATATGTTGCCTTAAATCCTAAGACAGAGAATAAATGGATGAATAAATGAATAACCAAAAAAAGATAGTTTAAAGTAAAGGGAATTCATTTAATTGATGCAGGTACAAGAATAAATGAGAAATACCTGGTTCATGCCCAATGGTTTAATCTGCTTAATTTTTATACAGAAGGATTGCATGGTGATATATTAAAGTGAATCCTTAATTCAGCAGAATGTCTAAGGTATGGGGTTATTCTGGTCAATGAAATGTTATGATGAGCTGAGAATGAACACACAACCTATGTTTTTTGTTTATTTCCATCTGTCCTGTTGAAAAGAAATGTGAATGGCTTCCTTGGTGGCGCAGTGGTTAAGAATCCGCCTGCCAGTGCCGGGGACATGGGTTCGAGCCCTGGTCCAGGAAGATCCCATGCCGCGGAGCAGGTAAGCCTGTGCGCCACAACTACTGAGCCTGCGCTCTAGAGCCCGCGAGCCACAACTACTGAAGCCTGTGTGCCTAGAGCCCGTGCTCCGCAACAAGAGAAGCCATTGCAATGAGAAGCCCGCGCACCGCAACAAAGAGTAGCCCCCGCTCGCCGCAACTAGAGAAAGCCTGCGTGCAGCAACAAACCCAACTCAGCCAAAAATAAATAAATAAATTAATGAATTAAAAAAAAAAAAAAGAAATGTGAAAACATTCACTAGTGCAGGGGTCCCCAACCCCCGGGGCCATGGACTGGTACTGGTAGGTCCGAGGCCTGTTAGGATCCGGGCCACACAGCAGGAGGTGAGCGATGGGCAAGCGAGTGAAGCTTCATTTGCAGCTCCCTATCCCCCGCATCGCTCCCATTTCTCCCCATCGCTCGCATTACCGCCTGAACCATCCCTCCTTCCCCCATCCGTGGAAAAATTGTCTTCCATGAAACTGGTCCCTGGTGCCAAAAAGGTTGGGGACCGCTGCCCTAGTGCATTTTCTCTCAAATTCAAAGAATTTATTGAAATGAATTGAATATTTGATTCAATGAATTCTGTTGTAGCCACTTGTCAGCTGTGTGACTTTAGGCATATTATTTAACCCAGGGGTCCCCTACCCCTGAGCCGAGGACGGTACTGGGCCGAGGCCTGTTAGGAACCAGGCCCACAGCAAGAAGTGAGCAGCAGGTGAGCGAGGGAAGTTTCATCTGCCGCTCCCCATCCCCCCCATGGCTCGCATTACCACCTGAATCATCGCCCACACCCCCCCATCCCCCAGTCCATGGAAAAATTGTCTTCCACAGGACCAGTCCCTGGTGCGAAAAAGGTTGGGGACTGCTGATTTAACCTCTCTCTGCGTTAGTTTTCTCCTCTGCAAAAAAGAACAATGGTAATTCATGCATATTGCTTAACACAGTACTTTGTACACATTAAGCCCTCAGAAAACTGTAGCTGTTTTTTTAAAAAATTTATTTATTTATTTACTTATTTATGGCTCTGCTGGGTCTTCGTTTCTGTGCGAGGGCTTTCTCTAGTTGCGGCGAGTGGGGGCCACTCTTCATTGCGGTGCGCGGGCCTCTCTGCGCGGGCCTCTCACTATCGCGGCCTCTCTTGTTGCGGCGCACAGGCGACGCGCAGGCTCAGTAACTGTGGCTCACGGGCCTAGTTGCTCCGCGGCATGTGGGATCTTCCCAGACCAGGGCTTGAACCCGTCTCCAATGCATTGGCAGGCAGATTCTCAACCACTGCGCCACCAGGGAAGCCCCAATTGTAGCTGTTTTGATTGTCATTATTCATGATTGTAAAGCACCACCTAGCTAGCTGTATTGAGGGAAACAAAAAAGCTAAAGACTCAGTGGGTACTTCAGGTACTTAACTGTGCAGGTAAGGGACACAGGATTTACATCACAAAACAGTTAAGTTTCATTGGGAGGCCATTGTTTATGACCTTTCTTGCCAAATGAGTGATCCACCCTTCAGGTTTGTAGAAGTTCAGGGAGGGGAGACACCAGGTGGGCAGGCTAGGATGAAAAAGGAAGGAGGAAGAACGAAAGGAGAATAAGGCAAGACCTGAATGAATTGGCTAGATGAAAAAGGGGGAAGAGGAACAGAACAAGCAAACTGTAGGGTCAGCAATGAGCGTGACATGTTCTGGGAATCCGCTGTGAGGTTGCAGTGTCTCAGAGTCATCGTTCTGGAGATCAGATTTCATTGTCAGAAGACTACAGCTAGAAAATTTGACAGAATGTGTGCTGAACCCTGGGACTTTTCTCTGAATGGTTACAATGGAAACAGTAGGAAAAATAAAAAAGATAAAAACTCAACAAAAGAAGAAAAAGACTCTTTCCTGGCAATTTGCCTTTTCCTGCAATAAATATGCAATCCTATGAACCAAAAATTACCTCCTAGTATGATTCTACGTAATTGAGACATTGCTGTACAATATTACAGGACTACCAGTGGTAAGGGAGAGCAAGCCGTGCTTGTGCAAAAGGCCCTGGAATGGCAAGGGAGTGTTAAGAGCTATTGAAAGTACCATTGGTCTGTTTCCTGTGGATTAAAGTCTTCTCATGGTTCTCAGGGGAAGGAATGGTGAGAAGGAGCAGGGTGAGGCTCATGGACTTCAATTTCTGGCCTTGGATTTGGTTACTATTCTTGGACGGCTGCCTCATGAGTATGAGCTCTCTTTCCTTATCTCTTCACACTCCCATCGTGGTGTGGTCAGCCTTCTTTTTTTCTTTTTCTTTTTTTTTAAGTTGAAGTATAGTTGATTTACAATATTGTGTTAGTTTCAGGTGTACAGCATAGTGATACGTTTTTCTTTTTTGCAGATTATATTCCATTATAGGTTATTATAAGATATTGAGTATAGTTCCCTGTGCTATATAGTAAGTCCTTGTTGGTTATCTATTTTATGTATAGTAGTTTGTATCTGTTAATCCCATACTCCTGATTTATCCCTCCCCCTTCCCTCTCCCCTTTGGTAGCCATAAGTTTGTTTTCTATGTCTGTGAGTCTATTTCTGTTTTGTATATAGGTTCATTTGTATTATTTTTTAGATTCCACATGTTAGTGATATCATATAGTATTTGTCTTTCTCTGTCTGACTTATTTTGCTAAGCATAATATTCTCTAGGTTCATGCATGTTGTTGCAAATGGCAGAATTTCATTCTTTTTTATGGCTGAGTAATATTCCATTGTATATATATACCACATCTTCTTAATCCATTTGTCAGTGGATGGACATTTCAGTTGCTTCCATGTCTTCGCTATTGTAAATAAATAGTGCTGCTATGAACACTGGGGTGCATGTACCTTTTCAAATTAGAGTTTTTGTTTTTTTCGATATATAACCAGGAGTGGAATTGCTGGGTCATATGGTAGTTCTATTTTTAGTTTTTTAAGGAACCTCCATACTGTTTTCCATAGTGGCTGCACCAATTTACACCCCATCAACAGTGTATGAGGAACCTCCCTGGTGGTCCAGTGGCTAAGACTCTGCGCTCCCAATGCAGGGGCCCAGGTTCAATCCCTGGTCAGGGAACTAGATCTCACATGCCGCAACTGAGAGTTCACATGCCACAACTAAAGATCCCACATGCAGCAACGAAGATCCTGCATACCGCAACTAAGACCTGGTGCAGCCAAATAAATAAATAAATATTTTTGAAAAACCCAAAAAACAGTGTACGAGATGAACACTCTTTTAAACTGAGTGTTAAGCAGAGTTTTGAAACTATAGAATGCATTCATCTAATGGAAGGGCAGGTTTGGTCACAGAGACCCCTGAAGTCTAAGTCTCTATGTTAAATAAATAACAGAACCAATTTAGTACCTGGCAATATTTCTGTCTGACTCCCTGTTGGAGTTAAGGTTTTGATGTGGTGGGTGGGCCCACAGAATTAATTGGATATTCTTTATTTTTTATTTTATTTTTTATTTTTGGCCACGCCACATGGCTTACAAGATCTTAGTTCCCCGACCAGGGATTGAACCCAGGTCCCGGCAGTCAAAGTGCAGAGTCCTAACCACTGGACCGCCAGGGAATTCCCTAATTGGATATTCTTAGGAATTTCTTCTTGTTAAAATGAAGAAATAAGACCATTCTGGATGTTTTTTGAGGTGCTGGGGTTGGGAACCTGGGCTAGGGCCAGTCACAGTGAGCGCCACCCCCCCCCCCCGCCCTGCCCCGCCCCACCACCCCGTTTTGACTTTCCCTCCTTCCTTATGAATATTTCAGTCCTGGTGAAATCCCTTAAGGTGACCAGTTGCGTTAAAAGGAGGGTAGGCAAGAGAGAAAAAAAGAAAAAAGAGCTCTGTTGCTTGACCTTGTGATGGGGACTGTGGAAGGGGATGTAAGGAACTCATCTGCACATGAACCTGAGTCCTGTTTTTCCTTTCTCTTAGAAAGCCCAGCCAGCCAGAGCCATCTCCTTGTACCCCCCTGACTACTATCCAGAGGACGTGCTGAGCTGCCAGCCCCCCTCAATACCCAGCTCCCTAAACCGGATTGATAGCTCTGGGCCCAGCTGTTGACATCGATTTCTTTTTCCCCTAGAGCCTCCTTTCCACTTACTATGAAAAAATATCCTTTGTTTCACCCTTTGTCTCTCTTGTTCAAGGGAGAGGTGGACAGAGACTTTTCTTTGGTCTCTACCTTGTCTCCATTTTTTTTTCCTAAACCAAGATTCTTGGGCCTGGAATAGGAGGAGGTGGTGCTCCAAACCTGCAATTCTCAATAGCAGCTCTAATTTTGTCTGGGGGCCGTGCTTCAAATGGGTCTAGGCATATCAATTACATACCCGTGCCTGAATGCCACCACTTCAGTGTCTTGTGTCCCTTGATTTTGAAAGCAAGTGTGTGGGTAGGAGATGTGTTTTGTACGTCTGGAGTCTAAAATATTGGCATGTAAATGTTAGGAATTCAGACATTTACCTTAAGACCTACCCTTGGCGTGGTGGGGGGGGCGTGGGTAGGTGGAGACAGCTCACTGCAGTTGAAAATTATATTTACACCATCGCACCCAGGGTCCCCGCCCAATAGCTTCATGCTGATATCTGAGAAGAAGCAAGTGTGACATTGATCAAGGCAAACCATAAATTATCAACTTCAAAGTGTGTATTAATTGCCTAATGACAGTTTCCATTATCCTCCTTTCCTAAAAAAGCAAATTCAGCACAAGCTTAGGGCTGGGTCTTGATCATGGGTCATGCCGCTAGTTGGCAGACTTGGCTTTGCAAGGAGATTGGGAGAAGTGAGGGCTGTTGTAATGGAAGCACACTCAGCCTTTTGTGAGGAGGGTACAAATTGCATCACTCTCAGGGCCTGAAACTGTGGACATCAGGAGGCCGAATGCCTCTGCAGGGGAGGTTGATTCCTTTTCCTAGAGGTAAAATGGCTCCGTGATCAGGCCTTGGTGGGAGCTTTGAGTCTTCAGCCCTTTGAAGGAAAGAGTTCTTGGGCAGGATGGAGGTTTAAGTGCTGAGGAGCTGAACCTGGGCTGATGTGCACTGCCCGTAGCTGGATGATACAAGGCCCAGTGGAGGGCATGGCCACCAAAAGGCTGGTCTTCTCTGGGATGAACTCTGTGTGCTTTCTTGGGCTGGCCACTCCACTGCTCTGAGCCTGTGTTCCAAATCTGTAAAATGAAGGATGTGAACTGGATGACCCCAAAAGTCCCTTGCAGTGTGGAGACCACCGTGGTCTCTTCCTTTAAGCTAGGTACAGAAAACAAAGGCACTTTGCCTGGAAGAGCCACATGACCCAATGGGACTGGTTCTCTGTGGTTGCCAGCCTTTTACTGCAGGGTCTGTGAACTTTGTCTCTTTTGCCGAATGAAGGTATCTTGTGTAAGGGTTCCACAAAGGAAAATGAGAATATGCCTGCTAAGAAAGATGATCTGGCGAAGGTAAGGATTCACTCTCACTGGGACACCCTACTGCTTTGGCTTAATGGGAGGGAGTGGAAAGTCTCAAATGAATCCCAAAGTAAAAGTAATGTCTTACAGCATTCTTAGGATGAGGGGTATGTCATGAGGGTTATGTTATCATAGCAACTGACCCCTGAGGTGTCCACTCAAGGTTTTGGGAACCCCAGTCCATGTCATGGGCTACGGGAAGTCAAATGAGACCAACTTGGGCTTACCAGTCAGGAAATCCAGTGAAGAACTCTATTTTAGCTCCACTATTTCACTTCCAGGATTCCAACAAGTAAACTAAAGGTGACTGTGATAGGTAGAATAGTTAGTTGAATCCAGGAAGTTGAAAAACATATTCTTCTGAGCTCTACCTGCTTATTTCTTGTTGGGAAAGTCAGATAACACTACAGAAAACTGAGTGTCCCTAGGGTGCTAGATAACTAGAAATGGGTAGAGATAAGTAGAAAAACTTACAGATGTCCAGAACCTGGAAAACACGTCTTTTTTTCAAATTTAAATACAAATTACTTGTGGAAAAATGAGCAAAGAGTATGGTTTTCTAGTGGTACCTAGGTAATTAGTTAAATGAAGGCAACTAGAAACAAGTGGAATAAATACTTTAGATGAGGCTGTTAAGAAAAACATTATTCTGGGACTTCCACTGGCAGTCCAGTGGTTAGGGCTCGCACTTCCACTGTGGGAAGCACGGGTTCGCTCCCTGGTGGGGGAACTAAGATCCCACATGCTGCACGGCCAAAAAAAGAAAAAAAGAAAAAGAAGAACATTATTCTGAAATATGTCTTTTATTTCTTGTGATAATAATGAGTATTATCAGTGAGTAGTGCTACCTATCTATTTACTTAATTAGGGGAAACTAGATATTCCTTAGAAGAATAATTTGAAGCCACGAAGCTGAAATCCATTTCTCTCAAAACTAAATATTAGTTCTTGTTGCAGTAATGAGTTAGACTATAGGTAACTGTTGGTACCTAGGTAATTTGTCTACTATGGATAGCTAGAGAAAACCAGGAATCTGTATAAATCTGGACGTTGAAAACCACTCCTCACAGTACAGTCTTATCTCTTGTGGGAATAAAGATTTAGTACTATGGATAACTACTGGTAACGAGGTAACTACCTAACTACAGACAACTACAGATAAGTACTTGTAGCCAGAATGTGGAAAACACAATCTTCTCAACCCAAACTTCTCATTTCTCACTGAAATGCTGCATCAGTAATAAGATAACTATTAGTAACCACTCTGCTCAGTTCTTATGTTTTGAATATTCAGTTAGTAATGTAGAAAATGACAATTGATTAGGTAAGATTTAAATAGAGATAATCATATAAAAACAGAATAAAAATTTGAAGCCAGAAGGCTAAAAACATTCTTCTTAACTGTTAGTGCTTATCAAAACCACAATGAGATACCACTTCACACCCAGTAGGATAGCTGTTACCAACAAAACAGAAAATAAGTGTTGGTGAAGATGTGGAGAAGTTGAAACCCTGTGTATTACTGGTTGGAATATAAATGGTGCAGCCACTATGAGAAAAGGTATAGTGGTTCCTCAAAAGATTAAACATAGAATTATCACATGATCCAGCAATTCCACAGCGGTTCCCTAAGAACTGAAAGCAAGGACTTGAATACACATTCATAGCAGCATTAATCACAATAGCCAAAAGATGGAAACAACCCAAATGTCCATCGACAGATGAATGGGCAAACAAAATGTGATGTATACATACAATAGAATATTATTCAACCTTAAAAAGGAGTGAAATTCTGACACATGCTACAACATGGATGAAGCTTGAAGACGTTAAGCTAAACGAAATAAGCCGGACACAAAAGGACAAATATTGTATGATTCCATTTATATGAGATACCCAGAGTAGTCAAATTTATAGAGACAGAAAGTAGAACGATAGTCCCCAAAGGCTGGGAGAAGTGGTATTTAGGAGTTTTTGTATGGAGTTTGGGAAGGTGAAAAAATTCTGGAGATGGATGGTGGTGATGGCTGCACAACAATGTGAATGTACTTAATGCCCCTGAACTATACCCTTAAAAATGGTTAAGATGGTAAGTTTTATTTATGTGTATTTTATTGCAATAGAATAATATTAGTCTTAATTTTTGTTGGAATAATGATTTCGTACTATAGACATTGGCACTAGGTGTCTAGTTACTTAGAGATATCTAGGATAAGTAGTTGAAGTTAGGAGCTTAAATGTAGGTTCTTCTGGACCCTAAATTCTTTTTCTCCTGGTAGATTAATGAGTTAATAATATAGCTAAATAATAGAACTTAGGTTACTAATTACCTAAACAATATTGGTATACGGAGTTGAAGCCCTGAATTGGAAAACATATCCTTCTCAATCTAACTTTATATTTCGTGTTGAAAGAACTCGTAAGTCTGAGATGAATAGTGGTACATAGATAACTAGTTTACAGGAGATATCTAGAGATAACTACTAATACTCATTGATGTCAGAAAGCTGAAAAATACATTCTTTTAAAATGTAAATTCTTATTTTCTTTTGGAATAATGAGTTAGTACTGTCGACTGAAAAAAATGCACAACCTAAATGTTGAGAATTATGTTTTATTTGGTAGACAAAACTGAGGACTTCAGCCCCGAAGACAGCTTCTCAGACTGCTCTGAGGGACCGCTCCAAAGAGGTAAGGGAGGAGCCACGATATACAGGGGTTTTTGCAACAAAAACCAGGCAGTCAGAACATCAAAAGATTACTGTTAATTAAAGAAACCATACATCGCAAGTTATTGAGACGCGCTTCTCTCTGTATGGGAAGATGCAAAAGTCTGGGCTCATTGAAGTCATTCCTTTGATAGGCACCTTAGCTATCTAGGGCCAGTTTCCTGCTTTTCTCCATCCTGAATCCCCTCAGGGTGCACCGTTGTGGGTGGCTGTAGTGACTGCTGGCTTGATGGCTGCAACATCCCTTGTTTACTGATATGGCAGGCGACAGTTTTCATCCACAGTACCATAGATATGTAAGGGGACCTAGATGATTTGTTAGCTATAGATAACTAGTGATAACTAGAATAACCAGTCCAAACCAGTAAGGTGAAGACCACAATCTTCTGTCTAAATTCTTATTCCTTGTTCTAGTAACGAGTTGATTGTACAGATATCCAGTGGAATCTAGGTAATTTGTTAACTAAAGCTACCTAGACTAAACCAGAAAGATGACTTGTAGATGTTGTTTTGCAGCACCGTAGAGAGTATCTGGGTCAGAGAGCACCAAAGGGCAGCAGTGGCTTGTGGTCTTATTGGCCCAGGACTCATCTTACTGATGGCTAGCAGATGTTAGGCACAATTTCATGGGGAAGGTAAAACAGCCAGGCTCTAAATGGATAAAAATATGGTTAATTTGGGTATGTTTTAAACAATTGGATGTGTAAAAATTTGTTTGGCTCCAGCAGGCTTTTGAGGTAATGGGTCTCAGCCTCCAGTGAAGAAGTAAACACCTAGCGGCCAATAGACAGAGGCCATTTTTGGCTCATTTGTATAACGTAAAGTCCCCAAGCTGAAAGACACCATCCTCTCAAGCCTAAATTTATATTTCTTGTTGGAATGAAATATTAGTACTAGAGATAACTAGTAATACCTAGACAACTACTTTACTAGAGTTAACTAGAGGTGACTAAGAAAACTGATGAATACAGGAAGTTGTAAAATCATTCAACATCTTTGCATCTAAATGCAAAACAAATGCAATGCATGAAACAGATACCTATTCTAAAAATAGCTATAGAAGACATTTGGGACAATTGTGGAAATTGGAATATGGACTAGATATATGCTAATATTATTACATTATTGTTAATTTTATTAAGATGTAATAGCATTGTGGTTATGTAGGAACATTTCCCTTTTTTTAAAATTTATTTATTTATTCATTACTTTTGACTGCGTTGGGTCTTCGTTGCTGTGCGTGGGCTTTCTCTAGTTGCGGTGAGCTGGGGCTACTCTTCGTTGTGGTGCGCGGGCTTCTCGTTGCAGTGGCTTCTCTTGTTGCGGAGCATGGGCTCTAGGTGCGCGGGCTTCACTAGTTGTGGCGCACGGGCTTAGTTGCTCCGTGGCATGTGGGATCTTCCCAGACCAGGGCTCAAACCCCTGTCCCCTGCATTGGCAGGCGGATTCTTAACCACTGCACCACCGGGGAAGTCCCAAGAACATTTCCTTTTTTAAGGAGATGTATAGTGGAAGTTTTTAGAGTTATAAATGTCATGACAACTGTAACTATTTTTGCAAGGTTCAGGAGACAGAGAAAGCAAATATGACAACATATAAAAATTTTTGAAATACAGGTGAAAGTTGTGCCGGGGCGTTGTTGTTCCTGTGCGTTTGAAATGACTTGACATCCAACCCTGTTATCTGTTTAGCTTCCTCCCAGTTTAAAGAACTAGTGTAGGAAGAATCATCTGCAACTTATGACCATTTTCTCCTCCCGTCCTCCTTGGACCTGATGAGGGATGTGGTGACTTGCTCCCGCTGTGCTGCCAGCTGTGATAGGAGACCAGGCTCCACCATGGGAATGTGTGCCAGCTGCAATTATATGGAGATTCTCTCCCTATAAGATGTTGGGATGTGTGAACTTGACAAACCAGGATAAAAGCCTCTTCATTTTAATGGTAATTTTATTTCAACAGAGATTAATATGCCAGGCACTCTTCTAGGTTCTGGGGATACAACAGTGTACAAAAGACACAAAAACCTCTGTCTGCATGGAGCTTTCATTCTGCTGGTGGGGATACAGGCAGGGAATACGCAAAATAAATAAGGACATCGTGAAGTGAGGAGAGCTAAAGAGAAGAAATGGAGCAGGGACAGGGTGTAAAAGGTTTCCAGGAAGGGGGTAGGGGATGAAATTTTAGTTGGGGTGGGCAGAAAAGGCCCCCTGGTGAATTGTTTTTGAGGAAAGTCCTGAAGAGGGCAAGAGAGCAAGCTGTTGCAGATATCTGGGGGGAAGGCGTTGCAGGCAGAAGGAATAGCTTGGTGACTTCTACCCCTGAGCAGAGCATGGAGATCATGGGTCACAAATGGAGACCATATAAGTCACCTCTCTCTTGTTTCCCTGGCGCATATATTTGATTAGTCATTGAGCACTTTCCCACAGTACCCAGATATAGCCTCAGAATCTTCCTGAACACTGTGTATTAATTTGCTATTGCTGCCATAGCAAATTACCACAAACGTAGTCACTTAAAGTAACACAAATTTATTCTCTCCCAGTTCTGTGTGGGTTGGCAGCCCAGGTAAAATGTAGCTCAGCTAGATCCTCTGTTGGGTGTCACAAGGCTGAAATCAAGGTGTCAGCTGCGTTCCTTCCTGGAGGCTTTGGGGATAAATTTACTCCCAAGGTCATTCAGATTGTTAGCCAGATTCAGTTCCTTGTGGTGTGGGACTGAAGACCTCGCTTCCTTGTTGTCTGTCAGCTGGGAGTCAGTTTTTGCTACTAGACACTGCCCTCATTCCTTCTCATGCTTTTCTTTCTTCTTTTTTTTTTAATATTTATTTACTTATTTGGTTGCACTGGGTCTTAGTTGTGGCAGGCGGGCTCCTTAGTTGTGGCATGCAAACTCTTTAGTTGCGGTATGCATGTGGGATCTAGTTCCCTGACCAGGGATCGAACCTGGGCCCCCTGCATTGGGAGCACAGCGTCTTAACCACTGCGCCACCAGGGAAGTCCCCCTTCTCATGCTTTTCATGTGGCCTTCCTTCAACAAGAGCTGGTCAAGTTCCTCTTACATTTTGACTCTCCAACTGCTCTATCTGCTACATCTCTCTTGCCTCCAGCCAGAGAAAGTTCTTGACTTTGAAGAACTCATGTGGTTAGATTAGCCCCATCCAGCTAATCCAGGATAATTTCCCTATGTTAAGGTCCATAACCTTAATTATATGTGCAAAGTCCCTCTTTGCAGATGGCATACAAGATAACATATTCGCAGGATACAGGGATTCGGGCATGAACATCCCTGGTCAGCTATTCCATCTACCACATTGCAATCCAGAAAGTCATCACTTGTTGGCATAGGAAGAGGAGATGAAACTTGTTTGATCTAGGTAATGACAGGGAAACTTAGGCCTTTTACATCCATATATCTGGACTTTGACTCAGCCCATTGCAACCTATGTGTTAGTTTTCTATTGCTGTACCACAAACTTAGCTGCTTAAACCAACACAAATGTATTATATCATAGTTTCCTTGTGTCAGGAGTTTGGGCATGGCTCAACTGGATCCTCTGCTCAGGGTCTCACAGCCCGTAATCAGAGTGTCAGTCAGGCCAGTAACTCTTAAAATTTTCACATTTTGGTGTGTTTTTGTAAAAGGCAAAAAAGAAGGAAAATTCTTTATAGAATAAATCCAAAGCTGTGTTTGTATACTCTTTCATCGTTAAGTGTTTCTTTGGTATATTTTTGTCTCGTGTTGTTGACTGTAATATAGTCCCTCGCCTCTGGAGGCTCATGTTCTTGGAAGAGCCAAATGACTTCTTTTGGGATTTCCACAAATCTTGGTTCAGGATTAAATACCAAATTGTTCTTTTTTTAGAGTCGCACTGAGAAGATGACCAGGCAGATCTTATTGGTGAATTCAGTTGTGGTAACTCATGTACCTGTTGTTTTATCAGTTTGAGCTTATTTTGTACCATCTGTTGTTTTGTATCTTGGCAGGAACCTTCATTACTTTCAGAAAACACAGAGAGACCAATTATTAAACTTGGTTTACAGAGTGATCAGATAAGACATTTAAAGTAATAATGTGATTTCTATTGCTGGGGCTCAGAGCAGGCCACCCCAAAACATGCCACAGTGGCATATTGATTATTTTGAATTAAAGTCACTTGAGAAACAGCTGATGTGAGAACACTTTGACCCTCCTCTTCTCTGTCCTTCTTGAAAGCAGGAAATAATTCTCCCATGCAAAATTTACTGTCTGTGTACCAGGAGAGAGACATCTTTATCACCAGAGACAGGGAATTCAGGGCTGAGAAGCCTGTACAAACAAACTCTATTACTTCTTTACTAGTTTACTACCCCAAACCCAAACTCTGCTTATATTCTTCACTAATTAAGCATCCAAGCCTAAGTTTCTTTGTCCTGTCAATTCCTCACAGATTTATTCTTTCTTTGTCTAAAAAGGTAAAAGCTGCCTGCCTTGGTCTCTTCTTAGGTCCTATTTGTATGAGATCTCTGTACATACGAATTAAATTTTTTTTTCTCCTGTTAATCTGTCTTCTGTCAATTTTTAATTATTAGACTAGCCAAAAGAACCCAGAAGGTCACTATTATGACTCCAATGAACTGCATTCCAAAGGCAGTAGGTGAAAGGTAGTGAATACAGTGAGAACATGGAGTATTACTTCCAAAAGAAAAATAATGTGATTTTTCATGTGTTTAAGTTTCTTCAATATATTGTGTGTATCCTGCTGTGTGGTACCTACCACATGGCTGTCTGGGGGAGAGTTTTATTCAGCATATACCTTTTCCTTCCAGGCCTAATATACTTTGTTTCTGGAGGCCAGAAGACAGCCCCACACCCCAGAAGCCCACTCTTTTCTCTTACTTATAAGAACTTGTATTTGGGGGTGGGGTTGGTCAGGACTCTCAGGCAACTCTGGTGTTTTCAGCCCGAGCCTGTAAGAGCAGCCCACTGTACACATGACGGTGGACCTGACTGGAAGAAGAGAGCAACACCAAGGTATCGGCACCGGGTATTTGGCCACCAGAGGGACAGCTTTCCCACGGTACAAGGCACTGTTCAGTGAGGCGCCCAGCTGTGTGGCAGAGTCCCCCTCCGCCCCATGCTCAAGGGTGACTGGAATGTTCTGAATAGTCATTTTGACATCATGACTCTCAAAGATCCACCTACCTGGGAGTGACCAGCATGATACTCAGGATGTATGGCCCTTAATGTTGGAGGATGGACCTCAGCTTGGAAAATGCCCTGGGACCACTTCTTCCCATTTTGGGGGTCAATCTGGCTGCCTTTTAGTCTTGCATAGAACCTGCCTAACCCTAATTTTGCCTGGAGTTTTTTTTTTTAACATCTTTATTGGAGTATAATTGCTTTACAGTGTTGTGTTGGTTTCTGCTGTATAACAAAGTGAATCAGCTATACATATACATATATCCCCATATCTTTTCCCTCTTGCGTCTCCCTCCCACCCTCTCTATTCCACCCCTCTAGGTGGTCACAGAGCACCGAGCTGATCTCCTTGTGCTATGCGGCTGCTTCCCACTAGCTATCGGTTTTACATTTGGTAGTGTATATATGTCCATGCCACTCTCTCACTTTGTCCCAGCTTACCCTTCCCCCTCCCTGTGTCCTCAACTCCATTCTCCAGTAGGTCTGCGACTTTATTCTCATCCTGCCCCTAGGTTCTTCATTACCATTTTTTTTTTTTAGATTCCATATATATGTGTTAGCATACGGTATTTGTTTTTCTCTTTCTGACTTACTTCACTCTGTATGACAGATCTTAGGTCCATCCACCTCACTACAAATAACTCAATTTCGTTCCTTTTTATGGCTGAGTAATATTCCATTGTATATATGTGCCACATCTTCTTTATCCATTCATTTGTCGATGGGCACTTGGGTTGCTTCCATGTCCTGGCTATTGTAAATAGAGCTGCAATGAACATTGTGGTACATGACTCTTTTTGAATTATGGTTTTCTCAGGGTATATGCCCAGTAGTGGGATTGCTGGGTCGTGTGGTAGTTCTATTTTTAGTTTTATGAGGAACCTCCATACTCTTCTCCATAGTGGCTGTATCAATTTACATTCCCACCAACAGTGCAAGAGGGTTCCCTTTTCTCCACACCCTCTCCAGCATTTATTGTTTGTAGATTTTTTGATGATGGCCATTCTGACTGGTGTGAGGTGATACCTCATTGTAGTTTTGATTTGCACTTCTCTAATGATTAGTGATGTTGAGCATCCTTTCATGTGTTTGTTGGCAATCTGTATATCTTCTTTGGAGAAATGTCTATTTAGGTCTTCTGCCCATTTTTGGATTGGGTTGTTTTTTTTTTTTTGATATTGAGCTGCATGAGCTGCTTGTAAATTTTGGAGATTAATCCTTTGTCAGTTGCTTCATTTGCAAATATTTTCTCCCATTCTGACGGTTGCCTTTTCGTCTTGTTTATGGTTTCCTTTGCTGTGCAAAAGTTTTTTTTTTTTTTTAATTTTTATTTATTTATTTATTTTATTTTTGGCTGTGTTGGGTCTTCGTTTCTGTGCGAGGGCTTTCTCTAGTTGCGGCGAGCGGGGGCCACTCTTCATCGCGGTGTGCGGGCCTCTCACTGTCGCGGCCTCTCTTGTTGTGGAGCACAAGCTCCAGACGCGCAGGCTCAGTAGTTGTGGCTCACGGGCTTAGTTGCTCCGCGGCATGTGGGATCTTCCCAGACCAGGGCCCAAACCCGTGCCCCTGCATTGGCAGGCAGATTCTCAACCACTGCGCCACCAGGGAAGCCCTGTGCAAAAGCTTTTAAGTTTCATTAGGTCCCATTTGTTTATTTTTGTTTTTATTTCCATTTCTCTAGGAGGTGGGTCAAAAAGGATCTTGCTGTGATTTATGTCACAGAGGGTTCTGCCTATGTTTTCCTCTAAGTGTTTTACAGTGTCTGGCCTTACATTTAGGTCTTTAATCCATGTTGAATTTATTTTTGTGTATGGTGTTAGAGAGTGTTCTAATTTCATTCTTTTACATGTAGCTGTCCAGTTTTCCCAGCACCACTTATTGAAGAGGCTGTCTTTTCTCCACTGTATATGCTTGCCTCCTTTATCAAAGATAAGGTGACCGTATGTGTGTGGGTTTATCTCTGGGCTTTCTATCCTGTTCCATTGACCTATATTTCTGTTTTTGTGCCAGTACCATACTGTCTTGATTACTGTAGCTTTGTGGTATAGTGTGAAGTCTTCCTGGAGTTTTGACTCAGGAAGTACATCACTGTCCCCTGCTTTGGCTTTCTAGTTATCTTTCCTCATGAACATGCTTTGTCCTTCCAACTAGATTGTAAGTGCACTGAGTGTGGGAATGTAATTGCATTCAGCTTTTCTTCCCCATAGTGCCAGGCACCTGAGTACTTTAGATGTTCTCACAAGATATGTGCTGGCTGATTGGGTTCACTTGAGAAGAAGAGAATATCAGCATTTAGCCTGGGCTTTCTTGCTGGGAGCCATTAACCTCCTAGGCATGGGCAAGGAGAGAATGGGTAAGGAGTGGGAGGAAGTAAGGGTAGAAGATAGCTGAGAGTTGGAGCAGTAAGGTGGGCAGAGAGCAGGTGGGAGAAATTGAGATGTATCACTTGGGAGCAAATGCCCTTAAACATATGCTATATTAGGAATGATTATGCCCTCTTAAAGCTTGGAGGGAACTTAATACTGTATACTGATTAACGCATCTGGTCTCCCTTGACATGTATGACAAGGTGACATGTATGACAAGGCAACATGTATAACAAAGATTATTTAAATCACAGTGATTGTAAGAGGGAGCAGAAAATATTCCCATGGAAGGTCTAGCCCAGTTGGGCAGCTTCAGGTATGATCATTACCAGGTGGCTGGAACTTCACAGTACACATTATTTCAGGGCTGAAATTTGTCATTCATAACTTCAAGTTTTTAATTTTATTCAACTGAACTTAAAAGAGCACAGCTGTAAGTGGTCATAACATATTCCCTGGCTATGTTTCTATTCTGTAAGTGTATGTAAAGCCCTGATTAATTCCCCCAAAGCCAATAATCCAAACCTATTCAAGGCTTTTCTTCAGAGCACATCATGAGACAATTTTTTATTTCAAATCAAAGAATTAAGAATTACCTAATTGGGTAAAGGGTAGAAAATAACTTTAATACATTTTTTAAAAATTAATTAATTTATTTATTTTTGGCTGTGTTGGGTCTTCGTTTCTGTGCAAGGGCTTTCTCCAGCTGTGGTGAGCGGGGGCCACTCTTCATCGTGGTGCACGGGCCTCTCACTGTCGCGGCCTCTCCTGTTGCAGAGCACAGGCTCCAGACGCGCAGGCTCAGTAGTTGTGGCACCCGGGCTTAGCTGCTCCGCGGCATGTGGGATCTTCCCAGACCAGGGCTCGAACCCGTGTCCCCTGCATTGGCAGGCAGATTCTTAACCACTGCGCCACCAGGGAAGCCCAACTTTAATACATTTACAATGACATTTGCTTTCCTATGGAAGTGTGAGGGATGAGAAGGAAATAGGTATTCACGTTTCTGAATGTATTTTCATGAGGCGAAACTTTTTTTTTTATTGGGGTATAGTTGTTTTACAATGTTGTGTTAGTTTCTACTGTACAGCAAAGTGGAGTTCCCTATGCTATACAGCATGTTCTCATTAGTTATCTATTTTATACATATTAGTGTATATGTGTCAATCCCAATCTCCCAGTTCATCCCACCCCCCCTTTCCCCCCTTGGTGTCCATATGTTTGTTCTCTACATCTGTGTCTCTATTTCTGCCTTGCAAACCGGTTCATCTGTACCATTTTTCTAGATTCCACATACATGCGTTAATATACGATATTTGTTTTTCTCTTTCTGACTTACTTCACTCTGTATGACAGACTCTAGCTCCATCCACCTCATTACAAAGAATTCAATTTCGTTTCTTTTTATGGCTGAGTAATATTCCATTGTATATATGTGCCACATCTTCTTTATCTATTCGTCTGTCGATGGGCATTTAGGTTGCTTCCATGACCTGGGTACTGTAAATAGTGCTGCAATGAACATTGGGGTGCACGTGTCTTTTTGAATTATGGTTCTCTCTGGGTATATGCCCAGTAGTGGCATTGCTGGGTCATATGGTAATTCTATTTTTAGTTCTTTAAGGAACCTCCATACTGTTCTCCATAGTGGCTGTATCAATTTACATTCTCACCAACAGTGCAAGGGGGTTCCCTTTTCGAGGTGAAACATTTTTGAAACTTCTTGTTTAAATAATATGAGCACAGCAGATCTAAAGTAAATGAAAATCTGGCCAAAGGTTTTACTCACTTTTAGCTTCTGAGTTTTACTTTTGTTTTTAACTAGGATTCCTGAAATATTTAATTGTGTAAAACTAAATTTTGAAACGTGACTATCTTTTCCCTTCATATCACTTTCAGTATCATAAAGAAGTAAATATATTATTTTATGTGTTTATTTGTGTCTGTGAGTGTACATATTTGCATATGCACTGGTGCATATGTCATTTTCCATTAATTTGTGTATACATTTTCTACAATTTATATTACTCCTAGAACTGACACACGACAAAGCCCTCTGCTCCTTTTACAGATACTCAACTTTAAATACTGCTAGTAATAACTACATTAACAGCGTTGGCTATGTACTTGTG
Source organism: Eschrichtius robustus (assembly GCF_028021215.1). NCBI lineage: Eukaryota > Metazoa > Chordata > Mammalia > Artiodactyla > Eschrichtiidae > Eschrichtius > Eschrichtius robustus. The sequence goes on from NC_090845.1 coordinate 105,839,264, forward strand.
TTGGGGGGCCTGTAGCTGGTGTATTAAATTAAGAATATGCAGATTATGACCTGCTGAATGAGTAGGCACAAGCCACCCACACGGAGTTGGCAGGTAGCTCCCTCAGCATCTGAGCTCCCACTTTGGGGAAGTGAAAATCCCAGGGCCATTTCAATTGAAGGTACAGTTTCTATACACTCACACAAAGGAAGTAAAGTCACAAGATTTATTACTTACAAACTCCAGAAACGGGGGTGGGAGGAGGAACAACCTGGGGGAAGGGCAGTCTTCCATCCCAGGTCACAAGCGTGGAGGTAGAGAGTAGGGTGGCAAGCACCTAGTACTTATAAGGTGGATTGGGGCAGCGGTCACTAATTTGCTGGGGGCGGGGGGAACTGCAACTCTAAGTGGCTATTTTAAAAGGTGCTCTGGGAAAAGTAAAGCAGGAACTTGTGGTGGGAATCCTAAGCTCAGGTCCTCATCTAAATGTCCAGACTCTGGGTGCGATCAGGGCTGTCTTACTGTACAATGCCTAGGCAGCAACTCAAAATAGCTGTTTTCCCATCACAGTGCAGAGCGTGCTCTGTACCTCTAGGCACGGTGTTAGACACCAAGTACATTGCCTCTCTTACTTGTCACAGCACTGGTACAAGGTAGGTGTTTTTCCCATCCTCACCTTTCTAGCTTTTCCAACTATGGAGGACCATACATGTCAGTGGAGTTAAGGGGTTAAAATCAGGTAAAATCAAATCAAAGTATGGAATAAACAAATCTTTACAACACAATTATTTGATAAAGTGTAATGTCAACTATGAGAGAGGGAAAATTTTAAAGTTCTGAAGCAATAACAAAATCGGAAAGGAAAACACGGACCCCAAAACTAAGAAAAAGAGGAAAACAACAGAATAGGGGAAATATTTGCAGTGAATGATAGATAAGCATTAGTTACTTTAAGAATATTTTAAAAATGAGTAAACTCTGAAAGAATAGCACCAAATGTCTGAATGTTCAAAGAGGAAGAGAGCAGACATCACAGGACAAAAGCACATGGAAGATAACACTTGTAAAAGGTGTAAACCTCATTATGTAACAAGGAAGTACAAATACGACTTTATACCTATTTAACAAACAAAACCAAATTTTTTTAAAGGATTTTTTTTTGGCTGCACCGGGTCTTCGTTGCTGCACGCGGGCTTTCTCTAGTTGCGGCGAGCAGGGGCTACTCTTCATTGCGGTGCGCGGGCTTCTCATTGTGGTGGCTTCTCTTGTTGCAGAGCACGGGCTCTAGGCGCACAGGCTTCAGTAGTTGTGGCACGTGGGCTCATTAGTTGCGGCTTGCAGGCTCTAGAGTGTGGGCTTAGTAGTTGTGGCGCACGGGCTTAGTTGCCCCGCGGCGTGTGGGGTCTTCCCGGACCAGGGATCGGGCCCATGTCCCCTGCATTGGCAGGAAGATTCTTAACCACTGCGCCACCAGGGAAGTCCACAAAAACAAATTTAAAATGATAAAACATAATGTTTGTGAGGCTGTGGGGAAATTTGTATGTTGCAAGTGGCAATAAATAATAACAATAGCCAATAGTTATTGTGCCCACCTTCCTCATCACATTTCTGTGCAGGAGAACTATTGTTTCTCCCTTTTCATAGATCAGACGACTGTGACCCAGAAAGGGTCACCAGCCCACCATCACACAGCTAGTATGGGGAGCCAGATAAATAAAGCGTTGTTGAAGTTAAAAACCCTATGTTCTTAACCAAAACTGGACATTGCCTTCCATGGTAATATGCAACAAGAACAATGAAAAGATTCATACTTTTTCGCTTATGTATTTCAGGCCTGGAATGTTAGCCTAAGAAAATAATTTTTTAAAAAAAGCCATACGCACAAAGATGTTCATTCATTCAGATATCTGTTGATCACTCATTTTGTGGCAGGAAACAACCTTAGGCAAATTATAAGATATGAATGTAGATGTTAAAATGAAAAATATGATAAAATGTTTGAAAGCATTTCTGAAATAATGTTAAATGGAAAAACCAGACCACGCTATTGGATACTGAAAGCAGTTGTTCATCGAGCGCGGTCGAAGAGCTGAACTGAGTCAGGAAACTTGTGAGATTTGGGAAAATTTCTAATAAGAACGTGTGACTTTTGTGGCACCAGGCTGTGGACTTTCGCATCAATTTTCTGTAAAAGCCCACTTTGCCACCGTGGTTACTCTGCTGATCCCCTTATTGGCGGGCATGCGTTTTAGTTCCTGGGAGGACAACCCCACCCCTCCCTCCTCCTGCCTCCCTCCGCGAGTGGCGAGGCGTGAGGCCACTCTTGCCAAGTTTCCTAGGAGCAGCCTGTGTTTCCTGAATGGGAAGTGAGGGGTGTGCGGAGCATTCAACTTCCATTTGCTACTCCCCTTAACAATCTGTGAGCCTGCAGCAACGCGGGCAAGCGCCTGGGTACCACCTACAGCACCCAGGCGGGACTCTAGCAGGGGTGCAGGGGACCGTATTGTAGTCTGTGTTCATTTGAATTTGTAACCCCTTTCCAATTATACCCATAATTGTTTAATAGATTATAAGACGGAAACAAGCTTTTAATCACTAATAATCACTAATCTGTGTTTAAAGGGCCTGCCTGAACTATGTACTGTAAAAATTAATTTTCCTCCTGAATACTTCTAAGTCAGTAAGGTGCTTGAACTTGGACACCCTACTGGGGCAGTGGCTTCGTCGGTGCCTCTAACACCTCGCCTGAGAGGCTTTATTCTCTGATGACAAATTGCTCCTACTTTTATAGGAAGGAGTTTGATATTAGCGACTATATGTATGGAAAATTCCCCAAACTTCTGCTTCAGCCAATTGGTATTTCACATTGGAAAAACCCTCCCATAAATAGGCAACTGTTTCTTGTTTTACGTCACTGGGAGAAGCTCCGCAGCTGCGTCTACAGGTAGACGTCTACAGGCTACAGGTAGAAATGTGTCTGGAGTTTGTGGAGGTGTTCTGATAACCAAAAGGTGCTCAGGATGAAATGGACTGATGTGACTATTCTGGGATATTTACTAGCTAAAGATCCTGTGTGTGTGTGTGTGTGTACGCATGTGAATGTACACATGCATGTGTGTGTGCAAAAGAGAGAGGGAACAGGCAATGATGCAGAGCCTAGCTCGTGACTTGGATGGAGAATTGGAGTGTTCCGCTGCCCACCAGGCCCCTAGGATGCTCACCGATTGTGCTAGAGGCTAATGCTGAGTCTGGGGAAGCTCGTCCTCAGAATCTGAGAGGGACTGAAAACAAGGAAGTTCCAAAACTTGGCCAACAATCCAGACCCCAAAGCACAGCCGATGGCTCATGGTGTCACAGATTCCAAATACAATTGAGCAACTATCAAATCATATCTGTGTGTGAGAAGGAGAAAGGGAAAGAGTTGTGGGTACAGAGATAAGTAAACACAGCCCTCTGCCCTTGTATTGTTTGACTCCAATTTACTGATGTTCTTTATTTGCTGCATTTAGACAACAAGTGATATCCAAAGATAAATGTACCACTCATTTACTATTTCTTTAAGGGCAAATATATATTTTAAATATGGAACTCTGGTATTTGATGCACTCAAGCCTTCTTTTGTTTTTTATTTTGCTTTAAATATGAAGTAACTGGACTTCCTCTGAACGCAGGCCTCTGAAATTGCATGAAACACTCCACAAAGTACCTTCATATATATATAAAACATACAGTATAGCCACACAAACCATACTAATACATTAAAAAACCAAAAGATGGGAGTTCCCTGGCGGTCCCGTGGTTAGGACTCTGCGCTTTCACTGCCGAGGCCCGGGTTCGATCCCTGGTCGGGGAACTAAGATCCCACGAGCCGTGTGGCGCGGCCAAAACACAAACAAACAAAACCAAAAGATGTGTACCTTGATTTGGGTTCAAATCAGCAGAAATGCTGACCATATTCATTCCAGATTCTGATAATATTGTTCCTAGGCTGCTTACCATTCACCCAGGAAAAAGGAAATCACTTTCTCTTTTAAAAAGGACAGCTTAATCCACAGTTAACTTTTTTCTTATTGTATTGTATGCATCTTATATGTTATATGTGGTCTTAAATTCTAATAAACTAATACATGAATGAATCAAATAAAAAAGGACACAATGTGGGGAAAAGGGAATCATTTAAATAGTGCAGGTAGAAGAAAAACAAAAAATCCCTTATCAATAGCCAATAGTTTGATCTGTTTAATTTTATCCAGAAATATTGCATGGGACTATATTAAAATGAATTATATTATAATATATAATGAATCCTTAATTCAACAGAATATGCAAGAACTAAGCACCTTTCACTATGTCTGACTCCTTGTTGGAACTGAGGTTTTGATGTGATTGAGTAGGTCCATGGAACTCATGAGACATCCTTGCAAATTTCTTCTGGTTAGAATGATGAAATGGAACCTGGCTGTTTCGTGGGGCGTTGAGACTGGAGACTGGGCCAGAAACAATCACATTTTGAGACCCTCTTCCTGTCCTAACTTTTCCCTCATTCCTTATGAGTATTTAAATCCTGGCAAAATCGCTTAATGTGACTTTTTTTGAGTTAAAAGGAGGGTAAACTAGAGAGAAAAAGACAGCTCTGTTGCTTAACCTTGTGATGGGGGCTGTGGAAGATGTTAGGGGCTCATTTGCATGCGAACCTGAGTTCTGTTTTTCCTTTCTCTGTGTCTTTTGTCTTATAAAGCCCAGCTGGCCAGAGCCACCTTCTTGTGTCCCACTGGCTACCTCCCAGCCCAGCTGACCACCCAGCTCCCCGGACCCCAGCACCAGCTCTGTGCCCAGCCACTGACGTGGATTTCTTGCTCCCCCTAGTCTCCACCACTTCTGGTTTCAAAATATCCTTTGCTTCGCTCCTTTTTCTACTGTGTTCAAGGGGAATGAGACAGAGACCCTCCCTTGGTCTCTATCTTGCCTACATTCCCCCCACCCAGACCAAGATTCTTAGGCCTGAAATAGAAAATCAAGTTCCAACTCTGCAGTTCTCATAAAAGCCCTAGTTTTGTTTGGGGGCTGAGCTTTGGAGGGAGCCAGGTGTACCAGTGTGCTACCCATGCCTGAACACCACCTTTTAAATCACTCGTGTCCCCTTGTTTGTGAAACACGAAAGAATGGGCTTTCAGAGTCTTTTGTATTCCTATTGGCATAATTAAGGTCTCCAAGCCGTTAGCCTGCTTTCCTTAAGAAGTCATTTTAGCACATGCGTGCAGCAGGCTGTTTTTCGTGAGTTGTGCTGCCAGGTGGCAGGCTTGGCTTTGCAAGGAGATTGGAGGAAATGAGGGCTGTTGTCGTGGAATCACACTCAGCTTTTGTGAGCCGGGTGCGCGTTGCATCACTCTCTTAACGCTCTCGTGTTTGCTGTGCAAGGGGGAACCCCAGGATACTGCATGCCTTAAGGGTGGAGAGTGGGGGCCTTAGTGCTGAGGCTGAGTGAGAAACCTTAAGTCATCAGCCCTTTGAAGGAAAGAGTTCTGTGCAGGATGGAGGTGGTAAGTGCTGAAGAGCTGAACCTGCGTGTGCACTGCCCATAGCTGGATGAATCTGGGCCCAGGGAAGGGCATGGTCACCCAGAGACTGACATTCTCTGAGACGAACTCCACATGCTCTCTCTCTTGCAGGCCACCCCACTGCTCTGGACTTGCATTCCCTCATCTGTAGTATGAAGGGAATGGGCTGGATGCCCACAGAGGTCCATTCCCTGCGCTGCAGAGAGACTACTGTGGTTTCTTCCTTTAACCTGGGTGTCCCCCAGAAGACAAAAAGGTACTTTGCTTGGAAGAGCATCATGAAATGATGAGACTGGTTTCTCTGTTGTTGCCGACCTTTTACTACAGGGCTGGTGAACATTCGTCTCATTTGTCAAAGGTGATCTCGTGTGAGTTCCACAAAGGAAAAAAGAGTGTGTGTCTGCTAAAATGATCTGGCTGAGGCAAGGGTTCGCTTTCCTTGAGACACCCTACTGTACTGGTTTAATGGGAGGGAGTGTAAGGAAAGTCTCAAATGAATCCCAACACAAAAGTAATGTCTTGCAGCGTTCTTAGGATGAGGGGTATGTGATGAGGGTTATGTTGTCATAGCAACTGACTCCTGAGGTGTCCACTCAAGGTTTTTTTGTTTTGTTTTGTTTGTTTTGTTTTGTTTTTTGCCACGCTGTGCAGCATGCGGGATCTTAGTTCCCCGACCAGGGATCGAACCCATGCCCTCTGCAGTGGAAGCGTGGGAGTCCTAACTGCCACTGGACTGTCAGGGAAGTCCTCACTCAAGGTTTTGAGAACCCCAGTCTGTGTTGTAGACCAAGCTGAACTTACCAATCAGGAAATCCAGTGAAGTGTTCTATTTTAGCTTCATTATTTCCTCATTATTTCACTTCCAAGGTCTGACATTTCCTAGAGGAGCCACTTCAGCACCAAATGACTGCATGGTAGATCAGTATGTGTGCCCAGAGCGTGCTCCGTGGTAAGCACAACACCCCATAATCAGAATTCAGGCAAATGTAGTTTTGTTCTTTTGACGACAGCTCAAAACAGACTTCATTGCCCTGTTTTGTATACATTTATAGGAACTCTTCTCTTAATTTAAAAAGTCACTTTTCACATCTATTTGGAGGGACCACACTCTTGTATTGCCTGATAAAGAATTGTTTCTGGTTCCTTCCTTTCCCGCTGCCCTTTGTTTCTAAGTACTTGTAGTTAAAATAGGAGCTTGGAATTTTGACGGTCAGGCACTTCCAAGGTAGATCTCCAGGGTTCTCGTTATATTATATTCATTTGAATCAAGATCCAGTCTACATAAATCTAGTTTTTTAAAAAAGTTTTTCCCTCAAACAGTTCATACCGTGGATGAAAACTGTCGCCTGCCATATCAGTAAACAAGGGATGTTGCAGCCACCAAGCCAGCAGTCACTACAGCCCCCCACAACGGTGCACCCTGAGGGGATTCAGGATGGAGAAAAGCAGGAAACTGGCCCTAGATCACTAAGGTGCCTATCAAAGGAATGATTTCAATGAGCCCAGACTCTTGCATCTTCTCAGACTTAGAAAAGCACGCTAAATTCAGTAACTTGAGATGTCTGGTTTTCTTTAATTAACAGTAATCTTTTGATGTTCCGACTACCTGTTTTTTGTTGCAAAACTCCTATATATCGTGGCTCCTCCCTTACCTCTTTGGAGCACTCCCTCAGAGCTCTCTGAGAGGCTGTCTTCCGGGCTGAAGTCCTCAGTTTTGTTCGCCAAATAAAGCATAATTCTCAACTTTTAGGTTGCGCATTTTTTTTTAGTCGGCAATACCTTCTTCCTACTTAATTTGATCACCAACCTTACTATTTTGAAAGTTCACTAGCATGTGTTCTTCATTGTGAAAAACTTTAGAAAGCAAGACTACATCCAGAACTATTAGATTATTGTAATAGGCTGAATCTACTGTACTCCTTACAAGATTGTGCTTATAACTTTTTAGCCAAAACTAAGACAACCTCCCTCAGGTCTCTGTATTTGTTGGTAGCCAGTTTCTAAAGATTTTTTTTATAAATCAAAGTTATTTCATTATGTCAGAATAATTAATTTCTGATCTATGTCTTTGGGATATTTGAAATGTACATTGAGAGAAATTCTCTTTGGGGCACTAATTAATTTGGGGGATTAATTTTAGAAGACCTATCTATCTCTTTGCAAACCTAGACTAAGGGTAAATTATCATCTACAGCAATGCTTTGCTTATTTCTTATGCCTCATGCCACCACTCTGCCTTAATATACCTGGCATCTGAAAGAAGTAGAGACATGTTTAAAAAAAAGAGTGTATATGATGAAGACACCAGCCACTTACAGGAAAGATATTCACTTTTCTTTTTGGTTTCTCCCAGGCAGCCTGAGCATGAAAAAAGAATGTTGTTAGAGTGTGTCAGACTGGATGTGAGGGTTATCTGGGGGATTTGTGCTGAGCATTCTCTGGCTTTCAGTCTCAGGTTGGAAAGGTTGAATGTGGTCCTTTCCGCTGTGGCCAAAGCAGAGAAGGGGTCAGGACTGGGTCTGACGGTGTCCTGGAGCTTATTTGTACAGGCCCTGTAGTTCTGAGGGTCCTTAAAGCACCGAGAAACCTAATGTTTAAAAAAGGATAGTGGTCAACACTAGGAAATAAGAATTTTTGGTTTCAGAATCATCTGGTGAGAATGACAGTGGGCATACACGGGAACATTCTCGAATTTCTCCCACTCCCCACAAGGTCTGGCGTCTCTGTGTAGCAGTAACATCCTTCTCTCTGTGGAAGCCTGATGTTACAACCACTTGGCTGACATTTGACACCCACAAGTGAGAAAGGTGGGAAGAAGGAATAAAAATTAGTGGACACCATGGCAAAGAGTGTAAGCTTTCCTGAGAAAACAGAGCCTCCTTCACACTGGGAACATAGAAGTGCTGTGAGACTGGTCTTTGATTAACTCCCCTGAGAGGAAGATCTGATGTAACCAAGGCACCTTATCTGTAGTCATTGAAATATTTAATCACTTTTAACATCAAACCCCACTTAAGGAGCCTCACATTGCTAAAGATTACTCAACACCAAAGGTTCAACTGAGAAGAACGTAATGCTTTTTAAAAAGTGGGCCTGGCTTTTCACTCTCCTAAACTTATTTTTTTTTCCCACCCTGGTAGTTTCACACAAAGAAGACAACATGAATAAAGCAAAAGTATGACTGCTTCTTTGCAATGAGTGATTATTCTGGAGCACTGCTTGGGAGAACATCTCCTTATTCTTGCTTTGAGCACCATTAAACCAAAAGTTTCCCTTTTAGTGTTTAACAGCAGAAATTGGGGTTCTCTCAAGGATGTTGAAGGTGACGAAATACATTTGAAGGTGTGATAGTCAGCTTCTCAGCTGGGGAAGGAGCGATGAATATGCTTTCCTGGGCTGGTGGGGGGAAGGAAGAACAGGGAGAAGTGCCTCTTTCTGGCCTTGATGGAGTCTCTTCTCATGTTTCTTTTCAAGCAGCAGAACCTGTGTGCCAGAATGGCTCCTACTCCCCAATCTCCTCCCCAAAGAGAAAGAACAGTGAACAGAATTTGGAGCATACTGGATGAATGCTCTGCTGCCACCTTCCCATGAATCTTTGTGAGCAGCCTCTTAAGGAAGATTCCCTTAGAGTCCAGTGTTCAGCCTGAACTTGTCAGCATGAACGGAGCTCATCCCTGTCTGGAAACACACTGTTCTCACACTAGGGACTCACCCCGCCCAATCGTGCATATGCACGTGGTCCCAAGGGGGCAGGGTGGGGTTAAGGATGGAGTGATGGGGGAGAGACGGAGGAGAATATATGGGTCAGTGCAAACTCACCAGTGGGCACTTGGGAAACTTCTGTGATGTACAGGACCTACTGATAGTGATTCAGGGATGTCACCTCATGAAAGGAGGCCTCCTTGTCATTCTGTTTAAATGGCATTTCCTTAACAATTTTCATACATACCCTGCTTGCCGCATTTGACACACAAAGACAAATATATGGAGAATTTGCCTCTTTATTGATAATACAAATACAGAGGAGGTATGGGTGGCATGGGCAGCATGGGCAGCCCAGGTGTCAGTGGTATCAGAAGAACCCATCTCCAATCTGGCTCCTGAACGAGGATGGTATTTTAGGGCCCATCCAACATTATGATGGCAAGGTGGTCCAGGGAAACAGATGGTGCATCTTGAAGCACTGATGCTCTCTCATTTCTACTGCACCTGGCCCTCCTTAAACCAGACCTACAATTAGAGCGGGAAAAGGATTGGTTTAGTATATTGCACAGTTAATGTCATAATGCAAAAAGCATAGCATGCAACTTTATATGCCATTGAGATTTTAAACTGCATCAGGAGAAGCTATTTCCTTCTTGCTAAAATACCTCAGGAAAGTTACCACCACACTCCCTCCCTTCAGCTTACCCTTAGTGAGCTCCCCCGTCTGTGTGCCAAGTTCTGGCTTAGGCTTATTATTTTGTCTCTCTCCTCGCAATTTTAATTTTTAATTTTTTTTTCTTATTTTTTGGCCGCGCCACACGGCATGTGGGATCTTAGCTCCCCAACCAGGGATCGAACCTGTGCCCCTTGCAGTGGAAGCTCGGAGTCAACCACTGGACCACCAGGGAAGTCCCTCTCCTCTCAATTTTAATATTCTAATGTTTTTTCCAGGTATTGGATGCAGGTTTAGCTTATGAATTGTTGTACCAGATCCTTGCTGTTGATACAATGCCTGGTAACAGGATAAAAATGCTCTGTACCCTGGCGGCTGAGCATCAGCCATTGGCTGCCTCCTGCCCCCTCCTCACCTTGTTGCGGGGGTGGATTTGGGCATGGTAAATAGTGGACCCCATGTAAAGTCATATTGAGGGGAACGGCTCCCTATTTGAAAAGCCTATCTTCAGTGTGAAGTAAATAATTAGTAGGAAGGAACATGTTGGTTGTTTTTTTTTTGGCTGTGCTGGGTCTCAGTTGGGGCGCACGGGATCTTCACTGCGGTATGCGGGCTCCTAGTTGCGGCAGGTGGGATCTAGTTCCCCCACCAGGGATCGAACCGGGGCCCCCTGCATTGGGAGCACGGAGTCCCACCCACTGGGCCACCAGGGAAGTCCTGGAACATGTTGGATTTTTAGACAGAAGGTCTCCTTCAAAGATGTCCAAGGGGTCATTAGTCCTTTGAAATGTCTTGAGAGTTAGAAAGGTGGTCTGGCAAGGGGGCCCAGGGGGGTTGTGACTTGTCTTACTGGGACGTGAGAGTTGCTGAAGCTCTGGACACTGCATTGGTATTTTAGCCTGTAGTGTTAAGGGAAGTTGAGATCAACTCGACCCAAGTTAACAAAGACTCTCAAAAATCTTAGGCCACCCAAGAGTTTAGGGAAAAGAGGCATACCATTGTCACCATTGTCAATTCTGCACGCTCCAACCTGCCCCACCCTCCAAACCTTCCTGGGCTCAGGACCAGGTCAGCTCACTCTGCTCTGGCTACGGTTCCAGGATCCTGGACCGGAGCCGCTGTTGTCCAGCATGGCAGGTTATCCTAGGCACTGCTATTCAACCAGGAGGTCCCAATCCCATCCCTTATTCTTAAGGCAAGAAGGTGGAACAGGCATTTTAGTAAGACAGTCAACAACAATGAGGGTAAAGGTCATAAAATAGCTCGTCCCTAAATATCTGCCTACTATTTTTGCAAACAAACAAAACTGTCAGTTAGACTTCACTATCTTCTCAATATCCTAGTTAATGGGGTTTAACACTGTATTTAAATCCTGTTGAAAGTTTCCAAACTGTAAATTTTAAGTGACACAAAAGGCCTTCTCTCCCTGCCTGAGACCTCATTTTCATTCTCCCATCTTAGGACTTGCAGTCTTTCTGCTGCATGCGTAGATAGTTTAAACCAGGCCGGTGTAACAGGGCTCATTTTGGGGGGGAAATGAGTTCTTTGCACACACATGCTCACTGTAGCATTATTTGCATCTAAATAATCAAGGGGCAGATGCAAGTGTGTTGGATAATTGGTTAGGGTGTTGATGAAACAACGTTGGTGATGGATAATTGTTGATACCGCGTGAGGAGTACATGGGGTTTATCCTAAGATTCTCTCTGCTATTATTTTGAATAATAAAAAAACATGTTTTTAAATGATCAGGGTTACAAACAAATGCTGACAAAGGCAGGCCGATAATTTAAGAGCAAGGAGCATGGGGACTGGCAAATTGGGGAAGAATATGTCTCTTCTGAAGAAGATGGCCAGGACTCAGCTCCAGCTCAGTGTTGCTGGGCAGGAATGTTGGGCTAGGACTGCCAGATTTTCCCAGTTTTTCAAGACTGGCCCCAAATCAAAATGTTTATATGAAACCTTGCATTCTTTAAACGTTGGCAACTAACTGAAATATGTTTTATTGAAAAGCATGCTGCCTACCTAAAACAGGTCTGTGGAATAGACTCAGTCTGCAGCTGCCAATTTGCAGCCTCTGCCTGAGAAGCTAATAACATTAAACAATTTTCATTTTCTGGAGCAGAAGAATGTAATTGAAAGCATACCTAAAGCTAACAATCATAGGATGCCACTGTTCTGCCCTGTTGTTTCTCATTATAAGTCCTGCTTCCATACATGCTTTGGTCTCTCCCCTCCATCCCTGCCTGTGAGTTTCTCTAACTTGATCCTTCACTCTGCTTACCTAGTTCTGATCTTAAATTTCTGACCACTGAGGACTAAGACATCATGAGTGTCCAGGACAGGAAGTCCCATGGTAATGAACCAGGTCCCACTTGTCCTAGTCATACTTGCTGGCGAATTTTGTAGCTGTTATTAGTGATAAGCATGCATCTTGGGAGAGTCTTTTTTTTTTTTAAATTAATTTATTTATTTATGGCTGTGTTGGGTCCTCGTTTCTGTGCGAGGGCTCTCTCTAGTTGTGGCGAGCGGGGCCCACTCCCCATCGCGGTGCGCGTGCCTCTCACCGTCGCGGACTCCCTCGTTGCAGAGCACAAGCTGCAGACGTGCAGGCTCAGTAGTTGTGGCCCACGGGCCCAGCCGCTCCGTGGCATGTGGGATCCTCCCAGACCAGGGCCCGAACCCGTGTCTCCTGCACTGGCAGGCAGACTCTCAACCACTGCGCCACCAGGGAAGCCCGGGAGAGTCTTTTTTTAAAAATAACTTTATTTATTCATTTATTTATTTTTGGCTGCGTTGGACCTTCGTTGCTGCGCACCGGCTTTCTTCAGTTGTGGTGAGCGGGGGCTTCTCTTCATTGCAGTGCGTGGGCTTCTCATTGCGGTGGCTTCTCTTGTTGTGGAGCACGGGCTCTAGGCGCGCGGGCTTCAGTAGTTGTGGTGCGCAGGCTCAGTGGTTGTGGCACACAGGCTCAGTAGTTGTGGTGCACGGGCTTAGTTGCTCCGCGGCATGTGGGATCTTCCCGGACCAGGGATCGAACCCATGTGCCCTGCATTGGCAGGCGGATTCTTAACCACTGCACCACCAGGGAGGCCCCTTGGGAGAGTATTAAGAAACATTATGCCTCAGAGACAAGGTAACAGGCTGGGAAGGTCAGAGTACCCTGGAGAAGAAAAAGGGGATTTTATGAATCCCCTTTTGTCCCTCATGTGGTCAAGAACATTTTCCTGAAGTTCAGCAGTTTTTTCAATCTCCTTTGTTTCTTTTTCTTCTGTTAAATGAAGTAAAATTTAAATATAATACTCTGTATTTTAAAAGTGTATGTGGTATGATTCCAGTCTTATTAGATTCTCCTGCTGCACACATGCCCCCATTCACCCTCTCTTCTTCATCCTTGTGTGCATAGGGATGTCGGTGGGAAGGTACATCAATATCATCAACCCTGATTATTTCATCTTCATCAGATGTGAGTAGATTTGTTCTTTTTACTTTGGACTTTTATGAAGTCCTTGTATTTTCATAATGCCAATTATCATTTTATGACTAAAATGAAGTATTACATAAAAGAACAAATGTATAGAAATTTGAAATTTTAAAACTGCATCAACATTTTAATCTTGTTGATCTTGAAGAATAGGAAATAAACTTGCATTGGCAGATAACATGCAGGACCTGACTTATATTTGAATTTTAAATAAACAACAAACAATGTTTTAATGTAAGTATGTCTTGAATATTGCATGGGACATTCTTATCCAGAAATATATTTGTTGTTTATCAGAATTAAAACATAACTCAGCCTCCTGTATTCTTTATGCTAAATATTGCAACTGTAATACAAACATATTGTCATTTCCGTAGGAAATATTTTCAATACTTTGTACTTTTCTCCCCATTCCATTTATATTTTTTAATTCAGGGGAGATTTTAAAAATATGTACTTTGATTTGAGCCATTCCTGTATTATACACACATATACATACACATATATACATAGAGATATATGACACAGTACACACCCATATTATATAATATATATAGTGTGTGTGTCTGTGTGTATACGTATATACATATACACACATACCCCAGACACAAGATGAATTCACTGTATCGTTGAAATGGCCTCCGTGAAATATGTCCTGTGTCCCAACGCCCTTCCCTTCAGTTATTTCAAATACGGGGCTGAGAAAGGACACGGTCTCCTGTTCAGCTTAGACTCGGAGAGTCTCCTGAGGAACCGGAAGGATGCAGCTCCTTTCCAGGGATGCGCACAGCCCTTCCCGTCGTTGGCAGGAGCGCACTCTAGGAGAGGGGGAAGGGCTTGTTCGACTCACCTGCAACCGTTTTCAAGGTTTCCTCTGCTTTGGGCGGGTCCGCAGCATCGAGGTTCTGGAAGACAAGGCGCCAGCTCGAGAGCGCCCCCTTTCTTCGCGGCAGCGATGGCTCGGGTGTCTGGCTGTGCAGCCCGGAGGGGGAGGCCTCGGGCTCTGGGGGGCAAGCATCGCAGTTCGTCAAAGAGCCCCGAGCCCGAGGGGACTCCGCTCTCGCTCGCAGCCTTGCTCTCGGCCCGGGGACCGGAATGGCCTCGGGCCATCAGTTGGGTGGCCTCAGCCGAGGCTCCCAAAACCAGCCGAGCGGCCCTCGGCACCTCGGTGCGCCCCTTTCGCTTCTGCGTCCTCGTCCGCTGAGCGCGGCCGCCACTCGCGCCGCTGCGGGAGCGACGAGCCGGGACCCAGCCTCCTGGACCGGGAGGGGGTGAGTGATGCGGCTGCACCTTCGCTCTGAGGAGCCCACCTGCCTTCAGAGTCCGCTTCATCTCTCATCCCGCTTCTGAACGGTCCCAATTAAGCATTTTCTACCTTCCTTGTGCCCATCTTCATCCTTTAATTCAATTCATCCGCAGCAACCTCTTATAAATCCTACTCCCTCAACATTCTCACTCTTCCTCAGGTTCTTTCACAAGGTGTCCTGGTCTCCCACTCTCCCTTCCATCTCCCGACTTGGAACAGACGTGGCCAAGCACCTAATACCTGTAACGGAGCAGGAGGCCTTCCCCCATGTCCTCTGCTTTAGCTCCTCTCTGAAGTACCTAGATAACAGTATCTGATGCACATTTCCTGAGTTGTTTTACTGATTTGAAAGCCCCCCACAGAATGGAAGATGTTAACTACTTGATGACCATGAGCATGTAGCCCCCAGGCCTACTGGAGCCTGAGGATTGATAATGTTGACCCCTGTGACAGCGCCCTGTTACCTCACCATCAACCAATCAGAGAACTGTGCACCAGCTGATCACATACCCTGTGACACCCCCCTCCTTCACCTGGCTTTTAAAAAAAATGCTTTGCTGAAACGCTTCAGGGAGTTCGGGGTTTTTTTTGGGCATGAACCACCCATATCTCCTTGCATGGCCCTGCAATAAACCTTTCTCTGCTCCAAACTCTGACTTTCGGTAGTGTTTGGCCTCACTGTGCGTGGGGCAGACGAACTTGTATACGGTAACATACCTACTGGAATTTACTTGTCTTTATGTTTTTATTCCCTACTAGTCTGAACTCATGGAAGAAAGAAGCCCTGTTTGATTCATCAGAGAATTCGCAGTGCCTGACACTAAGTTGGCGCTCAACTATTGCTTCTTGAATGGTGAACAGACATTTTGGTTTGAGATGATAACAGGATATGTAAGTGAAAATTCTTTGTTGGGAGTTGGGAAGGGTGGAGAATGAAAGTTAAAGTAGGAGAGGAGAAAAAGCCTTCCTAAGCTCTCTCTATAATGGTTAGGTATTGTTCCTATTATTATAATAAATGTTGTTCTTTTAAATGTCCTTACCTGGTGCTATGTATCATTTTCTTCTTCCCTCTCTATTTCCGTGTCTATTTTATTTTCCTTTAATTTTTTTCAGTTTTATTGTATAATTGACAAAAATTATATTCAATGTGTACAACTTGCTTTTTTTAAAAAATTTACTTATTTTATTTATTTATTTCTGGCTGCATTGGGTCTTCGTTGCTGCACGCGGGCTTTCTCTAGCTGCGTCGAGCAGGGGCTGCTCTTCATTGAGGTACGCGGGCTTCTTCTTGCGGTGGCTTCTCTTGTTGCGGAGCACGGGCTCTTGGCGCGTGGGCTTCAGTAGTCGCAGCACACAGGCTCAGTAGTTGTGGCTTAACGGGCTCTAGAGCACAGGCTCAGTAGTTGTGGCACACGGGGCTTAGTTGCTCCGCGGCATGTGGGATCTTCCCGGACCAGGGATCAAACTCGTGTCCCCTGCACTGGCAGGCGGATTCTCAACCACTGTGCCACCAGGGAAGCCCCAACTTGCTATTTTGATATATATTTACATTGTGAAATGATAGCCACAATCAAGCTAATTAACATATCTGGCACCTCACATAGTTGCCCCTCCCCCCCTTTTTGTGGTAAGAACACTTAAGATCTACCCTCTTAGCACATTTCAAGTATCAGTCCAGAAGTGTTAACTATGGTCATCGTGCTGTATATTAGATCTCCAGAACTTATTCATCTTGCCTAATTGAATCTTTGTGCCCTTTGACCGACATCTCCCCATTTTCCCCAAACCCCAACTCCTGGCAACCACCATGCTACTCTGTTCTTCTATGACTTTGAACTCTTTTAGATTACACATGTAAGTGAGATCACGCAGTATTTGTCTTTCTGTGTCTGGCTTATTTCACTTAGCATAATGTCCTCTGGGTTCAATTTCATTTCCTTTGGTTATATAGCCAGAAGGGAGACTGCTGGATCATAGGGTAGTTCTATTTTTAATTTTCTTGAGAAACCTTCATACTGTTTTCCATAATGATTGTATCAATTTACATTCCCACCAACAGTGTACATGGATTCCCTTTTCTCCATATCCTCACCAATAGTTGTTACCTCTTGTGTTTTTGATAATAGCCATTCTAACAGGTGTGAGGTGATATCTCATTGTGGTTTTGATTTGCATTTCCCTGATGATTAGTGATAGTGAGCACCTTTTCATATACCTGTTGGCCATTTGTATGTCTTCTTTTGAGAAATATCTATTCAGATCCTTTGCCCATTTTAAAATTAATTAATTAATTAACTTTTATTGATTGATTGATTGATTGATTGATTGCTTGATTGCTATGTTGGGTCTTCGCTTCTGCGCGAGGGCTTTCTCTAGTTGCGGCAAGCGGGGGCCACTCTTCATCGCGGTGCGCGGGCCTCTCACCATCGTGGCCTCTCTTGTTGCGGAGCACAGGCTCCAGACGTGCAGGCTCAGTAGTTGTGGCTCACGGGTCTAGTTGCTCTGCAGCATGTGGGATCTTCCCAGACCAGGGCACGAACCCGTGTCCCCTGCATTAGCAGGCAGATTCTCAACCACCGCGCCACCAGGGAAGCCCCCAAATTAATTAATTAACTTTTATTGAAGTATAGTTGATGTACCTTTGCCCATTAAAAAAAATTTTTTTTTAATTGCTATTTTATACTGGAGTATAGTTAGTTAACAGTGTTGTGTTAGTTTCAGGTGTACAGCAAAGTGATTCAGTTATACATATACATGTATCTACTGTTTTTCAAATTCTTTTCCCATTTAAGTTATTACAGAATACTGAGCAGAGTTCCCTGCCGCTATACAGTAGGACCTTGTTGGGCTATACAGTAGGTCCTTGTTGGTTATCTATTTTATTTTATTAAAAAAAATTTTTTTTGATGTGGGCCATTTTTAAAGTCTTTATTGAATTTGTTAAATATTGCTTCCTTTTGAAAAATTAATTTATTTATGGCTGCATTGGGTCTTCATTGCTGCACGTGGGCCTTCTCTAGTTGTGATGAACAGAGGCCACTCTTTGTTGCGCTGCACAGGCCTCTCACTGCAGTGGCCTCTCTTTGTTGCAGAGCACGGGCTCTAGGTGTGCGGGCTTCAGTAGTTGTGGCACGTGGGCTCAGTAGTTGTGGCACACAGGCCTAGCTGCTCTGCAGCATGTGGGATCCTTCCGGACCAGAGCTTGAACCCATGTCCCCTGCATTGGCAGGCGGACTCTCAACCACTGCGCCACCAGGGAAGTCCCGGCTTCTGTTTTATGTTTTGGTTTTTGGCCGCGAAGCATGTGGGATCTTAGCTCCCTGACCAGGGATCAAACCTGCACCCCTTGCATCGGAAGGCAAAGTATTAACCACTGGACCGCCAGGGAAGTCCCGGTTATCTTTTTTTTTTAATATTTATTTATTTATTACTTCTTTATTTATTTTGGCTGCGCTGGGTCTTAGTTGAGGCTGGCGGACTTCTTAGTTGCGGCGTGCATGTGGGATCTAGTTCCCTGAGCAGGGATCGAACCCAGGCCCCCTGCATTGTGAGTGTGGAGTCTTACCCACTGGACCACCAGGGAAGTCCCCTGGTTATCTGTTTTAAATATAGCAATGTATACATGTCAATCCCAAACTCCCAATCTATCCCTCCACCCCCACCTTTGCCCATTTATCAATTGCGTTATTTTGTGCTTTGTTGTCGTGTTTTGTTTTGTGTTTTGCTATTGAGTTGTTCGAGTTCCTTGTGTATTTTGGATATTAACCTCTTATCAGATATATGGTTTGCAAATATTTTCTCCCATTCCATAGGTTGCCATTTCACTCTGGCAATTGTTTCCTTTGCTGTGCAGAAAGCTTTTTAGTTTGATGCAGTCTTATTTGTCTATTTTTACTTTTGCTGTCTGTGCTTTTGGCATCATGACCAAAGAATCATTGCCATGACCAATGTCAAGAAACTTTTCCCATATGTTTTCTTATAGTTTTACTGTTTCAGGTTTTATGTTAATTAAAAAAAAAATTGGCACTTTCTCCTTACCCTGACTTCTTTTTCTTTTTTTTTCTTTTACTTTTTAACCTTTTTTATTGTATAATATTACATAAGTTACAGGTTTACAACATAGTGATTCACAATTTTTAAAGGTTATAGTACATTTATAGTTATTATAAAATATTGGCTATATTCCCTGTGTTGTACAATATATCCTTGTAGCTTATTTATTTTATACATAATTGTTTGTACCTCTTAATCCCCTACCCCTATCTTGCCTCTCCCACCCTCTCTCTTCCCACTGGTAACCACTAGTTTGTTCTCTATATCTGTGAACAAATTTATCGGGGGCTGTTGATCCATACTTGGATGATACTGATGATGAGATGGACCCAGAAATAGAAGAGCCTTATGAAAAGTTTTGTTTGTAATCAGAGAGTAAGCAAAAACAGTAAAATTAAATTTCAGCATATACGTTTTATAAAGCAGTTTAGGTTGTGGTGATTTAGCAGAACACAGGAAAGCAAGAAAATGTCACACTTCTACCAAATTAAGGATATTGAGTTATGTTACTAACGTATGCAACTTTAATTTTTTTTTTCCAGGGTATGGGGTTGTCAGGTTTTTTTTGTTTGTTTGTTTTTATTTATTTTTTTTTAAATTTTTTTTTAAATTTATTTTTGGCTGTGTTGGGTCTTCGTTTCTGTGCGAGGGCTTTCTCTAGTTGCAGCAAGCGGGGGCCACTCTTCATCGCGGTGCGTGGGCCTCTCACTATCGTGGCCTCTCTTGTTGCGGAGCACAGGCTCCAGACGCGCAGGCTCAGCAGTTGCGGCTCACGGGCCCAGCTGCTCCGCGGCATGTGGGATCCTCCCAGGCCAGGGTTCGAACCCGTGTCCCCTGCATTGGCAGGCAGATTCTCAACCACTGCGCCACCAGGGAAGCCCGCAACTTTAATTTTGTTTAACACTCTCTGCCAAAGTAAACTTTATTCCCTAAAATTTAAAATGTATATATATGTATATATATAATAGTTTATTGTGTACAGTTAATTCCATTGTTTTGGCTGCAATAAAATCAATTTTGAAATAAATGAAACGTTAAAAGTAAATTTTGCCAGCTGGTTAGAAGTTTATCCTTTAAATTCTATTGATACTTTTCTTGAGGGAAACAGTCTTAGCCTAGAAATACATATTACTGCAAAATGCAGCATCCTTCTTAAGATATGAATATTATAGCTTTCATTTGGTTTTACATTTAGTGTTTCATTTGGTTTTACATTTAGTGTCTCTTCTCAGTGACTTGAGTTTCAAATATGAATCACGATCATGGATATCTTTAGCAGTGAAGTCTTAGAATATATCTTTAATGACTGATTATCCAGATGATATTTGATACAAAGGGCTTTCAAAACGGGGTTAAAAGAAAAGACCTAGACTCTGTAATGGCCTATATGGGAAAAGAATCTAAAAAAAGAGTGAATATATATATATATATGATTCACTTTGCTGTTCACCCAAAACTAACACAACATTGTAAATCAACTATACTCCAATAAAAATTAAAAAAAGACAACAACTTAGAACACCCAACTAAACAACCAAGATTCTTCACTGAGGATTTATTGCAATTTTAGAATTGTTTATTTTTTTCACCTAACCTCATTACCCTAAAGCCTATAACAGGGACTTCCCTGATGGTGCAGTGGTTAAGAATCCGCCTGCCAATGCAGGGGACACAGGTTCGATCTCTGGTCTGGGAAGATCCCACATGCCATGGAGCAACTAAGCCCATGCACCACAACTACTGAGCCTGCGCTCTAGAGCCCACGAGCCACAACTACTGAGCCCACGTGCCACAACTTCTGAAGCCTGCATGCCACAACTACTGAAGCCTGCATGCCACAACTACTGAAGCCTGCACAGCTAGAGCCCGTGCTCTGCAACAAGAGAAGCCACCACAATGAGAAGCCGGCGCACCGCAATGAAGAGTAGCCCCCGCTCACACAACTAGAGAAAGCCCGCACCCAGCAACGAAGACCCAATGCAACCAAAAATAAATAAATAAATAAAATAAATAAATTTATTTTATTTTATTTTTTTTAAACATCTTTATTGGAGTATAATTGCTTTACAATGGTGTGTTAGTTTCTGGTTTATAACAAAGTGAATCAGTTATACATATACATATGTCCCCATATCTCTTCCCTCTTGTGTCTCCCTCCCTCCCAGCCTCCCTATCCAACCGCTCTAGGTGGTCACAAAGCACCGAGCTGATCTCCCTGTGCTGTACGGCTGCTTCCCACTAGCTAGCTATTTTATGTTTGGTAGTGTATATATGTCCATGCCACTCTCTCACTTTGTCCCAGCTTACCCTTCGCGCTCCCCGTATCCTCAAGTCCATTCTCTAGTAGGTCGGTGTCTTTATTCCCGTCTTGCCCCTAGGTTCATTTTTTTTTTTTAGATTCCATATATATGTGTTAGCATACGGTATTTATTTTTCTCTTTCTGACTTACTTCACTGTGTATGACAGACTCTAGGTCCATCCACCTCACTACAAATAACTCAATTTCATTTCTTTTTACGGCTGAGTAATATTCCATGTATATATGTGCCACATCTTCTTTATCCATTCATCTGTTTATGGACACTTAGGTTGCTTCCATGTCCTGGCTATTGTAAATAGAGCTGCAGTGAACATTTTGGTACATGGCTCTTTTTGAATTGTGGTTTAAATTATTAAAAAAATAAAGCCTATAACAGTATTCTGCTTTATTTATATGACTTTACCACTTTTGTTTTATAGCATGAGTTGCGTTGACTTTTCTACTAGAGAGTTTTACTAGATCTTTGTCACTCAAGTTTTCATCTGTTTTATTATTGATACACCTTGAGAATCACTTCTCTAATACTTTACTATAATGTGGTACCACCTCAGCCCTATTTTAGTAATATTTTTACCTAATATCAAAAATCTTTTTCCAATTAACTAAAAGTAAAACTTATGTACAAAAGGACTGCTTGTAAATATGCATGTAAATAGTTCTGTTAATAACATAACAAACTTTTACATTTGGAACATCTTTGCTAATAGTTAGCTTTCAGTTTGTTCAGTCTGGATTAAAATTAGAATCTGAGGGGGCTTCCCTTGGCGGCGCAGTGGTTAGGGATCCGCCTGCTAATGCAGGGGACGTGGGTTCGAGCCCTGGTCCGGGAAGATCCCACATGCTGGAGAGCAAATAAGCCCGTGTGCCACAACTACTGAGCCTGTGCTCTAGAGCCCGTGAGCCACAAGTACTGAGCCCACGTGCCATAACTAGTGAAGCCCGTGTGCCTAGGGCCCGTGCTCCACAACAAGAGAAACCACTGCAATGAGAAGCCCACGCACTGCAACGAAGAGGAGACCCTGCTCACCGCAACTAGAGAAAGCCCGTGCGCGGCACGAAGAGCCAATGCACTGAATCACTTTTATTGCCACATACAACCACCAGCAGTAGTATATATCCAGGGCTGTCTTTAATTTCCTCCTCCCCTTTCTAAGGCTGGGATTACATATGCAAATGTCCCCCCCCTCGAGTTTTCCTTTTACTTTATCAGTGTAGACACAGAAAAACTTATATCCTAAAAAAACCAACTGTAAGAAGTCATTTTTGAGGCAATCAGGGAATTCAGAATACAAGTGACTGGGTGATGGCACCAAGGGATTATTATTACCATTCCGGTGCCTGGATGGCACTGTGGTTATGTAGGAAAAAAAGTCTGTATTTTTTAGAAAGTGTATACACATGAAGATATAGGGATGAAAATACATGTTGTGTTGAGTTTCTTTTAAATTAGCACAGCAAGAAGAGGAGAGTGAGTGGGGAGGGGAGGAGTAGAAAAAGACAGAAGGAAGGGAGGGAACAAAAGAGAGATGGAAGAAAAAAAACAGGATAGATGAAGCAAGTTTAGCAAAATCCTGATATTGAATCTGGATGATGATTTCTATGGGGGTTCATTATTGCATTACTGTATTCTTTCTACTTTTGTGTATGTTTGAAAATTTCATGATAAATGGTATTTAAAAAATAAAAAGCCAAATCCCTTAGCACAAATGACAATAATAAAAATCACCCCTTATATTTTTACTCAGTTAAAATTAATAAAGTATCATCTTTCCATACTTCATTCTCGCTTCACAAGAATTCTGTAAATAGCAAGACATACAAACAACCTGAGTGTCCATTGATGGATGAATGGATAAAGAAGATCGGGTGTACATATACAATGGGATATTGTTCAGTCACGAGAAAGAAGGAAATCCTGCCACAACATGGATGAATCTAGAGGGCATTATGCTAAGTGAAATGTAGACAGAGACTAAGAAATAAAAAAAAAGAAAAAAGAAAAGTATTTTGTAAGATGATTATTTTAGCTAGTAGTAGTAGTAATAATAGTCACCCTATTTTACAATTGGGAAACTGAAGCTCAGAGAGATGTCAGGCATGCTCAGTGTCACGTGACAAGAACATGGGGCCAAAGTTCTTGCTATGAGAAGGGAACTAGAAGAACAGTGCTGTGCGCTGAAACCAGATTCAGGTGTTCCAACTCTAAAGCCTGGCATCTTTACTCAAAACTGTAGTCTTCTGTGCTTTGGGAGGAGATAGTTAGTGCCATCATGTACCCCCTTGATTATCTGATGAAAGGTGCACACACTCTTAAAATTTACATTCACGTTCAAAAAGACTCACGATCTCCCCAATGGCCAACCATGGCCTCCAAGTCAGGAACCCCATGTCTGGTCGATGTACCCCACTCCAACAACTGCAATGAACTGAACAGGGTGCCACATTAGAGACTCTCCCCCTCTACTCCACATCCTAAGATACCACTTTCATTATCACTGCCCCCTGACCAAAACCATTACAGTTATCCATGCCCAGATGCTGGCATTCTGACTCCTTCCATAACTTTGACCTCAATCCACCTTTTAAACTTTACTTCTCACCCACTACAGTGTTATCTTCAGGTTCTCCCTCCAATTCCCTCTCAAGGCCACACTTTGCATGCACTTGACTGGCCACCCTGGCTGTGTTGGGGTTCCCTGAGACAAGCTTGCACTCATCCCTCCTGGGGCTGCTCATCTACCTTTTTTTATTTTTTAAGTATAGTTGATTTACACCATGCTACTTCTTTTAACTGGGATTCCCAGCACAACCTGCACAGCATCTGGCAGTGTCTGATCCATCCTGTGAGGTACAAACAACACCCTACCCACAAAAACCAAACCTGCTTCTACCACGGGCTGCTAAGTACAAAGTCTTTTCAAAGATTTGAATCCTGGCCCTACCTTTGGGCTGTGTAACCTTAGGAAAGTCACTGGACCTCTCTGAGCCTCCATTTCTTCCATTAGGAACTAAAGAGAGTGATGGCCCCCTCCTCGGGACGGCTATAAGATTGATTAGCCAGGCCCTGGTGCACATTGAGCAACCACATGGCGTCACCAGCATGAGCAAGCACAGCTGTGTGCCACTCCACAGACTCTCATATCCACTCAGGAGCAGGGGCGACACTCCGTGTCCAGCATCTTCAGTCACAGTGCAGGCCCCTGTGCAGTCTGACCGCAGTCAGTCCCGACCCCTTAACTAGCATCAGCTAAAGTTATCTGAGCCCTCACCGTGGGCCTTACTTGTATTCCTTCATGTAAATTTCACAACACGGTACAGCAGGTACCATCATGATCCCCATCCTACAGATGTGGTACCCGAAGCTCTAAGAGGTCAGCTACCTTGCCCAGGGTCACAGAGTAAGTAAGGTGTGGGGCTTGGAGGTGTGCCTCCATACTGTGGGTCCTCCTACTCCTAGGTGGGCCAGTTTGCCTCCCCAGATTGTGAGAACCTCCAGCACAATGGCCAGGTTGGCTTTCACAGGCCTTCCCACATTGCTGTCCTGTACATGCAGCAGCCAACATAGGCTTATTGCCTGAAGCACATATAGGTACAAGAAGACATGGCAGGGACATTATTTTCACAAGAAAATATCCTCTCTTCATTGCCAACACTCAGATGATAACCATCTTTATCTTCTCTCCTGGGCCCTCATGAAAAATAATTGCTAAAAAGATGGAAGGAAATGGGAGGCAACATGGTATGGTCACTTACAAAGATTTTAAAAATTATCTCCATTAATCCTCACAACAACCCCAAGAATTAGGTACTGTTGTTATCTCGATTTTGGAGATAAGGAAACTAAGGCTAAGGGAGAATAAGTAACTCAGGTTAGCCAGGTAGCAAGTGGGGAGAAAGCAAGGTTTCTGATGTCAGTAGTTTGGCTCCAGGAAGTGCTATCCTGAGAAGGTAATATCTTGGTCAAAGACAGAGGCCGTCAGATTGCAATCTCTTACCATCTTTTTGAGAGTGAATTGGCCAACCAAACATTTTTTTTAAATTTATTTTTTGGCTGCGTTGGGTCTTTGTTGCTGCACGTGGGCTTTCTCTAGTTGTGGTGAGCGGGGTCTACTCTTTGTCGTGGTGCGCGGGCTTCTCATTGCGGTGGCTTCTCTTGTTGCGGAGCACAGGTTCTAGGCACGTGGGCTTCAGTAGTTGTGGCACGTCGGCTCAGTAGTTGTGGCTCACGGGCTCTAGAGCGCAGGCTCAGTAGTTGTGGCACACGGGCTTAGTTGCTCCACAGCATGTGGGATCTTCCCGGACTAGGGATCGAACACGTGTCCCCTGCATTGGCAGGCAGATTCTCAACCACTGCACCACCAGGGAAGTCCCCAACCAAACATTTTAGCTGTTTTCTTACCCATTCTCTGGGAGCATGAGGCAGGGGGTAGTTATCTATTAGGCATAGTACATGAGGTGACTAGGGTCCATGATACATTTGGGGCCCATGAACGTAGTTTAATTTCTGATATAAAATAGGGCTAATGAGAATGGTGGTCGTGCAGGTAAAATTAAGACACTTCACATACATTGTCAAGCATAGGGTCCATTGTTAGAAGCTAGTCTTAATATTTAGAATATTAACACATCCTGAAGCATCCACAAAACACTCCTTGCAGGAAGAATCTCAGGGCCCTCAATCTGGCCTGGATCTCTGTATTTGACAATAAATAAATTTTATTTATTCCGCAGAAAGAGCTCAGGAAGATATTTCTAGAAAAGGGAGGTTTAGAGGAAAAGGGGAGGAGGCAGCAGCAGGAAAGGGAGGAATTCGACCAGGTCCACAGCACTCGCCCAGCAAAGGGAACGAGTAGGTTTTTGAAGAAGGTCTATAGTCAGACGCAGCGCAGAAGTTGCATTATCCACAGTCAAAACCAGGACGAAGAGGAGCCCTTGCACTTTATGCATTCTCAGATGCTCTAAGCACTGTGCAGGTTTCAACTTCTGCAATCTGATGTGGATTCATTACTAAAAATCTACAGGCCATGGACTTTCTTAAGGGGTGTGCTAGGTTGGTTTTTACCCCTGTAGTACATCTGAGCACCCCGCATGCTCATAAAACCCAAGCTCCTGTTCCCGGAGACCCTGGGGGAGTATGGTGGACTCTGACTTTAGCCTCATTGCAAACATTCAGAGCAAGCAAACTCCTAGCTAATAATACGGTCGACCCTTCAACTACACGGCTTTTGAACTTGCAAGTCCACTTAAACACAGGTTTGTTTTTTTTTAAATTTCAATAAATATACAGGCGGCCCTCCATATCCATGGGTTTCGCATCAGCGGATGCGGAGGGCCGACTATGGGACTTGAGCATCCGCCGATTTTGGTATCCGCGGCGGGTCCTGGAACCAATCCCCCGCGGATACCAAGGGTCGACCGTATTACTTTGATTACTGTTCCCTTCTTGGTACTGGCTGCTGGATATGGAGGGCTCGGTCAAGAGATAGTCCCCAAACGCTTCTCCAAGGTCTATGGAGCCTGGGTGAGGTCTCTCTCGTACCCTCCACAAATCGGGCACAGCCCCTTGGTCTCGGAAGACGCCCGACCCAGTGCGGAGTACTTAGTCAGCTAGGTTGCAACCTGGGACCCGGCGTTCTGCTCTCACGCATGCTCCCTACCAGCGCCCGGGCGGCGCGCAACATCCCCCGCCCCCCCCGCCAGCGCCCCCTAGACGGCGGAGGCCCTGCCGCATGCGCACATCAGCCAACCCAACCCCCAGCAGGCTGTGGTAAACCCACAGAGAGCGTCGTTCCAGACTCCCTGAAAGCTGACCAGACGCCAGAGGAGCCTTAGCGGTGCCGGGTCGTGGGCCACCGCTCTAGCCTTGAGTCGTGAGCCGGGGGTCTCAGGAGATTCAGCGCAGCCTCCGCTGAAGCTCACAGCCTCTTCGACAGCAGTCGGGACATGGAGCGTCAGCCGCAGAGCAGCCACGATGCCTATGACGACGCGGATGCAGCCGTCGCTGGCTTCCTCAAGCTGCGGGTCGACGAGGAGCGGGAAGAAGCGCACGGTCAGTGGCGGGCGGGGCACTCGCTTTAGCCGATCCCAGGGAGGGGCGAACGGCAGGACCCCACTCGGACGCAGCCCTTCCCCAGAGCCGGGCTCCCTCGACGGCCTGATCTTTCTCTTTGGGTTTTCTCCCTTGCAGAGGTGAAGCCCGCGGAGATCTCGCTTCCCGGAGAGGGGGGAGAGGAGCAGAAGGCTCAGTCCGAACCGGAGCTGGGAGCAGCCGCGGAAGGGAAAGAGGCGGGAGACGAAGGAGAAGGAAAGGAAGGCTGCGATGTCAGCGTCGGAGCCGCCGGCCCCGCGGACGGCGAAAGCCGCGAGGCCGAGGCCGAGGCTGAGGCGAGCGGCGGCGAAGGCGGAGAGCAGGGCGGCGAGGAGCAGCCCCCGCGGGCCGCCGTCGAGGGTCCCGAGGCCGCAGAGGGGCAGCAGCAGGTCCCCCACGTCAGGTTCACGCGGGTGCAGCTGCAGGACCTGGAGCGCGTTTTCCAGCATACTCAGTACCCCAACGAGCGCACGCGGTAAGCGGGCGTCTCGGGCGGCGCGGGCTGCCGCGCGGGTGGCGGGCGGCGCTCTCGCGGGTCCCTCTCCTCGGCTCCGGACCTGAAAGCCCCGGGGCATGGCGGCGGCCCGGCCCTTCCGGCGCACTCGGGGCCTAGGACGGGGGCGGGGGCTCTGCCTGGTGGGAATCGAGGTCGATATTTCCGTGCGGTGTTTGAATAAGTCATGCCGGGGAGCTTTGTCGGCCGCCGGTTAACATAAATAATGAGTCGCCTGAGGCGTGGTGGAGCAAATGCAGAGTTGGAGTCTACTTTTATCTGAAGTTTTGACCATCAGTTATTCATGGATTATATTTGCATTGATATTTGTATTTTAAAATAGTGGTTTTGAAAATTATTTATCTTGACTAGTGATTTTTCTGCATTCCCTTAAATTTTGCTCTTGTGAGAAAACTGTCTCTAAAGCAAGCCTCAAGCTACAGATTACAGAATAGTGTACTAGGTCGGCGCTGGGGAGTTGGTAATAAAAAATTTTTTTCTTAAATTAATTTATTAATTTATTTATTTATTTTAGGCTGCATTGGGTCTTCGTTGCTGTGCACGGGCTTTCTTTAGTTGTGGCGAGCGGGGGCTACTCTTTGCTGCGGTGCGCGGGCTTCTCATTGTGGTGGCTTCTCTTGTTGTGGAGCTCGGGCTCTAGGCACGCGGGCTTAGTTGCTCTGTGGCATGTGGGATCTTCCCCGACCAGGGCTCGAACCCATGTGCCCTGCATTGGCTGGAGGATTTTTAACCACTGCGCCACCAGGGAAGCCCTAAAAATTTTTTTAAAATAAGCTCAACCAGCGAATGAACAGCATTTTGTGCCGTCCTTTCGTACCTACTAGGACGTACTCCAACCTGTTCATCACTGATAGATTGATCCAGCAAGCGAGCTATTTTAAGGTCTAATTTTTTTTTTAATTTATAATTTTTTTTGTGATTTCCTTCCTCATTCTAAATAAACATTTCCTTTTTTTAAAAATTTTATTTATTTATTTATTTGTGGCTGCGTTGGGTCTCCGTTTCTGCGCGAGGGCCCTCTCCAGCCATGGCAAGCGGGGGCCACCCCTCATCGCAGCGCGTGGGTCCCTCACCACCGCGGCCCCTCCCGCTGTGGAGCACAGGCTCCAGACGCGCAGGCCCAGGAATTGCGGCCCACGGGCCCAGCCACTCCGCGACACGCGGTATCCCCCCAGACCAGGGCCTGAACCCACGCCCCCCGCACCGGCAGGCAGACCCTCAACCACTGGGCCACCAGGGAAGCCCTAAGGTCTAATTTAATCATAAAATGGGCAAGAGCAATGATTGAAAGTTGGTAAAGATATTTTGTCAGAGATTTTTATTCATTTTTGAAGATGGTAGCACTAAAAGAAACTGGATTAGAATTTCATGTGTTTTTGGGAACTGTGCCTCCTTTACTAATGAGACTTGGCTTTCCTTAAACACTTTGTCAACTTATTTTCACTGTATAACCTGAAAATGTGTGAGTTTTCGTACTGCAGAAATTGGTTCTTAAAATAAATCACTGGCATTTTCCAGAAAAGAAATTTTTTAAAGGATGAAATAGCATCCTATATTCAGCTTCATCCACAACCCCCAATGCTGAACACTTCCAATTTTCTCCCCTCAGACAGGAGCTTGCAAGGCGCTTGGGTGTGACTGAAGCCAAAGTGAAGGTCAGTAAACCTGAAAAAAGCACCTTGGCAGGGCAGCCATTCTAAAACCTGCTTTGGGACTTGGACACCTTTGTCCTGGACATTCTCACGTCGGTTTCTTTTTGTAGCCGTTTCCATGTTTGGGAAATAAGGTTTGAGCTTTGGGGTCTCAGTTGGAGGTAAATGGGATAAGTAAACCCCAGGTTTTGGAAATTGCCCATAACCAGAAGATTTTGATTTCCTAAAGGAAAAAAAAACTACCATAGTATACTATTCCTTGTATATAAAGGTGAATATATATATATATATATATATATATATATACCTTTGTACAAACTATACCTATATACAGTTATATATTATATGTCACTGAATTCTACACACACACTCACACACACAAGTTGAATTCCTTCTAACACTGGTATTCTTTAGGTACCACTTTTGTGTGGAGTCACACTGAGGTTAAGTCTGAAGTGGCAATTATTCAAATTAATGCACCGAGGAGTCCAATTATATTAAATTATTTAAAACCAAGCGTAAGTTCTTTGCATAAGGAGTGAATACATAAGTACTTGGGCATTGGAGTGAGAGGATAATTCACACTCAGAACACAACAGAGGAGCACCTGATGCACGTTTAGTCAAGCTGCCGCTGACGGGGAGGGGAGAGCGTAGAGCCCAAGTCTGCTCCTCCCGCAGCTGTTCTTTTGTTATCTTTTCCACAGAGAGTGGTTTCTTGCTTTCAGAACAAAATAAGATGCTCTCAGAACTTTTGTCAGCGAAGAAAATACTTTTAGGACTTTAGAATTGTTTAGAACTTTTGTAAAACACCATTTTGTCAGCTGATGAGGGAGGCACTTGAATGTCGAACACTTTCCAGAGGCGAGGGCCCGGGCTGGGTGGCACAGCTCACAGGCTTTGGGTCCCCGAGCTGTCCCACTGGAGGCAGCTCGCTGCCTAGGGCAGGGCTTGAGCTGCTGCCAGTGTGCTGAGGGGCAGGTCTGACTTCCTTGCCCTGACGCCCGGGGTGCCCTTCTTCTCCAGCACCCACTCAGGGCTCTTCCTCGCCACCCCCGCCTCACAATCCTGCACGGGACCGTGTGCAGGAGACACAGCTGGGGGCTGAGGGCTGGAGCGGCCTGGCTGGCGCCCAGGTCAGTCCAGGCGGGGAAAACGGTGAGCTTCCCCCCAACTGAGGTGGCCTCAGCTGCCCTTCTACAGCAGCCTCCATGCCTGGACCCCGTTCCTGGTGACATCCACTGGGACCAGGCAGTTGTCTCTAGGAGGGCAGGAGGTGAGAGGCCCCCTCACTGGCGGGTGCCTGTACGGTAGGTGATCACTTGTTGGGAGTGCATACGTCCTTGCCTGGGGACAACCTAGGCCAGGATCAGCCCATGAGAGCCTGGCAGTGTCCTGGGAAAGAAAGCCAGAGGCCCCGTGCCCAGTGCTGCCACATAAGGCCCAGCCTGGTGTAGACCAAGTAGGGGCTCCCAGCAACTACAAATGTCTGAGGTAGGAAAACAAGGCTGCCCAGCTCATGGCAGCCCCGACAGGGATCCCCCAGGGCTGATCTGGGCTTCCAGCCCAAGGGCTGAGGAGAAGAGGTCCCCCCCACTCACACACACACACCCAGCCCCATGGGAGAGAGGCCCTCTCCTGCTGGAGTTTCTAAGTGTTTGGTAAAGTAGTGGAGAGAGTGGCAGCCCTAAATCCTCATTTTCTGGAATTCTTTGATATGCCAGCCTGAAAGCGTTGCTAACATAGTAGGTTTTGCATTATAGTGGAGGTGGGAGGGTGAGTTGCAACATTTGAAATATGTCTAAAGCACAAAACAAACTAAAACAATAATTTCAAACAAAGTTCCACCGCCCTGAGAAAGGTGGAAGGTAGGCAAGTGTTATACAGAGTGGAACCTATGCCGTGAGGATTCCTCACAAATTCAAATTTTTGAGACTACCAAATGCATTCATGAATAGTCTCTTGAGGAATTTCTAACACCTGAGGCTTTTCTTCCTTTTCGTGGTACTGTTGCGAAGAGATGGGGTGTGTGGAATTTGCTGGTAGTAGAGGATGACTCTTAGTTCAGGCAGGATTCTTACCCGTGGTAAGGTGAAATACCTTTGCTCTTCCAGTGATGACTAGTTTGTGAGTCAAAGGATCAGGAGTGATTATTTGAGACTATAGAAAAGCCTAAGTTATACCAAAGGAGTATTTGGGGGCAAAAAGAAGAAGAAAAGAAAGAAAGAGAGAAAAAGAAGAATCAGGATGGGTTCACTAGCTTTGCTGCAGAGAGCGTGTGTGAGGGCAGTGATGGACACGGGCTGCAGAGCTGGTGGTGGGGTCTGGAAAGCAGTGCTGGCAGCCTAAGGCCATGGGCTGGGCTCACAGTCAGGTCTGGCCAGGGCTTGGGAGGCCCAGGCCTCTGCTTTCTCAAGCAGGCAAAGCAAGCTCAGAGGAAAAGAAAAACTGACGTTTTCGCAGCTTGCTTCTCCTGGGTTTACATAGTAGTCTCTTAATGGAGTTCTGAAGGGAAAAAGTGCAGCAAGAAACAAATGAAGAAAAAGGGAGAGTGTTTTCATCTATTTCCAAACTCTACAGCATGAATGTCCCAAAGAAACATTTAATGGACACCCTCCCTTGTTTTGCAAAGACAGTACGAGTTGTTTTATGAAACCAGTATTGGAAGTATGGAAGTAGTGTCAGCCTGAACCTCAGATAGCCAGCTTTGCATATTGCTTATATTTATGCAGATTTGACCATTGGTACACTCGAACCCCCCAAAATGAGCTCTATTACACTGGCTTTTTTTGACTACATATTCATGCAGCAGAAGGACCCAAATACTAAGATGGGAGAGGGAAAATGGGGCGACAGAGAACGGAGGCCCTTGGTCTCATGTAAAATTTGCCAAGTGGAAACTTCCAAAAATACTAAATGTGACATAATTCCATGAACTGATTTGCTGAGGGAGCAGTGGAGTCCACAGGACAGGCTTTACTTTCAGTTGTTAATAGTTGGCAGATATTTAGGGGGGAGCCATTTTGTGACCCCTCACTCACGTGGTTGTCGGCTGTCTTCCTAAAATGCAGGTTGCACCCTCTTGCCTTAAGCATAAGGAACAGGATGGGGATCTCCTGGTTGATTAGCAGCTCCTAGAGGGCGCAACCGTGCTGGGCACCAGAGGCTCTGGTCCAAGGTCCTGCGACTGTAGCCAGAGCAGAGTGAGCTGACCTGGTCCTGAGCCCAGGAAGGTTTGGAGGGTGGGGCAGGGTGGAGAGTGCAGAATTGACAGTGGTGACAATGGTATGCCTCTTTCCCCCCAAACTCTTGTCTGGGCAAAGATTTTAAGAGCTTTAGTAAATTTGGGCCGAGTTAGTCTAAACATTCACTACCCCTATAGTCGGATATTAAGGCAGTGTCCAGGGCTTCAGCTCTGCCGGTGTCCAGCAAGACAAGCCACAAAGTCCCTGGGCCCCCCATGACCAATCCTCCCTCACAATACCATCTCCATCTTTTTAACCATCCCAAGGTTCCAGAGGATGAATGACCCTTTTGAGTCATCCTTGAGGAAAGCTTTTGTTTAAAGATCCAACCCACTCCTATTGATTATTTACTGTAACCAAAGATGGGTTTTTCAAAATGGGGACCATTCCCCTCAGTATGATTTTAAAAGGCACCCACTTTTTCCTATGCTCAACTTCCCCCATAACTAAGGTGACACCTGCCCAATGAGTAGGGATTAGTGGCAGCTGGAGCTGATGGTCAGTTGTCAGGACGCAGACCTACCAGGCATAGTAATAGCAGCAGGGACAGAGTGCAGTTGGTCAGCTCCACCTGCATCTAAGAGTGGGGGAAATAATAGTAAAGGTGGGAGGGGAGAGACAAAGCCATATGCCAATCCAGAGCCTGGCATAGTCGGTGCTCGCTCTTGGGGGGAGGGGGCCTGAAGGGAGCGCCCTCAGCTACATATCCTAAGATATTTTAGCAAGAAGGAAACAGCTTCTCCTGATGCAGTTTAAAATCTTCAAGGCACCGAGAGCTCCCTGCTGCGATTTTTCACGTCTGACATGAAATGCTCAATATACTAATCAATCCCTTTTTCTCTCTGCTTGAAGGGTTGGTTTAGGAATAGAAGGGCCAAATGGAGGCGAAATCAGAGGGGACTAATGTTCAGAAACGTGCCCCCTGGGCCCCCCGGGCCCCCCGGGCCCCCGGGCCCCCCTGTTGCCGTCTGTTTGTGTGAACCCTGCTTTGACATCCTGCTTCAGGAGCTGAATTGGATCTGCGTTCTTCTGGAGCCACTGCCGCCGGGGCTCCCCGGGCTGCCCATGCCGCCCATGCAGCCCGGGCTGCCCACGCCGCCCATGCAGCCCGGGCTGCCCATGCCGCCCATGCAGCCCGGTCTGCCCACGCCGCCCATGCGGCCCGGGCTGCCCACGCCGCCCATGCGGCCTGGGCTGCCCACGCCGCCCATGCGGCCCGGGCAGCCCATGCC
Organism: Eschrichtius robustus; assembly: GCF_028021215.1. Taxonomy (NCBI): domain Eukaryota; kingdom Metazoa; phylum Chordata; class Mammalia; order Artiodactyla; family Eschrichtiidae; genus Eschrichtius; species Eschrichtius robustus. The sequence goes on from NC_090845.1 coordinate 105,873,073, forward strand.
GCCCATGCAGCCCGGGCAGCCCATGCAGCCCGGGCAGCCCATGTGGCCCGGGCAGCCCATGCCGCCCATGCAGCCCGGGCAGCCCATGCCGCCCATGCGGCCCGGGCAGCCCATGCCGCCCATGCGGCCCATGCCGCCCAGGCCACCCATGCGGCCCATGCCACCCCTGCAGCCCATGCGGCCCATGCCACCCCTGCAGCCCATGTGGCCCATGCCACCCATGCTGCCCGTGCCGCCCGTGCCACCCGTGCCACCCATGTGGCCCGTGCCCCCCGTGCCGCCCATGCTGCCCATGCAACCCATGCCTCCCATGCCGCCCGTGTGGCCCGTGCTGCCCGTGCCACCCATGCCACCCATGCCGCCCGTGTGGCCCGTGCTGCCCGTGCCACCCATGCCACCCATGCCACCCATGCCGCCCTTTCCTCCTATGCTGTTGCCTCCTCCGCCCTGGCTTCTTCCACCCTTGCTTCCTTGTAGGTGCCCTCATGCATCACGGCCTGGTCCCTTATCATCGGTGGTCCTTCGGTAGCCCCTGTTTCGTCTTGAATGGTGTCTGTGACAGGTTTTTTCAAAGTGCCTTTGAGCCAGATTCAAATTCTGCATACCTCACTACCAAGAGCAGTTCCCCAAATGCCTGCCAAGTGTATTAAATAGAAGTAGAGTCATTGACCCACTGTTTCAGGCCATGTTTCTGTACTTTCAATAAAGTTGTGAATTCTCTGCATATTTGTTCTCTGTGTCACATGGGGTTAGTAAATTTGATGGAAGTTGCTAAGCCAGCACCATTCAGACCGAATGCCCAGGAGGCCTCCTTTCATGCAGTAACAGCCCTGAGTCACCATCATAGGCCATGCACATCTCAGAAGTTTCCCAGGTGCCCATGAGGGGTTTACACAGACCCACCTGTTCTCTTCCACCCTCTCCCCCAGCACCCATGCTCCCCGCACCCTGCCCCATTGGGACCACCTAGATGTGCAAGACGGGTGGTGTGGAGTCTCGAATGGGAGAACAGTGTGTTTCAAAGCAGGCCTGAGGCCCATTCATGGTGACCAGCTCAGGTACAAGGAGGACTCCAAGGGACACTTCTGCAGTGACTACTCATAGGGCTTTATGGAGGAGAGGGAGCAGGGCATCATCTGGTTCTCTCCCAGTTCTGTTCACCGCCTTCCCTGTTGTGGAGGGCACATGGGGATAGAAACCACGCTAGCGGAGGGGGAGGGGCCTACCTCTGCGAAGGTAACGCAAGAGGAGACTGTCTAGGCCCGCGTGCGGCTCTTCTCACCCCCTCTCCCCCACCCCCAGACGCAGAAAGCATAGCATAGCTCCTTCCCCAGCTCAGAGCTGATGGATGATGTGGCCTTCAGGTGTATTTTGTCACCTTCAACATCCTTGGGAGAACCCTGGTTCCAGCTAATTCAACACTGAAAGGGAGCCTCTTGGTTGAGTGTTGCCTGAAGCCAGGAGGTGGTGGTCCCTGAGCACTGATCCAGGATAATCACTTTATTTAAAAGAAGCAGGTAGGGCTTCCCTGGTGGCGCAGTGGTTAAGAGTCTGCCTGCGGGAAGATCCCACGTGCCGCAGAGCAACTAAGCCCGTGCGCCACAACTACTGAGCCTGTGTGCCACAACTACTGAAGCCCGCACACCTAGAGCCCGTGCTCCACCACAAGAGCAGCCACTGCAAGGAGAAGCGCCGCAACTACAGAAAGCCCACACACAGCCACAAAGACCCAACACAGCCAAAAATAAAATATATTCATTTTAAAAACAAAAATAAATAAGAGCAGCAGGTAGACCTTACCTTTGTTCATGCTGCCTTCTTCAAGTGGAATTGCCAGGTAGAAAACACACACGCACACACACAGATACTACACAGATTTGCACCCTATATCACATATCTGTGATAGAAACACAAATGTACCCAGAAAATACCCGGAACACAAGCAGAATTGGCTTGTGTTATTAAAATAACCCTTGTGAAATTTATCTTGTGGCCTGTTGTCCTTGCCTTCGGTTATTTCAGGCTCGATGCTGAGAAAGAACGTGGCTCCTTGTCCACCTTGGTCTTGGGGAGGGGGAGGGACTTATGCGGAACTGAAGCAGTGTCCATGCTGCATCGCCAGTTTATTTACACAGGCACACACAACCCTTCTTGTTGGTAGGATGACCCCAGCCTGAGGAAGAGTTTTGCTGACGGACCAAAAACTGTTTCCATGGCTAGTCAGGTTTGGGCGGTAGCACTGCAGAGGGTTCTTGGAACCTGGACACCTGAGATCTTCTCTGAGATCGGAATCGCCTCCTTCTTACGCAGTAGCAATGGTTTCAGCATCTTGTCTCCGGATGGAGAAAACATAGCCTTTCTTTGAAGTTCCCCAAGCCCAGCAAAGCCGCAGGCTCCACGCTTAGCCACCACTCTCGCTCCCATTCTAACCTCAGTCCCGAGACCTGAATGGCCTCAGCCATCAGCTGTCGAGGCTTCAGCCCAGGCTCCCGAAACCAATCCTACATCTCCTGCTCAAGGTGTCACTCTCAAGAGCTGTCCTGGGCACCATCTTCCCTTCTGACTCCAGGATACTTCTGTGCAAATGGCCATTTTTGAAACTGCCTCTTGGTATGTTCCTTGATGGAGGTCTTGCTATTCTTTTCCCTTGTGCATTTTAATAGTCAGGTGCTAGAGGGAAACTGGCATTTTCATTTATTTATTTTATTTGGGTGGGATAATGACATCTTTATTTTGGACTACCTCGTAAAGAAATGTAGCATTTCCTTCCTCCCCCCAGTTTTATTGAGCTATAATTGACATACAACACTGTATAAGTTTAAGGTGTACAGTATAATGATGTGACTTACACACATCATGAGATTATTAGCACAAGTTTAGTGAACATCCGTCATCTCATATAGATACATGAATAAATAGAAAAAAATTTTTGTGTGTGATGAGAACTCTCAGGATTTACTCTCTTAACTTTCATATGTAACATACAGTTGTGTTCATTATATTTATCGTGTTGTACATTACATCCCCAGTACTTATTTGTCTTATAACTGGAAGTTTGTATCATTTGATTGCCTTCATCCATTCCCCCACCCCACCACAAATCTGATCTCTTTTTCTATGAGTTTGTGTGTTTGTTTTTCAAGTATAATTGACCTACAACACTCAGTTAGTTCCTGTTACATAGGAACATAGTGATTGGGTATTTCTATATATTTCAAAATGATTTCCACGAGAAGTCTAGTTATGAGATGTCACCAAAGATATCATATAGGTATTGATTATATTCCCCACACTGTACATTTCATACCTGTGACTCATTTATTTTGCAAGTGGAAATTTGTACCTCTTAATTTCCCTCACCTATTTCTTTCCTTCTTCCACCCCCCTCCCCTCTGGCAACCACATGTTTGTTCTCTGTATCTGTGACTTTGTTTCTGTCTTGTAATGTTTACTCACTTGTTTTTTTTTTCAGATTCCACACATAAGTGAAATCATACAGTGTTTGTTGTCCTCTGTCTGACTTATTTCACGTACCATAGTACCCTCTAGGTCCATCCACGTTGTCACAAGTGGTGATATTTCATTCTTTTTTATGGCAGAGTAATATTCCATTGTATATATATACAACTTCTTTATTCATCTATTGATGGGCACTTAGGTTGCTTCCATATATTGGCTAATGTAAATAATGATGCAATGAACATACAGATGTATATATATTTTCTAATTAGTATTTTTGTTTTCTTTGGATAAATACCAAGGAGTGGATCATACGGTAGTTCTATTTTTAGTTTTTTGAGAAATCTCCATACTGTTTTCCATAGTGGCTGTATCAATTTACATTCCCACCAACAGTGCATGAGGGTTCCTTTTTCTCCACATCCTCACCAACACTTGTTATCTGTTGTCTTTTTGATAAAAGCCATTCTGACAGGAGTGAGGTGATATCTCATTGTGGTTTTGATTTGCATATCCTTGATGATTAGTGATGCTGAGCATCTTTTAATGTTCCTGTTGGCCATTTGTATGCCTTCTTTGGAAAAATGTCTATTCAGACCCCCAGCCCATTTTTAAATCAGGTTGTTTGTTTTCTTGATGTTGAGTTGTGGCAGTTCTTTGTATATTTTGAATATTAACCCTTTATCAGGTATTTGTTTGCAAGTATCTTCTCCCATTCAGTAGGTGGCCTTTTCGTTTTGTTGACAGTTTCCTTCACTGTGCAAAAGCTTTTTAGTTTGATGTAGTCCCATTTGTTTAGTTTTGCTTTTGTTTCCCTTGCCTGAGGAGAAATATCCAAAAACTATTACTAAGACCAATGTGAAAGAGACTACTGCCTATATTTTCTTCTAGAAGTTTGATGGTTTCAGGTCTTACATTGAAGTCTTTAATCCATTTTGAATTGATTTTTGTGCATGGTGTGAGAGTAGTACAATTTGATGCTTTTGCATGTAGCTGTCCAGTTTTCCCAACACCATTTACTGAAGAGACTGTTTTTTGCCCATTGTATGTTCTTGACTTCTTTGTCATAGGTTAATTGCTCATTTAAGTGTGGGTTCATTTCTGAGCCCTATGTTCTGTTCCATTGATCTACGTGTCTGTTTTTATGCCAGTACTGTACTGTTTTGATGACTGTAGCTTTGTAGTATACTTTGAAATCAGGGCGCATGATACCTCCAGCTTTGTTCTTTCTCGCGGTCATTTTGGCTATTTGGGGCCTTTTGTGTTTCCATGCAAATTTTAGAATTATTTGTTCTAGTTCTGTGATAATCCCATTGGTATTTTGATAGGGATTGCATTGAATCTGTAGACTGCCTTTCTTTTATAATGCAAAACAGATTTACCGGCATGCACAACTATGAGGATTAGGATCCAAGATGAAAAGGAAAGAATACTTCTGTCAAACAGAGAAGAAGATCAAGATTCTTAAGTAGCTGACTTTGGGACCTGCTGGGTGGGAAGACTTGCTGTGTTGCCTTCAGATGTTGTCTCTTTACCTGATGCTTCAGATGCTTTAGCAGCCTTTTCAAGCTGTCCTTCACTCTGGGCTACCTTTTCTAAGTCCTTCTGATAGTTAAGCTGGTATTCCAGATAGCTTATGTTCCTGGTCTGTTCATCCAGGAACTTTTTCATGAAGCATGAGAGATTGGTTTCTTTATTTTTAGAAGCCAAGGCCTTCAGGTGTTGCAGGAGGTTGTTTAATGCGTTCTCCAACTGCGGAGCAGACTCTACGGCTTGTTTGCCAGTTCCCTTGTGTCGTATGGCCATTTTAACAATATTATAAGTTTCTGCTTATTTAGGCTATACTTAAACCAGTTGGACAGGTACTTTTGAGCTAATGGATCCTGGTCTGCTGTGAAGAAGTAAACAATATAGAACCAATATACAGAGGTTATCTTTGGCTCACTTGTATTACACCATAAAGAATCATGTAATGTTATGCTATATATAGAAATAGATTATAGCTAGTTAGGAGAAATAATAGTATCATTTTAATTCCTAACAGAAATCATGCGTTATAGGTACTTGTTTGATGATTAAATCTTGAGTAAAAGCAGCCACCTGTCCAAATCTGTTTTGGCAACTTACAAAGTGATAGCTTAGATTTGTTTTGTGGCCCACTATCTACAAAGTGTATTCTAGAAGCTGAATTAGCTTTTTTAATTACATAATTAATTCATCAGTACATCTTATTTCAAAGGTTTTGATAATACACAGTAAAACCCAAAAGTTCCTCTTCTCCAAACCCCAACACCCAGAACAGGCAGAGGCAAGCCTGCAATTCTACCCTTGGTTTTTCTGCTCCCTTACTGATTTAAGCAAATGAGTGTTTTGTTTTGGTCTGGTCTCATTTTCTGGCCACACCGTGCAGCTTGTGGGATCTTAGTTTCCCAACCAGGGATTGAACCACGGCCCCTGGCAGTGAAAGCGCCGAGTCCTAACCACTGGACCCCCAGGGAATTCCCAGCAAATGGCTTTAAACACCTGAGACTCAATTTCCTCATCTGTGGGATGAAAAAAATTAGTTTCTATCTCACGTTGGCTATTTTATAAAAAGGACTTGACTTTATTGTTCTCTGACTCACTGAAGGTACTTTATATAATGATCCAAGTGATTATCGCTTGACTCTAGTCTCCTGGGTGTAGGGTACAGTTCTTTCATTTAAAGTGACATGTTTTATGTTATCAGAAAATGAAAAATTATACATCCATATTATTCTTTTAACATTAGTGATTATAAAATCAAGTCCAGTTTATTGACCTAGTAGGAGAAATCTGAGATTTGAAAGCACTTTCTTCTCTTCCTTTTAGAATGATTTGGTTTGGTTTGGTTTTAAACTTAAATATTTTATTATACTTTTTACATCTGTAAATTTGTAAATCCCCAGGGCCCCCTTCAGTTCTTTTGTCACCTATAAATCTTAACATATAATAGCACATAGAGAAAAAAAGAATGAGGTACTAACACCTCCTACAATGTGGATGAACCTCAAAAACATTATGCCAAGTGAAAGAAGCTGGCACAAAAGGTTACATATTGTATGATTCCATGAATATTAAATATCCAGAGTAGGCAAATCCAGAGACAGAAAGCAGATTAGTGGTTGCCAGGGCTGGAGGAGGGAGGACTGGGCAATGACTGCTAAATAAATAGGGGTGTCATTTTGGGGTGATGAATATGTTTGTGTGTTTTTATTTGGCTGCGCCAGGTCTTAGTTGCGGCATGCGGGGTCTTTGCTGCCGCGTGTAGGATCTTTAATTGGGGCATGTGGGATCTAGTTCCCTGACCAGAGATTGAACCCAGGCCCCCTGCATTAGAGTGCAGAGGCTTAACCGCTGGACCACCAGGGAAGTCCCGATGAGTATGTTTTGAAACTAGATGGTGGTGATGGTGGCAGAACACTGTGAATGTACTAAATGCCACTGAACCATACACTTTATTAAAATGGGTAATTTTATATTATTTGAATTTTACCACAATTTTAAAAAATGATATAAGGGAAAAATAATTGTTGTGGATAGACTGTGATAAAGGGTATGAGTGGAATAAGACGTGGGACAAGGCATCAATTTGACTGTCCTAAGCCTCTTTTATGTATTGGTGTTCCCCTAACCCAATCCCACTCTCATTAAATCTTATTTTTGTTTGTTTGTTTGGGCACCTATTGTTGTCCTGTTGGATGCACCTGGTGATAACAGAATAAATACTGAGAAGAAAAGTAATGAAATGGGGGAACTCCCTCGTGGTCCAGTGGTTAGGATGCCGCACTCTCACTGCTGAGGGCCCAGGTTCAATCCTTGGTCGGGGAACTAAGATCCCACAACCTGCGTGGCGTGACCAAATAAATAAATAAATAACATAAACTGGTGAAAGGGAAAAACCTACAACCAAAATACTCTACCCGGCAAGGCTTTCATTCAGATTCGATGGAGAGATCAAATTTACAAGAAATGTTAAAGGGACTTCTCTAAGCAAAAAAGAAAAGGCCACAACTAGAAACATGACAATTATGAAAGGAAAAAGCTCATTGGTAAAGGCAAATATACAGTAAAGGTAGTAAGTCAACCATATATATAGCTAGTAGAAAGGTTAAAAGACAAAAGTAATAAAATCATCTATATCCACAATAAGTAGTTAAGGGATACACAAATCAAAAATAGGTAAAATATGATGTTAAAACTACTTAAAATGGGATAAAAATGCAGGGTTGCTAAAATGTGTTTGAAATTAAGAGATCAGCAACTTAAAACAATCATATACCTATATAGATATAGATATAGGTTGCTATATATAAACCTCACAGTAACCACAAACCAAAAATCTATAATAGATACACACAAAGAAAAAAGAAATATAAAGAAAAAAGGTCAGGAAACTAAGGCTCAGGGACAATAAGGCTTGTCAGTGTCGTGTAGTGAGAATTCAGGGCCAAAGCTCTTGCTATGAGCAGGAAAGTAGAAGTGCCCTAAAACCAGATGCATATGCTCCAACTCCAGAGCCTGCTTCCATTACTCAATTCCTTGGTCTTTCCGGCTATTATCATTATTTATTATTTATTCTTCTTAGTATTTTGGGTGGGAGGGGGTGATTAGGGGCATTGTGTCCCACTTTTTCTGATGAAAAGTGCGCAGACTATTCTAATGCCACCATACACACGGAACTTTACATTCAAATTCAAGGGGGCTCCCAATCCCGCTGACAGCCAGCTGTGGCCTCCAAGTAAGCCCTCCGGATCTGTACCTTGTTCCGCATGCCCAGTAACTGCAATGAACTGAACCAAGAGCCAGCCTAGAGATTCCCTTCCTATAAACACATCCTAAAACACTGCTTTCATTAAGGCACTCCCCTGGCACAAAACTCTTACAGTTTTCCATGATCCCAAATGCAGACATTCTAACTCCTTCCATAAATTGGACCTCACCCTAACTTTTAAACTTTATTTCCCACCCAGTACAGAGTTCTCTTCAGGTTCCCCCTCCAGCTCCCTCTCAAGGTCAGCACTTCATATGCATTCATTCTCCTGGCCACCCTGTTTGGGTTGGTGTTCCCTAAGACAAGCTTTATACTTGATCACTCCTGGGGCTGCTCATACTACCTCCCTGAACTGAAGTTCCATGCACGGCCTGCTTAGCATTTACCAAAATTTGACTCATTCTGTGAGGTGTAAGGGAAACCCCACTACCCTGCAAAAAAAGCCAAATCTGCTTCTACCACGGGCTGCTAAGAACAAAGTCTCTTCAAAGGTTTGAATCCTGGCCCTCTTCCACTGATCTATGTAGCCTTAGGAAAGTCACTGGACCTCTCTGAGCCTCCATTTCTTCCATTAGGAACTAAAGAGAGTGATGGCCCCCTCCTCAGGGGACGGCTATAAGATTGATTAGCCAGGCCCTGGTGCACATTGAGCACCCACATGGTGTCACCAGCATGAGCAAGCACAGCTGTGTGCCACTCCACAGACTCTCATATCCACTCAGGAGCAGGGGCGACACTCCGTGTCCAGCATCTTCAGTCACAGTGCAGGCCCCTGTGCAGACTGACCGCAGTCAGTCCCGACCCCTTAACTAGCATCAGCTAAAGTTATCTGAGCCCTCACCGTGGGCCTTACTTGTATTCCTTCATGTAAATTTCACAACACGGTACAGCAGGTACCATCATGATCCCCATCCTACAGATGTGGCACCTGAGGCACAGAGAGGTCAGCTAATTTACCTCTGGCCACACAGCAAGTTAGTGGTGGTAGGGCTGGGCACTCTGTCTCCAGAATTTTCAGCTTCTTTCTCTCACATGGGCTGAACTCTCTCCCCAGACTGTGAGAACCCATGGCACAATAGCTGCGTCTGGAATCATGACACTCTCCACACTGCCTGAGGTAGGGCCTTGTAAACAGAGCAGCCAACAAAGGATTACTGACCGAAGCATATATAGGGACAAAAAAACATGGTAGCGACATATTCACACGGAAACTTTCTGTCCTCATTGCCAACTGCCAGAGAATAGCTATCATCTTTCTTCTCTCATGGACCTTTGTGAATAAATAAACCACAAAATTGATGAAAATTGGAAATGTGAGACAGCATGGTATGGCCAGTGGTAACATTGTGTTTTTACCATCTCAGTTAATCCTCACAATAACCTGGTGAGGTAGTTACTATTGCTATCATCATTTTACAGATGTGGAAGCCAAGATTAAGTGAGAATAAGCAACCTAACAGTTTAGCCAGCTAGCAGGAGGTGAGCAAAGCCAGGATTTAGTTGCCAGCAATCTGGCTCCAGGGCCCCTGCTCCCATAAATCCACTACATCGACTACGATTCATGGCTATTACTGCTTAGGATGAAGCTCCATTCAGTATTCAAGGTTTTCAAAGTGTGAAGCTAAGTAAAACTTTTAAATAAATACAACCATGACTGATGCCAAGGTAGGGCAACATTTGTCAAGGGTCACATGGGTGACTAAAGTTGAGAAAACACAAATTCACTGTGGAAATCTGAGATGTGGAAGAACACACCTCCTGAGCTGTCACAGACGTCCTAGCTTGTCTAATGCAAATCATGATAAAAACCCTCATAGGTCTCTCATGTGATAACTAATATGGAACCAAAATTGTGTATAGGGTATCCAGCCAAGAGAGGGAGAGGCCTGCCGAACTCACCAAGGGCCAACCTGAGGAGGAAATGTCTTGGTTAAAATCAGGAGGAGGTACTCATATTGCCATGTCTTACAAGTTTTTGAAAGAGAATTGGTCAACAAACCTTTTTTAGTTTCTTGACCACCCTCCAGAGACATGAGGCAGGGGCACTTATCCCTTAGGCACTGTAGGTGAGGTGACTAGGTCCCATGATATATTTAGGAGCCCACAAAAATGATTTGGTTTCTGATCCCCAAGGGGGTTGATGAAAATGGTTGCCCAAGGAAACACAGGCTAAATCAAGTACATTGTCAAGTATAGGGCCCATTATTATAAGCTATTTTCAATATTTAGGATATTAAGTCTTGGGGCATCTATAAAACACTTCTTCAAGGAAAAACCATAGAGCCCTAAATCTGGCCTGGCCCTCTTTTATTTGACAATAAATAAAATTTATTTATTCCTCAGCAAGGGCTCAGGAAAATATTTCTAGAAAACGTGAGGAGATGAGATGGGGGGATAGGCAGCGGCAAGAAAGTGGGTAAATTTACCCATGTCCACAGGGGCCCACCACAAGGGACATGTATGCTTTTGTAGAGGATCTACAGCCAGAAGCAATAGGAGCTTAGGAGCTGTGCACAAAGAGGTAGCATAGTCCATAGTTGCAACAAGGACAAAAAAAAAAAAAAAAGGCGGGAACTCTGTACCCGGTAAGCATTCTTGAGTGCTTGAAGCACTGTGCAGGTTTCTACACCTGCAATCTGATGTTGATTCATTACTAAAAATCTATAGGCTAATGGACTTTCTGGGGGGAGGGGGGCGGCGGCCGCTGGGTTTCGCTTTCTTTTGTTTTGTTTGCATAGTGCATCTGAGCACCAGGCATGCTCAGAAAACCCAACCCTGAACTGCTCCTGGAGACCCGGGGAGTACGGAGGACTCTGACTTCAACCTCATTGCAAAAATTCAGAGCAAGCAAACTCTTAGCTAATAATACAGTTGACCCTTCAACTACACGGCTTTTGAACTTGCAAGTCCACTTAAACACAGGTTTGTTTTTTTTTAAACTTCAATAAATATACAGGCGGCCCTCCATATCCATGGGTTTCGCATCAGCGGATGCGGAGGGCCGACTATGGGACTTGAGCATCCGCCGATTTTGGTATCCGCGGCGGGTCCTGGAACCAGTCCCCCGCGGATACCAAGGGTCGACCGTATTACTTTGATTACTGTTCCCTTCTTGGTACTGGCTGCTGGATATGGAGGGCTCGGTCAAGAGATAGTCCCCAAACGCTTCTCCAAGGTCTATGGAGCCTGGGTGAGGTCTCTCTCGTACCCTCCACAAATCGGGCACAGCCCCTTGGTCTCGGAAGACGCCCGACCCAGTGCGGAGTACTTAGTCAGCTAGGTTGCAACCTGGGACCCGGCGTTCTGCTCTCACGCATGCTCCCTACCAGCGCCCGGGCGGCGCGCAACATCCCCCGCCCCCCCCGCCAGCGCCCCCTAGACGGCGGAGGCCCTGCCGCATGCGCACATCAGCCAACCCAACCCCCAGCAGGCTGTGGTAAACCCACAGAGAGCGTCGTTCCAGACTCCCTGAAAGCTGACCAGACGCCAGAGGAGCCTTAGCGGTGCCGGGTCGTGGGCCACCGCTCTAGCCTTGAGTCGTGAGCCGGGGGTCTCAGGAGATTCAGCGCAGCCTCCGCTGAAGCTCACAGCCTCTTCGACAGCAGTCGGGACATGGAGCGTCAGCCGCAGAGCAGCCACGATGCCTATGACGACGCGGATGCAGCCGTCGCCGGCTTCCTCAAGCTGCGGGTCGACGAGGAGCGGGAAGAAGCGCACGGTCAGTGGCGGGCGGGGCACTCGCTTTAGCCGATCCCAGGGAGGGGCGAACGGCAGGACCCCACTCGGACGCAGCCCTTCCCCAGAGCCGGGCTCCCTCGACGGCCTGATCTTTCTCTTTGGGTTTTCTCCCTTGCAGAGGTGAAGCCCGCGGAGATCTCGCTTCCCGGAGAGGGGGGAGAGGAGCAGAAGGCTCAGTCCGAACCGGAGCTGGGAGCAGCCGCGGAAGGGAAAGAGGCGGGAGACGAAGGAGAAGGAAAGGAAGGCTGCGATGTCAGCGTCGGAGCCGCCGGCCCCGCGGACGGCGAAAGCCGCGAGGCCGAGGCCGAGGCTGAGGCGAGCGGCGGCGAAGGCGGAGAGCAGGGCGGCGAGGAGCAGCCCCCGCGGGCCGCCGTCGAGGGTCCCGAGGCCGCAGAGGGGCAGCAGCAGGTCCCCCACGTCAGGTTCACGCGGGTGCAGCTGCAGGACCTGGAGCGCGTTTTCCAGCATACTCAGTACCCCAACGAGCGCACGCGGTAAGCGGGCGTCTCGGGCGGCGCGGGCTGCCGCGCGGGTGGCGGGCGGCGCTCTCGCGGGTCCCTCTCCTCGGCTCCGGACCTGAAAGCCCCGGGGCATGGCGGCGGCCCGGCCCTTCCGGCGCACTCGGGGCCTAGGACGGGGGCGGGGGCTCTGCCTGGTGGGAATCGAGGTCGATATTTCCGTGCGGTGTTTGAATAAGTCATGCCGGGGAGCTTTGTCGGCCGCCGGTTAACATAAATAATGAGTCGCCTGAGGCGTGGTGGAGCAAATGCAGAGTTGGAGTCTACTTTTATCTGAAGTTTTGACCATCAGTTATTCATGGATTATATTTGCATTAATTTAAACACTACATTAAAACATCCTTTATCTTGATTACTGAATTTTTAAAAATAAATCAATTTATTTATTTATTTATTTATGGCTGCTTTGGGTATTTGTTGCTGCGCTCGGGCTCTGGGCTCGGGCTTTCTCTAGTTGCAGTGAGCGGGGGCTACGCTAAGTTGCCGTGCGCGGGCTGCTCATTGTGGTGGCTTCTCTTGTTGCAGAGCGCGGGCTCTAGGCGGGTGGGCTTCCGTAGTAGTTGTGGCACGTGGGCTCAGTAGTTGTGGCTCATGGGCTCTAGAGCGCAGTCTCGGTAGCTGTGGCACACAGGCTTAGTTGCCTCGCAGCATGTGGGATCTTCCCGGACCAGGGCTCGCACCCGTGTCCCCTGCATTGGCAGGTGGATTCATAACCACTGCGCCACCAGGGAAGCCCGATTACTGAAATTTTAGTTACCCCTAAAGTTTGTGCCTGAGGTAGAATTGTCCCTAAAGCAAGCTTCAGTGTGGAGAATGAATGGGTTGCTGAGTACCTGTGAATGCGGCTAAAATTTAAAAAGCTATCATTTACATTGTGCTTACTGTGTGTTAAGCACTTGTTTTAAAGGGTTTTTCTACATACTGTCATTGAATCTTCACAACCCCTTGTGAATGTGGTAGCCACTGTTATTATCCCCGCTTAACCTGTGAAAAAACTGAAGCTCAGAGAAGTGATGAAACTTGCCCAAGATGGCACAGCTGGAATGTGGCAGAGCTGGGATTCGATCCTAGGAGGCTGTTCAGTAGGCAAGGCCAGAGGTGATGGTGTGTTGGTCCAGGGTAGTGGCAATGGAGAGAAGTGAACAGATTAAAGAGATATTTAGCAGGTAAAATTGGTAGCAATTCATGGTAATTTGAACATGGGGGTAAAAGGAAATGTTTAAGAAAAATGTATAAATTTCTGATTTGCCCAAATGAATGGCTGCTGGTATATTCACTGAGCTAGGGAATATTGAAAGACAATAAAAGAAGCTTGCAAGAGACAGAGGAGGAGTGTTTGGAGAGGCTGTTTGTAGGCAAACCGTATCGTGGAAACCTGGATGGCGGTAGGAGACGATTCAACAAGAAGGGATGGTAACTAGCATCAACTTCGGTTTAGGATTTTCTGTTCAACTCGATTACTCCAAGTTCGGTTGCTTTTGCTGTGGTGTGATAATTGGATCAGCCCAATTTCTCCCTTTCTCAAAAGGGTCAAACTCAAGATGCCCCTTGATTTGGATGTCTAGAGCTGCCTGATAAACATTTTTTCTTCCAGTTTATTATGATATAATTAACATTCAGTACTGTATAAGTTTAAGGTGCACAGCATAATGAGTTGGCTTACGTGCATCATGAAATGATTATCATAATAAGTTTGGTGACCATCCATCATCTCGTATAGACACATAATTAAACAGAAAAAATTTTTTTGTGTGATGAGAACTTTTAGGAACTCTCTTAACAAATTTCATATATAACATACAGCAGTGTTAATTTTATTTATCACGTTGTACATTATATCCCTAGTACTTATTTATCTTATAACTGGAAGTTTGTACCTTTTGACTGCCTTCATCCAGTTTCCCCACCTCACCCCCACCTCTGGTAACTACAAATCTGATCTCTTTTTCTCTGAGTTTTGTTTGTTCGTTTACTTTCGAAGTATAATTGACCTAAAACAATATGTTAGTTCCTGTTACACAACATAGTGATTCTATATTTCTATACATTTAAAAATGATCGCCGTGATACATCTAGTTACCATCTGTCACCATACAAAGACATTACATAATCATTGACTATATTCCCCACACTGTACATTTCATACCAGTTATTTATTTTGCAACTGGAAGTTTGTACCTCTTAATCTCCCTCACCTATTTCTCTCCCTCCCCACCCCTTCCCTTCTGGCAGCCACCTGTTTACTCTATACTTCTGTTTCTGTTTAGTTATGTTTGTTCATTTGTTTTGTTTTTTAGATTCCACATATAAGTGAAATCATACAGTATTTGTCTTTCTCTGTCTGACTTATTTCACTAAGGATAATACTCTCTAGGTCCATCCACGTTGTTACAAATGGCAGAATTTCATTCGTTTTTATGGCTGAGAAGCATTCCACTGTATATATATACCACATCTTCTTTATCCATTCATCTGTTGCTGGGTACATAGGTTGCTTCCATATCTTGACTATTGTAAATAGTGCTGCTATGAACATTAGGGTGCATGTATCTTTTTGAATCAGTGCTTTTGTCCCCTTTGGATACATGCCCAGGAGTGGAATTGCTGGACCACATGGTAGTTCTATTTTTAGTTTCTTGAGAAACCTCCGCATTGTTTTCTATAGTGGCTGTAACAATTTACATTCTCCCAACAGAGTAGGAGGGTTCCCTCTTCTCCACATCCTCACCAACATTTGTTATCCTTCTGAGGATGACCATTTTGACAGGTGTGAGGTGATCTCATTATGGTTTTGATTTGCATTTCTCTGATGATTAGCAGTGTTGAGCATTTTTTCCATGTGCCTGTTGGCCATCTGTGTATCTTCTTTGGCAAAATGTCTGTTCAGGTCTTCTGCCCATTTTTGAATTAGGTTCTTAGTTTTTTTGATACTGAGTTGTATGAGCTGTTCATAAATTTTGGATATTAACCCCTTGTCAGTCATGTCCTTTGCAAAAATTTTCTCCCATTCAGTAGGTTGTCTTTGCATTTTGTATGTGGTTTCCTTTGCTGTGCAAAAGGTTTTAAGTTTAATTAGGTCTCATTTGTTTATTTTTGCTTTTATTTCTTTTGCCTTGGTAGACAGATCCCCAAAAATATTGCTGCGATTTATGTCACAGAGTGTTCTGCCTATGTTTTCCTCTAGGAGCTTTATAGTATCAGGTCTTACATTTAGGCCTTTAATCCGTTTTGAGTTTTATTTTTTAATATGCTGTGAGCACATGCTCTAATTTCTCTCTTTTACATGTAGCTGTCCAGTTTTCCCAGCACCACTTATTGAAGAGACTGTCTTTTCCCCGTTGTATATTCTTGCTTCCTTTGTCATAGATTAATTGACCATAAGTGCGTGGGTTTATTTCTGGGCTCTCTATTCTGTTCCATTGATCTGTGTGTCTGTTTTTGTGCCAGTACCATACTGGGTTTTTTTAATTATTATTTTTTGGCCACGCCCCACGGCATGCACGATCTTCCCCAACCAGGGATCGAACCTGCGCCCCCTGTAGTGCAAAGGCTGAGTCTTAACCACTGGGCTGCCAGGGAAGTCCATTGATGACTATAGCTTTGTAGTATACAGTAGTCTGAAGTCAGGGACTGTGATACCTCTAGGTTTGTTATTTTTTCTCAAGATTACTTCGGCCATTCGGGGGTCTTTTGTGGTTCCATATAAATTTTGGAATTATTTGTTCTAGTTGGTGAAAAATGTCATGTATTTTGATAGGGATTGCATTAAATCTGTAGATTGCTTTGGGTTGTATGGATATTTTAACAATATTAATTCTTCCAATCCAAGAACACAGTATATCTTTCCATTTTTTGGTAACATTTTCAAATTCCTTCATCAGTGTTTTATATATAGTTTTCAGAGTATAGGTCTTTCACTTCCCTGGTTAAGTTTATTCCTAGGTATTTTATTCTTTTTTTTTTAAATTTTATTTATTTATTTATGGCTGTGTTGGGTCTTCGCCTCTGTGCGAGGGCTCTCTCTAGTTGCGGCAAGTGGGGGCCACTCTTCATCGCGGTGCGCGGGCCTCTCACCATCGCGGCCTCTCTTGTTGCGGAGCACAGGCTCCAGACGCGCAGGCTCAGCAATTGTGGCCCACGGGCCTAGTCGCTCCACGGCATGTGGGATCTTCCCAGACCAGGGCTCGAACCCGTGTCCCCTGCATTGGCAGGCAGATTCTCAACCACTACGCCACCAGGGAAGCCCTATTTTATTCTTTTTGATGCTATTTTATTTATTATGATTATTATTATTTTAAATTAATTAATTAATTTTATTTTTGGCTGCGTTGGGTCTTTGTTGCTGCACATGGGCTTTCTTTAGTTGCAGCAAGTGGGGGCTTCTCACTGCGGTGGCTTCTCTTGTTGCAGAGCACAGGCTCTAGGCGCGCGGGCTTTAGTAGTTGTGGCACACGGGCTCAGTAGCTGTGGCTCGCGGGCTCCAGAGCGCAGGCTCAGTAGTTGTGTCCCACAGGCTTAGTTGCTCCGCGGCATGTGGGATCTTCCCAGACCAGGGCTTGAACCCGTGGCCCCTGCATTGGCAGGTGGATTCTTAACTACTGCGCCACCAGGGAGGCCCTTGATGCTATTTTATTTTATTTTATTTTTTTATTTTTTAAATATTATTTATCTTGATTATTGGGCCTTTAACACTTTTTAAAAATTATTTATTTATTTTTGGCTGTGTTGGGTCCTCGTTTCTGTGCAAGGGCTTTCTCTAGTTGCGGCAAGTGGGGGCCACTCTTCATAGCGGTGCGCGGACCTCTCACTGTCGCGGCCTCTCGTTGCGGAGCACAGGCTCCAGACGCGCAGGCTCAGTAGTTGTGGCTCACGGGCCCAGTTGCTCCGCGGCATGTGGGTTCTTCCCAGACCAGGGCTCGAACCCGTGTCCCCTGCATTGGCAGGCAGATTCTCAACCACTGCACCACCAGGGAAGCCCTGTCTCCAGGTATTTTTTTATTTTGTCTTTGATTTCTTCAGTGACTCATTGGTTGTTCAGTAGCATTTTGTTTAACCTCCACATGTTAGTGTTTTTTTGAAGTTTTTTTCTTGTAGTTGATTTCTAGTCTCACAGGATTATAGTTGGAAAAGATGCTTGATAGGATTTCAATTTTCTTAAATTTACTGAGGCTTGTTTTTTGGAGAATATTCCATGTGCACTTGAGAGCAGTGTGTATTCTGCTGCTTTTGGATGGAATGCTCTATAAATATCTACTAAGATATTAGACCTAATGGAGGTCTAATATGTCATTTAAGGCCAGTGGTTCCTTATTGATTTTCTGTCTGGGTGATCTGTCCATTGATGTAAGTGGGGTGTGAAAGTCCTGAATATTATTGTTACTGTCAATTTCTCCTTTATGTCTGTTAATATTTGCTGTATGTATTTAGGTGCTCCTATGTTGGGTGCATATATATTTACAATTGTTATATCTTCTTGGGTTGATTCCATGTTCATTATGTAATGTCTTTCTCTGTCTGTTGTTATGGTCTTTGTTTTAAAGTCTATTCTATCTGACATAAGTATTGCTACCCCAGCTTTCTTTTGATTTCCATTTGCATGGAATACCTTTTACCATCCCTTCACTTTCTGTCTGAGTCTTTAGATCTGAAGTGAGTCTCTTGTAGGCAGCATGTATGTGGGTCTTGTTTCTTTATCCATTCAGCTACTCTTTGTCTTTTGATTGGAGCATTTATTCCATTTATATTTAAAGTAATTATTGGTAGGTATGTACTTACTGCCATTTTGCTAATTGTTTCTGGAGTTCTTTTTTGTTCCTTCTTCTTTTGCTCTCTTCCCTTGTGATTTGATGACTATCTTTAGTGTTATGTTTGGATTCCTTTCTCTTTTTTTGTGTGTGTATCTATTATAGATTTTTTTTTTAATAAGGCAGCTTTTTTTTTTTAACTTTCGGTTTGTTTATTTATTTATTTATTTATTTATGGCTGTGTTGGGTCTTCGTTTCTGTGCAAGGGCTTTCTCTAGTTGCGGCAAGTGGGGGCCACTCTACATCGCAGTGCGCGGACCTCTCATTATCGCGGCCTCTCTTATTGCGGAGCACAGGTTCCAGACACGCAGGCTCAGTAATTGTGGCTCACGGGCCTAGTTGCTCCGTGGCATGTGGGATCTTCCCAGACCAGGGCTCGAACCCGTGTCCCCTGCATTGGCAGGCAGATTCTCAACCACTGTGCCACCAGGGAAGCCCCTATTATAGATTTTTGGTTTGTTGTTACCATGAGGTTTATATATAGCAGTGTATTAGATTATGCATATATATATATATGTATATATCTATATTCTTTTTTCTTTTTCTTTTCCATTATAGTTTATTACAAGATATTGAATAGAGTTCCCTGTGCTATACAATAAATCCTTGTGGTTTATCTGGTATATATGGTAGTGTGCATCTGTTAATCCTGTGCTCCCAATTTATCCCCCCACTTGGTAACCATAAGTTTGTTTTTTATGTCTGTGAGTCTGTTTTTGTTTTGTAAATAAGTTCACTTGTACTGTTTTTTAGATTCCACATATAAGTGATATCATGTAATATTTGTCTTTCTCTGTCTGACTTACTTCACTTAGGATAATACTCTCTAAGTCCGTCCATGTTGTTACAAATGGCAGAATTTCATACCTTTTTATGGCTGAGTAATATTCCATTGTATATATATACCACATCATCTTTAGCCATTGTCTGTTGATGGACACTTAGGTTGCTTCCATGTCTTAGTTATTGTAAACAGTGCCGCTCTGAACATTGGGGTGCATGTATCTTTTCGAATTAGAGCTTTCATCTTTTTCAGGTATATGCCCAGATATGAGATTAGTGATGTTGAGCATCTTTTCATGTGCCTGTTGGCCATCTGTATGTCTTCTTTGGAGAAATGTCTATTTAGGTCTTCTGCCCATGTTTTGATTGCGTTGTTTGTTTTTTTGTTATTGAGTTGTATGAGCTATTGGCATATTTTGGAAATTAAGCCCTTGTCAGTTGCATTGTTTGCAAATATTTTCTCCCAGTTCGTAAGCCTATGGACTTTTCATTTTCTTTATGGTTTCCTTTGCTGTGCAAAAGCTTATAACTTTGCTTTCATTCTTTTTTTATTCGTAGTAATGGCCTTTTCTTTTTGCTTAGAGAAGTTCCTTTAACATTTCTTGTAAAGCAGGTTTTGTGGTGTTGAACTCTTTTAGCTTTTGCTGTCTCTAAAAGTCTTCATCTGTCCTTCAAATCTGAATGATAGCCTTGCCAGGTAGAGTATTCTTGGTTGTAGACTTTTTTCCTTTGAGCACGTTAAATATATTGTGTCACTTCCTCTGGTCACCAGAGCTATATGCTCCAGGGGTGCCCTCTATATGGGCTGCATGGGCCCTTCTATTGTAATGGGCTGACTACTGTGGATGTGCTGGTAGGCGGGGCTGGAACCCTGGTCTGTTGGTTGCCAGGCACTGCCCAGTGCAGAGGCTGCTGGCTCACTGGTGGGCGGGTCTGGTTCTTGGGCGGCTGGGGACTCAGGAGCCCCTATGGCAACTGACTTGTTAGTGGGTGATTCTGTGTCCCTGCCTGGCTAGCTGCTTGGCCTGGGGCGTCCCGGGAATGGCGTCAACAGACTGGTGGGCAGGGCGGGTCCCAGTACTGGTAAGCTAGAGGAAGGATTCCAAAATGGTGCTTGCCAGCAGCAGAGTCCTCATGGTAGAACGAGCGCCCTAAAATGGCTGCTGCCAGTGTCTATGTCCCCAGGGTGAGCTCCAGTTCCCTCCTGGCTCTCTGGGAGGCTTTCCAAGATCAGCAGGTAGGTCTGATCCAGGCTCCTTTCAAATTACTGCTTCTGCCCTGGGTCCTGGAGCATGTGAGATTTTGTGTGCACCCTTTAAGAGTGGAATCTCTATTATTTCCCACAGCCCTCTGGCCCTCCTGAAAGTAAGCCCCACTGGGTTTCAAAGCCAAACGCTCTGGGGGCGTTCTTCCCAGTGCAAGACCCCAAGCTAGGAAATCTAATGTGCTTGGACCCCTTGCTTCTTGGGGAGAACCTCTGCAATTGTAATTATCCTCCTGTTTATGGGTCGCCAACCTGGGGGTGTGGGTCTTGACTATACCACATGTCGGCCCTTCCTGTCCCATCTCGTTGTGTTTCCTTCTTTATATCTGTAGTTGTGGAAGATCTTTTCTGCTAGTCTTCAGGTCATTCTCATCAATAGTTTCTCTGTAAATAGTTGTAATTTTGGTGTACCCATGGGAGGAGGTAAGCTCAGGGTTTTCCTATGCCACCATCTTGGCTACTCTCTGAATAAACATTTTAACATAGCATGAAATGTGCATTGTATATTTCATTTCATGCATAATGTCAAATGCTGAATATTTGCAATATTTTTCCCCTCAGAAAGGAGCTTGCAAGACACCTGGGAGTGACTGAAGCCAGAGCACGGGTCAGTAAACCTGAAAAAAGCAACTTGGTAGGGCAGCCAATCTAAAACCTGCTTTAGGAATTGGATACCTTGTCCTAGACATTCTCAGGTTGGTGTGTTTTTGTACCCTTGTCTATGTTTTGGAAATAAGGTTTGAACTTCTGGGGCTTTGGGGCCAGAATATATGTATCTTCAGTAAAGTTAAACTCCTTCCAAAACTGGTGTCCTTTAGGGGGCAATTCTCTGTGGAATCATGTTGGGGCTGATTCTGACTTGGGAATTATTCAAATTAATGCACCAAATAGCTGGGTTAGGAGAGGGTTCAAGTATACTAAATTATTTTAAAAATTTAAAGCCAGGCATAAGCTCTTTGTATAAGGAGTGAATTTACAAGTATTCAGGCAATTGGGTAAGGGAATAGTTCACCTCGGAACACAACATATGAGCAATTAACATATGTTTAGTTTAGATGAGACTGATGGGAAGGGGAATAGCTTAAAATTCCAAGTGCCTGGTCCTCTTGCTGTTGTTTTTATGTGTTTGGTAGAGCAGTGTAGAGAGTTTCAGCCGTAAATTTTAATTTTCTGAAATTTTTTGATGTGCAGTCTGAAAACATTGCTAATATAGTAGGTTGTGCATTATGATGGAGACGGGGGAAAGGTTTGCAATCTTTAGGAATTTGTCTAAATATATAAAACAATAAAACAAACAAAAAGAACAAATTTGAATAAATTTCCACTGACCTCAAAAGGTGGACGGGTTTGAGAATAATTGGATACTATCGATATATGTCTTGGAGATACTGCGTAAATTCAACATTATGAAACTACCAAATGTATCAGTGAATATTATTTTGAGCAATTTCTAATGTCTAAGAATTTTTTTCTTCCCTTTTCATACTATTATGAGGGATTGGTTTTGAAGAAGTCGGTTGTGATGGTCAATGGTTGGCTCTCAGCTAGTCGCTTACCTGTGTTAATTTGAAATACTTGCTCATTCACTCAGGTAGTGGTTACTAGTTGGTAGCTCATGGCACAGAAGCTGATTATTTGTCCATAGAACACAGTAAGTTGTATCAAAGGAATATATATATATATATGTATTTTAATATATTTATTTATTTATTTTTGGCTACGTTGGGTCTTCGTTGCTGTGCGTGGGCTCTTCTCTAGTTGCGGAGAGCCGGGGTTACTCTTCGTTGTGGTGCGCGGGCTTGTCAGTGCAGTGGCTTCGCTTGTTGTGGAAAAGGAATATTTTTCTAAAAAACAAGATTGATAAAGAAAGGAAGAAAGAAGGAAGGAAGGAAAGAAGAATCAGGATGGGTTCACTAGCTTTGCTGCAGAGAGCGTGTGTGAGGGCAGTGATGGACACGGGCTGCAGAGCTGGTGGTGGGGTCTGGAAAGCAGTGCTGGCAGCCTAAGGCCATGGGCTGGGCTCACAGTCAGGTCTGGCCAGGGCTTGGGAGGCCCAGGCCTCTGCTTTCTCAAGCAGGCAAAGCAAGCTCAGAGGAAAAGAAAAACTGACGTTTTCGCAGCTTGCTTCTCCTGGGTTTACATAGTAGTCTCTTAATGGAGTTCTGAAGGGAAAAAGTGCAGCAAGAAACAAATGAAGAAAAAGGGAGAGTGTTTTCATCTATTTCCAAACTCTACAGCATGAATGTCCCAAAGAAACATTTAATGGACACCCTCCCTTGTTTTGCAAAGACAGTACGAGTTGTTTTATGAAACCAGTATTGGAAGTATGGAAGTAGTGTCAGCCTGAACCTCAGATAGCCAGCTTTGCATATTGCTTATATTTATGCAGATTTGACCATTGGTACACTCGAACCCCCCAAAATGAGCTCTATTACACTGGCTTTTTTTGACTACATATTCATGCAGCAGAAGGACCCAAATACTAAGATGGGAGAGGGAAAATGGGGCGACAGAGAACGGAGGCCCTTGGTCTCATGTAAAATTTGCCAAGTGGAAACTTCCAAAAATACTAAATGTGACATAATTCCATGAACTGATTTGCTGAGGGAGCAGTGGAGTCCACAGGACAGGCTTTACTTTCAGTTGTTAATAGTTGGCAGATATTTAGGGGGGAGCCATTTTGTGACCCCTCACTCACGTGGTTGTCGGCTGTCTTCCTAAAATGCAGGTTGCACCCTCTTGCCTTAAGCATAAGGAACAGGATGGGGATCTCCTGGTTGATTAGCAGCTCCTAGAGGGCGCAACCGTGCTGGGCACCAGAGGCTCTGGTCCAAGGTCCTGCGACTGTAGCCAGAGCAGAGTGAGCTGACCTGGTCCTGAGCCCAGGAAGGTTTGGAGGGTGGGGCAGGGTGGAGAGTGCAGAATTGACAGTGGTGACAATGGTATGCCTCTTTCCCCCCAAACTCTTGTCTGGGCAAAGATTTTAAGAGCTTTAGTAAATTTGGGCCGAGTTAGTCTAAACATTCACTACCCCTATAGTCGGATATTAAGGCAGTGTCCAGGGCTTCAGCTCTGCCGGTGTCCAGCAAGACAAGCCACAAAGTCCCTGGGCCCCCCATGACCAATCCTCCCTCACAATACCATCTCCATCTTTTTAACCATCCCAAGGTTCCAGAGGATGAATGACCCTTTTGAGTCATCCTTGAGGAAAGCTTTTGTTTAAAGATCCAACCCACTCCTATTGATTATTTACTGTAACCAAAGATGGGTTTTTCAAAATGGGGACCATTCCCCTCAGTATGATTTTAAAAGGCACCCACTTTTTCCTATGCTCAACTTCCCCCATAACTAAGGTGACACCTGCCCAATGAGTAGGGATTAGTGGCAGCTGGAGCTGATGGTCAGTTGTCAGGACGCAGACCTACCAGGCATAGTAATAGCAGCAGGGACAGAGTGCAGTTGGTCAGCTCCACCTGCATCTAAGAGTGGGGGAAATAATAGTAAAGGTGGGAGGGGAGAGACAAAGCCATATGCCAATCCAGAGCCTGGCATAGTCGGTGCTCGCTCTTGGGGGGGAGGGGGCCTGAAGGGAGCGCCCTCAGCTACATATCCTAAGATATTTTAGCAAGAAGGAAACAGCTTCTCCTGATGCAGTTTAAAATCTTCAAGGCACCGAGAGCTCCCTGCTGCGATTTTTCACGTCTGACATGAAATGCTCAATATACTAATCAATCCCTTTTTCTCTCTGCTTGAAGGGTTGGCTTAAGAATAGAAGGGTAAAAAAAAAAAAAAAAAAAAAAAAAAAGAATAGAAGGGTAACGTGGCGGAGAAATCAGAGGGCACTAATGTTAAGAAACGTGCCCCCCGTGTCCCCGGTCCCCCCTGTTGTCGTCAGCTTGTGTGAACCCTGCTTGGCCATCCTGCTTCAGGAGCTGAATTGGATCTGCGTTCTTCTGGAGCCACTGCCGCTGGGGCTGCCTATGCCGCCCATGCCACCCATGCCGCCCATGCCGCCCATTCCACCCATGCCGCCCAGGCCACCCATGCCGCCCGTGCCACCCATGCCGCCCTTTCCTCCTATGCTCTTGCCTCCTCCGCCCTGGCTTCTTCCACCCTTGCTTCACTGTAGGTACCCTCATGCGGCATGGTCTGGTCCCTTACCATTGGCGATCCTTCAGCAGCCCCTGATTCCTCTTGAATTGTCTCTGTGACAGTTTTTTTCAAAGTGCCTTTGAGTCAGATTCAAATTCTGCATACCTCACTACCAAGAGCAGTTCCCCAAATGCCTGCCAAGTGTATTAAATAGAAGTAGAGTCATTGACCCACTGTTTCAGGCCATGTTTCTGTACTTTCAATAAAGTTGTGAATTCTCTGCATATTTGTTCTCTGTGTCACATGGGGTTAGTAAATTTGATGGAAGTTGCTAAGCCAGCACCATTCAGACCGAATGCCCAGGAGGCCTCCTTTCATGCAGTAACAGCCCTGAGTCACCATCATAGGCCATGCACATCTCAGAAGTTTCCCAGGTGCCCATGAGGGGTTTACACAGACCCACCTGTTCTCTTCCACCCTCTCCCCCAGCACCCATGCTCCCCGCACCCTGCCCCATTGGGACCACCTAGATGTGCAAGACGGGTGGTGTGGAGTCTCGAATGGGAGAACAGTGTGTTTCAAAGCAGGCCTGAGGCCCATTCATGGTGACCAGCTCAGGTACAAGGAGGACTCCAAGGGACACTTCTGCAGTGACTACTCATAGGGCTTTATGGAGGAGAGGGAGCAGGGCATCATCTGGTTCTCTCCCAGTTCTGTTCACCGCCTTCCCTGTTGTGGAGGGCACATGGGGATAGAAACCACGCTAGCGGAGGGGGAGGGGCCTACCTCTGCGAAGGTAACGCAAGAGGAGACTGTCTAGGCCCGCGTGCGGCTCTTCTCACCCCCTCTCCCCCACCCCCAGACGCAGAAAGCATAGCATAGCTCCTTCCCCAGCTCAGAGCTGATGGATGATGTGGCCTTCAAGTGTATTTTGTCACCTTCAACATCCTTGGGAGAACCCTGGTTCCAGCTAATTCAACACTGAAAGGGAGCCTCTTGGTTGAGTGTTGCCTGAAGCCAGGAGGTGGTGGTCCCTGAGCACTGATCCAGGATAATCACTTTATTTAAAAGAAGCAGGTAGGGCTTCCCTGGTGGCGCAGTGGTTAAGAGTCTGCCTGCCAATGCAGGGGACAAGTGTTCGATCCCTGGTCCGGGAAGATCCCACGTGCCCCAGAGCAACTAGGCCCACGTACCAGAACTACTGAGCCCGCATGCCACAACTACTGAAGTCCGCGCACCTAGAGCCCATGGTCCACAACAGGAGCAGCCACTGCAATGAGAAGTGCCGCAAGTGGAGAGAGCCCGCACACAGCAACAAAGACCCAACACAGCCAAAAATAAATAAATAAATTTATTTAAAAAATAAAAATAAATAAAAGCAGCAGATAGACCTTACCTTTGTTCATGATGCCTTCTTCAAATGGAACTTCCAGGTAGAAAACACACACACACACACACACACACACACACACACACACACACGCAGGAAAGGCTATGTGAGGACACAGGAAGAGGCCCTCAGCCAAGTTCACGTTGTTTTAGCTGAGGGGAGGGGTGGAGGAGAGGGTGATTTGCTGGGGGAAGAACAGAGTCTTCCTGGGTTGCCTATCCCAGACTGGGGAGAGACTGAAGAATGGCGGGGGGACATGTCTGGAGGCACAGAACGTTGTAGAACTGGCTCTCCACAGCCCTTGCCCATGCCTACTAGCCCAAAGAAAACTACAGCAAACTCTGTATTTAAAAATAACATTGTCATGATGGTATCATGGTTGTATGTATATGTCCAAACTTGTCAAAATGTATACATTAAATATGTGCATTTTTGTATATTAAGTATACCTTAATGAAGCTGAAATAAATACATAAAAAAACAACAAAAAAGTTTTTGGTAAGTTGGTAAATTTGGTAAGCTCTGGCAAATTAGTCATACAGTAACTTGATCCTTCAAAGAATGGCCCACTTGTTCACTTGGTCATTCTGTGTCTTGACTTTTGGTAAAATGGCTCTTGATGAATTGACTTGGAGCCAAATACAAGACTTCTAACACCAAGCCAATGAAGCAGGGTCATTATCCATGGAAAGATCCTATTTAGAACTCCCTCATGGAGACCTGTGCTCCAACATGAGAAGGAAAATTCTGGGATTTTATCCTCACATATTGGTAGGACAAATCATTCTTTATCCTCCCTCCCACTGGCCTTTCCTAGTCCCTCTTCTCCCTTTACCTTCCTAATGAGAGGCCAGATGGGTAGAATGGGTGTGAAGGGTCAGGGGTGTGGTCAGGTTTGGGGTCTGGGTGATGAATGGGGAGAACTACTGCAGATGATTTTTGCAGAGCCCTCCCACCCTTACTAACCCTCGATACCTGAGCAACCACCCAACCTGGGAGCAGCTGCTGCAGAAGTCTCAGAACAAGTTTTTAAGCACCTGTTCCCCAGGGTTTTCAGAAGGAAAGCTTGAGTGCTGCTATGGCAACAACAATTTCAACCAATGGGAAGTAAAGCCCAAACATTTCTGCCTGCTTCAGTTCAGTCAAGGAGGGGGAAATTGGAGGGTACAGTCAGTCACAGAAACTATCTGACCTCAGTAACAGGACTAGTCTGTAGTATCCATATTCAGTTTCTTCCCAGCAAAACATGAGTTTGCAAGGCTGTGCCAGAAGGAATAACAATGATAAACATCGCAGCTGGTATGTATTGGGGGGGGGGTCCTTATTATGTGCCAGTCACTGGGTTAGGCCTCAGTATATATTAAGTCATTTACTCCTCACAACAGATATTAGTATTTTCATATTAAATTTCAAAAAACAGAGACACAGAGCATTTAATTTGCCCAAGATGCAAACCCCAAGCTGTCTGTGCTTTTACTTGGTTATTCCTAAATTCTGAGATCAGGGCTTCCGTTGTATGCTTGATGGTTTCTTCTAAAGATAGCTTTTGTGTGGGGGGCCTTCAAGATGGCGGAGGAGTAAGATGTGGAGATCCCCTTCCTCCCCACAAATACATCAGAGATACATCTACATGTGGAACAACTTCTACAGAACACCTACTGAACACTGGCAGAAGACCTCAGAGTTCCCAAAAGACGCCCTCAGGCGACCTACACTCAGAGGCGGGTCCAAATCCAAAGCTGAACCCCAGGAGCTGTGCGAACAAAGAAGAGAAAGGGAAATCTCTCCCAGCGGCTGCAAGAGCAGCGGATTAAATCTCCACAATCAACTCGATGTACCCCGCATCTCTGAATAGGCAACGAATCATCCCCAAATTACACCATTGTAAAGCAATTATACTCCAATAAAGATGTTAAAAAAATAAATAAAGACAGCTTTTGTGAAACACAGATGAGAGTATACTATAATGGTCATTGGCAGAATCCGGAGTAATTTACAAAATATTTCTCGTTTTCAGTTTCCTTTTCTACAAAATGGGGATAAAAATAATGCCAACTGAATATGATTTTTTAAAAATGTACTATCTTAACCATTTTTTAAAAATTAATTAATTATTTATTTATTTATGGCTGTGTTGGGTCTTCGTTTCTGTGCGAGGGCTTTCTCTAGTTGTGGCAAGCGGGGGCCACTGTTCATCGCGGTGCGCGGGCCTCTCACTATCGCGGCCTCTCTTGTTGCGGAGCACAGGCTCCAGATGCTCAGGCTCAGCAATTGTGGCTCACGGGCCTAGTTGCTCCGCGACATGTGGGATCCTCCCAGACCAGGGCTCAAACCCGTGTCCCCTGCATTGGCAGGCAGATTCTCAACCACTGCGCCACCAGGGAAGCCCTGAATATGATTTTTGTGAGGATTTATCAGTTCATTGAAAGATTGAGAATAATACCTGGTACACGGTAAACTTTCTCTATAAGGATTGGATATTATGCCTGTTATTAGTAGTAGTAGGAGTATGAATGGTGTTCTTTTAAATGGTCTTAATTGGTAAAATTAAAAGATAATGATCTATGTCAGAACCCAGTTTTATTTTACTAATATTATTAGTTTATGAAATCTCCAAGGCTGGGATCCCCTGCCCTTAACCAGTGTGCTTTGTATATGGAGTGGTTGGTTTCTCATGTAAGACAATCCGTCTCAATCCCAACAAAGAAAGGAAAGTGCTTTGCTAAGTGTCATCTCTGAGCTCACTGCCTGGAAGACACCGTACAAACCCAGGACCCACACAGACATTGTGCTGCTGAGATGGCATGGAGTGGTAGAGGCATGCAGGTTGGGAGGAGGAAGTGTAGAGGGCATTGTGGCTTAATAGGAAGAAGACAAACTTCGGGCTCAGAGGGATTCAAATCATAGCTCTGCCACGTACTGGCTTTGTGACTTTCGACGGACTGTTTCAGCTTTCTGAGCCTCATCCATACAGTGGGATCTTAATAATAGTTCATAGGGCTGAAAAGAAGATGAAATGAAGAGATTCACGTAGAGCACTCAGAACAATGCCTGGCAAGCTGTAGGTGTTCAATAAACATTAGCTACCATGATGATGATTAAATAAGACACTAACAACAACAGATGGAACAAAACAGTAGAGGAATCAGAAAGAGCCCACTGCTTCCCTGAAGCTGGGAGAATTTTCTCAGTACTACAGGGACAGATGTGCCTTGAGCTCTCACTCATTAGGGTCAATGCCCAGCAGGCAAGGAAGAAGAAGGATTTGTATGGACACTCGTTGATGAGCACACAAGCTGCAGAGCTATGAATACTGCTGCTGCTGGGGACTGGCCTCAGTTCTGCTCACTTGTCTGAATCCCACAAAGCCCATCAGACCAACTGCTATGAACCTTCTAGTGCCACAGCAGGCCAACTGCTATGAACCTTCTAGTGCCACAGCAGGCCCCAAACCATAGCTCTGCCCTCTTCCTGGGCACAGGAAAAAAAAAATTTACTGCAAAAATAGCAAAAATTGACCAACGAAAAGAATAATGTAAAAATGGTGTTCAGGCGCCCTCTTCTGGACAATCTGGGCAAGGGCTTTCCCAAAGACATCCCTGGGTCTGGTCACTCAATAATGGGGCCTCAAGGGAGATTGATGGGCTCCCCATTTAGGAACTCGGGGCCAGGTACCAGATTACCTGGAGAGGCTGCATGGTGATGGCCCTTTGCCTTTCTTGGTGAGTCTGAAGATGAATGAGAGAGCCCCACTGTCTTAGCTTGGGACACAATTATTAGCCTGTTATTGGGCCTTGGTGGATATTGAGCACATGATTCATGGCTGTGAAGTAATCTTAAGACCATAAATTCCAATCATGTCATGGATACAAGAAGATGTCTCAAGTCACCTGGTGGAGGTGGCTCAGGAATCTTCTATATAAATGGTACATATAGGAATGAGCAAAACTCGGCCCAGATGGGGTCTCACAACTCCCTGAAAAGTTCTCAGGAGTGTCCCTTTGGCTCTCTGGCATACTGCCCAAAGAGCCAGTGCCTCCACTGGCCCTATGAGGGTCCAGGTACAAAGACCTCCCTGGACCATAAATGGGCCTGATCAGCACACCTGATGGCTCCTCCCAGTTAACTACTAACGAGCAGGAATAGGGCACAGCTGCCATCCAACCTGAGAACGACCTTTCCCTTACCGAGCATGGTAAGGGATTCTCGGCACAATGGGTAGAGCTTCACGCAGTGTGGATGTCTGTCCAGGTCGCTTCAACAAAGAAGGCTTGCTGTATCCTCACTGACTCATGGATGCGGCTAATGGCCTTGCCATTTGGTCAGGCTTCTGGCAAGACTCAGACTGGCATACAGAACAAGCCTCCCTGTGGAAACAATCTGTGTTCCTCTTTAGGTAAGGTGTTTTTATTCTCTGACTTTTTTTCAAGATTTTCTCTTTGTGTTTGGTTTTCTGCAATTTGAATATGATATGCCTAGGTGGGTTTTGGGGGATTTTTGGCACTTAGCCTGCTTGGTGTTCTCTGAACTTCCTAGATGTGCGGTTTGATTTCTATCATTAATCTTACAAAAATCCCAGCCATTATTACTTCAAATATTTCATCTGTTTCTTTTCTTTCTTCTGCTTTTGGTAGTCCCATTGTACATATGTTATACTTTTTGGAATTGTCCCACAATGATTGGAGAGATTCTATTCCATTTTTAATTTTTTTCTCTTTACATTTAAGTTTGGGAAGTTTCTACTGATATATATTCAAACTCTGATTCTAATCCCAGCCCTTTCCAATCATCTGATGGGTCCATCAAATGTATTCTTTATTTCTTTACAGTGTTTTTTATTCTAGCGTTTCCTTTATATTCTCTCTAAGGGTTGCTATCTCTCTGTTTACATTATCCATCTGTTCTTGCATGTTGTCCACCTTTTCCACTAGAGCCCTTAGCATATTAATCATATTTATTTTTAATTCTCAGTCTGATAATTTCATAATCTCTGCTATACCTGAATCTGGTTCTGACACTTGCTTTGTCTCTTCAGACTCTTTCCTTTTATCATGCCATGTAATTTTTTTGTTGAAAGCCAATCATGAATTGTCAGGTATTAGGACATAGACAGGCTTTTGTATGACATCTTACTTTTATTTGGCCAGGAGATATGCTGTGTTTACTGTTTTCTGTATCTGTAGTATCAGAGGATTCAGTTTCCACAAGCGTCTTTGGTTTTGTCTGCTGGCATCTTTCGTTTCCCCTAGAAACCCCATTGAGTCTGAGCCTTCAGTTCTTTCCAGCTGTGACCCACTGTCACAGCTGAAAGAGTAAGGAGCCCTTACTGATGTTTCATCAGGTCTGTGTTGAGGAGACACGTTCTGTAATCCTATGATTTGGTCTCGGTCGTTTAGTGTGCCTGTCCCCCGGGCTGTGACCTTCACAAGTACTTCTCAGGTTTTTTCTTCGCTTATGTGAAGGCGGATGGCCAGAGGGTCTGAAGTTTAGTAATTTCCCTTACCCCAAGTCCAAGAAGGCTCTGGTGAAGTCTTCTCCCTTGCTGGGTAGGCCACTGTATGGAAAATGCTCTTGGCTTATTTCAAAATGGTTACTTCTCCCCTCTCCCTGGCCAAACAGCAGGCAATTTTTCTCTGATCTTTACCAAGAAAACCTGTTGAGGATCTGAAGGGTAAACACCATGATTGTCGGGGGCAGGGGGGTTGCTTAGATTAGGCCCCCAGGAGTTTTTAATTCTCAAGTTAGTCCACACTCAGTCACCAGCAATTCATTGAAGCTACCATTTAAGTTCCAGTTTTACAGATTCCAGCAGTTTCTGCCTCAGGTGTGCTGATCTGTGTTCACTATAATCTGTAATCTCTAGCATCACCTGTTTCTCCAGTTTGGTGGTTGCAATTTGTCCCATGACCTCAATTCTCTGATGTAGCCAAGAATAGTCATTGATTTTTTTTTAATTTTTGAATTTCATTTTATTTATTTTTTTATACAGCAGGTTCTTATTAGTTATCCATTTTATACACATCAGTGTATACATGTCAATCCCAGTCTCCCAGTTCATTACACCACCCCCCCGCCACCCCCCGCACTTTCCCCCCTTGGCATCCATACGTTTGTTCTCTACATCTGTGTCTCAATTTCTGCCCTGCAAACCGGTTCATCTGTACCATTTTTCTAGGTTCCACATATATGCGTTAATATACGATATTTGTTTTTCTCCTTCTGACTTACTTCACTCTGTATGACAGTCTCTAGATCCATCCACGTCTCTACAAGGAGGACTTCCCAGAACTTCTGCTGCCAGTGTCCTTGTCCTCATGGTGAGACACAGCCACCCCCCGCCTCTGCAGGAGACCCTCCAACACTAGCAGGTAGGTCTGGTTCAGTCTCCTATGGGGTCACTGCTCCTTCCCCCTGGGTCCTGATGCACACACTACTTTGTGTGTGTCCTCCAAGAGTGGAGTCCCTGTTTCCCCCAGTTCAGTCAGAGTCCTGCAATCAAATCCCACTAGCCTTTAAAGTCTGATTCTCTAGGAATTCCTCCTCCCGTTGCCAGACCCCCAGGTTGGGAAGCCTGACGTGACGTGGGGCTCAGAACCTTCACTCCAGTGGGTGGACTTCTGTCGTGTAAGTGTTCTCCGGTTTGTGAGTCACCCACCCAGCGGTTATGGGATTGGATTTTATTGTGATTGCGCCCCTCCTACCGTCTCATTGTGGCTTCTCCTTTGTCTTTGGATGTGGGGTGTCCTTTTTGGTGAGTTCCAGTGTCCTCCTGTCGATGACTGTTCAGCAGTTAGCCGTGACCCCGGTGCTCTCGCAAGAGGGAGTGAGAGCACGTCCTTCTACTCTGCCATCTTGAACCAATCTCTAGTCACTGATTTTTAATCTGTTCATATTTTTTCTTGTGAGGGTGGGAATAAGTTGCAAGCTCTTTACTTATTGGAGTGGAATCTTTCCTTTAGATTTTAGACATTGTTTTCTTTAGCTCTTTGGACATATTAAAATATCTGATAGAAGTCCATGAAAAGGCATGGAAGAACCTTAAATGCATTATTACTAAGTGAACAAAGCCAACTCAAAAAGGCTACATACTGGGACTTCCCTGGTGGCACAGTGGTTAAGACTCCGCACTCCCAATGCAGGGGGCTGGGTTCGATCCTTGGTCGGGGAACTAAATCCCACATGTATGCCGCAACTAAGAGTTCACATGCCGCAACTAAGGAGCCCATGTGCCGCAACTAAGGAGACTGCCTGCTGCAACTAAGACCTGGTGCAACCAAATAAATAAATGTTTAAAAAAAAATTTTAAAGGCTACATATTGTATGATTCCAATTATATGCCATTGTGGAAAAGGTAAAACTATGGAGACAGGAAAAAAGACCAGTGGCTGTCAGGGGTCGGGGGTCAGGGGAAGGGATGAGTAGGCAGAGCACAGAGGATTTTTAGGGCAGTGAAAATACTCTGTTTGAGACTATAGTGATGGATACACGTCATAATACATTTGTCCAAATCCACAGAATGCACAACACCAATAGTCCCCTGGTTCATTCTCCAAACTCCTTTGGAGCATCTCTCCTCCTCACTCCTGATATCCATTCACACGGCCTTTCATAGAACATATGAAACTTTCCCAATTCAGGATTTTTGCCCAACACCTTTCATCCAGCTTATTTATCTTTCAGGTTAAGCTTTCGTGTCCCTTCCTGGAGCGGCCTTCCTTGCCCTCACAACCTAAATCAGAATCCATTGTATTCTCTCTCCTTGTACCATGTTCCTTACGTGGACACACTTACCACCATTCGTGTATTTATTAGTTTATTGTCTGAGTCCCTAGTAGGGAGGCAAATTTCATGACAGTAAGGAAAGCATCTGTCTTGCTCCCTGATGTATTCCCAGCACCTAGCCCAGGGCCCAGCTGGAGTAGGTGCTCAGTTGACACATGTGGAATGAGTGAATAAAGGAGGTTTATTCATCCACTCTGTGAGGTTGATGCCATTACCTCAGAGTAGTTCAGTGACTGCCACACAGCTAGCAAGTGGACATAAATGGGTGAGATCTCAGAATTACAGTTCTTAGGTGAATACACCATCTAGGAAAGTATTTGCTAAGGGGATGGAAAGTAGGGGTGGGGGAGGAGTGGGGTGTGGAGCAAGGCAGTTTGGACGATTCCAGACCAGTCACTCTCAGGGAAATGGTCCCCGGGGGAGGGGAGGGGAGAACCTGCAAGACATATGTTCAACATTTTACGCGTTGAAAACTATCTTCTGTTTTCATAATACAGACTGCCCTGGCTGGGAAGGATAATAGAAAATTATCCTTCTTCTAAGGACAGATTTTCCGATTTATGGGAAGGAGGCAGGTTTAAAAGGCGACAGGGAAACCGCCCCTAGCTTTCTACCATTTCCCTAAGCAAGTAAAGGGCTCCGGGGCGCAGGAGACGTGTGGGCACGGGTGGCGCCAGGACCACACTCGCGCAGGGGAAAGTGGATCTTGGTGGCATGGTGCCCCACAGGCTGCACATCCCTCCCCGCCGCAAAGACTCCCTCCCACAACACCCCCAGCCAGTCTGCACCTTACTTCTCAGACTCCACACGCCCCCCACCGCAGCCCTCCGCGAGCTCCACTTCACCCCACGTCACCTAGCAGTCTCACATCACCCCACGAATGGCGAGAAGCTTGCAGGGAAGGCACGGCTGTGGAGAGTCCGCGCTTAGCGGCGGCGTGGAGCCGACTCCACAGCAGAGGGCGCCGGAGAGCCACGCGGCGCCGGCCCGCCGGACGCTCGCGCGCAGGGGCCGCCTCCGTGCCGGGTAGCTCGCAGGCAGGTAGTAAGCCAAGGCCGCCAGCCGCGCCCTTCTAAGAAATAGACTCTTCCCGACTTCCGCTGCTCCGCAGTGAGTTCGCTAGTTTGAATGGCCCTACGGATAGCTGCAAAATAAAGGTTAATTGCTATTATTATTATCATTTATCACATGTATCGGTAACAGGTGATCTTAACAAGCCAAGAGTCTATGGAATAAGAACAGAAGTGCGGATTGTGTTTGGGTAGTTTGCTTTTGTTTCTTTTGTGGCTTGGGTTGCGGGGTGTGCTATTTCGGCGTATAGTGTTTTTTGTTTGTCTGTTTCTTAAGGTATAGGTTAAAAATTGCCTTTGTGGGGAGCTTGAGATTGACATATATACACTACTATATATAAAATAGATCACTAATAAGGACCCACTGTATAGCACAGGGAACTCTACTCAGTACTCTGTAATGACCTACATGGGAAAAGAATCTAAAAAAGAGTGGATATATGTATATGTATAACTGATTCACTTTGCTGTACACCTGAAACTAACACAACATTGTAAATCAACTATACTGCAATAAAAATGAATTTTAAAAATTGTCTTTCTGGGAAAAGACTTATTTTTCTAGAGTGATTTGACACATTTCTGGGGAAATGCGTTAACATTCCCTTCACAAAAGACTGATGGGAAGGGAATAATGGGAACAACTTCATATGCCGAGGAAAACAGATAAGGTGTGAGGAGACCGTTTACTGACATTTAAATTCCCACACGCCCTTTTTGTATTTTTTTTAAAGAAAGAACTTATCTAGGAATGAAATTGACCAAGTCAAAGAACGTTAGACCTGGAAGGAATTTTCGAAATTAAACCACCTTCTCATTATTATATATGTGGAACAGGAGGCCCAAAGAGGGTAAGTGGCGTTCAAAGTCATGGAACACCTGTGTGCAGTCAGGGCTGATTTCCAGTCTGGAGCTCAAGTGGGAAGCAGTATCTCTCAGGGAAAGGACAGTAGTGTGATGTTTGATTTTATTCTTTATTAAGTAATAATTGTAGGAAAAGTTGGGAGAAGTTAATGTTTGAATTTACCTAGAGTCCTACCACTTCGAAATGCTCATTGTATTTTTGCTGTATAATTTTCCAGACTTCTTCATGTATGCAAATACTGGTAAAAATGCTGTATTTACTAAAATTGGATCATTCTATCCATACTTCTTTGCAATATAATTCCTAACAGATGCATAACTATTCTGTTGGATGGAGGGTCCTTTATTAATTTAATCAGTCCCTTATGATAAACATATAAGCTTTTTCTAATGTTAAACTCTTATAAAAGATGCTGCACTAAACATTCCTGTTTGTACATCTTTTGCTGAAGTGATGTCTGCCTATTGTTCAGTTTGAATTTTTGTAGGAATGTAGTGCAACGATGTAGGCTGGGTTTGAACTCCAGCTCTGGAATTTACTGTGTGTCTTTGCACAAATCACAGCCTTTCTAGGCTCCAGTTTCCTCATCTTTAAGTGGAAGCAATCAGACTACTGATTGCCTACAGCTATTGGGAGGATTAAATGAGATAATACACGTAAAATAATTGGTTAGTGCCTAGCACATAGCAAATCCTCAATCAATATTAGCCATTATTATTATTATTATTACCACCATGACCCCTGAAGAAGGCTGTTTCTTCAAAATGACTCCCATAGTTTCTATTACTCTTTAAAAGAGAGTAATCAGAATTTCATGAAGAAGTTTTTAGGTGTAAAACTTTAGTAGTTAAATGAATATTTCCTACTTCTAACTTCATTTATCCAGAGGATAAATAATAAAGTGTGGGCTGTAGAGCTACTTAACCATGTTCTGGTTATATAGCTTTACTGCCAGTCAAACCAGGAAATCATAGCTTTTCATTGGAGGTTCTTATGTAAAAATCAATTGTTTTGTGACAAATAAAACCACCCCTGATTCTTTCTCCTTTGGAAAATGCTCAAAGCACAGCTTATCCCAAAAAAGCAGCAGAATATCTATGCTATCACCTATGCAGCTTCCCAGTACCTTCAAGCTATTCTCTTCTGATTTTCTCTTGTATCCATGGGCCCACTATTTCTTATTCTTAATAGGTGTGGGAGAGAGCACAGAAGCAGAAGTTGTTGCCGCTGAAACTTTGCTTTTAATCTGGGAAGATACCATGAGTCACACTGGGACAGATTTCAGGTTCATATTCCCATCTGAAGCTTTGGAAACTAGTCACTATTCCTACCAAAGCCTATACAGTTAACCCAAGCCTGTGTTACCCTTATTTCTCCAAGGGCTGTCAAAAAATAAGGAAACACTCACTCTGTTTTATTGATTGATTTATTTGTATATTTTTAATTCAGGTATAGTTGATGTACAATAAGTTTCAAGTGTACAACATAGTGATTCACAATTTTTAAAGGTTATAATACATTTATAGTTATTATAAAATATTGACTATATTTCCTGTGCTGTACAATATATCTTTGTAGCTTATTTATTTTATGCATAGTAGTTTGAGTCTCTTAATCCCCTTCTTCTATCTTGTCCCTCCCTACTGCGTCTCTTCCACTGGTAACCACTAGTTTGTTTTCTATATCTGTTGCCGAAATTCGGCCTTTGTTCACAGGTGCTGAATAGAAATGTGGAGACAGAGTTTTGGGTGAAGTAGAAAAGAATAGCTTCATCGCTTTGCCAGGCAAAGGGGCCACAGCAGGCTAATGCCCTCAAGACTGTGTGACCTACGCTGGAGGGGGTAGTGAGGAGTCTTATAGTGTTTAAGGAGCAGGGCGTGATCAGCTCGTGGACATTCTTCTGATTGGTTGGTGGTGAGGTCATCGGGACTCAGCATCATCAACCTTCTGGTTCCAACCGGTCTGGGGTCTCCGTGCTTGTGGGCAGCGTACAGTTAACTTCTTCCACCTGGTGAGAGTTTCAGTATCTGCAAAACAGCTCAAAGGAGATGGCTCAGAATATTATCTATAGTCCTTGAGGAGGAACTAAAGGTCCTTGACTTTGTTTAATGGCTAAAGTATTACTATTTTGTCTTGCTTGACTGTTTTCCTTTCTTTCTGCATTTTCTCACTTCTCTGATTTAATTTATTCTTTTTTTAAAAAAATTATTTATTTATTTATTTTTGGCTTCATTGGGTCTTCGTTGTTGGGTCTTCGTTGCTGTCCGTGGGCTTTCTCTAGTTGCGGCGAGCGGGGGCTACTCTTCATTGCGGTGCGTGGGCTTCTCATTGCGGTGGCTTCTCTTTTTGCAGAGCACGGGCTCTAGGCGCGTGGGCTTCAGTAGTTGTGGCACGCAGGCTCAGTAGTTGTGGCTCGTGGGCTAAGTTGCTCCGCGGCATGTGGGATCTTCCTGGATCAGAGCTTGAACCTGTGTCCCCTGCATTGGCAGGCGGCTTCTTAACCACTGCACCACCAGGGAAGTCCCTTAATTTATTCTCTGACTAAAGTTTTTCTACAGACAAAAGGCAGGCAGAGGACATGGGTAGGGGTCTATTCTGGGAAGGCCTCATAGGGTCTTTCTCGTTTACATATCTGTGAGTCTGTTTCTTTTTTGGCATATTCACTAGTTTGTATTATTTTTTAGATTCCACATATAAGTGATATCATATAGTATTTGTCTTTCTCTGACTTATTTCACTAAGCATAATACTCTCTAAGTCCATCCATGTTGCTGCAAATGCCAAAATTTCCTTTTTATGGCTGAGTAGTATTCCATTTTATATATAGATACCACATCTTCTTTATCCATTCCTCTGTTGATGGACACTTGAGTTGCTTCCATATCTTGGCTATTGTAAATAATGCTGCAATGAACACTGTGGTGCATGTATCTTTTCGAATTAGAGTTTTCAGGTTTTTTTCAGATATATACCCAGGACCACTCACCCTCTTTGAGAAGCTGGGTGGAATGTTCAGAGTTTGATGGCCTATCTCAGAAGTCAGCAGTCAGTGACCAAAATTCATGGCGGCCAGATTTCCAAAATGCTGCCAGTAACTCCATGCTTACTTACGGTTCCTTCCTCTTCTGCTCCACTGAACACTGTGAACAAAGACACTCAACAGGATCGGTGGAGTAAATGTGGTGGTTAAATGAGTCCTTCCCGGACACAGCTCTTGTGGAATCTGAGCACCAAACGCTGGGAAATCCTTGCCTATAACTGAGGCCCGGAATGACCTCCCGTGTGTCTTTTGCCATGGTGTGCCATCCTTCTTTCCAGTAATGACCAGTTACACTCTATTATAGTGTCTCATGCTTGTTGTAGTGGCTTTGACAATTTAGCTAGGCTAGAACTACGTTTCCCGGGATTGCCTGCCCTGTCCTGAATTAGGGTTGGCTGGAAATAAAATTGGGGCAAGATTTGGGAGATGGAAGTGAAGCCACAGCCATTATGTTCTGAAATTTGGTATAAGACCAGGTGCTATTGCCCCTTGTGCACGTTGGCACTGACCCTCTGGCATATCTTGTTGGTGTGAGACAGCAGTGGGGCCCGCAGCAACTCCACCCACAAGATCTCCTCCAACGTCTCCAGATCCTGGGCCGGGTGCGTGTGCAGCTCCATGGCAAAGGATGGCAGTTCCTTCTCTAGATTGGAGACAGTAAGAGGCAGATATAGGGTCCACGGAGTTTTGTGTCTTCATGGGTTTTAGTTTGTCCTCATGGGTTCAAGGGAATCCTTGCAGGTTCCAGTTGGTCTTTGCTCTCCCCCATTTCATATGCACTTGTCTGCCCGACTGTTGGCCTTGAATATGTGCATTGACTTCAGGCCACCGTCAAATGCAGAGGCAATAGCCTTTCATAGACTTCTTCCTCAGCTCCCACAACTGCATGAGATCTAATCCCTATAATAAATTCCCTCATTGCCTTTCACTCCGCTTCCCTGATCAAACCCTACAACTGTGTTTAGGTGAGTCTTATTTTTGCCCAAATTTGAAAGTCAGATACAGGATTACAGACATGACAGAAGAATGGTTTCTTTGTTTTTTGGCCGTGCTGTGCGGCATGTGGGATCTTAGTTCCCCGACCAGGGATTGAACCCATGCCCCCTGCATTGGAAGTGTGGAGTCTTAACCACTGGACCACCAGGGAAGCCCGAGAATTTTTAAAACTGAAGTATGGTTGATTTACAATATTGTGTTAGTTTTAGGTGTACAGCATAGTGATTCAGTTTTTTGTTTGCAGATTATATTCTATTATAGGTTATTATATTACAAGGTATTGGATATAATTCCCTGTGCTATACAGTAAACCCTTGTTGCTTATCTATTTTATGTATAGTAGTGTGTGTCTGTTAATCCCATATTCCTAATTTGTCCTTCCCCCTCTCCCTCTCCGCTTTGGTAACCGTACGTTTGTTTTCTATGTCTGTGAGTCTGTTTTTGTTTTATATATAGATTCATTTGTATTATTTTTTAGATTCCACACAAGTGATATCATGCAGTATTTGTCTTTTTCTGTCTGACTTATTTCACTAAGCATAATATTCTCTAGGTCCATCCATGTTGCTGCAAATGACAATATTTCATTCTATTTTATGGCTGAGTAATATTCATATATATATATATACACACACACACACACATATATATACATATATATATCAATATCTATCTATCTATCTATTATCTATCTATCTATCTATCTATCTATCTATCTATATCAATCACATCCTTTTAAGCCAATCATCTGTTGATGGGCGCTTGGGTTGTTTCCATGTCTTGGCTGTTTGTATATTTTGGATATTAACCCCTTGTTGGTTGCATTGTTTGAAAATATTTTCTCCCATTCAGTAGGTTGTCTTTTTGTTTTGTTGATGGTTTCCATTGCTGTGCATAAGCTTTTAAGTTTGATTAGGTCCCATTTGTTTATTTTTGCTTATATTTCTTTTGCCTTGGGAGACTGATCTAAGAAAATATTACTACAATTTATGTCAAAGAATGTTTTGGCTATGTTTTTTTCTAGGAGTTTTATGGTGTCATGTTTTACATTTAGGTTTTTAAACCATTTTGAGTTTATTTTTGTATATGGTGTGAGGGAGTTTTCTAATTTCATTGATTTACATGTGGCTGTCCAGCTTTCCCAACATCACTTGTTGAAGAGACTGTCTTTTCTCCATTGTATATTCTTGCCTCCTTTGTCATATATTAATTGGCCGTAGGTGTGTGGGTTTATTTCTAGGCTCTCCATTCTGTTCCATTGATCTATGTGTCTGTTTTTGTGCCAGTACCATGGTGTTCTGATTACTGTGCCTGACAAAAGAACCTTTGATTTTTCAAAAGAAAAAAAAAAAGATTTGTACATGACAGTTAACTAACCATCTATTACCCTTGCTTTCTTTTTGATGTCAAACTCCTTTAAATTGTACTGTACGTTTATTGCCAACTTATTTTATTTTTCTTCCTCCCATTTTCTCTACAATCCCTTGAATATGATTCCTGCCTTACAAAACACTTTTTTACTTCAGTAGGGACTTACCAAACAGCACATCCAGGTCTCAGTCTTCTTTATTTCTTCGTACTTCTCTACACAGTTGGCTGCTTTCTCTTTCTTGAATTTCTCTCCTCTCTTGGTTTCCGAAATCTGCAGTCTTTGGGATTTTCTCCTCTCTCTCCAACTGCTCCTTCTCTGTCTTGTTTGCTGACTTTTCTTCTCCCCGCTCTTCAGGGTGTAGTTGTTGCCCAAAGCCCAGTTCTTAGCACTCTTGAATTCTCACTTTACCCTTTATCCCTTTATGATCTCCTCTACTCTCATGGATTCAACCATCATCCCTTCACACTCATGATTTACAAATCTATGTCTTTATCTCTGCTCTCTCTCCTGAATGCCAGGATTGTTTCTAACAGTTCATTGAGTCACACATGAATCTCAGATTCAACGTGTGTAACCCCCACTATTTGTTTACCACCACAAGTTCCTTAAATTGCATAATGGCATCACCATCCTTCAGTTATCTTGCTCAAAACTTCAGAGCCGTTCAACACTCTTCCCTCTAATCATCTTCAAATCCATGAGTGCTCTGACTCTCCCCTTCTTCCAGTTCCCCTTGCCAGACCCTCATTTGGGCTTACTTTTACAACTTACTATTACAACAAACTCCTACTTGATTCCTAACTTTAGCTTCCACCTCTCTCCTTTCCTACCCCCTGCAGCCTGTGTTACTTTCCCAAAATATGCATGGGCTTATGTAACTTCTTTGCTGAAAATATCTCCTGGTTCCCCCTTACATATAGAATAAATACCTGCCAGTTTTGCACAGCACGGCCACATCTTGATTTCTTCCCTTTCAACCTCATGTCGTATGATACTCCAATCTCCCACGGTGCACAGTCTATGGATCCCTGGACATACCTGCCTGCTCCCAGCCTAGGGCCTTGGCTCAAGTCTTTTCTGCTTGGGCTCTGTACTATATTGAATTCCTAACCATCCTCTCTATCCAGGCTCAATTCTCACTCCTAGCTAGTGACTTGGGTAAGAATCTCTGAATCAGAGGTAGTTTTCATCAATAACATGAAAGTTACAATACATATAATAGCAATAGCTCTCATGGCTCAAGTACTTACCTACTGTGCCAGGCACTGTTCTACATGTTTTACATGTATACATTCTTGTGTTCTTCCCAATAACTCCTCCCCTGACATCTTCATGTCAGTGTGGATGTGGATACAGACTGACCTCACTCTTGATCCCTTTACTTGAGCACCAGCTGATGTTGGTTGAGTGCTCGCCATGGGCCTTATCTTTATTACGTTATTTAAACCTCACAACACCGTAAGGCAGGTACCATCATGATATCCATTCTACAGATGTGGCAGTTGAGGCACAGAGGGAGGTCAGCCAACTTGCCCCGGGTCACAGAGTGAGTAAATGGTGGGGCTGGGTGATCTGCCTCCATAATTTGTGGCTTCTTTCTCTGGCATCAAGGGCCTCCCTGGTGGCGCAGTAGTTAAGAATCCACCTGCCAATGCAGGGGCCACGGGTTCAAGCCCTGGTCTGGGAAGATCCCACATGCCGTGGAGCAACTAAGCCTGTGGGACACAATCTGCCTCTTGAGACTGAGAACCCACAGCACGATGGCTGGGTCAGGCATTGTGACATTCCCCACATCGCCTGGCACAGGGCCCTGTATACCAGCAGCCGACACAGGCTTACTGACTGATGCTCACAGGTACAAAAAGTGGCAGGAGGGACATTATTTTCACAGGAACACATCCTGTCCTCGTTGAGAACCGCCAGAGGATAACCATCTCCCCTCTTACAGGCCCTCATGAATAAATAAATAAATAGAAAGTGACTGAAGTGGTGAATATAAAGCAGTGTGGTGTGGTCATCTGTAAAGTTTTATTAGAAATATTCAATCCCAAAGTGTTACTGCCCATGATGTAAGTAACTACTACTCCCAAAGACAAGCTTCCAAAGAGCACATTAGTGATGCGTGCACAAATCTCACGTCACCTTCTCTCCTCCACACCTGCACTAAAGTATCATTAAGAATGAGACATTTAAAGCCTTTATAAAT
The DNA here is from genome assembly GCF_028021215.1 of Eschrichtius robustus. Classification (NCBI taxonomy): domain Eukaryota; kingdom Metazoa; phylum Chordata; class Mammalia; order Artiodactyla; family Eschrichtiidae; genus Eschrichtius; species Eschrichtius robustus. Next base: position 105,916,244 of record NC_090845.1, read on the forward strand.
GGAATTAATTAATGACAAAAAATGATTAATGTCCTCCAGGGTAAAGGTACCTAAGAGGCTGTTTAATCAAATCCCCTTGTCCCCTCAAAGGCAGGTTGGCTGACACAGCAGCCCAGGCTCTGTCTACCAGCTCCTCCTTCTCTATTCCAACTCACTGGTGGAAGAGGGGCCACATCTGAAAGTGCAGTGAGTGGAACCACTTCATCATCAGGGCAGGGCAGGGCTTGTCTATGAGTGAGGTTGAGCCATTCCACCCTGGTTTAATTTCTTTTAAAAAGGGGATGATGATAATGATGATTGTGCAGGTAGAAATAGGATAAATCATGTACAATGTCAAGCACAGGACCCATGGTTACAAGCTATTCTTAATATTCAGGATATTAACATGCCCCCGGGGACCTGTAAACACCTCTTGAAGAACCATAAAACCCTCAATCTGGCCTGGCTTTCATTTGGCCCTTCGTGGTGGGGAACAAGAATTCCACTATGGAAAACAGTATGGAGGTTCCTCAAAAAACTAAAAATAGAACTACCATACAACCCAGCTGTCCCACTACTGGGCATATACCCTGAGAAAACCATAATTCAAAAAGAGTCATGTACCACAATGTTCATTGCAGCTCTATTTACAATAGCCAGGACATGGAAGCAACCTAAGTGTCCATCAACAGAGGAATGGATAAAGAAGATGTGGCACATATATACAATGAAATATTACTCAGCCATAAAAAGAAACGAAATTGAGTTATTTGTAGTGAGGTGGATGGACCTAGAGTCTGTCATGCAGAGTGAAGTAAGTCAGAAAGAGAAAAACAAATACCGTATGCTAACACATATATATGGAATCTAAGAAAAAAAAAAAAGGTCATGAAGAACCTAGGGGCAAGATGGGAATAAAGACACAGACCTACTAGAGAATGGGCTTGAGGATATGGGGAGGGGGAAGGGTAAGCTGTGACAAAGTGAGAGAGTGGCATGGACATATATACGCTACCAAACGTAAAATAGATAGCTAGTGGGAAGCAGCCGTATAGCACAGGGAGATCAGCTCGGTGCTTTGTGACCACCTAGAGGGGTGGGATAGGGAGGGTGGGAGGGAGGGAGACGCAAGAGGGAAGAGATATGGGAACATATGTATATGTATAGCTGATTCACTTTGTTATAACGCAGAAACCAACACACCATTGTAAAGCAATTATACTCCAATAAAGATGTTAAAAAAATAATAATAATAAAATAATTTTTTTAAAAAAAGAGGAGAGAGTTACCAAAAAAAAAAAAAAAAAGAATTCCGGAAGTTAGAGGAGAGACAGAGTGGGAGGGGTGGGGTGGGAGATGGGGTGCAGGAGAAAAGGGCAGCATGGGGAAGATGGAAACTCTCCCTGGTCTACAACTCAGGCCCAAGTAAAGGGCAAACATGCACCTTTGTAGGGCACCTGCAGCCAGAGGTGTGGAGCAGAGTCCAGCGGACGATGCATAGCTCCACTGTTACGTCCAAAGTCGAAGGAAGGGCCCCTTGCACTGTAAGCGTTCTTGGGAGCACTGACCACTGGCAGGGTTCTACACTTGCACTCTGACGTGGGTTAGTACAAATCTGGAGTACTTGTTGCATTCGGCAAGGGACAGGTTGGGTTTCTTGCAGCAGGCATCTGAGCACACAGAGTGCTCTGCAAACACAGCCCCAAGCTCCCACTATAATGCGCCCCAGGGAGCCAGAGCAAGCAGCTCCCTAATCATTTCATCTGAACCACTAGCCCGATTCGTGGACTTTGCGGGCGAATGGAACAGAACCAGAGTCCCATCCATTAGTTACCGACTTTTGGGGCGTTGGGGAGAGAGTCGTGCTCAGAGCCCACACGACAAGGGGTGGTGACCGGGCTGGGGCTGCTGGGGCCCCGCGCGCTTTCTCCAGCCCCACCTGTGTCTCTCGCTCCGGGGTAACTAAGGGCAACAAGTCTGGGCCCATCGAGGGGCCAGGCCGAGAAATGTTCTCCCAGCATTTTTCCCGGGCCCCGGGGGCGAGTGAGGTCTCATTCCCCTCCCCCTCCCCCGCCTCAAGTTGGCACCCCTCTATGGCCACTCCCTGGCCTCGTGCACGCCTCAGCGGGTCCCACCCACCGCAGGCCAGGTGGGGGCGGGCACCTAACCAGGAGCGGGTACGTACTGCACCTGCGACAGACACGCTATAACCGGGACCAGGCGCCAAAAAGAGGACCTGACTCGGCCACTGGCCCTAGCTCTATCCCCGACGAGGGCATCCCCGCAGATCCCAGCGCAGCTTCATCCACAGCACTCAAGACGTGCAGCCTCGGCTCGTGGGGCGGGGGGGCAGTGGGGTAGCCTCGATGATACTGGCTATCACAGCCTGGAGTTCGTGGAGACCGGGAAGAACCACAAGGCCAGTGCCCGGACCGGGACAGGTGTTTTGGCGAAGCCCAGGAAACGCCCTTTCCCTGGGAGAGGCGAGTGGACCGGACGCCGCTGCGGCTCAGTGACGGCCCTTCGCCTCCCTATAGGCTCTCTCTTTGCCTTTCCCCCTTTTCAGATATGAAGCCCTCCGTGATCTCAGCGATGGATGGTAGCGGGAGGTGAAGAGGAGGCAGTGTGGTCCGAACTGGGGCTGGGAAGGACGAGGAGGCGGCGGCCAGGAGCCCACAAAGCAGCAGCAGCAGGAGCTGACCTCCCCAGGTCCCTGAGGGGCGGAAGCCTGGGGACAGGTAGCGGCGCTTCTACCGCATCACATTCACCCCTTTGCAGCTACGGATGGAGAGCCTTTTACACCGCACTGGATAGCCCGCCGTGTTCCCCATGTACGCGGCTAGCCCTGGAGGTGCCTAGCTCTCCAGGGGGCTCGGTTGTCTCTGGGTGTCTCTGGCTCTTTTCCGGAGTCTGAGCCAAAAGCCACCTAGAGGGCCCAAGGCCACCAGGGCCCCCTCCCCCAGGACTCTGGGGTGGGGGCAGTACCTACTGGGCATCAAGGTAAATATTTTCATGCAGTATTTAAATCCATCAAGTAGGGAAACTTTGGCCGGAGGCCCGTTTTGCTAAATAACGTTTTGTTGGAACCGTGCATGAGGCACGGTGGAGCAAGTGCAGGGTCAGATTCTACCTATGTTTAAATTTTGGTAATATTTTCATCATGGGCTATTTTTGCACTAATTTTGGTATTTGTTAAATACTGAACTAAAACATTATTTACCTCGATTACTGATTTTTTTGGTGCCCCATTAAATTTTGCGTGGGAGGGAAAACCACCTGCTAAGGCGAGCCTGGAGCTGGGTATTACAGAAAAGTGTACTGTGGTGGGGGGCGTGAAGGGGATAGAAAATTTAAAACAAGAGTGAAATAACATCCATATATTTAATTTCATCCACATCTCAGAATACTGAACATTTGTGATTTTCTTCTCTCAGAAAGGAGCTTGCAAGACACATGGATGATACTGAAGCCAGGGTGCAGGTGAGTAAACCTGAAAAAAAACAACCTGGCAGGGCAGCCATCCTAAAACCTGCTTTGGGACTTGGACATCTTTGTCATGGACATTCTCACGTTGGTTTGTTTTTATTGCCTTTTCCATCATTGGAAAATAAGTTTTTGAACCTTGGGGGCTTTAAGGGGTAGTAAATGGGATCAGTAAATTCCAGTTTATGGAAACTGCCCATCATTCCCAAAGAAGAAAAAATAGAACAGAGCCACTTTTCCTACACCTGTGGTATCTATCCATCTGAATATATATAGATATGTGTTTTTTCCAATAAAATTCAAGTCCTCCTAACACAAGTATCCTTTAGGGAGGATGTTAGTCCTCCTTAAAGCAATACTTCTATCTTCCATGCAGTCATGTTGGGGACTCAATCTGACCTGGAAGTGTTTACATTAATGCACTGAGGAGCTGGGTTATAAGAGGGTTCAACTGTGCTAAATTATTTAAAATATTCAAAACCAAGCATAAACTCTGAGGTAAAATGAGTGATTCTGTAAATATTTCAGCACTGGTGCAAGGGAGTAATTGGTCCAGAGAACACACTATAGGAGTAACTAGCATCTGTTTAGTTGCGATGAGACGGATAGGGTTCAGAGCTTAAAGTTCAAGTCCTCCTGCTGTTGTTTTTCAGCATTTGGTAAAGCAAGGTAGGGAGTGGTAGCCCTAAAGTTGTCTTAAAAAACAAAAACAAAAAAGAACAATAATGGATAAAATTCCACTGACCCAAAAAGGGTGAAAATGAGAATTCTAATATATTGTCAAAATATGCCTTGGAGATATCACACAAAATCAATGTTACGAAACTACCAAATGCATAAATGAATATTCTCTTGAGGAACTTCTCATCTAAGGACTTTTTTCCCTTTTGGTGGTACAATTAGGAACAAGCGGGTTTTGTGGAACTCTTTGGTGCTGGTGGGGTGGCTGTCAATTCAGGGTAGATTTGGACCTGTGTTAATTTGAAGTACTTTTTCATTTCCTCAAGCAGGGATGACTTATTTCTAGGTCATGGAATCAAAAGGTGACTACTTGAGATCACAGAAAACCATAGGTTGCATCAAGGAAGTATTGATAGGAGGAAAAATCAGGATGAGCTTATTATTAGCTTTGCTGCAGAGAGTGTGTGTGAGGGCAGTGATGGACACGGGCTGCAGAGCTGGTGGTGGGGTCTGGAAAGCAGTGCTGGCAGCCTAAGGCCACGGGCTGGGCTCACAGTCAGGTCTGGCCAGGGCTTGGGAGGCCCAGGCCTCTGCTTTCTCAAGCAGGCAAAGCAAGCTCAGAGGAAAAGAAATACTGAAGTTTTGGTGACTTGCTTCTCCTGGGTTTACGTAGTGGTCTCTTAGTGGAGTTCTGAAGGGAAAAGGAACCACAAGAAACAAATAAGGAAAAAGAATGTTCTCATCTATTTCCAAACTACAGCATGAACCCCAAAGAACCTCCTTTTCTCTTTTTTTTAAATTGAGGTATAATTGATATACATTAGTTTCAGGTGTACAACATAATGATTTGATATTTGTATACATTGCGAAATGATCACCACAATAAGTCTAGTTAACATCCGTCACTACACCAAAAATTTTTTTCTTATGAAAACTTTTAAGATCTACTCTCTTAGCAACTTTCAAATTAGTACTATTAGTACTTTCAATAGTACTGTTAACTGTAGTCACCATACTGTACATTACACATCCCCATGACTTAAGTTTGTACCTTTGACCCTCTTCACCCATTTCTCCTACCTCCCACCTCTGGCAACCACCAATCTGTTCCATGAGCTTGTTTTCTTTAATTGAGGGGGGTTGTTGTTGGTTTGCTGTTTTTAGATTCCTCCATGTAAAAGTGAGATCACACATTATCTGTCTTTCTGATTTATTTCACTTAGCATAATGCCCTCAAGGTCCATCCATGTTGTAGCAAGTGTAAGATTTCATTCTTTTTTTTGTGGCTGAATAATATTCCACTGTATATACAGGCACACCTCATTTATTGTGCTTCACTTTATTGCACTTTGCAGATACTGCGTTTTTTCTTTTTTTTAAACAAATTGAAGATTTGTGGCCACCCTGCATCAAGCAAGTCCACTGGTGCCATTTTTCCAACAGCATTTGCTCACTTCTTGTCTCTGTGTCACATTTTGGTAATTCTGGTGATATTTCAAACATTTTCATCATCATTATATTTGTTATAGTGATCTGTGATCAGTGATCTCTGTTTCTATTGCAGAAATATTACAATTTGCTGAAGGCTCAAGATGGTGGTTAGCATTTTTAGCAATAAAGTATTTTTTTTCTTCACAGCTTAAACAACAGAAATTTATTTATTTTTATTGTTTTTTTTAACATCTTTATTGGAGTATAATTGCTTTACATTGCTGTTAATTTCTGCTTTATAACAAACTAAATTGGTTATACATATACATATGTCCCCATATCTCTTCCCTCTTGCATCTCCCTCCCTCCCACCCTCCCTATCCCACCCCTCTAGGTGGTCACAAAGCACCGAGCTGATCTCCCTGTGATTTGCGGCTGCTTCCCACTAGCTATCTATTTTACGTTTGGTAGTGTATATATGTCCATGCCACTCTCTCACTTTGTCACAGCTTACCCTTCCCCCTCCCCATATCCTCAAGCCCATTCTCTAGTAGGTCTGTGTCTTTATTCCCATCTTGCCCCTAGGTTCTTCATGACCTTTTTTTTTTTTCTTAGATTCCATATATATGTGTTAGCATACGGTATTTGTTTTTCTCTTTCTGACTTACTTCGCTCCGTATGACAGACTCTAGGTCCATCCACCTCACTACAGATAACTCAGTTCCGTTCCTTTTTATGGCTGAGTAATATTCCATTGTGTATATATGCCACATCTTTTTTTTTAAACATCTTTATTGCAGTATAATTGCTTTACAATCGTGTGTTAGTTTCTGCTTTATAACAAAGTGAATCAGTTATACATATACATATGTTCCCATATCTCTTCCCTCTTGCGTCTCCCTCCCTCCCACCCTCCCTATCCCACCCCTCTAGGTGGTCACAAAGCACAGAGCTGATCTCCCTGTGCTATGCGGCTGCTTCCCACTAGCTATCTATTTTACATTTGGTAGTGTATATATGTCCATGCCACTCTCTCACTTTGTCACAGCTTACCCTTCCCCCTCCCCGTATCCTCAAGTCCATTCTCTAGTAGGTCTGTCTTTATTCCCATCTTGCCACTAGGTTCTTCATGAACTTTTTTTTTTTCCTTAGATTCCGTATATATGTGTTAGCATACTGTATTTGTTTTTCTCTTTCTGACTTACTTCACTCTGTATGACAGACTCTAACTCCATCCACCTCACTACAAATACCTCCATTTCATTTCTTTTTATGGCTGAGTAATATTCCATTGTATATATGTGCCACATCTTCTTTATCCATTCATCCGATGATGGACGCTTAGGTTGCTTCCATGTCCTGGCTATTGTAAATAGAGCTGCAATGAACATTTTGGTACATGACTCTTTTTGAATTATGGTTTTCTCAGGGTATATGCCCAGTAGTGGGATTGCTGGGTCGTATGGCAGTTCTATTTTTAGTTTTTTAAGGAACCTCCATACTGTTCTCCATAGTGGCTGTATCAATTTACATTCCCACCAACAGTGCAAGAGTGTTCCCTTTTCTCCACACCCTCTCCAGCACTTATTGTTTCTAGATTTTTTGATGATGGCCATTCTGACTGGTGTGAGATGATATCTCATTGTAGTTTTGATTTTATGCCACATCTTCTTTATCCATTCATCTGATGATGGACACTTAGGTTGCTTCCATATCCTGGCTACTGTAAATAGAGGTGCAATGAACATTGTGGTACATGACTCTTTTTTTTTTTAAATTAATTAATTAATTAATTAATTTTTGTCTGTGTTGGGTCTTCGTTTCTGTGCGAGGGCTTTCTCTAGTTGCGGCAAGCGGGGGCCACTCTTCATCGCGGTGCATGGGTCTCTCACTGTCGCGGCCTCTCTTGTTGCGGAGCACAGGCTCCAGACGCACAGGCTCAGTAGTTGTGGCTCATGGGCCCAGTTGCTCCGCGGCATGTGGGATCCTCCCAGACCAGGGCTCGAACCTGCGTCCCCTGCACTAGCAGGCAGACTCTCAACCACTGCGCCACCAGGGAAGCCCACATGACTCTTTTTGAATTATGGTTTTCTCAGGGTATATGCCCTGTAGTGGGATTGCTGGGTCGTACGGTAGTTCTATTTTTAGTTTTTTAAGGAACCTCCATACTGTTCTCCATAGTGGCTGTATCAATTTACATTCCCACCAGCAGTGCAAGAGGATTCCCTTTTCTCCACACCCCCTCCAGCATATATTGTTTGTAGATTTTTTAAAAATTATTTATTTATTTATTTATTTATTTATTTTTGGCTGTGTTGGGTCTTCGTTTCTGTGTGAGGGCTTTCTCTAGTTGCGGCGAGCGGGGGCCACTCTTCATCGCAGTGCGCGGGCCTCTCACTATCGCGGCCTCTCTTGTTGCGGAGAACAGGCTCCAGATGCGTAGGCTCAGTAATTGTGGCTCACGGGCCTAGTTGCTCCGCGGCATGTGGGATCTTCCCGGACCAGGGCTCGAACCCGTGTCCCCTGCATTGGCAGGCAGATTCTCAACCACTGCACCACCAGGGAAGCCCCTGTTTGTAGATTTTTTGATGATGGCCATTCTGACCAGTGTGAGATGATATCTCATTGTAGTTTTGATTTGCATTTCTCTAATGATTAATGATGTTGAGCATTCTTTCATGCGTCTGTTGGCAATCTGTATATCTTCTTTGGAGAAATGTCTTTTTAGGTCTTCTGCCCATTTTTGGATTGGGTTGGTTTTTTTTGATATTGAGCTGCATCATGAGCTGCTTGTACATTTTGGAGATTAATCCTTTGTCAGTTGCTTCATTTGCAAATATTTTCTCCCATTCTGAGGGTTGTCTTTTGGTCTTGTTTATGGTTTCCTTTGCTGTGCAAAAGCTTTTAAGTTTCATTAGGTCGCATATGTTTATTTTTGTTTTTATTTCCATTTCTCTAGGAGCTGGGTCAAAAAGGATCTTGCTGTGATTTATGTCATAGAGTGTTCTGCCTATGTTTTCCTCTAAGAGTTTGACAGTGTCTGGCCTTACATTTAGGTCTTTAATCCATTTTGAGTTTATTTTTGTGTATGGTGTTAGGGAGTGTTCTAATTTCATACTTTTACATGTACCTGTCCAGTTTTCCCAGCACCACTTATTGAAGAGGCTGTCTTTTCTCCACTGTATATGCTTGCCTCCTTTATCAAAGATAAGGTGACCATATGTACGTGGGTTTATCTCTGGGCTTTCTATCCTGTTCCATTGATCTATATTTCTGTTTTTGTGCCAGTACCATACTATCTTGATTACTGTAGGTTTGTAGTATAGTCTGAAGTCAGGGAGTCTGATTCCTCCAGCCCTGTTTTTCTTTCTCAAGATTGCTTTGGCTATTCAGGGTCTTTTGTGTTTCCATACAAATTGTGAAATGTTTTGTTCGAGTTCTGTGAAAAATGTCAGTGGTAGTTTTATAGGGATTGCATTGAATCTGTAGATTGCTTTGGGTAGTAGAGTCATTTTCACAATGTTGATTCTTCCAATCCAAGAACATGGTATATCTCTCCATCTATTTGTATCATCTTTAATTTCTTTCATCAGTGTCTTATAATTTTCTGAATACAGGTCTTTTGTGTCTCCTTAGGTAGGTTTATTCCTGGATATTTTATTCTTTTTGTTGCAATGGTAAATGGGAGTGTTTTCTTAATTTCTCTTTCAGGTTTTTCATCATTAGTGTATAGGAATGCAAGAGATTTCTGTGCATTAATCTTGTATCCTGCAACTTTACCAAATTCATTGATTAGCTCTAGTAGTTTTCTGGTAGCATCTTTAGGATTCTCTATGTATAGTATCATGTCATCTGCAAACAGTGACAGCTTTACTTCTTCTTTTCTGATTTGGATTCCTTTTATTTCTTTGTCTTCTCTGATTGCTGTGGCTAAAACTTCCAAAACTATGTTGAATAACAGTGGGGAGAGTGGGCAACCTTGTCTTGTTCCTGATCTTAGTGGAAATGGTTTCAGTTTTTCACCACTGAGGACAATGTTGGCTGTGGGTTTCTCATATATGGCCTTTATTATGTTGAGGAAAGTTCCCTCTATGCCTACTTTCTGGAGGGTTTTTATCATAAATGGGTGTTCAATTTTGTCACAACCTTTCTCTGCATCTATTGAGATGATCATATGGTTTTTCCCCTTCAATTTGTTAATATGGTGTATCACGTTGATTGATTTGCGTATACTGAAGAAGCCTTGCATTCCTGGGATAAACCCCACTTGATCATAGTGTATGATCCTTTTAATGTGCTGTTGGATTCTGCTTGCTAGTATTTTGTTGAGGATTTTTGCATCTATGTTCATCAGTGATATTGGCCTGTAGTTTTCTTTCTCTGTGACATCTTTGTCTGGTTTTGGTATCAGAGTAATGGTGGCCTCATAGAATAAGTTTGGGAGTGTTCCTCCCTCTGCTGTATTTCGGAAGAGTTTGAGAAGGATAGGTGTTACCTCTTCTCTAAATGCTTCGTAGGATTCGCCTGTGAAGCCATCTGGTCCTGGACTTTTTTTTGTTGGAAGATTTTTAATCACAGTTTCAATTTCAGTGCTTGTGATTGGTCTGTTCATACTTTCTATTTCTTCGTGGTTCAGTCTTGGAAGGTTGTGCATTTCTAAGAATTTGTCCATTTCTTCCAGGTTGTCCATTTTATTGGCATAGAGTTGCTTGTAGTAATCTCTCATGATCCTTTGTATTTCTGCAGTGTCATTTGTTACTTCTCCTTTTTTATTTCTAATTCTATTGATTTGAGTCTTCTCCCTTTTTTTCTTGATGAGTCTGGCTAATGGTTTATCAATTTTGTTTATCTTCTCAAAGCACCAGCTTTTAGTTTTATTGATCTTTGCTATCATTTCCTTCATTTCTTTTTCATTTATTTCTGATCTGATCTTTATGATTTCTTTCCTTCTGCTAACTTTGGGGTTTTTTTTTCTTCTTTCTCTAACTGCTTTAGGTGTAAGGTTAGGTTGTTTATTTGAGATGTTTCTTGTTTCTTAAGGTAGGATTGTATCGCTATAAACTTCCCACTTAGAACTGCTTTTGCTGCATACCATAGGTTTTGGGTCGTCGTGTTTTCATTGTCATTTGTTTCTAGGTATTTTTTGATTTCCTCTTTGATTTCTTCAGTGATCACTTGGTTATTAAGTAGTGTGTCATTTAGCCTCCATGTGTTTGTATTTTTTACAGATTTTTTCCTGTAATTGATATCTAGTCTCATGGCGTTGTGGTCGGAAAAGATACTTGATAACATTTCAATTTTCTTAAATTTACCAAGGCTTGATTTGTGACCCAAGATATGATCTATCCTGGAGAATGTTTCATGAGCACTTGAGAAGAATGGGTATTCTGTTGTTTTTCGATAGAATGTCCTATAAATATCAATTAAGTCTATCTTGTTTAATGTATCATTTAAAGCTTGTTTCCTTATTTATTTTCATTTTGGATGATCTGTCTATTGGTGAAAGTGGGGTGTTAAAGTCCCCTACTATGATTGTGTTACTGTCGATTTCCCCTTTTATGGCTATTTGTATTTGCCTTATGTATTGAGGTGCTCCTATGTTGGGTGCATAAATATTTACAACTGTTACATCTTCTTCTTGGATTGATCCCTTGATCATTATGTAGTGTCCTTCTTTGTCTCTTGTAATTGTCTTTGTTTTAAAGTCTATTTTGTCTGATATGAGAATTGCTACTCCAGCTTTCTTTTGATTTCCATTTGCATGGAATATCTTTTTCCATCCCCTCACTTTCAGTCTGTATGTGTCCCTAGGTCTGAAGTGGGTCTCTTGTAGACAGCATATATATGTGTCTTGTTTTTTATCCATTCAGTCAATCTATGTCTTTTGGTGGGAGCATTTAATCCATTTACATTTAAGGTAATTATTGATATGTATGTTCCTATTACCATTTTCTTAATTGTTTTGGGTTTATTATTGTAGGTCTTTTCCTTCTCTTGTGTTTCCGGCCTAGGGAAGTTCCTTTAGCATTTATTGTAAAGTTGGTTTGGTGGTGCTGAATTCTCTTAGCTTTTGCTTGTCTGTAAAGGTTTTAATTTCTCCGTCAAATCTGAATGAGATCCTTGCTGGGTAGAGTAATCTTGGTTGTAGGTTTTTCTCCTTCATCATTTTAAATATGTCCTGCCACTCCCTTCTGGCTTGCAGAGTTTCTGCTGAAAGATCAGCTGTTAACCTTATGGGGATTCCCTTGTGTGCGATTTGTTGTTTTTCCCTTGCTGCTTTTAATATGTTTTCTTTGTATTTAATTTTTGGTAGTTTGATTAATATGTGTCTTGGTGTGTTTCTCCTTGGATTTATCCTGTATGGGACTCTCCGTGCTTCCTGGACTTGATTAACTATTTCCTTTCCCATATTAGGGAAGTTTTCAACTCTAATCTCTTCAAATATTTTCTCAGTTCCTTTCTTTTTCTCTTCTTCTTCTGGGACCCCTATAATTCGAATGTTGGTGCATTTAATGTTGTCCCAGAGGTCTCTGAGACTGTCCTCAGTTCTTTTCATTCTTTTTTCTTTTTTCTGCTCTGCAGTTATTTCCACTATTTTATCTTCCAGGTCACTTATCCGTTCTTCTGCCTCAGTTATTCTGCTATTGATCCCTTCTAGAGAATTTTAAACTTCATTTATTGTGTTGTTCATCACTGTTTGTTTGCTCTTTAGATCTTCTAAGTCCTTGTTAAACGTTTCTTGTATTTTCTCTATTCTATTGCCAAGATTTTGGATCATCTTTACTATCATTATTCTGAATTCTTTTTCAGGTAGACTGCCTCTTTCCTCTTCATTTGTTAGGTCTGGTGGGTTTTTGCTTTGCTCCTTCATCTGCTGTGTGTTTCTCTGTCTTCTCATTTTGCTTAACTTACTGTGTTTGGGGTCTCCTTTTCTCAGGCTGCAGGTTCATAGTTCCCGTTGTTTTTGGTGTCTGTCCCCAGTGGCTAAGGTTGGTTCAGTATGTTGTGTAGGCTTCCTGGTGGAGGGGACTAGTGCCTGTTCTGGTGGATGAGGCTGGATCTTGTCTTTCTGGTGGGCAGGTCCACGTCTGGTGGTGTGTTTTGGGGTGTCTGTGGCCTTATTATGATTTTAGGAAGCCTCTGTGCTAATGGATGGGGTTGTGTTCCTGTCTTGCTAGTTGTTTGGCATACTGTGTCCAGCGCTGTACCTTGCTGGTCGTTGAGTGGAGCTGGGTCTTGGCGTTGAGATGAAGATCTCTGGGAGATTTTCGCCGTTTGATATTACGTGGAGCTGGGCAGTCTCTTGTGGACCAGTGTCCTGAACGTGGCTCTCCCACCTCAGTGGCACAGCCCTGATGCCTGGCTGGAGAACCAAGAGCCTGTCCTCCACACAGCTCAGAATAAAAGGGAGGAAAAAAAGAAAGAAAGAAAGAAGATAAAATAAAATAAAGTTATTAAAATAAAAAATTAAGAAAAAAAAGTTTTAATAATAAAAAAAAACGGACAGAGAGAACCCTAGGACAAATGGTAAAAGCAAAGCTATACAGACAAAATCACACACATACACACTCACAAAAAGAGAAAAAGGGAAAATAATATATATATCGTTGCTCCCAAAGTCCACCTCCTCAACTTGGGATGATTCGTTGTCTATTCAGGTATTCCACAGATGCAGGGTACATCAAGTTGATTGTGGAGCTTTAATCTGCTGCTCCTGAGGCTGCTGGGAGAGATTTCCCTTTCTCTTTTTTGTTCGCACAGCTCCCGGGGTTCAGCTGTGGATTTAGACCTGCCTCTGTGTGTAGGTCGTCTGAGGGCGTCTGTTCTTCGCTGACAGGACGGGGTTAAAGAAGCAGCTGATTCGGGGGCTCTGGTTCGCTCAGGCTGGGGGAAGGGAGGGGTACAGATGCGGGGCGAGCCTGTGGCGGCAGAGGCCGGCGTGACGTTGCACCAGCTTGAGGCGCGCCATGTGTTCTCCCGGGGAAGTTGTCCCTGGATCACGGGACCCTGGCAGTGGCGGGCTGCCCAGGCTCCCAGGAGGGGTAGTGTGGATAGTGACCTGTGCTTGCACACAGGCTTCTTGGTGGCTGCAGCAGCAGCCTTAGCGTCTCATGCCCATCTCTGGGGTCTGTGCTGATAGCCACGGCTCGCGCCCGTCTCTGGAGCTCCTTTAAGCTGCGCTCTTAATCCCCTCTCCTCGTGCACCAGGAAACAAAGAGGCAAGAAAAAGTCTCTTGCCTCTTCGGCAGCTCCAGACTTTTTCCCGGACTCCCTCCCGGCTAGCCGTGGCGCACTAGCCCCCTTCAGGCTGTGTTCACGTAGCCAACCTCCGTCCTCCCCGCCCCAGCGGGTGAGCAGACAAGCCTCTCAGGCTGGTGAGTGCTGTTCGGCCCCAGTCCTCTGTGCGGGAATCTCTCCGCTTTGCCCTCCGCACCCGTTTCTGCGCTCTCCTCCGTGGCTCGGAGGCTCCCCCCCTCTGCCACCCGCAGTCTCCGCTAGCGAGGGGCTTCCTAGTGTGTGGAAACCTTTCCTCCTTCACAGCTCCCTCCCACTGCTGCAGGTCCCGTCCCTATTCTTTTGTCTCTGTTTTTTTTTTTCTTTTGCCCCACCCAGGTACGTGGGGAGTTTCTTGCCTTTTGGGAGGTCTGAGGTCTTCTGCCAGCGTTCAGTATGTGTTCTGTAGGAGTTGTTCCACATGTAGTTCTGATGTACTTGTGGGGAGGAAGTTGATCTCTGCGTCTTACTCTTCCGCCATCTTGAATCTCCTCACCCATAAAGTATTTTTAAGGTATTTATGTTGTGGTTTTTTTAAAATTAAAAAAAAATATTTATTTATTTATTTTTGGCTGCGTTGGGTCTTCGTTGCTCTGTGTGGTCTTTCTCTAGTTGCAGTGAGCAGGCGCTACCCTTCGTTGAACGGGTTGTTCATTGCAGTGGCTTCTCTTGTTGCGGAGCATGGGCTCTAGGCGCGTGGGCTTTAGTATTTGTGGCTCGCAGGCTCAGTAGTTGTGGCACGTGGGCTGTAGAGTGCAGGCTCAGTAGTTGTGGCACACGGGTGTAGTTGCTCCGTGGCATGTGGGATCTTCCCAGACCAAGGCTCGAACCCATGTCCCCTGCATTGGCAGGCGGGTTCTTAACCACTGGGCCACCAGGGAAGCCCTTTATGTTGTTTCTTAAGACATAATGCTATTGCATACCTTAATAGACTACAGTATGGTGTAAAAATAACTTTTACATGTATTAGGAAACCAAAAAATCCGTGTGGCTCACTTTATTGTGATATTCGCTTTGTTGCAGTGGTCTGGAACCACACCGACAATATCTCTGACATGTGCCTGTATACACATTTTCTTTATCCATTCATCCGTGGATAGACAATTAGGTTGTTTCCTTATCTATCGCAAATAATGCTGCAGTGAACACGGGGGTGCCACACTGTTGTTGACCTTGTTCTAAAATGCCTAGTTCCACTCTCCTGCCTTAGAACTCTTGTTGGTGTTGGGATCTCCTAGTTGAGGAGTAGGGCTGGCAGGACCTACTCCGGCAACATCACCTTCCAGCCAGAATCCTGAACCTGGAGGTAGAACCGGGTTAGCTGACAGCCCACAAAGACTGGAGGATGAGGGCAGGTTGGCACATGCAGAATTGACAGTGGTCTGCCTCTTTCCCTCCAAATTATTGGCTGGGCATAAACTGGGTTTGAATGGAGTTGAACCTAGTTAGGTTGAACTTTCTTTAGCATTAAAGACTAAGATATCAAGGCAGTGACCAGATCTTCAGCAACTCTCACGTCCCAGTAAGACAAGTCACAACTCCCCTGGGCCCCCTTGCCAGACCACCTTTCTAACTCTCAAGATGTTTCAGAGGGTGAATGACCCCTTAGTCACCCTTGAAGGAAGCCTTCTGTCTAAAAATCCAACATGTTCCTTCCTATTAATTATTTACTTCAGACTGAAGATGGGGTTTTAAAATAGGGGCTGCTTCCCTCAGTATGACTTTGAAAGGGGTTGAGTTTTTACCATGCTCAGCTCCCCCCATCACCAGGGTGACACTGTCCCTAGTGAGGAGGGGCAGAGCAGCTGGACTGCTGTCAGAACACTAACATGTCTTTACCCTGTTACCAGGCAAAGCATTAACAGCAAGGACACAGTGCAATTCACTAGCTGGTTTGCATGTAGGACATGGAAAATAGTTAAAGAATACTAAAAGTGGGAGGACAGGAACAAAGCAATAAGCCTAGACCAGAGCTTGGCACGTATAGCCTACGATCACTAAGGGTGGGCTGAAGGGAGGGGTGCAGTATTAACTTTCCTAAGATATTTGAGCAATAATGAAATAGTTTCTTCCATTTCATCAATAGCATATAGATTTGCATGTTGTGTTTTTCTATTAAGACATTAACTGTTCAATATACTAAACCAATCCCTTTTTTCCCTCTGATTGAAGTTTTGGTTTAAGAATGGGAGGGCCAAGTGTTGGAGGTATCAGAGGGGTTTAATTCTCAGAAATACATCCCCCGTGGCCATGGGTCACCCTGTCATCATAATCCTGGATGGACCCTATAATGCCATATTTATTCTGGAGCCCAAATGGAGTTGGGTTCCTCTGGTGCCACTGCAGCCCCAAATACCTGGGCCACCCATGCCATCCTTGCCTTGTCTGCCCTTGCCTCCTCCACCTGTGCCTTCCTTTGGCTTAGCTTTGCTTGGCCTGGCATGGGTCCCTGTCATCAGCATTCATTTTCTGGTCCCTAGCTTGTAAGACATGTTTTCTATGAGTTTTTCCAAAGTATTTTTTTGCCAGATTGAAATTTTTCATAGTACCTCAAGAGCAGTTCACCAAATGCCTGATAAATGAATTGAATAAATGAAAACAGTGCACTGTGTTTTTAATAGGGCATATTTTTTGTATTTTCAGTAAAGATGTGAATCTCTTGTATACTTGTTTTTATGTGCCAAATGGGGTTAGTATTATATGGATAAGAATTGCTAAGGAATGTCAAGAAGGTCTCTTTTCATGAGGTGACGTCCCTAAGCACTATCACTAGACCCTGCACTTCTCAGATACATACACATGTAAGATGAGGTGGGAAAAGTCGCTAGTGAGAGAACAGTGTGCTGCAAAAAGGGGCCGAGCTCCATTCATGATGAGGAGCTCAGGCACAAGCCTGGACTCTAAAGGAACCTTCCTAAGAAATTACTATTCATAGGGCTTTATGGGAAGGTAGCATACAAATATTCACCTAGTTTTGTTCTAGATGCTCCAGATTCTGTTCACTACCCTCCCTTTTTGTGAAGGATATAGGGGAACAAACCATTCTGGCCCAAAGGAACTGCTGCTTCAAAGGGAACACAAGAGGAGCCTCCATCGAGGCCAGAAAGAGGCTCTTCTCCCTTTTCACCCCTCCCCCCACCACAGGAGCCATATTGTTGTCTTCCCCAGCTCAGAAGTGACAATTATGCCTTCAAATGTATTTTGTCTCATTCAGCGTCCTTGAAAGGACCCTAGATCTGACGATTAAACACTAAAAGGGAACATTTTGGTTTACTGCTGCTCGAAGCAAGAGGGAGGCCCTGATTAATATTCCAGATTAATGGATCACTGAAAAGAAGCGGTCAGACCTTGGCTTTCTTCATACTGTCTTCCTCATGTGAAACTGCCAGGCTAGAAAACAAAATAAAAATGAAGTGTGATAAGAACTGAGGAATTACTGTTAAATTTTTAGGCATAGCAATGGTAATGTGGTTATGTTTAAAAAAGAAAGAATGTCTCTCTTTTAGAGAAACATGCTGAATTGTTTATAAATGAAATGATATCTGGGATTTGTTTCAAAATAATTGGGAGGTGGTGGCAACTTCCCACAAGTTGATAATTGTTCAAGTTGGTGATATGTACATGGGAGATCATTACACTATTCTCTATACTTGTATATATATTTGACCTTTTCCATAATAAAAATTAAAGAAAAAAACCTGATCATCTGTGTTTCTTCTTTTTCTTTTGCTGGGCTTTTTTTTTTTGCTTTCCTTTGTATCTTCATCTGAAAATTAAAACACATTAAAATTGAAAAAAAAAAGTTTACCTCTAAACATTAATACCTTTTTATAAATTTATTATTTATTTATTTATTTATTTATGGCTGTGTTCGGTCTTCGTTGCTGCGTGCGGGCTTTTTCTAGTTGCGACGTGCAGGGGCTACTCTTCGTTGTGGCACACAGGCTTCTCATTGCGGTGGCTTCTCTTGTTGCGGAGCACAGGCTCTAGGCGCGCAGGCTTCCGTAGTTGTGGCACGTGGGCTCAGTAGTTGTGGCTCGCAGGCTCTAGAGCACAGGCCCAGTAGTTGTGGCACATGGGCTTAGTTGCTCTGTGGCATATGGGATCTTCCTGGACCAGGGCTTGAACCCAAGTCCCCTGCATTGGCAGGCAGACTCCTAACCACTGTGCCACCAGGGAAGTCCCCATGTTAATACCTTTGACCAGATAAATATGCTTTTGCTGTCCCATTTGTTATATCAGAGAAATTCACTCATTCAAACGCTTATGTCACGAACCGTGCTAGGCACTGGAAGCATAGAAATTAAAGTCACACTAGGTATTAGATGATATAGGGAATTATTAACTTACTGGGTGAGATAATGGTATTGTAGTTAAGTAGGAAAATGTCCTTTTTTAAAGCGTTGCATACAGAAATATTTAGTGTATTTTACCTTGACTATCTCAACAAAAAAATCCCTATCTGAAGCAAGTATGTCAAAATGCTAACAAATGTTAAACCTGAGTGACAAGTACTGTACATGGCATTAATAATACTACTCCCTTTACTTTTCTCAGTGTTTGAGTATTTTCATGATGTGTGTGTTTGGGGGTTTGCTTTCCAGGAGCTCATTCTAGTGGAGGAGACACAGGGAAAGAGGCAAGTAGAATCTGAGTGAGAGGGAAGCATGGGGTGCTCTGGGCATACAGAGGAGTCTCAAAATCAGGCTGATCTGGGGAGGGTGGTTGAGGAACGGTTGACCAGGAAAAGGTGACTCTTAAGCTAGTTCTTTTTAAAATCAGTTTCATTACAAAAGTAATGCATGCCCATCATAGCAATGAGTAAGCCAAGCCGCGTGCAGGGAGAGACCAGCATTGTAGGCAGATGGACTCTCTGTATCAAGCGACAGAGTCAAGAGAAAGGATGTGCAGTATCAAGGAGATGGAAAGTCATTCTTAGGCCAAAGAGGACGCTGCAGGAGAGCCACAGGGTACGTGTGATGCGAGAGATCAATCGGGATCTGACTTTACCCTGAAGGCCATGGAGAACTGCGGAAGGATTTTAAATAGGGACCGCCATGCTCAGATTTGCGCTTCAAGAAAGCTCAGCCTTCCAGCAGTGAGGAAGAAAGGTGACAGTGAGGGCCAGGAAACCCAGGTGACATCAGAGGAAGGGGTGCCTTAGTGTAACGTGTCCCCAGAGGAGGCACCCTCTGTCAGTCATCAGCCAGGAGAGGGCGCAAAAAGGCGGCTTTTTTGTGATGTGCTGCCCCACAGGAAGTGTGACACATAAATCAGCTGCTGGCCTGAGGGAGTCCCCTGTGGTGCACCTTTTTGAAAATTGCACAAAGGCGCCCACTGAGTGTGAGAATCTCACAAAAGAGCCGCTCCACTGGGCTGAGGCAGCCCCCTGTGGCTTGGTTTGGCACCATACGTGTCACAGACTAACCTCAACTTGGTTCGGTGCCACATGCCTTGTACAGCTACACACAACCAATCTGTAGTCACATGGCTTAGGTTTGAATCCCAACTGTGTGGTCTTGGGTGCAGTACTTATAACCTGCTCTGGGCCTCCATTTCTCCATCTCTAAGATGTGTCCTACAGTGACTGTGTGGATTAAATAGCAATAATGCATATCAAGCACTTAGCAGGGTGCCCAACACAAAGTCAGTGAGTGTTCAAAACTCTTGGTTATTATTGTTTTTAAGAACCTTCTTCTAAAATAAGCTTTCAAGAAGTACAACTAGTTTTGAAGCAAGGCTCACAGAAGGATGTTGGCTTTCTTACCACTGGAGTCTGTTTCAGAATCAGAGTCACTGTCACTATCATCAGAATACTTCTTGTGTTTTCTTCTAGATGATTTTTTCTTCCTCCTTTTCTTGGATCTTTCTTTTGAATGACTAGACTTCGTCTTCTTCTTCTTTTCTTCTACATAAAATACAAATAAAAAACTAACTTCTAAAGAAGTATTTCTGAGCATCAATTTTATTGTATTAAAAATACTGAAAAGGAATTGATGACAGGCGATTTGAGTAAAGTCTAATGTTCAACTATTTATAAACGTATTTTTTAAACTTCTCAATAAAAAAGTCCTATATTTAAAAAATACCTTCTGAAGTAGAAGCTGAAGTGGTGCTTTTCTTTGGCTGTTCGTCCTCTACTGGTGTATGTTCATCAGAGCTGAATTTAAAGAAAATTGTAGTAAGAATCAGAAAATTGTAGTAAGAATCAATAAAATATGGACCACAGAGTATAAAAATATACACTTAAAATTTTTCAGTAACAAATTGCTTGTCCAAGAACCATTCAAAGCCAGCACCAGACTGCTTTTGTAACATTACAGCTTATCGGCCAACCACCTTCATAATAACAGAATAATCATTTACATTTGCATAATGCTTTCGAGTTAACAAAATGTTATTCACACTGAAAGCAGCATGAAGGATTTATATTTTCAGAAGAAACCACAGGGCAAATGCAGGGAAATAGGAACCATAAGGAAAGATGAAAGAAACTGGAGATAAGAAGGCTGAGGGAAGACTTCATAATTTCATTCTACATGTGGAACAGACATATGGTACAGTAGCAACTGTTCTGTCTCCCCAGAGCAAGAACCTAACACACTACAGTATAGAGATTTCATCCTGTTGTAAGAGAATTCTGAAAATGAGTATTATTAACATTCTACAATAGCTTAAAAAGGGAATTTCCATATCACAGAGTCTTTTCCTCTTAACATCACATCTGGAATAATTTAGGTATTGCCTAGAAAATTATTTTTAGGGTGTCTTCCAACTCTAATTCTCTGATTTCAGGTTCTTATAAGGATATCTGTAAGTACAAGTTTCTAATAATAATGCTTTATCAATTAGTCACAAATTAGAAGTTTATCTGTGAAGCACATTGTCTCAACTCAACCTAAAGTAGACACGAAAATAGAGGAGAGGGAAGCAGCAGCTAATGAATAGCACCAAAGAGAAAAGAAACAAGGAAAAAGAAGAAGTATTAAGCCTTCAGATAGTATTGTATATAGGAAAATTAACTAAACAAAACCATACTAGCATATTCATCTTTAAAATCCCTTTGTAATGCAAAAATCTGGCATGCAATCTGTTATTGGGTTAGTTGAAGAAAAAAAATAATTCAAAATAACATAAATGCATTATTTGTTTTAACACTGAACCCTTCTATGAATAGGAAATTAGCACCCCATGAATTATAATTTAAAAAGAACAATTAGCATGCTAAAATCCACTGGCAACATGTTTTAATTCTTAGGTATGTTCCATATTTTTAAAACTTAAGGGATATAAAAGGATAAATCACAAGAAAGAAGAAATATGTGAGATGTATTTAAAGTTCCTCACTTAATTAAAAAAATTTAAAATAGGCACTCGATTTAGTAAATGTTATAAAATATTTTAAAATACATTTTTAAAAGACTTACTGTGGTTCAGGATTGTATTAGTCAGCTAGGGCTGCCATAACAAAATGCCAGAGACTGGGTGGCTTAAACAACAGAAATTTATTTTCTCACCGTTCTGGAGGTTAGAAATCCAAGATCGAGGATTGGTTCAAGATGGCGGAGCAGAAGGATGTGCTCTCACTCCCTCTTGCGAGAGCACTGGAATCACAACTAACTGCTGAACAATCATCGACAGGAAGACACTGGAACTCACCAAAAAAGATACCCCACATCCAAAGACAAAGGAGAAACCACAATGAGATGGTAGGAGGGGCGCAATCACGATAAAATCAAATCCCATAACTGCTAGGTGGGTGACTCACAAACTGGAGAATGCTTTTATACCACAGAAGTCCACCCACTGGAGTGAAGGTTCTGAGCCCCACGTCAGGCTTCCCAACCTGGGGGTCCGGCAACGGGAGGAGGAATTCCTAGAGAATCAGACTTTGAAGGCTAGCGGGATTTGATTGCAGGACTTTGAGAGGACTGGGGGAAACAGAGACTCCACTCTTGGAGGGCACACACAAAGTAGTGTGCACATCAGGACCTAGGGGAAGGAGGAGTGATCCCGTAGGAGACTGAACCAGACCTACCTGCTAGTGTTGGAGGGTCTCCTGCAGAGGCGGGGGGCAGCTGTGGCTCACTGCAGGGACAAGGACACTGGCAGCAGAAGTTCTGGGAAGTCCTCCTTGGCGTGAGCCCTCCCAGAGTCCGCCATTAGCCCCACCAGAGCCTGGGTAGGCTCCAGTGTTGGGTCGCCTCAGGCCAAACAACCAACAGGGAGAGAACCCAGCCCCACCCATCAGCAGACAAGCTGGTTAAAGTTTTACTGAGCTCTGCCCACCAAGCAACAGCCAGCTCTACCCACCACCAGTCCCTCCCATCAGGAAACTTCCACAAGCCTCTTAGATAGCCTTATCCACCAGAGGGCAGACAGCAGAGGCAAGAAGAACTACAATCCTGCAGCCTGTGGAACAAAAACCATGTTCACAGAGAGACAAGATGAAAAGGCAGAGGGCTATGTACCAGATGAAGGAACAAGATAAAACCCCAGAAAAACAACTAAATGAAGTGCAGATATGCAGCCTTCCAGAAAAAGAATTCAGAATAATGAGAGTGAAGATGATCCAGGACCTCGGAGAAAGAATGGAGGCAAAGATCGAGAAGATGCAAGAAATGTTTAACAAAGACCTAGAAGAATTAAAGAACAAACAAACAAAGATGAACAGTACAATAACTGAAATGAAAAATACAAATTCCTAGAAGGAATCAATAGCAGAATAACTGAGGCAGAAGAATGGATAAGTGATGTGGAAGACAGAATGGTGGAATTCACTGCTGTGGAACAGAATAAAGAAAAAAGAATGAAAAGAAATTAAGACAGTCTAAGAGACCTCTGGGACAACATTAAACGCAACAACATTCACATTATAGGGGTCCCAGAAGGAGAAGAGAGAGAGAAAGGACCAGAGAAAATATTTGAAGAGATTATAGTTCAAAACTTCCCTAACATGGGAAAGGAAATAGCCACCCAAGTCCAGGAAGCACAGAGAGTCCCATACAGGATAAACCCAAGGAGAAACACGCTGAGACACATAGTAATCAAATTAGCAAAAATTAAAGAAAAATTATTGAAAGCAGCAAGGGAAAAATGAAAAATAACATACAAGGGAACTCCCATAAGGTTAACAGCTGATTTCTCAACAGAAACTCTACAAGCCAGAAGGGAGTGGCCTGATATACTTAAAGGGATGCAAGGGAAGAACCTACAACCAAGATTACTCTACCTGGCAAGGATCTCATTCAGATTCGATGGAGAAATCAAAAGCTTTACAGACAAGCAAAAGTTAGGAGAATTCAGCACCACAAAACCAGCTCTACAACAAATGCTAAAGGAACTTCTCTAAGTGGGAAACACAAGAGAAGAAAAGGACCTACAAAAAGAAACCCATAACAATTAAGAAAACAGTAGTAGGAACATACATATCGATAATTCCCTTAAACATGAATGGATTAAATGCTCCAACCAAAAGACACAGGCTCGCTGAATGGATACAAAAACAAGACCCATATATATGCTGTCTACAAGAGACCCACTTCAGACCTAGGGACACATACAGACTGAAAGTGAGGGGATGGAAAAAGATATTCCATGCAAATGGAAATCAAAAGAAAGCTGGAGTAGCAATACTCATATCAGGTAAAATAGACTTTAAAATAAAGAATGTTGCAAGAGACAAGGAAGGACACTACATAATGATCAATCCAAGAAGAAGATATAACAATTATAAATATATATGCACCCAACATAGGAGCACCTCAATACATAAGGCAACTGCTAACAGCTATAAAAGAGGAAATCGACAGTAACACAATAATAGTGGGGGACTTTAACACCTCACTTACACCAATGGACAGATCATCCAAACAGAAAATTAATAAGGAAACACAAGCTTTAAATGACACAATAGACCAGATAGATTTAAGTGATATTTATAGGACATTCCATCCCAAAACAGCAGATTACACTTTCTTCTCAACTGCGCATGGAACATTCTCCAGGATAGATCACATCTTGGGTCACAAATCAAGCCTCAGTAAATTTAAGAAAACTGAAATCATATCAAGCACCTTTTCTGACCACAACGCTATGAGATTAGAAATCAATTACAGGGAAAAAAACATAAAAAACACAAACACATGGAGGCTAAACAATACGTTACTAAATAACCAAGAGATCACTGAAGAAATTAAAGAGGAAATCAAAAAATACCTAGAGACAAATGACAATGAAAACACGACAATCCAAAACCTAGGGGATGCAGCAAAAGCAGTTCTAAGAGGGAAGTTTACAGCAATACAATCCTACCTCAAGAAACAACAAACAGCTCAAATAAACAACCTAACCTTACACCTAAAGGAACTAGAGAAAGAAGAACAAACAAAACCCAAAGTTAGTAGAAGGAAAGAAATCATAAAGATCAGAGCAGAAATAAATGAAATACAAACAAAGAAGACAATAGCATAAATCAATAAAACTAAAAGCTGGTTCTTTGAGAAGATAAACAAAATTGATAAACCATTACCCAGACTCATCAAGAAAAAGAGGGAGAGGACTCAGATCAATAAAATTAGAGATGAAAAAGGAGAAGTTACAACAGACACCGCAGAAATACAAAGCATCCTAGGACACTATCACAAGCAACTCTATGCCAATAAACTGGACAACCTGGAAGAAACGGACAAATTCTTAGAAAGGTATAACCTTCCAAGACTGAACCAGGAAGAAATAGAAAATATGAACAGACCAATCACAAGTAATGAAATTGAAACTAATTAAAGATCTTCCAACAGGACTTCCCTGGTGGTACAGTGATTAGGAGTCCGCCTGCCAACGCGGGGGACACAGGTTCGAGCCCTGGTCTGGGAGGATCCCACATGCCGCGGAGCGGCTGGGCCCGCGCGCCAAAACTGCTGGGCCTGCGCTCTAGAGCCCAAGAGCTGCGGCTGCTGGGGCCCATGCACTTGGAGCCCGTGCTCCTCAGCAGGAGAGGCCACCGCGGTGAGAGGCCCGCACGCCGCGCCGGGGAGTGGCCCCTGCTCGCCACAGCTGAAGGGAGACCCGTGCGCAGCGATGGAGACCCAACGCAGCCAAAAATAAAAATATAAATAAATTAATTAATTTTAAAAAAATCTTCCAACAAACAAAAGTCCAGGACCAGATGGCTTCACAGGTGAATTCTATCAAACATTTAGAGAAGAGCTAACATCCATCCTTCTCAAACTCTTCCAAAAAATTGTAGAGGAGGGAACACTCCCAAACTCATTCTATGAGGCCACCATCACCCTGATACCAAAACCAGACAAAGATACTACAAAAAAAGAAAATTACAGACCAATATCACTCATGAATATAGATGCAAAAATCCTCAACAAAATACTAGCAAACAGAATCCAACAACACATTAAAAAGATCATACACCATGATCAAGTGGGATGTATCCCAGGGATGCAAGGATTCTTCAGTATACAGAAATCAATCAATGTGATACACCATATTAACAAATTGAAGAAGAAAAACCATGTGATCATCTCAATAGATGCAGAAAAAGCTTTTGACAAAATTCAACACCCATTTATGATAAAAAACTCTCCAGAAAGTGGGCATAAAGGGAACCTCCTTCAACATAATAAAGCCCATATATGACAAACCCACAGCAAACATCATTCTCAATGGTGAAAAGCTGAAAGCATTTCCTCGAAGATCAGGAACGAGACAAGGATGTCCACTCTCACCACTATCATTCAACATAGTTTTGGAAGTCCTAGCCATGGCAATCAGAGAAGAAAAAGAATAAAAGGAATACAAATTGGAATAGAAGAAGTAAAACTGTCACTATTTGCAGATGACATGATACTATACATAGAGAATCCTAAAGATGCCACCAGAAAACTACTAGAGCTAATCAATGAACTTGGTAAAGTTGCAGGATACAAAATTAATGCACAGAAATCTCTTGCATTCCTATACATTAATGATGAAAAATCTGAAAGAGAAATTAAGGAAACACTCCCATTTACCATGGCAACAAAAAGAATAAAATACCTGGGAATAAACCTACCTAGAGAGACAAAAGACCTGTATGCCGAAAACTATAAGACACTGGTGAAAGAAATTAAAGATGATACCAACAGATGGAGAGATATACCATGCTCTTGGATTGGAAGAATCAACATTGTGAAAATGACTATACTACCCAAAGCAATCTATAGATTCAATGCAATCCCTATCAAATTACCAATGGCATGTTTTACAGAACTAGAACAAATCATCTTAAAATTTGTATGGAGACACAAAAGACTCCGAATATCCAAAGCAGTCTTGAGGGGAAAAAACGGAGCTGGAGGAATCAGACTGCCTGACTTCAGACTATTCTACAAAGCTACAGTAATCAAGACAATATGGTACTGGCAGAAAAACAGAAATATAGATCAGTGGAACAGGACAGAAAGCCCAGACATAAACCCACACACCTATGGTCAACTAATCTATGACAAAGGAGGCAGGGATGTACAATGGAGAAAAGACAGTCTCTTCAATAAGTGGTGGTGGGAAAACTGGATAGCTCCATGTAAAAGAATGCAATTAGAACACTCCCTAACACCATATACAAAAATAAACTCAAAATGGATTAGAGACCTAAATGTAAGACCGGGCACTATAAAACTCTTAGAGGAAAACACAGGAAGAACACTCTTTGAGATAAATTGCAGCAAGATCTTTTTTGTTCCACCTCCTAGAGTAATGCAAATAAAAACAAAAATAAACAAATGGGACCTAATGAAACTTCAAAGCTTTTGCACAGCAAAGGAAACCATAAACAAGACCAAAAGACAACCCTCAGAATGGGAGAAAATATTTGCAAATGAAGCAACTGACCAAGAATTAATCTCCAAAATGTACAAGCAGCTCATGATGCAGCTCAATATCAAAAAAAAACAACCCAATCCAAAAATGGGCAGAAGACCTAAAAAGACATTTCTCCAAAGAAGATATACAGATTGCCAACAGACGCATGAAAGAATGCTCAACATCATTAATCATTAGAGAAATGCAAATCAAAACTACAATGAGATATCATCTCACACTGGTCAGAATGGCCATCATAAAAAAATCTACAAACAATAAATGCTGGAGAGGGTGTGGAGAAAAGGGAACCCTCTTGTACTGTTGGTGGGAATGTAAATTGATACAGCCACTATGGAGAACGGTATGGAGGTTCCTTAAAAAACTAAAAATAGAATTACCATATGACCCAGCAATCCCACTACTGGGCATATACCCAGAGAAAACCGTAATTCAAAAAGACACATGCACCCAATGTTCATTGCAGCAGTATTTACAATAGCCAGGACATGGAAGCAACCTAAATGCCCATTGACAGACGAATGGATAAAGAAGATGTGGTACATATATACAATGGAATATTACTCAGCCATAAAAAGGAACGAAATTGAGTCATCTGTAGAGATGTGGATGGATCTAGAGACTGTCATACAGAGTGAAGTAAGTCAGAAAGAGAAAAACAAATATTGTATATTAACGCATGTATGTGGAACCTAGAAAAATGGTACAGATGAACCAGTTTGCAGAGCAGAAATTGAGACACTGATGTACCGAACAAACGTGTGGACACCAAGGGGGGAAAGTGGCGGGGGGTGGTGGTGGTGGTGGGATGAATTGGGAGATTGGGATTGACATATATACACTAATATGTATAAAATGGATAGCTAATAAGAACCTGCTGTTTAAAAAAATAAATAAAATTAAATTAAATTAAAAAAAAAAAGAAATGCAAGATCAAGGTGACATCAGTGTTGGTTTCTGGTGAGACCTCTCTTCCTGGCTTGTAGACGGCCACCTTCTTGCTGTGTCCTCACGTGGCCTCTTCTATGTGTCCTCTGTGCTCAGGTCAGGGGAGGGAGGGAGTGGGGAGAGAGGGAGAGAGGAAGAGTAGAGGGAGAGAGGAGGATAAGGGGGAGATAGAAGGAGAGAGAGAGACAGAGAGATACTGATTGACTGAGATCTCTTGTGTCTCTTCCTCTTATAAGGACACCAGTCCTACTGAATTAGGGCCTCATCCTTATGAGCTTATTTAACCTTAATTACCTCCTTAAAAGCCCTATTGCCAATTACAGTCACTTCAAGGGTTAGGGCTTCAACATATGAATTTTGGGGGCACACAATTCAGTCTAAAGCAAGGATTCTTGGCAGAAAATCCTCATACTTCAGGAGCTCCCAATTCTCTAATCCTATCTCACTTAATTTTCCAGAAGATATAGGCATGTAAATTATAACTCAATAGGTGAATTCTAGAAAAAAGGGGAAAGCTAGAATGAACGCTGTGCTATGGATTGGAATTTGAGGCACTGGTGTGAACTCATGGATTTCAATAGGTAGAAATGTTATGAAATATAAATTTAAATATAGAAATAAAAAAATTTTAAAATAGCTGAATTCCATTCTCTCTCTCTATATATATATATATAAATTTTATATATATTCAAATTCAACAAGTCCAGTTATTCTATTCTCCCTTTATGTTTTAAACTTTAAATTAATAAAAACTTGGTATAAATGTAAACTTAACACTTAGGGTCTGATGTTCTGATAGTACTATCAAATGGTACAGACTACAGACAGCCTGAACAGCCAGGCTAGAAATGCAGCCTGGGAGGCTGTCAAGCGCATCCCTTCTGCCGCATGCATGACAGAGCTCCTAATTGCTCATTTCATCTTCTGCAATATGTGACAGAAACAGTTTTGCATTTGGAAATAACTTCATTTGTTTATGCATATTTATGAAAGGAAAAAGAAGTCTGTTCCAATTTGGTTAAAACTTTAGTTTTCAGAAACCGAGGAACTAGTAAAGACAATTTTTAAAAATGAAGCACTACTGATTGGCAGCTTTAGATTTCTTGATTTAAAACCTAACTAAACTGATTACATTTTAGGCATTCTTTCAATGATGAAGAGGTTCTTGGTGAAAAGTTTGGGAACTATTTGGTGCTTAGTAGAAATATTTTGAATTAATGTATGTACCAGTATTGCCATTTCTTTACTAAATTCAAAAATTTTCTGTCAAGTAAATATTTCAATTTTGAAAAAAAATGAAGCACTACAAGAAGTAGAAAATAAAGGGAGCTCTGAAAAGTTCTATGTGACAGAAGTTGTATTCAATGAGATTCAGGGTTTGTTTTCTTTGTTTTTCCTTTAGTTCCTTTTTGGAAAAGGAGTACATTGTCTATCTGCTCTTTGGAGGACACTAAATTTTTTTTGTTTTATTATAATGTTTGTCACTTCTTCTGTCATTTCTTCTGTTTAGTATTTGCTATTACTCATAAACTGAAAAAAAGAAAAGGAGAAGACTAACAGAGGCTCAATTCTCCAAAGTTTAGCTGCTTATGTCTCTGTTTATTTTTTAATCCTTACAAAATAAATATATTTGGTCTCATTGCTTAAATAAATTATTTTTTACTTCTTTATTCAGGGGAAAAGGTATTATAACTATGCAGATTTGGACTCAGAGGGTCGCCCAGTTCCAGAAGCAGATAATCTAAAAGTAAACATACAAATAACAGCCCTTGGAATATATAAGTATAGGGGCCAGTGATGCCTGCCAGACTGTAAAGACACACAGTCCTTGTGGTGTAGGGCCTAAAATTAAGGCCCAATATTATGTACTGCCTTGACATCTGGGGAAACCAGTAGGGCCTCCAATGGCCTAACTGCAAATTCCCCTTCCCACTCTGCTCCGGCAGAAAAGGTCCCCTAGCCAAACAACCCTCTTTATCAAAGGGACAGGTGCAGTTCCAGATTATCCCTGCACAGTGGATTTTATGTGCCCAGTGTCAGGTGTCCTATGTTCAGCTGCCCCATAACCCTAGGGAGGGATTACCTCTCTCACCAACAGGGTGAATAGGAGACCATTAAAACAGTCCCTGCTGCTACCTGGTTTCATCTGGACTCAAGATGAATTATGTTCTACATGCACAAATGCAAATTTCATCCAAGCTGTTCTTACACCTTTTGGTTAGGATTCTAAAATAACCTGTTTGGTTTTTGATTGACACAGATTGCGGGTGACCTTTCTGAAACATATAACTTGGAGAGGTAGGTCTCCAATATAACTCAGGACTATTTTTACTGTTCCTGCTCCCAGGTATGAAACCCTAATAGCTAAAACATAATGTGTATTATGTTCCAGGCACTAAATCATTACAACAACCCTAAAAATGTCAGCACTATTTTTATCCCCGTTTTTACAGGTGAAGAAATGTACCTTGGAGAGGTTAAGTAA
The DNA here is from genome assembly GCF_028021215.1 of Eschrichtius robustus. Taxonomy (NCBI): domain Eukaryota; kingdom Metazoa; phylum Chordata; class Mammalia; order Artiodactyla; family Eschrichtiidae; genus Eschrichtius; species Eschrichtius robustus. The sequence continues at coordinate 105,946,398 of NC_090845.1, forward strand.
TTTGCCCAATGTTTTGACTTCTTTAAATTAACATTTGTTAAGTGGAGCACAGGGTGCCAGATGGTGAGCCAAAGTTCAACAACAGACCACAAGAGAAATTGAAATAGAGTAGTTTATTACTCACAGGTCCGGTAGGAAGTATCCAGCACACCTCGAGGGGTTACATGGGGAGGTCAAGATAGGGTGCAGAGAGTGACAGGACCTGGGGCACATGCCTTTATTATGGTCTGTGGGTGGAGTGCTTTGGGGTTCCCAGGCTAGGGCCATTTTGGTCATTTTAAACCAAAAGAGCGGGGGTTTTGGTAAGCCCCACGAGGGTCTTCTCTAAGGGGGCCATACAGCATACCGGCACTGGGAGGCAGGGGAGACTGCAGATCACAGGGGCTGTTAGGGAAGTCATATCAGGAACTTACATTTGCTTGTGATTTTACGGGTTGCTATCTAGGGCATGTGCTTACAGGAGGGGGCTAGTCCCTGCAAACAGAATGGATGTTGAGGCAGCAATACCACAGTGTAGCTCAGGTAAACTCTCGACACCCAAAGTTATACAGGTATTAAGTAGCAAAGCAGGGCTTCAAACTCAGGCAGTCTGAATCCAGCCACTATCTTCCTCCTAACTATGCTTTATTACCTCCCACTGCTGGAAGAAAAAGAATCATCAAGACATCTCCCAACTGTTGTAATTTCAACCTGCCCCTCAATGCCTGTAATGTTTGTAAATTTCTCATTTTTAACACATTCAAGGCACTTGGGAGGTATGAATACTTACACAGCAATAATTAGAACTTTTCCTTCTTAAACTATTTTTCCGCTCCAATACTCACTTTCATTAGAGGAAAATTGATCTCACCCTCCCCTCATTCCTCAAGGTCAAGATTGAGACCATTTCACAAGACCTTTCTCAAGGTAGCCCCATTTGCAGTTACGCACATCGCTTTTCCTACATTCATCCAATCCTGTCGTGGGGGAAGGTTTTCTCTTCTCCAGTTTAAACTCTTAATCTCAACCTTTCCCAACTCCCTACAAAGAATTTCCACTTACACATCCTGTTATCATCTCAAACCAATCTGTTCAATCATTCAACACACAACGGTTGAGCTCTTACTAAGTGCTAGGCACTGCGAATTTTGTGATGAGTAAAATCGGGCTCCTTTCCACGAACTCAGTCTAACGGAGAATAAAAACTTGCTCACAAATGATAACACAAAGTAAATAGGTCTGGGACCCTTGGCCATGCCTTCTGCCAGACCAGAGGTGAAAGCGGGTGGAGGGGTCAGAGCACGGTATGAAGGGGCCCAAGGATGAGTGAGAATTAAGGGAGAAAAAGGGCAAATAAGGAGCTGTCGTGGACTGAAGAAAAAGATAGAAATGGGCGCAAAGACGGTAGAAAATGCTTAATTGGGACAGTTCAGAAGCGGGATGAGAGATGAAGCGGACTCTGAAGGCAGGTGGGCTCCTCAGAGCGAAGGTGCAGCCGCATCACTCACCTCCTCCCGGTCCAGGAGGCTGGGTCCCGGCTCGTCGCTCCCGCAGCGGCGCGAGTGGCGACAGCGCTCAGCGGACGAGGACGCAGAAGCGGAAGGGGCGCACCGAGGTGCCGAGGGACGCTCTCGCGAACGACACCGCAAGCCAGGGCCGCAGAGCTGGTTTCGGGAGCCTCGGCTGAGGCCACCCAGCTGATGGCCGAGGCCATTCCGGTCCCCGGGCCGAGAGCAAGAGTGCGAACGAGAGCGGCCGCCCCGCGGGCTCGGGGCTCTTCGACGAACTGCGACGCTTCCCACTCCGGGCTGCGCGAGCGAGACACCCGAGCCATTGTTGCCGCGAAAGAGGTAACACTCTCAAGAGCCCGGGAAGATCTCGGTCTCTTCGGCTCCCAGAACGCGCCGCTGCGCAACCCTCCCCTGCCCAACCAAAGCTGAGGAAACCGTTCCGGGTACGCCGGCAAAATCCTTCCCCAGGCCTACGTGGCCTCCCGCCGACGTGAAAGGGGTGTGTGCATCCGTGTAAATAAGCCGCCGCTGCGATCGGTTCCGCTCATCCTTCCGGTTCCGCAGGAGGCGCGCCAGGTCCAAGTTGGATCGGAGACCGTGTCTTTCTCAGCCTCGTACTTGAAATGACCGAAAGGAAGGATGACAGACCACAAGATACATTTCACTGAGTGGCCGTATCACCAACACAGTCAATTCTGCTTGTGTTTCAGGTGCCTTCTGTGCGTGTGTGTTACATATTCTATACTATTGGGTGCTTACTGTTTCTCGTGTGTGTATGTATGTACATACGTACATATACATAATATCAATATATGCACAGATGTGGGCGTCTATGTACATGTAGAATATATAGGAATGGCTCAAATCGAATTACATATTTTTTTCTGAGTCTATTCTGATTTCAAATAAAAATCTAAGTGGGACGAGAAGAAAAAGCACCAAGTATTCAAAGTATTTCCTATGCAGCTGACAGTGTTTTTATTTTAGTGTTGTCAGATTTAGCAAAAAGAAAAAAAAATACAGTAGGTTCGCTTACATTTGAATTTCAGCTAAACAATGAATAATGTTTTAGTATAAGTACGTCCCATACAATAATAATGTACTATTAACTATTTTCTACTAAAGATGAGGAGATAGCCAATATTATATCTCCTCTCTCCTCTCCCACCACCTCTAAAATTTATTCCTTATATTCTAAGGCTTTTCACTTGCTGTTAGAGAAAATGGATTGGGAAGCAGCCCCTGATATCTGGAAGCTGGCTAGCGCTCAGGCCATGTTCTTCTGTTGAACATAAACTCACAGAACACCAATCTAAGACAAGGTCACTAGGTGACTGACAACGTGAGACGAAATAAGACCACTTCATAATTTTGTCTAAGCACAGACAAAAAAAAAAGTCACTGTGCCACCCAGAAAACACCAAACACCCCCTCTCTTGGCCAAAATGGGTGACTGCTACTTTATCAATTACAGCTTTATCTTTGCCCTAGTCTGCCCTCCCTATATATGAGGTTATTGAGATGCCCAATCATACAATTGCCCCTGCTTTCTGACAGCATCTGATTTAGAGCGAACTGCCACTTCCTTAGACCCTCCCGTAAATCACTCAAATACTATAGTAGGTTCTTTCTAGCATTCTCTTACTGAAACACCCCATGGTTCCCTATGGTGTTCATTCTGCCTGCCTGCAAAGAATAATAAACCCAACTTGTCAGCTATGAGTAAGTTCCTGATGGTCTTTGGTTGAAGGGCATTGACATGTTCCACTGCCTAGAGTGCTCTTCCCAAGATATTTGCATGGCTCTTTCCCTTAGTTCATTCCGTTCTTTGCTCACCCATCATCTTTTCAGAGAGGTTGTCCCTGACCACACTATTTACAATAGCACCCTCATTATTCTCTCTCCCTTTATGCTATTTATTTTTCTTCATAGCACTCATTACTATCTGATATTATGTTATATATTTAGATAATATGTTTACTGTATGTCTCTCCCATTAGAATCTAAGTTTCATGAAGACTGCGACTTCATCTTGATGATGATTGTATCCACAGTGTGTAGAGCATTGCCTGGCACAGAGTAGGTACTAAGTGATATGTATTTAATGAACAAATGAATGAATGGATTTTTATTGTGTCAGGGCTTATAATAGTTTCATTCTATCACATATTCATAACCTTGTTGTTTGGTCTTAGTCCTCCATTTACATAGACTGGCGCACTGCAAAATGTCCATTCTTAATTCTTCATTTTGACTCATTTCTTATCAGATTTGATTTCATATTGCCAAGTAATTTTTCACAAAGGACACATTTGTAGTATATTCTCTCAACTTTTTTCATATTAGAAATAAGCTACCTGTTGCTTTTGGGGGGTAGATTGTATTATTGTCGGCAATATCCACTTCCTCTTTCTCAGTAGGAGGGTTATATATCCTTATCCAATTGACTTTAGAAGGTTTTAAGAAGAAAAGGAGAATCAGCCGTATCAAACAAGTCACTTAAAGAGAGAATTGTTGGGATAAAGCAGAAAAGGGGAGAGTGATGAAAAAGCAAACATATATTTAGCACTTACTGGGTTCCAGACACTCATTCATTCAATATTAAGTAACCATATCTGTCTATCATCTACCATCAAGGCAGGCTTCACAAACATGTTAGTATTTGAGTTGTGTCTTTCTTGAAGACCAGGCACTTGCCAAACAACAGGAGAGGCACAGTGTGAATACAAAAGGAATGGTTATTACAGGCTCAGGGTTCCAGGCACAGACATGAAAGCAGTAAACAGCATGTCATATTTTGGAAACTGTAAGCAGTTTGACACTATCGGTAGTTAACTCATTTAATCCTCAAAACAACTCTATGGGAAGGTATTATTATGTCTATTTTACAGATGAAGAATCAGGCTCAAGGTCACACAGCTAAGTGGGAGTACCAGAATCCCAACCCACTCACATCTGCCCAAGTCTTTGTTTTTTCCACTATACCTTACTGTGGTTTCTTTTTATACTTGTGTAGTGACCTTACTAAATCTGTGTAGCTAAGCATAACTCAGTGGAAGGGCTCTAGGACTGAATGAATGCCGTTTTTTATCTTTTTAAAAATTTATTTATTTATTTATTTATTTTTGGCTGCGTTGGGTCTTCGTTGCTGCACGTGGGCTTGCTCTAGTTGCGGCGAACCGGGGCTACTCTTCGTTGCGGTGCGCGGACTTCTCATTGCGGTGGCTTCTCTTGTTGTGGAGCATGGGCTCTAGGCACGTGAGCATCAGTAGTTGTGGCACGCGGGCTCAGTAGTTGTGGCTCGCGGGCTCTGGAGTGCAGGCTCAGTAGTTGTGACGCACAGGCTTAGTTGCTCCGTGGCACGTGGGATCTTCCCGGACCTGGGCTCGAACCCATGTCCCCTACATTGGCAGGCAGATTCTTAACCACTGCGCCACCAGGGAAGTCCCGGTTTTTTATCTTTTATCATCATCAATTAATATATATTAAGCATCCACAAGATTCTTGACATTTTAACACAGGAGAGGACAGTTGCTGGCCTCATGGAATTCATAATCAAGTTCAAAAAAGGCAAAGGCAAGCAAACACTGACACATGGTTATAAAACCTGATTCCATTATCAGCCAATCAAAAATCTTTTTAGAATGTGAAACAATTGATACCTCCAAATCCATTTGATAAAGGTTCTTGTCTTTAAAAGCTACTACGTTGTTTGAAGTAGGGTTAAGCCTGCAGATGAAAAGAAAGTGAAAGGTGAAATAACTTGTTGAGAAACAGAAAATTAATGAAACTTTCCAAAGACCTTGTCCCAAAAGCAGCTGTTAAGGCCACTCAGATTTCTTGGTCTGCTCTGCTTTTCCTACCAAAATATTCCTTTCCTGATCATTGGATCCCCTTTAATTATAGGTAACTTTTTTCTTTTTAAATTCTTTTTTTTTATTTGAAGTATAGTTGATTTACAATATTGTGTTAGTTTCAAGTGTACAACAAAGTGATTCAGTTATATATATATATATATATATATATATATATATATATATATATTAATTTTTTCAGATTATTTTCCATTATAGGTTATTATAAGATATTGAGTATTGTTCCCTGTGTTATACAGGAAATCCTTGTTGCTTATCTATTTTATACATGGTAGTGTGCATCTGTTAATCCCATACTCCCAGTTTGTCCCTCCCCCTCTCCCTCTACCCTTTGGTAACCATGAGTTTGTTTTCTATGTCTGTGAGTCTGTTTCTGTTTTGTATATAGATTCATCTGTATTATTTTTAGATTCCATCCATATATAAGTGATATCATATAGTATTTGTCTTTGATTTATTTCACTAAGCATAATACCCTCTAGGTCCCTCCATGTTGCTGCAAATGGCAATATTTCCTTCTTTCTTATGGCTGAGTAATAATATTCCATTGTATATATATACCACATCTCTAAGCCAATCATCTGTTGATGGGCACTTGGGTTGTTTCCATGTCTTGGCTTTTGTAAATAGTGCTGCTATGAACATTGGGGTGTGTGTGTCTTTTTGAATTAGAGTTTTTGTTTTTTTCCTGATATATACCCAGGAGTGGAATTGCTGGATCACATAGTAGTTCTATTTTTAGTTTTTTAAGGAACCTCCATACTGTTTTCCATAGTGGCTGCATCAATTTACGTTCTCACCAACAGTGTACGAGGATTCCCTTTTCTCCACACTTTCTCCAGCATTTATTATTTGTAGACTTTTTGATGACAGCCATCCTGACTGGTGTGAGGTGTTATCTCATTGTGGTTTTGATTTGCGTTTCTCTAATAATTAGTGATGTTGAGCATCTTTTTTTGTGCCTATTGGCCATCTGTATGTCTTCTTTGGAAAAATGTCTATTTAGGTGTTCTGCCCATGTTTTTGATTGGGTTGTTTGTTTTTTGGCTATTGAGTTGTATGAGTTGTTTTTATATTTTGGATATTAACTCCTTGTCAGTTGCATTGTTTGAAAATATTTTCTCCCATTCTTTTAGTTTTGTTGATGGTTTCCTTTGCTGTGCATAAGCTTTTAAGTTTGATTAGGTCCCATTTGTTTATTTTTGCTTTTATTTCTTTTGCCTTGGGAGACTGAGCTAAGAAAATATTGCTACGATTTATGTCAAAGAATGTTTCACCTATGTTCCTTTCTAGGAGTTTTATGGTGTCATGTCTTACATTTAGGTTTTTTAACTATTTTGAGTTTTTGTATATGGTGTGAGGGAGTATTCTAACTTCACTGATTTACATGTAGCTGTCCAGCTTTCCCAACACCACTTGTTGAAGAGACTGTCTTTTCTCCATTGTATATTCTTGCCTCTTTTGTCATAGATTAATTGACCTTAGGTGCATGGGTTATAGGTAGCTTTTAAATTTTAGCTTAGTTTTTGCTGAGTTAGGGGCTGAGCGACATGGACAGAAGGGAAGAGACGGTTTCCTGCACTTCGAAGTAATAGGCCTTCATCATACCTCAGTTGTGGCTCCACACTTTTAAAGCCCTTTCAGGAAAGGGACAAAGGGAAGGCAATTCTGTTGGGGGCCTTGGCGCTGTTGGTGCTGGTGCAAAAGAAAATGTATTGCATCTTACAATTTACTGAGAGGTAACCAACACACATTTGATATCAAGAGTGGCAGCTACTGCCACTGTGATCTGTATTTCAAAGAAATGTCTCATTTTAGTTTTAGTCAACTAAGCTACTGAAAGATAAATAGATCCTAAACTTTCAAAATGTACTTTGTCTTATTTCCTAAATTTTTTTTTTTGCTACTAAATTTTGGGGGAGGATGACTCAGAAAAATGGTCATTAATCTGCTAACTAGTTTTGTTAAGTGCTCAGTTACCAGGAAAATACTACCATCTGTCTTAGTTTCTTTTACAACAGCACACTCCTATTTTCCATGAAATGTTTTTATATTAGACAATAAAACTTTCATAATTTTAAGGCATAATCAAAAACTAATAATGCAGTAATTCCCACATAGATTGTTTTCCCACAGTACCAAACCTTGGAGAAATGCCTAAGGAATTTCATTTGGATTTCTTATCTCCATGTGAAAATACAGCTGTATTACACTACTTTGATGTTATGCTATGTGGCTTTACTTTATTGAGGAGAATGTAGAATAGATGAGAGATCGATAGATGATGACATCTTTGTCTGATTTTATGTTGAAGAAAATTAGAGATAGTTAGTAGATCTGTTTTTATTCTGGAATATCCTGGTGGACATTCCAACTGAATGGTAAATAAGTGCCAATTCAAGTTTTCGGAAACTGATGCAATATTATCCTATACATATTTTTAGAAAAGAAAATGAAGGTAGTAAATGGCTCTAATTGTTGAAGAAAATGCTGCTATTTTGTTCTTTAGTTGAATATGATCAATAACCAGCCTAAAGGGAAATATTTTGCTCTCCAAACACCCATCCCATTGCTTCATTCATCGTGGTACTCAGTCGGAAGTGTATTACCAGAAGAGTTTTTAAAATTACCACAACTCATTCATATATTCATTCACTAAACAATTATTGAACACCTACTATGTTCAGACAGTAAAGCCCTCTGAGGAGGAAATGCTATGTAAATAAAAATAATAAATTAACAATGCAAGTGTTAATATTATTTATCTTTCAAGATGCAGCTCAAATTCAGTTTGCTACTCCTTTCTCTGTGTTCTGCACCTTAAAAATATTTTGTCGATGTTTGAGTACCTATCTACTGAGCTCTTTGAAAAGGTAGAGACCTTGGTTTATTCATTTTTGTATTCCACAGAACCTAACATAAGATTTGGTACAGATCAAACAGGTGGTCAGAAAACGATAGGTGAAATGAAGGAATTAACATAGTGTTGCATCATTTAGTATTCAGTTAAGAAGATAGTACTTGTCCAAAAACTGAATTTATTTCTCCAAAGTAGATATTATAATGCAGTTGTTATCGTGTTATCCTAGAACTTGGATTATCATAAATCATAATGAGTCGATACATTGTTTGATTATATTTATTCTGATTATATTTCAAGGTGGTTTATCATCTAACAAACAGGCTATTAAATAGAGCAGTTTCAAACTTTCAAAAGAAATGAAACCCGTCTAGTCTCTCAAAGTTTTTACTCCCTAGAAGCTTACACGGAACGTAGATGAAAGCGACTAGCTTCCCTCGCATCCCAACCGTTTGTGACCGCATTACCCCGTCTTTCCCTTTCCTTTTTCCCACCCTTTCGCCCTCCGGAAGGGGCCGAGCTCTCCCGGTACTTCCCAGTCTTCCTCCGCCCCCTGCGGAAGGAGCCGAAGGCGGAGTGGGGCGCCGAAGCGGGGCGGCCTAGCGCTCGGACCCCTCCGGAAAGAGCCGAGCCGCACTCGGAAGAGGAGGGCGCCTTTGCCTTCGGCGCCTGGCCCCCGCGCGGTGCCCTCTGTCGGCGGCTTGGGGCAGCTGTGGCAGCGGTGGCGGCGGGAGGCGGTAGCCGCGTCGACGTCGACCAAGACTGGAGCGACGTTTAAAGAAGGAGCCGAGTCGCCGCGGAGTCCGGCTTCTGGTTGTTGGAGGACTCCCACCCTTCCGCGCGGCCCGACGACGAGAAGCTGCGGCGCCGGGAAGCAGGTGAGGAGCCGGCCGCGACCCGGGAGGGGGCGAGGGATCGCGCCTGCTTCCTCCGTCCCTGGGCCGCGCCTGCCTTCGCTTTCTCCTCACTTGAACCAGGAAGCGGCGGAGACGGAGTCTCCGCTCCTCCGGCCCTTTCTTTGTGTGGGCCCGGGAGCGAAGGAGGGGACGAACCGGGAGGGCCGCGGCGCGGTCCCCTCCGCCGTCAGGGGCCGAGGGGCTGCCGGCGCCCGGGGTAGGCCCGGAGCGTGGGGAGCCCACCGCGGAGAACCACTCGGCGTTTTCCTCGCCCCTCTGCCTGCCTTTTTGCGCCTCTTTTCCCCTCCTAGCCCTTACTTTGATTTAGAGCTTTTCGGCCTGGCCCATCCTCCCCTTCCGTCCCCTTCCCAGGGCATAACAATGCCGCCTGCTTGGCCTCATCCCCTCCCAACACCCCACCCTCCGGTTCGCCACCTTCTACTTTCCCCGGCTCGCCTCGCCTTACTACCCCCGCCCTGACTGTGCTGGCTGGACCTCCATCTGTATTTGCGTGAAGCTGCTTTTCCGCGTGAATCGGGGTTAAAAACCTCGGTTGCAGCCGGCCGGGTGCGAATGGGAAGAGGGGGTGGAGGGAGGAAGATGGGGTTCAGCTGCCGCAGGGAGCCGCGTGTCGGTTGTTTCAGTCTCGCGGGTGATGTTTCTCTTTTCCACTTTCACCTGCCCTCGGTCAAGGATTTGTCTCACAGGAATGAGGAACGGCTTTTCCACAGTCGGGTCGCAAATCTTGGTTGGGGTGGGTTCAGACCGATTTGTGCTGTTCCTGGATCCACCTTAACAGGGAAGAGGAGGAAACCTAAACAACAAAATGAAACCAAGTCCCGGTGTCACCTGGACACGTACCTTTAAATAATTCCCCCATTGGGAACACCCATTTGCAAATGACAAAAATAGTGGGACCATATTCAGAAAACCTATCTATCCACTGAAAAGGGACTTGTGTCGAAATCCCCATATTTCGGAAGCCCAGGTTGCTGGCTCGCTGTCCAAAGGTCACCCTTTCTGATGAATGCCTTTATGGTAACCTGGAATTCCTTGGTACCGTTAACAAGCAATGCCTTATAACATGATGTTTTAAATCCTTGATTTCTAGACTTTTCTCCTATTTTTTGTTTTTAAGCTATTATTTTGAAAAATTTAGAAGATATTTGAGACGCCCTGTCTTCCACGTGTATATAACTTAAGAACTGTGACAGTGGTACTATTTTGGTAACTCTAAAGAGAAAGAATATTAGCAATAAAAAGTGTTTCTTTACCAAAAGTACTTATCAACTAATTTTCCCCCCGCTTATCTATTTTATTTTATTTTATTATTTTTTAACATCTTTATTGGAGTATAATTGCTTTACAATGTTTAGTTTCTGCTGTACAGCAAAGTGAATCAGCTATACATATACATATGTTCCCATATCTCCTCCCTCTTGTGTCTCCCTCCCATCCTCCCTATCCCACCCCTCTAGTTGGTCACAAAGCACCGAGCTGATCTCCCTGTGCTATGCAGCTGCTTCCCACTAGCTATCTATTTTACATTTGGTAGTGTATATATGTCCATGCCACTCTCTCACTTCGTCCCAGCTTAACCTTCCCTCTCCCCGTGTCCTCAAGTCCATTCTCTACGTCTGCGTCTTTATTCCTGTCCTGCCCCTAGGTTCGTCAGAACCTTTTTTTTTTTTTTAGATTCCATATATATGTGTTACCATACGGTATTTGTTTTTCCCGTTCTGACTTACTTCACTCAGTATGACAGACTCTAGGTCCATCCACCTCACTACAAATAAGTCAATTTGTTTCTTTTTATGGCTGAGTAATATTCCATTGTATATATGTGCCACATCTTCTGTATCCATTCATCTGTCGATGGACACTTAGGTTGCTTCCATGTCCTGGCTATTGTAAATAGAGCTGCAATGAACATTGTGGTACATGACTCTTTTTGAATTATGGTTTTCTCAGGTCAACTAATTTTTAATTATATATACATGTATTTATTTATTTATCTATTTATTTATTTAAAATCCGTGTCATTGTTACTGGATATATCTTCTGCAAAGTGCCAAAAATTGTTTTGGGGGTGGTACACAGCAATACTATTTATTGACAGTCCCCCTCCCCTTTTTTCTAGAGTGATGTCTGCTCTGTTCCAGTAAGTTTATATCTTCATTTTCAGTAGTTCATTTGGTGTGAAGAAAGTTCTCATATCAATGCTCATGATTCTTTACCAACAAAATTAAATGTTTCGTGTTTTCATGCAAATGAGCTTTAAGAAATGGTAAACTTTTCTTTTCCTTTGTTTTATTTTTTCACAACAGCATCTGTTGACTTCATTTGGCACTCTGTTTAACATTCCGCCTCTGGAGATTGTAAGGGTAGGCAGGTGAGGGGAAGTGGCAAGGGGAAGAAGAAAGAGGAGAGGGTAAGAAAGGTGTTTCATAGTTTATCCAGATGAGGCATCCCAATCAAAATAAGAATAGAAAAATAATAGAGGTAATAATTGCCAGTGTTTATAAATGCTGATTTAGTCACTGGCTGCAGGGAATAGCTGTTGAATATGTTCTTAAAGATAAGTTAAAATTTAGGAAGACTACATATTTTGGACTCAGTGTTGCACACACCAAGCTTTTCTGACATTCAAAACATTCATTTACAGGTGAAATAACTTTTATGTGTTCATGATAAGATTTTTCTTAAAGTTTTAAGACAGTTAAAAATTAACTCTTCCCCCTAAATGTCTTTCTTATTTTCCAATCATATTTTAAAGAGCAGAAAGACAATGTTGGCTTCTTAATCACAAACAACCTCTCGGTTGGGGGAGCATGAAAGTGTCCCTTGAGAAAAATTGCTGAACCCCATGCAGTGCAAGTTTTTCTTTCATAGAGTCAGGTGGCAGAGTCCGTATGGTACAACCAAGTCTTTCTATGTAAGGATTCTGTTCCCCTTTCAGTCACTGGCTCATTGCAGCAACATCCTCTTGGAAGCCAATCTTGTTCACTTAGAATCACTCTTTGAAACGCTTCACAATCTCAAAGAGAATCAGTTTTGTTTTTTTTTTAAAGAGAATCAGCCAGTTTTTTCTTTTTAAAAAAGTAAACTCTGTATTGAAATGTAAGTTACATACAGAAACGTGCCCAAATCGTGAGTTTGTAGTTTGATATATTTTTACAAAGTGAACACACCTGTATAACCAGAAAACAGAGCAAGGAGCAGAGCATCACCTGAACTCCACAAAGCTTCCTCTGTCACTTCTGTCCCTGTCCCCGAAAGGGCAACCACTATGTGGACTTCTAACACCAGGGATTAATTTTGTCTGTTTTTGAACTTTATATAAATGGGATAATATAGTATAAAAACTTACGTCTCCAGCTTCCTTCAAGCAATATTCTGTTTGTAAGACTCAACCAAGAACAACAGAATTTTGAGGCTAAGTTACATGAGCGGTGATGTCTGGTCTATAATTGTTTTTTTGGGGTGTTTTTTGCCTGATTTTGACAAGTATTTATGAAAAGCCAAAACCAAAACTCTCAGCCTTTATTGGTGGAAGTTTAGCAAACTAGTGCAGATAATCTTGGATGGAATACTTGGAGGAAGTAGAAACCACCACGTCAAATTACTTCAGAAACATTCAAAAGGCCAGGTCCAAGAGAATAACGGAAAGCACTCACACAATTTCAAGTTTGACACGGTGTATTCCTAGTCATGGCAATACAGTGACTCCCTGATTTAAAAACTTTGCAAAATTCTTCTGAGCTTCTTAAATTCCCTGCAACTTAGAGATACTATATAAATATTCACAGGATTTTCCAAAGCAAAAATTGCTGCTTTTCTTGGCTCCTGACAAGCAAACCAGCAAGAGAGACTCTACTAGAACAAGATGCAAAGCACAATCATACTGAATTTGAACATCAGTTTTAAAACCGATTCTTTATAATTTCTGGAGCTAGTAATCAGAGAGGCAGCATATTAATGAGACTATGCCAGATAGTTTAGCTCTTCCACTTGGAATTTGCTTCTGCTTTTAAAAATAAAAATAACCTGTAATACAAAAAAAAAATTAACTCTTAACTCTTCTTGAGGAGAAAATCCAAAATTGGAACTAAGAAAATTAATTTTAGTCTTTAAAAATAGCTTAGTGGTGATGCACGTATCTAAGATTCAAAGGAAGAGATTAATGTTCAAATCTGTAGATCAATTTAAAACTTGCTTGTCTCTTCTCAGGGGAAGGTCATGAGATTTGACATGTGGTCCAAAAACCAGCCTGTAAGAATAGTTTATATAAAAACCAAAAAGTTGTGCCAAACTTTGGGTAAAACTCCAATAAACTAGTTAATGATGCTGTAGCTGAAATTCTGAATGATGACGTGCTTTTGTCTTTCTTTCCTAATCTCCCATCCTCCCCCTCCCTTTCTCTTACAGGCATGGAGAGTAGAAAACTGATTTCTGCTACAGACATTCAATACTCTGGCAGTCTGCTGAACTCCTTGAATGAGCAACGCGGCCATGGACTCTTCTGTGATGTTACCGTTATTGTGGAAGACCGAAAATTCCGAGCCCACAGGAACATCCTTTCAGCTTCTAGTACTTACTTCCATCAGCTCTTCTCAGTTGCTGGGCAAGTTGTTGAACTGAGCTTTATAAGAGCAGAGATCTTTGCAGAAATTCTCAATTATATCTATAGTTCTAAAATTGTTCGTGTTAGATCAGATTTACTTGATGAGTTAATTAAATCAGGGCAGTTATTAGGAGTTAAATTTATAGCAGAGCTTGGTGTCCCGTTGTCACAGGTTAAAAGCATCTCAGGTACAGCTCAGGATGGTAATGCAGAAACCTTACCTCCTGGTTCTAGTGACAAGAACCTTGAAATACAAAAATCAAAAGATGAAGCCCAAGAAAATGGGGCCACTATAATGCCAATTATAACAGAGTCTTTTTCCTTATCTGCTGAAGATTATGAGATGAAAAAGATCATTGTTACCGATTCAGATGATGACGACGATGACGTCATTTTCTGCTCTGAGATTCTGCCTGCAAAGGAGACTTTGCCGAGTACCAATACAGTGGCAGAGGTCCAGCCTAACCCAGGCTCTGTTGCTATTTCAGATGTTGCACCTTGTGTGAGCAATAGCTCTCCCCCTTTAACAAATATCACACCTACTCAGAAACTTCCTACTTCTGTGAATCAGGCAACTCTGAACCAAACACAAGGAAGTGAAAAATTGTTGGTATCTTCGGCCCCAACACATCTGACTCCCAACATCATTTTGTTAAATCAGACATCACTTACTACACCACCAAATGTCAGTTCTTCACTTTCAAATCATATGTCTCCTTCAATCAATGTACTTGTGCAGAATCAGCAGCCACCAAACAGTGCTGTTTTAACAGGAAACAAGGCCAATGAAGAGGAGGAGGAGGAAATTATAGATGATGATGATGACACTATTAGCTCCAGTCCAGACTCGGCGGTCAGTAATACATCTTTGGTCCCACAGGCTGAGATCCCCCCAAATACTGCTTTTGATGGATCGTTGATACAGAAGATGCAGATTCCTACACTTCTGCAAGAGCCACTTTCTAATTCTTTAAAAATTTCAGATATAATTACTAGAAACACTAATGATCCAGGTTTAGGATCAAAACATCTAATGGAGGGTCAGAAGATTATCACTTTAGATACAGCTACTGAAATTGAAGGCTTGTCGACGGGTTGCAAGGTTTATGCAAATATTGGTGAAGATACTTATGATATAGTGATCCCTGTCAAAGATGACCCTGACGAAGGGGAGGCCAGACTTGAGAATGAGATACCAAAAACATCTAGCAGTGAGACGGCAAATAAACGTATGAAGGTAAAACATGATGATCACTATGAGTTAATTGTAGATGGAAGGGTCTATTATATCTGTATTGTATGCAAAAGGTCATATGTCTGTCTGACAAGCTTGCGGAGACATTTTAACATTCATTCTTGGGAGAAGAAGTATCCTTGCCGTTACTGTGAGAAGGTATTTCCTCTTGCAGAATATCGCACAAAGCATGAAATTCATCACACAGGGGAGAGAAGGTATCAGTGTTTGGCCTGTGGCAAGTCTTTTATCAACTATCAGTTTATGTCTTCACACATAAAGTCAGTTCATAGTCAAGATCCTTCTGGAGACTCAAAGCTTTATCGTTTACATCCATGCAGGTCTTTACAGATCAGACAATATGCATACCTTTCTGATAAGTCAGGCACCGTGCCTGTCATGAAGGATGATGGTATTGGGTATAAGGTTGATGCTGGGAAAGAACCTCCAGTAGGGACCACATCTACTCCTCAGAACAAGCCAATGACCTGGGAAGATATTTTTATTCAGCAGGAAAATGATTCAATTTTTAAACAGAATGTAACAGATGGCAGTACTGAGTTTGAATTTATAATACCAGAATCTTACTGAACTCCTTTGAAATATCAGAAAGTTTTGGTTTGGATTAAGGGTCAGGGCTTTCAGAAGACCTGTAAAACAAAGGTGAAGACAAGTTGATTTGATCTGCCATGTCATCTGAAGGTAGTCTAGTTGGATTATTTGTTGATAATTTTTTAGAAGCAAATTATTCTGAAAGTTTGAATAGAGATTGAGAAGTTTTTCCCCCCAAGTATCCATTTTTATAGTTAGCTTTCAGCACATTTAAAAGAGGCAAAAAGAAAAAAAAAGCTTGGAGAGATAGTTTCCTGAATAGAATTTGAAGCAGTCTGAATGTTCTTTGAAAATAACTGGAGTAATTAGCATACCCTAGTATATCTTGCAACTTTCCCCTTCCGTGTTAGCACTTTACTGATTAATTCTCAATTTTCTTATTATTGAGACTATAAATGTGTCGTGTCTTGTATATGGCATAAAAAGTAAACAAGAACTTCTAAAGTTGTCCTGGAAATTTTCAGAATAAGTCTCTGCTTGGTTGTGTATTCTGCTAACCCAAATGGATAGCAACCTCCTGCCCCTCATGAAAATGGCCGTGCAGACAAATCTCTCGTTTGAAGAATGAAGTAGTTTTAGCTAATTAGAATTAAACCTTCCTTTTATTGCCATAGTCTGGAAAAGACCTGTGGCTGGACTATTGTATATATACCTTTGCAATGTGGTTTCCGTGGGCAAAAATACTAAAGGAAAACAAATCTCTGTAGTGCAGACAGGAAGAGGTGAAATGTTCTATCGCATTTGTTTTGAATTCTGCACTCTTATATGATAGCGACAGAGAATGGAAATAAATGGAGATTTCCTTTTTGCTTGTTATGGTTAAAAATATTCCCATGACATTTTTCAAATTTTGAATCTGAAAGCCACCAAATTAATCTTTATGTATAAATCTTTATAAATGACAAATTTCATAAATGAGACGCCTATATATTTTGGGCGGGAGGCTACTGGCATATATTTTTAAATGTTCATATTACTTAGAATCTCTAATAGGAAGTTTTTATTTGACATAGTTGAATCAGTGATCTAGTATTTTCCTTTCAGCAAGACCTTTTAGGTTTTTACTCCTTCTAAAATAAGTTCCATTCCATCTGCAAATTGCTGCAGTATTATAGCAATCAGAAGCTATACGTGGAAGTTAAATGGGCTTGTTGATTCCCATTTATCTTGAGAACAATAAATACCACCTTTCTCCCTTTTAAAATGACACATATTTAAACACTTAGAAAATAAAGTCAAAACTTATTGAAGTGCTAGTACTAAAAGGGAAGCAGGTTGGAACAAATATATAGCCTAGCATTTATAACAGGATTGACTTGTCGAACTTCTGTAAATGACTTTTTGCAAAGGAAAAAAATTAATAGATACTGAAAATGATTGTTGTGCATAGTTATTAGTCATTTGTAACCTTGCTTAAGTATTTCTTAATTCAACATAGATATTTTCTTTCTCCCTAACCACGTATTTTTGAAAATAGTCTATTTCTTGACTTTGAACTTAAAGCTTTAATCATAATTTCTCATGTATATGTCATTCTTCTGACAGTAATCTAGATTTGAAGATAATGGTTTCAGTGTTTCTTAAGATGGTAGCTGAGGGTATCAGGCATCAGTATTTGCAGTAATATGAGAAGAAAGAAAAATAGTATACTCCTTTGCTTTACCAAGGATTAGAATGATGTGCATCTTTCTGTTTTCTGTTCTGTGAGTTGAGACCTTAAGACCATTTTGTAAACTAATCCTTGGAAATTTTTAAATTACCTTACAACTTAAGAGTCTGATCTCTGGAATTGCAATATCTGTTTCCTTTCTGTGTAGGTACTGATAACATTACTCTTTGACTATAGGGTACACTCTGAAATATTTTCAGTGGAAATTTGTTTGTTTCATTAATGCTGTTTTACCAGTTAGACATAATTCTTCTACAAGTGTGAATGATACTGATACCAGCAGAGCTTCCAGTCCTTTCAGACTTAACTGCTAGATAAATTAGTTTGTCATAATAAAACTTGGTGGTTTCTACAAGGCCATTATGACAAACCAGGAGTTAATTCTATAATGGAAAACTATCCATTCTTAATAATCTGGATATAATTATTTGCTGCTGCTGTGCTCTATGTAAATTCTGAGGATGAAATTTCAACTTTGCCTACTGAAGGTATCTTCTAGAGTTTTTTGGGAGGAGGAAAACTGGAAAAATCACTTTAAATTGTATTTTTGCCAGAAGACTTTTACTTGCATGTATGTCAGGGTCTTCTGTTTTTCTACAAGTCTCTATATCCAAAGTTCAGAATTCATGCGGAATACTCCTTTGGGATTAAAACCATTCACCCCCAGTATTTATGGGGTTGGAAATCTGTGGCAAGAGGCTGTTCAAAGCTTGTCATGGGGTGTTCCTATTTTATACTTAGTTTTCTGGCAGTTGAACTTCCTTTTTTTCCTTTCAAGTTGGCCTCAAATTTGCTCCTGTGCTAAATTACCTATAAATATTCTGGATAGGAACTTTGAAATAGCAATTTGTTAAAAGAGATGACAGAAAATGAAAGTGCTCAAACTAAGCAAAGATTTTTAAATGTTGTAGCAATCTTGCAAGATTCACTTTAGAATAAATCTTAAATGATTATCATTTTGGTGGTAATGATCCCCCCCACACAACCACTATGAGGAATTGATGCTGGGTTTTTCCCATTGTACCAAAAAGATAAAACAAATGGTAAAAATGATGAAGGTATTTTGTATTGTCAAGGCGTGCATATTCTAAAGAATTAAATACTAATTCAGCAGCACTGGCTTTCTCATCTCTGTCAATCATATGAAACCTTGTTCATTTCCATCCAATACTGTAATGTTCATACTTGTTCACTCTTCTCTGTCATGACTTTAAGTTCTACTTTTCATTAACCGTTACCTATTAGTTCGTAGAGCTTCTTACGGCAAAAATAAAATGTTTTAATTCTGATTTTTGAGTGCATTTTTTACAAGATGATCTTTCAGAAATTATATATCTTATGTTCTGTTGTTTTTCAGTTTTTGTAGCAGGAGACTGGAACTGTATTTCTGATGACAGCATGACAGAATTTCCCATTAGGTTTTATATGTTGGTTAATCGCATGCCCATTTTATCTTGAACCATAATAGTCAAAAGTGAGTCAGCTGCTGTCAGTTGCTTTAGAGTGTTTGTGATACGTCTGTTGATTCCATGAAGACACATGTAAGTTGATAAGGAGGAGGATAGTTTTATTAATTTGAAACATCACAAAAGCAGTCTGGGTTTCCAACATGGCAGTGATACAGATTTTAAGCAACATCCAGTTATACAGGTTCTGGATTAATATTTTAATGTTTCATGCCCAGTTCAATACTTTAAAGCAGAATTAGGAATAAAGCGGTAAATATTACAAAATGCAGTCAAGGTACATTTTGGAAATACAAATTCCTTCATTACAGCAAATGTTTTTGCAAAAGAGTAAAGCAGCAAATATTAACTTTTCTAAGGTAACATGCACTTTTTATAGTTCAATGTGATAAAAAAACAAGCTGCTCAAATTAAGTGTTACAAAATCTATACTGTTTCAAGTTATTTTGTAAAGTAAGAAAAATACATAGAAATGAGTCATAGAATCTTAACACTTTAAGAAATGTGATAAATGTAGGATATACTATGTAATGGTGCCTTTAAAAAAATTAAATACCCATACACGTTCACTAAAGCAAAATGTAAAGTGTAAACAGCAAGAAATTTCATTGAGTATTACAAGTTGATATTTGTATAGTAAGTCAATTGGTTATTAGTCCCTTTTTGAAATCCAATAGAATTTTAATATGCTCAGAACTGTAGAAAATAATAGTAACTTTATATAACGCAAAAGGATTATAGTTGTTCAGATTTGAAATCCGGATGAGACATCAGTCGTGATGCCGAAAGTTAAACTGAATGTTTTGCAAACATTTACTGTGAACAATGAGCACACTGGTTGTACCTTGGTAACTCTTGATGGCTGGGTGTCTACAAGGTAGATGGGAGCACCAGCATTTGCCTGCTACCTCTAATCCATGACGTTGGGAGGTAGCGAAATTGGCTGGAAATTTTTCCTGTATGTGTTCTGTGTTTGCAGAACTAATTAGGTACCCTCCTGTAGCCCTGTATTTTTATGTTGTACAAGTGTAGGATTATCAATCTTCCTTTAAATCAATCGATTCTCAGGTTAACATAAGATCACAATGAAAGTGTTCATTCTGAAGTGAAGGCATGGTGCCGAAGTGTTAAATTCATCAGATTGAGGTTTAAAGCTGTGTATAATTAAAAGAACTGTACAAACACCTACCACAATGTGCCAGATGGATTTTAAATCTACGATAACATTTAAGAATTTGTCAAGTTGGCTACATTTGAGGTATTGCAGACAAAGCGGCATTGTAACACTTTCATAATCTTGAACGCTGTCATGACTGGTCTCAACAGAAAAAAGGACCAATAAGAGCAGTGGCATTAAAATACAGATGATTCTTTTGGGGGTGGGGTGCAGGATACGTGCGGTTTGCTGGGATTGAAGCACAATATTTGAAGATAAACAGTCACAAAGATTAGTAACAATCATAACACGACCCAAGAACCTAATCTAGCATTTTTGAACTCAATTTTAACCGTAAGATTTGTATCTCCTGCAGCAAATGCAACATGTTGTAGAACCGCTGTCTCCTAAGTTACCCGATGTATAACTGAGATCCACTTAAAACATCTCACATGTTGTTCTGTGTATTTCAGTGCCTCTTGAACAATCAATCCTGTTCCCCACTACTCAAAGGACTATTGCACTTTTCCCTTTGGGAGGTACCAATCACAGAAGCTGAGCTGAATGATCACAATAGCCATTTTTACAATACAGAGAAGAAAGGAGTAAGAGACATGGGCAGCTTTTTTCAGCATCCAGACACAAGCAAACAAAATCTTAGAACTCTCTGCATTGGAACTACCGTGTAGCCCCATCATCTGGGAAATTTTCCTTAGGGACTGACTTTAGTGGTAGGGAAAGACAGGGCCTATAAGCCAGGTGCTTCAACCAAGGAGCTAGGGTGGCGATCTGCCAACGTCCGGAGGACAACACTCCATTTACACAAAGTGAAGCAGATGGCAACCACACTTCTGCTGCACACAGAGGCGGGGCCATAGGGTAACGCAGGTCCAAACAAGACAAGCTGCTTGCTGGGATGGCTCTCCAGCCTTGCATTGCCCTTCTTGGAAGTGCTGGGCTCAGTCTAGCCACCCCTGCTCTGCACTGATAACAAATAAGCTTCTTCCCTATCTTTCCTTAGCCTGGCAGGCCATTGCAAAACTTTATGCATAAGAATCACACTTTAAAGTTTGTACCCTACACACTTCCACTAAAGCAGAAATACAAAAGCCACAACAATCTCAATAGCCAGCAGACATTCCTCTTTAGGGGCTGTAAGGGGGTGGCTTTTCAAAAGGCGGATAGTAAGGTGGAGAGTATCGGGGTGGAGCACTGGAGGACCACATGTAGCTGGGCGAAGGAGAGGCAGACTGGGGCTCGTCAGAAAGTCCAGAGGGAGGGGAGGATGGAAAGACACTGGAATGCTGTGTAATCAAAATAGAACAACATCAGTTTAGGCAGTGAGGTTGCGATTCTCCAATGTCAGTCATTATTTTAAAATGAATACGGACCCAGTGTGTTTCTGTTTGGAACAACCAAGAGTTCCTAAACCTCGCAGGGTTAATGAGGGGCATGAAACTGAGCTGGTCCCACCTTCTCTCAGTCACTCAGGCTGCAGAGCTCATGCAGAGAGGCCTTGGAATCCTCCCCCACCCCTCCCTTTGGACCCCCTCATTCAGTCAGTTACCGAGCCCTGTTGCTCCTACTTCTGTGTCGTCTCTGGAATCCATCACTCCCTTTACCACGTTTATAACTCAAGCCTCCAACAACTACCCCCTGAGCCATGGCAACAGCATCCTAACTAGTCTTCAAAAAGGTAGTTTGGGCCTTAAGGATATTTGAGGTTAAGCCATTAATACCTGGGAAAGTCTTTGCTACAAAAATATATCATCACAGAGCCCATCTCACAGACCAAAACAAAACAAAAAAACTAAGGTCAGAGAGGTTAAATGGCTTTCTTGGATCTGGGGTCTTCTAACTCAAAGTCCAACAATTTCTATTTCATCTTAACTGTGGCCCACCACCCCAAAATGCAGGGTATGTTGGAGGGCAAAGAGGAACAAAGGCGTGGAGGTGAGAATCACAAAGATAAGAGTGAGGACCAATCTACCAGGTTGCAGGGACACTTTGTGTTGTCTAACTTTTGTAGTCTTTGGGAAGGGAGCGAGATATGGGTTAAAAAAAAAATACCCAGTGAATTGGCGTGTTAGGAGTCATCTGCCACTTCTCTTTCCGTGGCCCGTGTATACCCTCGACCCTAATGATTTTCCTGCTCAAGGAGAGTTGGCCTGTTTTGTTCACTGCTCTCTCTCCCAGAACTCAGAACAGTGCTTGGCAAGTAGGAGGTACTCTAACTTCAGGAGCATAGAAGATGAACTTGGCATGTTTTTTAAAAAAATAAAATCTATTTTCAAAGACTACGGTCACATCTTGTGGGTACTGTTGCCTTGCTCCAGTGGTGGAGCATGGCTGAGGCCTGAAGGCTGGAGGGGTCTATAGGGATGGCAAGAGGCAGGAGGCCAGTTTTAGGCTCTCAGGAAGAGCAAACGTAAGCTAACGAACAGGGCTGCAGAACTGCAATTTTCTGTTGTGCCTTAGCTCTAGGAGGAACTGCTATATTAAAAAAAAAAAAAAAAGACCCACTTACATCAAAAAATTTCTCAAGAGTTCAAGTGCTGTCTGGGGAGGTCAATGCCTTTTCTTTGTTCTGCTGGCCGGAGTCTAAGTAGATCATGTCATTTTCAGGCCTAGAGCAATCTAGAGTCAGCCTTGCCATGAGGTATATGGAGCCTGAGACCAGTTGGCTGATTCTCCTTATCACCAGTCCTGACCTCTGCACTCCTTAGAAAGGGTTGTCCTGGTTTCTAGGTCTTGCTTGAGACACTGAAATCTCCATCTCCCACCACATAATGTCAGGACTGAGAAGAGGCCGTAGCGGCCAACATCCCCTCCTTCCCCATCACATCCATCCTTTTGATCTGAGAGAAGGAATGACAGGGTCATAGAAAGCCTTTAAAGACAAAAGAACTTGAGGCAGTGGACTCGAGACAAGCCAGATTCCTTTCAAAAATCTCAAAATTTCTCCTCCCTCCAGGAGGAGGTATGCTTTCTAAGACACTGGAATCGTGATTTCCTAGTTTTCCACTCCGCACTGCACAACTCTCTCCTCTCTCTCCCTCCTCTTCTTTTGCTTTCCTCAACTAAGAACGCTGTCCTCTTAAACCAGAGAGGAGAGCAAAAACCCACTAGGGACAAGATCTCTGTGGCTGGGGATGTGCCACTCTGCCCTTCTAAATCCCGTTCCAGGATAGTGAGAGCCAGGAGGCCAGTTCTCTGTGGCCCAGCCACAGAAGGGAGGGGCAAGTTTCTGACGGTGGAGCTAAAGGCCGTTCTGTCCTGAGAGGCAGTAAAAGGCTGCCGTGGGCAGCAGCTGCCGTGGGTGGCAGTTGTACACTTTGATAATAAGAGGGGGTGGTACAACGGCCTTGGGTTTTCACTTCTCAGTTTCATGTTTGGGAAAGTATTAAGGGGGAAGGGGGTGGGATGCTTCTCACTTCCCTTTGAGGATGCTGGGAGTCTTAGGGATAAACTGGAAGGGCTCCTGGCAGAGTTAGGGAGCTAACTGGCTGCAGTCCACACACACCCCTGGGATTTGTTGCGGGTGGGGCGGGGTGGGGGGCGCCCACCGTACCAGTGCATAGTTTCCTAGCAACAGGCAGGCACCTTGGGAAAGATCTGGCTTTGTTGCAGCTGGGGAGCTGGCCCGGTGCATTTTGGTTCCTGCCTAAGAGTCGACTGGACTAGGGACAGGCAGCTCAGAAGAACAGAGCTTTGAATCCTTTCGCACCACAAAGCATGAAAAGCATGAAAAGCATCTAAATAGCCTACTGCTGGGCCTCGTCAGCTCGAGCGAGCTTCCCGAGCTGCTGCTTAGAGGCTGGGGTGGCCTAGGGCGGTGGAGCTACAGAGGAGGGAGCCGGCTCTCTCTCCCGCCTCAGCCTGCCCCTCCCTGCCCCATGCAGACCCACACTCCGCAAGACCCTTGTGCGTTTCTGTCACGTGTGCTTCTCTCTTCAGAAGCACTGGGAGGCAGTGACTCCAAAAAGAGCCCCGGAACTGGCCGGGTGATAAAGGGTACCAGCAAAAGATGCTGTGTCCCAAGGGTGAAATCCAGGGTCTCTTGGTTCTTTGCATTCCCCCTCTGTTTCTGACCCAGAAAGCAAAGGCAGGGGAGACGGAGAGAAGAGTGGAGAAAAGGAAGAGGAAGAAAAAGGGAGGGATCAGAAACAAGAGAAAGGAGGAGAGGCAAGGAGAACCTCAGCAGGAGAGGGGAAATAAAAAGTTGAGTGGCGGCAGCAGCGGCGGCCTCCTAAGGCTCTCAGCAACCTGCGCCATCTACCGCCTCCCCCCGGACTAGCGCGACCCTCTCATTCAAGGGGCCCCATTTATAATGGGTCCTGTTCAGTGGCTACGACGAAACCTAGCGTACCTTCATGTGATTTAATAAAGAGCATAAACAGAGGTGCTCGCATTTTGCAGAGGCTTTTGTTTTAAGCTAAACTTGGCGATTCACCAAATGGCTAGAGTGAAATAGGGGGTCTGGCCCAGTAGGCCAGACTGGGGAGTATGGCTGGAAGCCTTAAGGGATTTACCCCAAAGCTACACTGGGTTGAATTTCCCAGCAGAAGTAGAAATGGATGCTTTATACCCTACAGGATATGGACTGCTTGGCCATGGGGAAATGAGTGCAAGGGGCAAGAGAAGTGAGCGCTGGGGAGATGAGCAAGGAGGCACCAGCAGTCTTGGCTTCTAATCTTGGACGCCTTGGAGTCCAACATTTGCAAGAGTCACAACATCCTCAGGGCCAGCTGACCAGACCCACGTCCTCGCTCCCGTCTGACCACAAGAAATGTTTCCCAAGCTTCCTGACTGGACAGCTACCCAATAAGAGCATGACTTTGAGGGGTGAAAACAAAACTCTATAAATCTCCTCTTCCTTCTATCAGCCTTGGGATAAAAAGGAAAGAGAAGTCTTCAAAGGCAAAGTGACATAAATAGTCCTATTTGGAAACGACCAGAATGGGGAAGTCATTCAGGAGAAAGTCTAGAAAGGTCAGTTTTCCTGCTATGATTTGGGCCCTTTTACAATCTGAGATGAGACTAAGGGAGCTCTGGCTTTTGTTTTTTTTCGGTAGGTCTGTGCTTCTGGTGGTTTTATTGTCAGAGGTGGTGTGCGTTTTGCTGACTGCTTTCTATTTATCTGGGAACATAGCAGATGTTCCTTCATCCTCTTGGCTTTCTTGGGGAAAGACTGGTATTTCCTCCTATGAAACAATAAGGGAATGGAACTTGGTGAACAAAAGAAAGCTCCACTCAAATACTAAAGTGAAATACTTTGTAAGTTCTAGAAGGAAACAAATCACTTAAAAACATACACCTTAAAACCCATAAATTTATAAAGTCTCCAAAAAGGAAATACAAAAGACGGCTTGAACCTACAGAAAGAACCAGGAGAGGTATAAGAAGTGTCCCAGTAGTCCTTGGAGTGGGGAGCAATTTAATAACATAATAAGAGAAAGTAAAGGGAATCCCCTGGCAGTCCAGTGGTTAGGACTCCACGCTTTCACTGCCAAGGGTGCGGGTTCAATCCCTGGTCAGGGAACTAAGATTCCACAAGCCGCGTGGCACAGCCAAATGGAAAAAAGAGAGAGAGAGAGTAAAGAGACCCTTTCCGAGTCATGATTAGGAAGCCCATAATTTAAACCAGTAGAATGTGTAAATATCCTAAAATTAACTGGGGAAAAGATCAATGCTATACTCAGACTTACAGCTTCTCCAAAGAATCCCTCAAGCCAATCTCTGGCATCAGACAGACCTGGATACATATTCTTGTCCTCCACTTACCATCTCTGTGACTGTGGAGAGGTTACTTACTTCCTCCATGACTCAGTCATCTCAACTTAAAAATGGCAATGACAAGAGTATTTCCCTCAAACGACAAAAATGAGATATCTGTAAAGCACTTAGCACAATGCTTGGTACATAGTAGGTGCTCATTGAATAGGAGCTGTCATTAAAAAGCAGAGGCTTCCACAAATCCCTGAAGTGCCTGCTTTGAGCCCACGGTGTAGGTTTGGGTTAGGTGGCTAGATTTGGATCCCTTCTCTGAGTTAGGTACCCTGTGTCTGGGTTTCCATAGCACTCTGGGTAATAGTCTACTTACTGTTTTGTCCCCACTGCTGTCCCCTGACCAGTCCCTTTCAGGTCCCTAGACTGGTCTCTTAATGCAGGGCCTATGTCTCATTCAATCTCTACATCCATAGCTCCTGGCCCAGTTCCTGGCACATGGGAACACAGAGTCAACATTGACTGAACTGAAACCAACAGCCTGGGCCACCACTGGCATTGGCAGTCTTGTTTTCATGCCTGGGGTAGTGTTTGAATGAGGAATGATGGACAGAGAGATGGCTCCATCCCCTAAACAGGGGCTTCCTATCTTAGAGTTTGCAGCAGCCATCACCAAGGAGGTTATTGTTACTACTTCAGGGGTTCGTTATAAAGTGAAAAGTCCTAAAATCAATATAGTCAATATAATTTACTTCGATATAAAAAAATGGAAGCAGCCTCTTGGGAGCCACGCATGGCCCCTCTGCCCCAGGATGACTTTTTATTATGGGCGTCCCCAAAGAATGGTGACCCTCCTGTGCTAGGTTCAACATCCCTGCATTCTTTTAAAGGATTCCTTTGCCTCTGTCACTACTGCAATTATCTATGCCCTTTTAGAACATATTTGTGTTTTCCGGTCTATATTACCTATTTGGGGAACAAGTTCCCTGATTTGTCTACCCGTGAATACAGTAGGCTTTAAAACAAGTTCTAACATCTTTTCCCAAGCTTTAATGGATGCCTCCTTGTGCTGGTGCTGTATTTTATGACAGCAAACAAACCCATCTTCACACTATAGATATGTATTCCTATTGCCATATAGAGTCCTAGACCTCCCCGTACAGTATGTAAACCAAACCAAAGTACACTTTATTCAACTAAATAGGGGGGTTTTCAGTTTCAATTATTTTGTTAATCTGAAGTGGAAATTAGGTTGCCCAAGGGCTCTGTTTTTCTAAACTGGCTGGTTAATTGGAACCACCCCCAAACAGTCATGCTTTTATGTCCCCTTGGAGCATTCAGGGCTCTTGGTCAATAGAAGTAAATTCATTATGAGCTTCCCTCCTTTCAAAGGCATTTCCTTGGTCCCCAAACTTTGAATTAACCAGATTCGAGTGTAATCCCATCCTTCTGTGGTCCAGGGTTTAGGGTCACTGTAAATGCCTAAAAGACTGTTCCGTTTGTTTTCCTGAAGTGTCTAGTTCAGTGCTCTGCATACAATGAATTCCTTTTAATTATGTGCCTTTTGGGTTCTGTTCTTCTGTGCTTAGTCTTAGCTCAAAAGGAAAATGGTAAAGGGCAAATTTGGTAACACTTATTTCTGACCCACGTGATAACAAGGCAAAAAAGGGGAGGAGGGTGTATAAAAAATATTTTCTCTGTAGAGTCCCAGTTAGGAAGTCTGGAGGAAAAGAAGGGACTTCTTCCTCATTACAGATTTGATTCAAACCCTTGTGTGGCTCAGAATGCCCTTGTGCTAAGGAGCAGGACTAGGCAGGCCTCTCCCGGTGGCAGAGAAATGGAAAAGGCCCCTGTTGGACAGGGGTCCGTGGTGACATACTCATGAGTACCTCGGTGTAGGTCAAGGCAACTTGGGACACCTGGATCCTATCTCCTCTCCCCTTTTCTTCCCTCATTCTGTTTCTTCTCCTCTTGTGTCTTTCCCACCCTCCCCATCTCTCCCATCATTGCCTGCCTATGCAGTCCTTAAGCTAGTCACTGGTACCCACAGGCTGCTAAAGGCCCTCAGGGATAGAGAGCCTGGCTACGTCATATATATTAGGAAGGGTCCATAATTAGGGAGAGAACGAGACAGCATGAGCGAGAGCAAGGGTAATGGAGAGTTCTTTTTCTCTCAAAACGTACCTGAAAGTCATAAGCAGAATAAGGTGGCAGGTGAGGAGGGCTATGGTAGTAGGTATTATAGGATGCCACTTGAGGACGAGCATAGTAAGAAACAGTCGGATGGGCATTTTCAACAGAACAGTTCAGTGCTGGGAGAGTTGGGTTCTGCAGAAAAACATAAATTAGAAACAACATAAACGTTCATCACTAGGAGAATGGTTAAATAAACCATGTACATTTGTACTACAGAATACTATGGAGCTATTGCTAAACAATGATGTGCACCTATATTTAGTGACAGGGAAGTTGTCCAGGATATATTGTTAAATTAAAAAAACAAAAACAAGCCATTGGCAAAACTATGGAGACAATAAAAAGATTAGTGGTTGCCAGGGGTTGGGGTTGGGGAGAGGGATGAATAGGCAGAGGCCAGAGTACTTTTAGGACAGTGAAAATACTGTTTGCCACCATAATGATGGATACATGTCATTATACATTTGTCCAAACCCATAGAATTACAACAGCAAGAGTGAACCCTGGGGCTTCCCTGGTGGCATAGTGGTTAAGAATCCGCCTGTCAATGCAGGGGACACGGGTTCGAGCCCTGGTCCGGGAAGATCCTGCATGCCGCGGAGCAACTAAGCCCATGCGCCACAGCTACTGAGCCTGCGCTCTAGAGCCCGCGTGCCACAAGTACTGAAGCCCACGCGCCACAACTACTGAAGCCCGTGCGCCTAGAGCCCGTGCTCCACAGCAAGAGAAGCCACCGCAATGAGAAGCCCGCGCACTGCAATGAAGAGTAGCCCCCGCTTGCCACAACTAGAGAAAGCCTGCGCGCAGCAACGAAGACCCAACGCAGCCAAAAATAAATAAATAAATAAATTTATAAAAAAAAAAAAAAAAGAGCGGGGCTTCCCTGTGGCGCAGTGGTTGAGAATCTGCCTGCCAGTGCAGGGCACGCGGGTTCGAGCCCTGGTCTGGGAGGATCCCACATGCCGTGGAGCACACAATTACTAGGCCCGTGAGCCACAATTACTGAGCCTGCGCGTCTGGAGCCTGTGCTCCGCAACAAGAGAGGCCGCGATAGTGAGAGGCCCGCGCACCGCGATGAAGAGTGGCCCCCACTTGCCGCAACTGGAGAAAGCCCTCGCACAGAAACGAAGACCCAGCACAGCCATAAATAAATAAATAATTAAAAAAAAAAAGTGAACCCTAAGGTAGACTATGAACTTTGGGTGATTCTGATGTGGTGATATAGCTTCATCCTTGGTAACAAATGCACCCCTCTGGTGGGGGCTGTGGGTAATGGGGGAGGCCGCGCAAGTGTGGGGAAGGGGTACGTGGGAAATCTATCTTCCTCTCAATTTTGCTGTGAACCTAAAACTGCTCTAAAAAAATAAAATCATTTTAAAAAGCCACCATGTTACATTAATGTAGCCTAATCCCAGTTTATGTAAAAAATAAAGACTCAAACAATTATACACATATGTGTGTTTGTCAATGAAATTAATCTGGAAAGATTCACAACAGACTGTTAACTATGGTTATCTCTGGGGAGGGCAGCGGTACTAGGAAGTAAATGGGGACTCTTCACTTTCAATTATATAGCCAAGGCTTTCACAACTAATATGTATTACTTGTGTCATTTCCCCGCAACTTATTATTTTGAAAAATTCAAACCTATAAAAAAGTTGAAATCATTTGTATGATTTTCAAAAGCAAAAAAGAAAAAGAAGAAATTGAGACCCCAAATACAAAATGTCAAACGGACAAGGCTATTGCTATTGCTGTGACAGAAATGTGATCGATCACAAAGGGTTTGTAAAAGTTGTAAGGATTCTTCCAGATTCCACCCTCACTTTTTGGGAAAACAAAGCAATGCAGAAAGAATTTAATACCATTTTTATAACATGGTGACGTGTGTAGCCCTTCAAGGGTTAAAGCTAATCTTATCCAGGATGGGGTTGCAGATTTCAACAAGGCCAAAACACTGCTCAAGGAAGCCACCACCGCTCATTAGTTCCCAAGCAGGACTGTGCTCTGTACCTTATGAGTGCCACATGGGTCAAGGTGTGGGTAAATGTTCTTTCCATCATCCATGTCATTGACACCCCCTCCATTCATGTGGATAATCAACAGCTGTCTGTAAAATCAATGTGTCTTGTTTCTGGTACGTATCTACTTGGCATTTACGGAGAGCAGAAGCTTCCTCTCAAGTGATAAAAATGTGTGGGCAGGCTTTGGCAATGTCACAGGCAACCATGGTGGGATGTTGGCAGAGGAAACTCCCTTATAGCAAGTTTCAACACAGTCTGTTGCTCTCTTCCTTGGAGTGGGTTACTGTTTACATCTCTAGGAGGTTTGAAGAGCTACAAGCCTCAGTCATTATGATGTTGCTCACAGACAACCAGAGAAATGTTTCTCAGCCTCTCTCTTGTGTGGGAGAGAACTTAGATCTTGACTATTCCAAGGGCTGGCTCGCGTTACAGAAGAGTGCTCAGAAATGCCCTTACCTCTCCACAAGGATTCCAAAAAGAAATGTCATCCCTGAGGAAGTCCCAGAAACCATGTTCCGTTGGCCTTGTGTCAGTTAAAAACACACCCTCCAGCTCTTGCAAAACGAAACCAGTTCTTCTATGCAAATAAACTAAGCCTAACCATAGAGAAGCAATCATGCAATGTAAACTCTATCTAGAAAAGGTTTTGTGTGTGCAGCGAGGCTGGGGGTCCAGGACAATCTTTGAAAGGAAGTTGACTATTATAGAGAAAGAAACACAGGAGGAAGATTAAATAAGCACAAGAAAGCCACAGAAGAGAAGTGTAGAGGACGTAGAGAAAATGGACAGGGCACCAAGAGAGGTTGAGGGAGTGAAGGGGGGTGAAGTCAGGAGTCAGGCAGGGAAGAAGCAAAAGGGATGGCCCCAAATAATGGTCTGCTTATGGTTGTTGTTTTTTTTAATATTTATTTATTTTGGCTGTTCCTGGTCTTAGTTGCGGCATGCAGGATCCTTTGTTGCGGCATGCAGGATCTTTACTTGTGGCAAGTGGGCTTCTTAGTTGCAGCATGCATGTGGGATCTAGTTCCCTGACCAGGGATCGAACCCAGGCCCCCTGTATTGGGAGCATGGAGTCTTACCCACTAGACCACCAGGGAAGTCCCATGGTCGGTTATGTTTTAAATCAGTAATTCTGA
The DNA here is from genome assembly GCF_028021215.1 of Eschrichtius robustus. Taxonomy (NCBI): domain Eukaryota; kingdom Metazoa; phylum Chordata; class Mammalia; order Artiodactyla; family Eschrichtiidae; genus Eschrichtius; species Eschrichtius robustus. The sequence goes on from NC_090845.1 coordinate 105,977,363, forward strand.
TTTTCCAATAAATCTGGGCTCCATCTCTACTTGTGTGTGCATATAGGAGTGTGTGTATTTCTGTACCAATAATTCTGGGGCTTAAGTTATGAGACCCCCATTTTTGACCAGTAGCATTCTGAGCTCCAGTGAAACAAACAGTTACTAGGTAGCACGGGAAATGGTCAAAGCCATCTCTCCTGGACAACACTGAGTCTCTTCTGAGACAACAATTGTGGACTTTGGAAAGAAGGCCGCTTTGACTTCTCCCCACTTTACTCTAAACCAGAGACACCAAGTAGGAGAAAATGGCAAGATATCATCACCTTTTAAAGATTCACCTCAAATTCTTATATCTTTGGGCAGCAAACACTTTGGTCATCAAACATTTGTTCAACACCCTTTTCACCAAGCGCCCCTGGTCAGGGAAAGAAGACGTGTTTTTTCCTTTCAGGTTCCCACAACTCTGGAAACGATGCTCTGAGCTGATCTCTTTGAAGGCTGCCAGCTCACAGCTATTGGCTCCTGGCCTCACTCCTCAGGAATGCCTTTCATCAGCCAGCACCCCTGGGCCTCCCTGCAGCCCCCAAGGCATCCTACTCAAGGCGGAGGCACGCCAAGAGTCACCAAGCACATCTGGACCCGGGCCGAGGATTTTATGTAGGCCTACCTGGTTGATGCTCCAGGATTTTCCACACCATGTGCCTCATTTTAATAAAGTGATGGAAACAATGGCTCCTCCTTGGTGCCCCCGTCTTATAACCCCCGCTTGTTCTCTCTCGTCACGAATCAAATCTTCTGCCCCTGCTCTTTGCCTTCATCTTTCGTTTTCCCCACTGGCCCTTGATTGGGTTCCCAGGCCTGGCATTTGATGACGCTCAGGTCTTCCCTCGCCCTCCTCCTTTCCTCTCAGAGAAGCTCCCAACAGTTGGAAACAACTTGCTTTTAATTTTTTTAATGAAAGCAACTAAACAAAGGAGGTCATGTCTGTTAAAACACTTGTAGAACCAGAAAGGGCCAGCCGAATGCTCGTTAGGGGCAGCTGGGATGAAGCAGAAGGAGCAAAGGCTCTGGCATCTAACACACCTGGGCTCCACTCCCAGCTCTGCTATTTAGCCCTGGGCAGGTAACTTGACCTCTGTTGGCCTGTTTCCTCATCTGTTAATGGGGGGAGTAATATTTACTTCACGAGGTACTAGTGGTGGTGAGAAGCGGAGAAAGAAATTGTACAAAAGCCCTTTACGGAGAGTAAAGGGGCCATTACTGGCACCTCTCAGGACAGACTGTCAACAAGCCCCTATTCCCCTAGAGATCAAGGTCACAGTGAAATTAACAGTGCAGACTGTACACCTGAAACTAATATGCTATTGTAAGTCAACTATACTTCAACAATTAAAAAGAGTTCAGAAATAAACCTAAACATCAATGGTCAACTGAGTTTTGACAAGGGTCCTTGCAGGAGCCCCACAGAGCCTACCAAGTGGCCGCCAGCCACTCCATTTGTACATCAGGGCGCTCGGCTGTCCATGTCCGAGAGCTCGAGGGATAATTCAGAGAAGCCTTAACACTCATCCTGATGTCCCATCTCAACTCGCCAGCCCCAACCAGAAGCTTCTCTTCCAGCTAGAGCGGCTCAGATTCTACACAAGGCCTCTGCTTTCACCTGCCCCCTGGGGAAAGTCTCCAAGAACAAAGGGCATTCTTTTCTCCAAAGAAGCTCCAACCCAGAAACAGCTTTTCTGAAGCTTTCTCACCCCAATGCTCCGTCAGGCCCGAACTTACAGGACAGCCTTCTCCCTCCAAGGGGCCCCCCTACCTTGATGCTTCCCCCGAGCTTGGGCTTTCCCGGGCGGGAGGAGGGGCCCGGGAATGAGAAATGCGTGTGTGAGAGAGGGAGGGGAAAAAAGAGAAGGACAGTCGGGCTGGGCAGCAGGGTCACCAGCAGGAACACTCAATACTTCCAGTTAGCCCGGTTCTACTGGGGACTTGTTGCCCAAAACTGCAGTTTTTTCTCTTCCCTGGTCCTACCGCACCTTTCACTTTCCATTACTCATCCTTTTGACGTTCCAGGGCCAAACTACAGGCTGCCTTTCAGCTTCCTGTTCCTTAGTGACCCCCCAAATGGGACAGAAACAGCCAAAGGCCTAGGGGTTATCTGCCTCATTTCTGGGGTCAAAGGAAAACCCTTTTTAGGCACAAAATAATTCCCTAGACATGGGTGGGACATTTCTTTAAAGCAGCCATACTCAACCATGGCCACAGTTGGAGTCACCTGGGGGGCTTTTAAAAAAGTATTGATGCCTGGGCTTCAATTTAGACCAATCAAATTGGCATCTCTGGAGGAGCAGTCTGGGCAGCCGGATTTTTTAGAGCACCTCAGGTGATTCCATTCTAATCTGAAGCCAGGTTGAGAACCATAGCTCTAAAGCTATTATTATCTCCATAATTAGGGATCAAGGTTTATTACATAAGCAAATAAATGCTTTGAAATGCTTTAAAAGCAAAAGAAGGAAGGACCCCACTATTATGGAGCACCTACTGGGCGCTGAGTCCTGGGGTGCCTTTGCAGACATACACACGAATATGGAAAAGAGTTGAAAGGGAGCACAGGGGACGCAGGGAGACTGAGAGTGAGGTTAAGGTTGAGGACAAGACCTGACCAGCAGTTTAGCCTAGGGCTGGGCCTTCACTTGCAGAAAGAGTCCTGAGGCTCTTTCTGGAGAAACTCCAGGAGGAAATTCCTGGGGAGGGGGAGATGAGCAGTACTCTTACCTGTAGCTAAAAACGTCTTTGCTTCCAGCTCTCCCAAAGTCTGTTAATGGAAATACCACCCAAAAAGGTTTCTACTAAAAGTGTGTGTGTGTGGAGGGAGTGGGGAGCGGTAATTAAAGGCTATGTTTACATAGCTAGCATGAACCCCACCCGCCCCCAGAATGTGCCTCAAAAACACAGGCAACTCATGTTAACAAGAAATGTCTGCAGGCTGATGGCATCACCTGGCTCCTTCGACTTGAGATGTTTGAAACCAGCTACATTTTTTTTTTTGGCCCCACTGCATGGCATGTGGGACCTTAGTTCCCCGACCAGGGATCGAACCCGCGCCCCCTGCAGTGGAAACACGGAGTCCTAACCACTGGACCGCCAGGGAAGTCCCAAAGGCAGCTACATTCTTGAACCAACGGTTTCTGTTCCTCCCTTCAAAGCGTGGGTCCCCATTGCCCCCAACCGCCTAGCCTCGCCCCAGCCCTGACAGGAGGAAGGGCCTCTGTGGGATGGGAAGTCACTTCCTTCCTTACCATGTCCTTAAAGCCCCCCAGGACAGCGGCAGTGATGATGCCCAGGAAGAGGCCGACGATGTTGAGGATGGTGGCGGACCAGAGCAGGTGGTAGAGGTGGATGATATCCTGGCAGCTGCTGACGTCAATGTACTCATAGTAGCCACCGGTGATCTCCACCCGGCTGGACGGGGAGAAGCACATCCAGTCAGTCTCTAGGGGTCAGGCTGTCCCTCTAGGGCTTTGGCTACCATGCGGCTCAGTGAAAAGACAGGTGGGCAGGTGGGGAGCTATCGTAAGGGACATCGTAGCCAACAGTGCACTCGGGGAGCAAGATACGATAATCAATCAAAGTGTGATTGGAGTTTATCCCCAAAAACCCTCCTACCTGCCAGAGAAACACTTGTTACCATCAGCTAACGCTAATCCTAGATGGCAATTATTGACACCTGCTATGTGCCCAGCACGGGGCTAAGCATTTTACAGACGTGAATTCATTACATCTGTGCTAATATGGCGGCTTCTAGTCAACAGGTGACTATTAAAATTAAGTAAAAAATTCAGTTCTTCAGTCTCACCAGGCACATGTTAAGTGCTCAGCAGCCACACGTTTAAGGGCCACACTAGTGGCTGGTTACTGTACTGGACAGATCAGATTACAGCATTTCCATCATCGCAGAAAGTTCTATTAGGCTGTGCTGCAAATCCTTACAATATTGTATGAGGTAAGTACTACCACCATTCCCGTTTCACAGATGAAGAAACTGAAGCACAGAGAGGTTAGGAATTTCCTCAAGTCGTAAGCGGTAGAGCTGGGATCTGAATTCAGGCTTCGAAGATTTCAGTGTTTCCTCTCTCAAAACAGAACACCAACAAATGAAAAACAACATCCCAATAAAGTACTAAAGCTGAATTCCTGCACAAAAATCTGAATATCACCTCCTCAGAGAGGCCTTCCCTGACCACTCTGTCCAAAGACATCCCCACCCCCACCCAGCCTGGTCACTCTCTAGCCCACTACTTGCCATGAACTGAATTGTGTTCCCTTCCAAAATTCATATATTGAAGCCCTAACTCCCAAGGTGACTGTATTTGGAGAAGGGCTCTTAGGAGGTAATTAAGGTTAGATGAGATCATAAGGGTGGGGCCCTAATCTGATAGGATTGGTGTCTTTACAAAAAGAGGAAGAGAGAACTCTCCGCACGCATGCACACACTGAGGAAAGACCACATGAGGACACAACAAGAAGGTGGCCATCAGCAAGCCAGAAAGAGAGCCCTCACCAGAACCTGACAATGCTGGTGCCTGATCTCAGACTTCCAGCCTCCAGAATTATGAGAAAATAAAGATTTGTTGTTTAAGCCAACCAGTCTATGGTATTTTGTTATGGCAGCCCAAGCTAATTTCCCTTCCCTAAATCCTCTGCAGCACTTACTCCTTACTAATGTGTGTGCTTCATTACTGTCTGTCTCCCTAACTTGAATGTGAGCTCCATGAGGTTAGGGACTTGGCTTGTTTTGTTCACTGCTGTGCTGGACACGTAGTTGGTGCTACATGAATACTGGTTAAATTAATTAAATGGAAGCTCCTGTCTTCCTGGATGTTGCAAACTAGTTTACAACTTGGCCACTGGAATCAATAATGAATCTTAAACACTGTGATTCTTACAATTAAACTTAGAACCAAACCCCCTGGCATCAGGATAGTTATGTGTGACTCCCCTGCTATAAGAATACAGAAAATGAAAAAGAAAAAAAAATTAAATGTTAATCTCCAAAATGAATCAGGGAGAGATTATTCACAGAAGACTTTTAAACTTTACAGATGAATTATCTTAGAATTCTTTAAAACCAGTGCTTCTTTAAGGAATTGAAATCAGTGTGGTTACAGGACAGCCTGCGTCAAAATCTGTTTGTGTGTCTATGTGCCTGCCTGTGTCAGTGTGTTAGTTGTGTGTGCCTGTGGGAGTCTCTGTGTGTCTGTGTGTGTGTGCATGCATCTTTGAGAAAGAGATGGTTAAACATGCAGATTCTGAGGCCCAGCCACAGTCCTACTAAATCTGGCAGAATCTCTTGGGGTGAGGCTCTGGAATCTGTGTTAACGAGCTCATTGATATTTGAGACCCGCTGTTTTAAATAGTAAGCTTTCATAGTGGAATTTTAACAGTGTGTCAATTCATCAGAATTTGAGCTGGATTTCAGGTTTTTCTGGAACATAGCTGGACACCACCTGGAAGCATACATTGAGTGTCTCCTATTAGCTGGCATGGTACTCGAGCCTGGGGATGGGGCAGGGAGGACACACAGATTACTTACTGCTCAAAAAGGCACCGCTGTACAAGGACTCTCCCCTGAAAAAGGCAGGCCTGTGTATAAGGGCGAGTGTGGGGTTGTAGGGGTGCAGGGGAGGCTTGAGAATCAGCTTCTGACTTCTCCCCAGGTATCTTTGCTTATGTCCTAAAACACCGAGGGTGGGCTGGTAGCACATACAGATGGGTGGTACAGCAGAGCAGACTCTGGAATCAGACTGCATTTGAACCCTGGCTCTGTCATTTATTTGCTGTCTGACCTTGAGCAACTTTCTTAACTTCTCTGAGCCTGGGGGATTTCATGAGCAAATGCACGGAAGCAGTACTCTAGCACATTGTAAGGGCCCCCCCCAAAAACATGTAGCTGTGTTTTTTCCCTTTTAAGAGCCAGCCTCTGGCAAAATGATTCAAACCTTTGAATCGTGTTCTTAAAGGCAGTGACGCTTAAAAAGCACAGACCACAGCATGGGGCTAGGTTAGTAGTTCATTTAAAAGTATTCACTAATTGTAGAGAATGTATGTTTGGTTTCAGTTTGAGCGGGTTCAGCAGCTACTAAAATGTTTTTTTACTGAACCATGAAGCAAAAGAACATTAATACTAGATCTGGTTCAGGGTTTAGCGAATTAATGTGGTTTGTTTCTGTTTGAGATTCACGATTCCATTTGGTTCAGTCTCTGGGCAGAGCTTCGTCTGATATTCCATCTTTTGGATTCTCACTGCTCCCACCCTCAAGCCTCCGTGACTGCAGGGCCCTCCTGCCAGACCCCATCACTGCCTGGTTCAGCTTCCTAACACATTTGTAAAACTAAGTCATTCATTTAATCAAAACCCTTCCCTGGCTACCCATTACCTTCAGGAAAAAGTATCCCAATTCCTCAGTCTGCCATAATCCAACTCCAAAGTGGAATCCACATTCCAGCCAGGCTGGAATCCTCAGAAGCACCAAACTGGCCATGCTGGGTACTTATTCCAGACCTTTGCTCAGATTTCTCCCCCTGCGTGGGAGGTACTGCCTTCTGTTCTCTGCCTGTCCTGATCTCTCCCGCTGCACAAAGCTTCAACACACACGTCTCATTCTTCAAGGACTCCAGCGCCCATTCATTAGCTTTGTACCTGGACTCCCACAGCCTCAGTCTGTTCTTCTTAGTTTGGCACGTTGCATATGTCAATAATTCAGCTATTCATTTCATCTGATGTTTACTGAGAGCCTACCCAGTGCTGAGTACCGTGCCGGGTGCTAAAGCTACAACCAAGGCCAAGGTGGACACGATGGCTCCGTCTAAATTCTAACCTCTGGAGGGCAAGGTCATCTCTTACACTTCCTTTGTGTCTCCCTCACTGCCTCCTAGCTGGGTGGTAGAAACGTTACGGGTCATCAGTAGATACTTGGTGAATGAGTAACTGAGTTCAAAGACGGATCATTGCATTGATCATAAGATTGATTATCCAGTGCGGGCTTTTACCCCCTTGCTCCCAACTTGCTGGGTGTGCCTGGAGAAATAGATAACCTCTCTGTGTTTCAGTCCACATTCAACAGAGTAGGAGGCAACAGATCTTGGATAAAGCCAAAGGGCACCTTTCTGCTCTTCGATAAGGGCCTGGAACTATTCACCAACTCTTGGTGGGCGGGCAGCGGCTATGGGCAGCCTCTGTGCATCTTTCTCTCACTGCGTGTATTCTGTGTATCGGTCTAAACCCCCCTCCCCATAATCCCCCTGGTAAATTGAGTTCCTTAAGGGCAAAATGTTATTTTAAGGATATCTATTCTTCTAGAACAGTCCCTGGCACACAGTAGGAGCTCAATAAAAGTTTGGCAAAGGGAGGAATGGATGAAAGTGAGCTATCATCTTTCATTTTATTCATCACCAGCTGCAGCAGTTCACAAACCACCCCCATTTCCTTTCGCTTCCTTTAGGTTACACACCGAAAACCAGTGATATTGACTTGACCTCTCCAAAGCTGAGTGAAGGCTGAAAGGCAGCTGCTGCAGAGCTGCGTCCTAGAGAAACCACCTTCCTGCACAGGATGAAATGGAATCATCTATGTTTGGTATTAAAACCTCGCTGCCCCTGACGTCAAAGAAGGTCTGTGGCTTCGAGGGGACAGCAGAAACTCTGTTTCCGTAGCGCTATACAAATGACTGCCTGATGTTTTTGTTCCCACTTTTTTTTTTTCTTGGCCTCCTTTCCAGGAAATGGACTAGAGGAGCTGGCAATTGATTAAAAACAGGCTTCGTGTGAGGAAAAAAAATACGCATTCGGCAAAATTAAAGTCTCCGAGCCTCAGAATGCTTGCAGCTAGCTATATTTAGGCCTGGAGATTAGGTCTCCTTCGAGCTGGCTGGAAAAAGTCTCGGGTCAAGGAAACTCTTTTCCTTCTATTGTAGGATCATCACCTCTTAAGTCTCGCGGCCTTGCTTTCTGACCGCATGGGACTGTTTCCTGATGAAAAGCTCAGTAAGTGGTTTTCTAGTGGCTTTGCCCTTGGAATCTCAACGCTACAGACCTGGGCAAGGCCTCGATCGCCGCCTGAGGCTGGTCCCCAGGCATCAGGTAGGTGAACAGCATTTCCAGCTCAAAGGTTGTTAGGGGCAGTGTCCCCATGAACCCTCTTAGTTGTCTGGTCCAATAGTTTATTTTCCTGGGGAAAAGGGTGTTCCTCTTTTTGATCCTTTTCAACACATGTCACTCCCTTGTCATCAGGTCTTTCATTCAAGCCCGGTCCTGTGCCGGGGCCTGAGGATACAGATAAGATGAAGTTGTGTTCGCTGCCTTTAGGGAGCCCAGAGTTTAGCAGAGCTCCTCATAGAATTCCTTTAGGGCCTTGAAGACGATCCTGGCATGACTTGCTTTAAGAAAGTCAGTTATTATGAAGTTCAGATTGACAGGAAGATAAATTGGGCCTGAGTCTCCACTTAAAAAAAAATTCACCTAAGGGCTCAGCTAAATGGAATTTAAAGTAGGATTTAGTTTATTCAGACCTTTTTCAGAAACATACCTAATTGTGGAGAGAAAGGTGTGCCCATAAGGAATCACTTCTCAGCCCTCTCAGCGGGCCTCCTCTCTCCTCCTGGGATCTCAGAACGGAAAGGGAAAGGAGAGGGGAGAGGGGAGAGGAGAGCTAGCCAGAGGACAGGGTGTCAAAAGGAGGGGGGGGGGGAAACAGAGGGGAGGACTGAGCAGGGGGAGGGGGATGGACACGGGGAGGCAAGAGGAAAGATAGCAAACTAACCCCAATTCCCCTAGGACCTATTTTACATTCCTTTGATCATTTTTGGAAGGATGGGCTCAGGGAGTACAATTATAGCCAGCTCTCCATCACCGCTAAGGAGGGAAGTCCTTTACAAGTGTTAGTTATTATTACAACATGAATAATTGAATCTCCCAGATAATCCCCAAACCTCATTTGAGTCTTTAAGTTTCTCTTCCTCCACCGCCAAACCTTTTAACGAAATGAGACCGAAATGAGACCGGTGCCAGCAAAGAAAGTAAAAGGGCTGGCGTGAGTCCCCCCTTCTCCTCCCCCCACCCCACTGCCTCTGGTCTGTCAGGTCTTTAATCCTCAAACCGGAGAAACTGGCCCCCCAAAACCATGAGTAGGGAGTGTGAGTGAGGAGGGGTGCACCCAGCTGACCCCTCTGGACCTAGCTCCATCCGGGCCCCTTCTGCCAACTCCTCCCTCCCTTCCGCCCTCCCCCTCCCCAGCACCCCTGCACTGAGAGCTGAAAGAAAATACGTGCATGGCAGGCACTGGCTGACAGACCCCGCGTACAGGGCCATTCACTTATGCTCTGCATCACCTGCTCACGCATTCCTGTCTATTCCACCTTCTAAATTGCTCTTAAAAGTACTCCTTGCTTTCCACCATCCCCAAACCAACTTAATCTAGGCTCTGTTCCCTTTGGCCTGGACTCTTGCAGTGGCCCCCTAGTAGCCTCCAGTCTCTAACCACTCAAATCCATCTTCCACGCTATACCCTTCAGTGGCTCCCAGTTGCTCACAGGGTCAAGTCCAGAGGCATTCCTATGGCCAGTGAGCCCTCCGTGATCTGATCTGTGACCAGCGCTCTGCCCTCACCTCCCCCACAACTTCTGGGAAGACCCTGCCCACCTCCACCCCACTTGGGTTTGTTTCCTAACTCCCTCCTTATCCTTTAAGTCTCAGCTCCCACATCCCCTCCTCCTTGACACGCCCCCCCTCTTTGCCCCCAGCGACTCTGACTTCCAGTTATTTGCATAGAGAGGGTCTCCGGTACATCCCCAGATCCGCACCGCACTTCTCATACTAGACTGTAATCAATGGCTCACAGGTCGGTCATCCCTGCTAGTCTGCGAGTTTCTCCGCAGGACTCTCTGTATTCCTGGCACCTAAATATGTCTTGAAAGAGAATAAATGATGTTTTAACAATTGAAGGGCAGAGCGCCAGAGTGGTTGTAGCAGAACTAGCACCAAAATCTAAGTTCTGTGAGGGGAAGGAATTTTGTTTTGTTTGCTGCTGAATCTCTAGCGTCTGGAACAGAGTCAGGCTATTTGTTGAACTTGGACTTAGACAGAACTGAGTATGAACCCAACCTCTACCATTTTTGAACTCTGTGTCACCTTGAACTACCTGTCTGTTTCCTCTGAGCCTCAGTCTTATCATCTGTAAAATGGGGATAATAATTCTACATACATCATAGGTAAGAATTAAATGAGATCAGATACTTGACAGCACCTAGCATGATGCCTGGCACAGAGAAGGCAAGTAATGCATGTCAGCTGAAATCCTTTGAAGACCAATGTCTTCTACTTCTCTAATCCCAACCGTGCGCCCTTCCCCGACCCTAGCCCTGCTCGTGCCCACTGTGGTCAAACCATCAGGGGCTCAGCACTCACTTGCCGCAGTTGTAGAGGTCACAGCAGAAGCAGGTGTTGCCCCGGATGCGAGGTGTGCAGAATCCACGGCTGAGGTGAGGGCAGTTCACCTGGGGACACACCACAGTGAGGAGGTGAGCTGGCACTGGATGGGAGGCGGGACCCTCTGGGATTGGCACTGTGAGTTAGTGACTGATGGAGACGGTAAGGATGGCTGTGAAATGAACACACCAATGCACGGGCAGGATGGGGCTGGGCAGGTGGCTGGCTGAACTCGTGTGTGAGGCAAGTCACTGGGGAGCTGGGCTCACGTGCAGCCTCAGCCACAGCCCTCAGGGCCCCATCCCTGAAGGGTGGAGATGGAGAGGAGGAAGGACGGATGGAAGGACGGACAGAAGAACAAATGGATGGTAGGAAATGAGGATACAAGGGGCGGGAAATCAGGGTATGGGGAAAAGGGGACCAGATGGGAAGGAAGACAGAGGGGCCATCACATGCACTCTGAAGTACAATAGTACCTCTTGAGCTGCCTGGGTAAGGTTCCTCATAACCCTCGCGGAAGGAGAATTTTTGGTTGAGGAACTTATGACCTTATATAGGAAAAATAGGGTTAGGGGGACCAGGGTTACAAATGAACCTATGGAAGTCATTATTAACATTTTTACAGTCACCAAGTTAACACAAGAATGCGAACACGATGAAATCCAGAGAACAGCAATGACATTTTACACATCTCGAGTTTGCAAAAAAGATGTAAAAATTAACTTCCATTTATCATCTCTTATTTGTGAGAAATCTTCCAGGCTCTCCCCCGCCCCATATGGATGCAATGAAGTGCTTGTAAATTTGTTTCACTGTGTTATAGAGAATATTGGTGGTAAACACGCACTTTTTGCTATATTGGGTCCTTCATCCAAAAGCTCACGCCTTTCTGATAAGCTGTTGGCACACACATCTTTCTACTCCGTTCTAACCCGAGAATAGTTAGAAAAATGGTAAACTAGTGACTGGGTAAGGAAAATGGGGCAAGTGGATGGCACTGTTCACACCGTATGTTAAGGAAAACAGCTTCCCCTGAAGTTATGCAATGCAGTCACCATTTTATATCCACTTGCCACCTTTTTCTTTTTTTAAAAAAATTAATTAATTAATTTATTTATTTTTGGCTGTGTTGGGTCTTCGTTTCTGTGCGAGGGCTTTCTCTAGTTGCGGCAAGCGGGGGCCACTCTTCATCGCGGTGCGCGGGCCTCTCACTATCGCGGCCTCTCTTGTTGCAGAGCACAGGCTCCAGACGCACAGGCTCAGTAGTTGTGGCTCACAGGCCTAGTTGCTCCGCGGCATGTGGGATCTTCCCAGACCAGGTCTCGAACCCGTGTCCCCTGCATTGGCAGGCAGATTCTCAACCACTGCACCACCAGGGAAGCCCGCCACTTTTTTCTAACAGTCACAAGTTTACCATTTTTCTAACTATTCTCGGGGGTGGGGGGCGCATTGACTTTCAATTTGAAGTTAATAGAGAACCAAATGGTCGAGGTTGCTAGAAGCACATGGTAGAGTTTTATATTAAAGGGCTCTCTGGATTGGAGAGAGGTGATTGTGAGCTGAAATGAAAGCTCTCCAAAAATGACCTGGAACCAAGCTTCACCTCACCGCCCACTGCCTCTGCTTCTGTGTGAGGCAACAAGGAACCCAAGGAGAGCCGTGCGGGGCAGCGGGGCAGGAGAGACACACCCTCACGTGTCCACTCAAGCATCATCAGACTGGCCTCCGGGCGTGTCATGACAGGGGCCAGGCCGCCAGCCCAGGCCTCCCCAGAGCCTCAAAGTGGACCAGGCTTCTCAGTGACCCTCGTTTGGCTTCCTGACCCCTCCCACATGTGGGACTCAGACTCTGCCTCCCCGGTCCAGGCCTGCTGCCTTGGTGGGGCTCCCACTTATCTTCCAGCTGGACATCAAGTCCAGGCAGCTGAACCATCATCCACAGACATGGGGGAGGGACCTACCCTGTGGCCTCTGTACTCTTCATCTGTCCCTCTCGGGATCAAAGCCACACACTGAGAGGCTGCCTGCTGGGGTCAGAGGGGCAGCCTGTGGCCACAGAACAAAGTAAATCTGATTAGGCCTCATGAGGCTCTAACCTATGACCGTGGCCCCATTAGCACTGTGCTCTGACCCACTGAACAAGTCAACTAAACATACCTTGTAGCAAGCTGTAGGCCCGGGAAAAAGAGTAAAAGAAAGGGGGTTCCAGGCAGAACAGGAGACTTTCCCCAAAGGTAAGACGTGCAGCCTCCTTCTGGCTCTTACCTCCTCAGCTTCCTTCTGGGATGTCTTGGGCACATAGTGGCACCGGTTAGCATAGAGTGGTTTCAGATCCTGGAAACGGAAACACCAAACTAAATGGGGTTTTGGCTTTGGAAAATAGAGCAGCAAGTGCTCTGACTGGTAATAAAAGATTTGAATACACACACACACACACACACACACACACACACACACACACACACACACACACACACACACACACACACACACACACACACACACACACACACACACACACACACACACACCAGAGCAGGTAGTGGGTTGGGTTGATTTCTGAAAGCTGCCCATCTAGGGAGGCTGAGAATGTGAGGACCAGATAAAAATGTTCTAATAACTGCTTTCTATTGGGCCACTTGGTTAATGAGAAATTAGGAAATTGACTGAGAAGTGGGTTTCTTGAAATTTCCGCTCTGGTTTTCTTTTATTTCTAGTCTTTGTCTCTTTGCAAAGAGTCCCCAGGGAACAAAAGTCAAAACTCCAAGTTATTGCAACATCACACTCCCAGTCGGAGGGAGGCCAGCTCCAACAATGAGGATCCATTATCACCTGGGGACAGGACCAGGGCTGGCTGACGCGTACACCCTGCTGTCATTGCCACAGCTTTTTCAGAAGGAAGAGCTCAGGAAGCGAGCCCCAGTGGGGTGGGTAGCCATGGAGCCTGCTGGAGATTTTAACTCAACTGAACTATGAGCCAATTTCACTCAACTACACAGATTAAAGACAGCGAACTCCAAAAATACCACTGAAGCCCAGAAAACTAACATGGGGCTCAAGGACAGTTGACTAATGCTGCTGACTTGGGCAGCTTCCTGGTGAGGGAGCTCTCAGACACAGGGGCTGGGGTAGAACAGACAGGTGCAATCCAGTGCTACCTGGAAACTGTCAGTCAGCGGATGCTGCCCACTTTCCGGGGGACACTAAACATCCCCTGACTGGTAGGGGGCTTCGACCAAAAGCAGGTTAGCACAGGACAAGCAGTTTATGCAAACTGACCTTTGGAACTTGGCCAAAAGCACCTTGGCAGAGGGAGTTTATCTATTGCCCCTCCTTCCCCCTAAACCCACTTCTCTCACCGTTTTCAATAATCCTGGTGGCTGCTTTTCCCCACACATGTGATTGAGCATCTCCTGTACCTGACACCCAAGTGCCTCCTGCCTCCCTGCCTGCTGCCCCGTCAAGGACCTAGGACCTTCCATCAGCTGCTTCTACATGAATGTCCTGGCCGCTCCATGTTCTGAAAGTACACTGCCCTGTGGGCTCAGCCTGGAGTCAGGCTGGAAAGGAATGAGGGTTCTTATGGTCACTGCCGGCAGGGTTTATTTTCCGAGTTTGGGCAGTGGCAGAAGTCATCATCATCCTGCCGAAGGGGAGGCTTGATGTGCTGGTCATAGCCCTCCTGACCTCCTGGTTCTGCAAAGAGCATTCAGCCACCAACTGCCTAAATGAAGACAGACGTGTGTGTGTGATGGTCCCCCATATGCTGCCTCTGGATGCTCTTGTGCACTGAGGCCCCAGGGGAGGAACAAGCCCATGTGACTGGGAGGTAAGAAAAGGCCACTTAGCCAAGGCAGGCTTTTACATCCGAAGGGCTAGCAGCTCCGGAGTGGAGGGCTGGCCACGAGACTGCTTTCTGCTGAGTGCCAGTGTGCTCTGGGTGAGGCCCTCTCAGGGCGCGTTCACACCCATTATTTCATACCATCCTCATGTTAACCCTGAGAGGCAACTAAGTTACTATCACATCCAGGTGGAAGAGGAGAGACTGTGGCACGAGGAGGGAAAGGGATTTTCCCAGCTAGTTAATTGCTATATTCGGGGAGGGGAAAGGAAGGAAACTGGAGACAAGAGAGAGAAGGAATGAGAGACATTTAGAGGGGGGTCAGGAGGTAGGTCTTAAGGGGAAGCGCATATGCCCCCAAGCCAAAGGACAGGGCACCAGGAGGTTAAAGGGCCCCAACAACAGGAAAGGCTGGCTCTAACCCACCCGAGCGGTGCTGGGATCCAAATGTGCCTTTCATTTAAACTGGCCAACAGACATCACCATAGATTAATAAAGCCTTCTCCCTCAAAACTGTCTGGGTACCAGTGAGGGCTGGCAGATGTCTTAGGACAGGTACAGTGTAGGCAAAAAGGTGTTCTCAAAGCCTTACCCCAACCTCCCGAATCAAACGCTCTACTGCAAGCCACTAACGGCAGGAGGTACAGACGGCCTAGACTCAGAAGCTGGAAGAAACTTCCAATAAATATAATTTGGATTTTTCTCCCATTTCCTTTGGATGAGGCCAGTGATCAAAACCTTGAGGAGTTTAGGAGTCAGGGAAATGCAAATCAAAACCACAATGAGAAACCACTTCATACCTACTAGGATGGCTAGAATTAAAAAGTCGGATAATAACGGGA
This sequence comes from Eschrichtius robustus, assembly GCF_028021215.1. Taxonomy (NCBI): domain Eukaryota; kingdom Metazoa; phylum Chordata; class Mammalia; order Artiodactyla; family Eschrichtiidae; genus Eschrichtius; species Eschrichtius robustus. The sequence continues at coordinate 105,992,503 of NC_090845.1, forward strand.
GTTGGCAAGGATGTGGAGAGACTGGCACACTCAGATACTTCCAGTGCGAATGTAAAACGGTGCAGTCACTTTGGAAAATTGGCAGTTCATCAAAAGGTTAAACGTAGTTACCATATGACCCAGTACTTCCAATCATAGGTATATACTCAAAGGAAATGAAAACATATGTCCACATAGAAACTTGAACACAAATGTTTATAGCAGCATTATTGATAACAGCCAAGAGGTGGAAACAACCCAAATGTCCATCAACTTGTGAATGGATAACCAAAATACATGCTACAATATGGATAAATCTGGAAAACATTATACTAAGTAAAAAAAGTCAGGTTGCAAAAGACTACGTATGATATGATGCCATTAACAGGAAATGTTAATTAATATAGGGAAATCTATAGAGAAGGTAGATTAGTGGTTGCCTAGGACTTGGGGGAACAGGGGGAATAGGGAAGTGATAGCTAAAGGGTATGGGGTTGTTTGGGGGATGAGAAAAATCTTCTAGAATTGACGTGATAGTTTGCACATACCTGTGAATGTACTAAACGCCACTGAATTATATACTTCAGATGGGTAAATTATATGGGACGTGAACTGTATCTCAATAAAGATGTTTAAAAAAAAAACATTAGGAGTGGGAGGAGGAGGGAAAAGGAGGAAGCCATTTTAGCTCATGATGCCATGAAAATCTACTGCAGGCTTCTTGGCCACTAGGCCTACGTTGCCATGGAGACTGCCTCAGAGTGAAGAGTGCTTGTCAAATGGGGATAATAACACCTGCCCTACATATCTCACAGGATTGCTGTGGGTCTCAAATGAGATAATAGATGTTAAGGCATATTGAAACACTAAATTCACTACACAAAAACAAGGAATTATTGTTATTGCCTGATGGCGCCTGTTGAAACAAAATAGCACACATACTATGATTGTCTACAAGCATGCTACAAAAATAGGTATATACTCAGAGGGTAATATGCAAAAATTGCATACGTAATAGAATTGCTATGTTAGGGTGGTAGGATAGTGGATGTTACAAGTTCCTGTTGTGTCACCTGCCTTTTGAAAAAGAAAAAGATGAAGAAAAAGATGGCTCTCTCAGCTAAACTCAAAAGGGATGAGTCTGATATAGGGGCCGACATATTCCTGACTCCTAAAGAAAACTGGGCAAAAAGCTTCTCTCTTCCATCCCATACTTTTCCCCCTGCCCAGCAATTATCTCCTGACATGCCAGCACTGACCATAGGAATTCCACTAATCTTGGCAAATGAGGGACTGACTCTTATGTCTAGGAGGAGAGTCCAAGAGCAAGTTGGGATTGAAATAATAATGTTGCAAATCATCCTTTCCCAGATCCATCCATACCCAGGACACTCCTTCAGGATGACCTGCACTATTAGCCAACGACTGAAATGGAATAAAATATGATTGATCCACACAATATTCTGATAATACAATTTTTCTCTAATTCAATTGTTTTAGAAAACATATAATTCCAACTAGTTCATAGGATGTTTTCATTTTCAATGTTGGTTCACTTGGGGGAAAAAATGAGTATCTGAGGTTTTTGTGGCAGTTCAGTAAGCTGCTTGGCTTGCTCTCGATTTGGGTTTGTGGGCCAGATCAGGGCTATACTATGACCTCCCTGGGACTTTTGCCTTTTGTGGACAGCTTCCTCCATTAAAAATTGTTGAAAATGATATTTCATTTATTTTGATTATATCTTATGACTGCATTGGTATAAAGACAAATTTCTATTATGTGTGAAAACTTTTTTTTTGGCCTAAAAGTTCATCATTTTTCCTCTGACTTGAAAAGAAATGATCATATTTTTCTGGGACCCTGAAAGTCCATGGGTCACAGGCACTGTTGTCTACTGAGCCCAATGGAGAAGGCGGCCCTAGGCCAGATATCTGGAATCGTAAGAGATGGAAAGCGCCGACCGAGGGGTGAGGGCTCCTGCAGGGAGCCCTGTGGGAAGGACCCGAATCCCAGGCTTCTCCAAGAAGGAGCACAGGTTTGGGTTTCAGGAGTAAAGTAGCCTTACTCGAGGCACAGCTTCTCCAGAACAGGAAGCATTTGGCGCCTCAGCTCCAGGACTGGGCTCGTTTTGGAGACTTCCAGCTCCGGGGCTTTCTCCGGATCCCAATCACATCACTCCTCTCCAGCCGTGAAGACAGCGAAGTTCAGGTATCCTAGAAAAGGTGTCTGTCCTCATGGGCTGCTCTTGTCACTGTTGGAGGTGGGGGAGGTCAGCTACTGCCACCTCCAAGGCTCTCAGGAAGTCATGTGGCTTCCTGCGGCTCTCTCCCTACCTCCTCACTCCCAACACCAATTCCAAGCCAGTCCCCTGGCCCTTGTCTCTGACTTTTCCAAATCTCACCCACATGTCAACAAAGGCTTAGCTCCAACCCCTCCACCACTGGGAAGCCTGCTCTGATCCAAGGTAAACCACTTGGGCACTTAGAGTTTATATGCCCAGCTTAGACCAATTTCTCTAGATGCCCATGTGTGTCCAGGGATGTCCTCATTTTGACATCACCTCCTTGAGGCCGGTGATGTCACCTCCCTCTCCTGTACCCCTCACAGCCCTTAGCACACACCCAGCACACACACACTCGATGAAGCCTTGTTGTATTGCCCATTTACTTTAACCCAGGACTAAAAATACTCACAATGTGTCTGGCAGCGAAGACCCCATCGACTATGGCACAACAAAAGGCTGCAATCACACCAAAGCTGATAAAGACGATGGAAGCCACCAGCTGTGGGAGTAGGGGTGGGGGACAAAGCAAAAGTGTCTGTTAGCCTTCCACTCTAGCTGCTTCTGGAGACAAGGCGATCCCCAAGAGACCGCCAGCCAAAGCAGAACTCTGGCCTGCCACCCCGTGTGAAGTGTGAATGCCCTTTTCAGTCACGCAGCATGAGTGGGAGCAGGGGGAGGGGGACGCGGAGAAGGGGCCATTGAAGCACTTCTTACATTTTCAGGGCAAGCTAAGAAATTCACTCCATGAGTCTATGAGCGCCCAAGGAAGAGGAGGCTGAGGAATTAGACTGCATGGCTCTTCCATTCTCAGACTCAGAAAAATGTTAGACCTTTGACATCATGAAGTCCCACCCCCTATTTTATTTATTGTGGAATTGGAGGCTCAGAGAGGGGAAGTGGTGTGTCCAAGGTCACTATCCAGTCTATGGAAGAGCCTGTGCCCACCAACCCCTAGTCCAGTGTTCTTCCCAAGCCCTCATGGTGGGCAATGATGAAGAAGGGATGATTCTGAGGCCCTGCACAACCCTACATGGCCCTGCACCACTGAAGAAAGAGAACACTCAACTTATTACGGCTTAGGTGCCAAAGACATTTTACAAGGGTTGAAGTCTCTGAAATTGATCAACTCTGTGTACCACCATCCTGTGGTACATACGAAAAAATTCAAGTAAGAGAAATGTTTGCTGGAACCAGACTGCCCTCTTCTCCTATCGTGTTAGATAACAGAAATTTTCCTAATAATTTGTCTTCCATTACAAGGGCGATACCACAACCCAACGTGGAGGTAGGTGTTTCAAGGCGTAACCAGGGGCAGGGATAGGTACTGCCTAAGCCCACCGTCTGCCCGTGTTGACCCTCAAAACACCCTCTTTGAGGTGTTTGGGGGGTAAAGTAGAGAAATAGCATGGCATTAAGCTGCTCCCCAGGGAGAAGGAGGAAATCAAAGTCAAGGCCACCCTAAGGTGGCCTCCCATCTCAGAGGCTAGCCTCCCATCTCACAGGCTAGAAGGTAATACTGATCTCCTTTGGAAGTTGTTCAGAAACCTCGCCCCATAAATCTCACTTCACAGCACTACAGAGAGTTGGTAAATAATGGATGAAAGATGTCATGAAATTGGCATTATCAGCTATGCGATGATCAGCTCTACAATTAGAGCTCCCTTGTCATTTTGAATAATTTAAACCCAAAGTGCAAACACAACTGGCAGCGAAGAGCCCAGGTGAAATGGAAGAAGAGAACTATTAGAACCCCCCTGAGGGCGATTCCCTACATTGCTGGGGGGAGAACACATGGTTAGAGTTCCCTGTCCCTGGAGCTATTACGTTATCTGATTAAACTTGCTGTTAAATAGACCCTAGCATCAGTCTAGATGCCACAGTGACTTGTACGGGGAAGCCTAATCAGTCCACCATCTGACCACTCACCAGGCATCTTGATTTACAAGCCCATAAAACTGCAATATGCTTGCAATTCGGTCTGTACCATCTTCTCTTGCCCTCTAGGAACCCTTCTCAGCCTGAAGCAGGAAAATACAACAGCCTGCCCTTGCGGGCCCCCATTCGGACATAGAACTTTGTGAGTTTTACCTCCTGTTATATGCGTACCCTTCCTCTCAACCTTACACATACTTAGCTTTGAACTATGTATGGGTAATGGGAATACTTGAGGTTGGCTTCGTAATTTCATTTCGTCGTCTTGCGCCCTAAATATATTTGTTCTGTTAATTAAAGTCCCCTAGATTGGAATCTCCTAAAAGGCAGGAACCCTCTGCGAAAACTCCCCTCCAAGATTATGCATCAGAGAGGAAGGTGTGAGGGTCACCAGTGAGCCAGGGCTGCAGCAGCAGGAATCAAAGAAGCAAAGGCATCCGATGCGAGGACAATTGGCCTGACTGGATAGGCTGGCGCACTCCTTTGCGAATGAGGAGAAAAGCAAAAGGCAAGATCCAGATTATTCCATCCCTGTGACTTAAGGAGACTAGCTGGGCCACTGAGGGAACACCAGGCAGGGTGAGAACAAGTCCCATACCACAGGGTCACTTTAAAACAAGTTCCCCGGAGGCTTAGGAGAAAAGTAAAGTAGCTGTTTCTTTTGTGGCACAATTTGGGCAACCTTAAGAAATGTGTCACTTATCCACAGAAATGTTGAGCTTTTTCAGATGAAGAATTTGATTCTACAGCGATGAAAACTTACCATCTGCCGTTTGTTCTCCACGAGGTTTGATCCGATGATTCCAAGGAATGATCCAAAGCCGAGCTGCAAAGCAACATGGCACAGATAGCACGTGGGAAGATGGTTAGCCTGACCACACGGTCATTCCACCCCTGGGATACAATTCAGGATAACAGAAAATACCCGGGGTACAGATGCTAAACCCGTGCAGCTGTTACTCACACAAATACAGTATGAGTAAGAAAAGTATTTCTCCCACCATTTGCCAATTTTTCCTCGTAGATATGAATCACACCTAAAAAGAAACTCGTGCGCCCAGAAGCTAAAAGTAAAAGTCAACCATAGCTTTTCAGAGCCTGCTTATATCAATTTCAATATCCATTACCTAGCATGTGACTGGTGAGTCAGTAAGAGACGGATAATGGTGAAAAGCACGCATGATATTCTGATCTTTATCTTTTCTTTGAAAAGAGACCTTCTATCCTGATGCATGAATTACAAAATAAAGGTTTGAAATAGCGATTTTTGATGCATCAGGCACACTAATCAAACCCAGGAAGTACTTTAGCAATCAGCAAGCACCTTAACCTAGACTTAAAAAAAAAAAGAACTATTTTTTTTGAAAGCCTGTATTTGTGGTTGACCCACTGCAATTTATGTTAGCACTTATTCACCTCTTCTTCCATCTCTGCTTCATTTATGGACAGAAAGCATTCATTAAAGGGTGAATAGAAATGGCAGTGTAAAACCCTGAAAAACAATTTCCCCGTCTAAGCGGCTGGGATGATGGCTCGGGGTAGCAGATTACACTTTGCTCTCAGTTCTGCCATTAGTGGATTGAGTCTGCCATTCGCAGCTGAAAATGATCACTAACCGATGGCTGCTGTCAGGGGTGAAAGTGGAAGAAGTAAAAAGTGGTGGGAATGGACCAATAAATCTTAACACAAGTCCAGCAATGTAGTTACATTTCTCTTGAGCCTCACTAAGGATCTGGCTTTCCATCTGCCGCCTTACCTTGGCTCACAGGGACATCTCTTTCAGTCTGAGGCCCCCAAGCCTTACACCAAGTCTTGGAAATCTAATGGACCCAAGGGCTGGGCAGGAGCCTGGTGGGGCAGTGTAGGGGGACTGGGTGCCTGCCTCAGAAACCCAAGCATGAAAGAGAATGAAGGGAAGGAGTGAATACAAATTTCCAAGGACTCATTCTGCAGGGCCACTTGGCCAGCAACCCCTCTCGAGAAATAGAAGCTGAAGAGCATGAAGGTGTAACCCATGCCATCCCAGACTCTACTGGGAACATCCTCACTCAGCGGTTAAACTATGTCTGTCTCCCGCCTGGTCTTATTTGAAATGTAATTAAAATGTGTTGTGATGAAGTATAGTGATTAAAACCTGGTCATCAGACTAGCCTGGCTTCTAACCCCAGCTCTTCCACTCATGGCTGTGTGACTTGAACAAACTGACTGACCTCTCTAAACCTCAGTTTCCTTATCTGGAAAATGGGGACCATAGTAGTAGCTGTCTTATAGGATTTTTGTAAGGATTAGCCAGGATAATACAGTCAAAGAACTTTGCACAGGGCCTGGCACACAGTAAGTACTCAGTAAATACGAGTTCTTGTTCTAGTGATTATTATTACTATTTTTAAAGACATTTAACTTTGGGGCAGCTCTAACCTGATTTGAGCTGGTAAATGCTATCATTATTTGCTCTATTTCATAAGAGTTTCGTATTCTGTCTTATCTCCCCTCCCAATATGTTGCACAGCTTTTATTTTTCAGGAAGAACTCCATGAATAGCCTGTGCTTATGACACTCTGGGCCATTTGTGGAGACTGAAAGAAAGTCAGAGGGCAGTTTCTTACATGGAAAATAAGTCCTTTCACTGAGCAGTTCATCTGTTTCCACAGATATTCACTGAATGTTCTTCTGAGCCTCAACAGCAGTCTTTGCCTTAAGACGGGAAGCAAAGACACTCGCTCTTCCTGACACTCTCAAATAACTCTCTGATGGCAGTGACCGGAAGAGGTGGCCTGAAGCCTCATGGAATTGGCTGGAAAGACAAGGTGCTCTGGGACTGGAAATCCCAGGCCAACCAGTTACTTCATCCAGTTCCCTCCCCTTTCCTTCCATTCCATTTCTATTCCACTCCAACTCATTCCATTTTCTAACACTCACTGAGTACTTTTGGGAGATAAATAAATGACATGGCCCCTACCCTGCAGGAGTGCATAGTCTAGTGAGGGAGAGACAGACTGTGACTTAAGGACCACAGGCGAGGTAGAAACAAAGTGCTGAAGGAGCAGAGAATAATTCATTTTGTATTATATCCTTGGCGCTGCTACTTATAAACTGTGTGACCTTGGGCTAGTTCTTTAACCACTCTGTGCTTCGGTTTCCTCATCTATTAAATGGGAATCATAATGGTCCTGACCACACAGGACTGCTGTGAGGATTAAATGAGATAAGGTATGTACGTAGCGTGACCTGCATAAGGTAGGCTGCTAAATACATATACATGGTCGTTCTCAGATTTCACAGAGGGGATAAATGGGGTCAAAGACAGGTAGAGTTCACCAGGTGGGGAACTAATATCAACTGAGTCCTCGCTGGAAGAATTCATTCATCTGGATGACAGGTTTATGAACTAAGTCACCAGTATCACTAAAACTACCTTACATTTGAAAAGCATTTGAATTTAAAGAAGCGCTTGCCCTCTACCTTGGTCACAGTCATGTTAGGGAGTTCGGTGGAGCTCATATCATTCCCATTTGATAGATAGCAAAACGGAGGCCTAGAGAATTGTATGGACTCGTCCCCTCTTACAGCAAGTTCACGGCAGGGCCAGGACGAGCCCTCAGATTCCCTAACAGCTGGTGTTCTTCCAGCCACACTTTGCTGTATTTGTGGTCAGTGTTAGCAGAATAGTGACCTTCACCGCTGCCCCCCAGGGAAGAAGTTCCCTGTAAGGATGGAGTGAGAAGTCCTATTTGAGGAAGAGCTGAGGGGGTGAAAGTAAAGAAGGAAAAATCAACAGAATTTCCTGAAAATGGGCAGCTGCTTCTAATCAACTGTTTGCTCTCCTGAGGCCTCAGAAAGGTAAGCTCTGTGGTCCTCGCTCGAGAACTGCCCGGAATCATGGAATGTTCAGACCTTTGGAACTCCATCTTGACTCCCCATTACCTGAACAAATAACCAGTTTGCTTTGTTTTGGCTGCCCTCCACTTGTAGAAGAAAAAAAGGCAAATCATTAGAACTCAGATTCAAGAGCTCTTTTTAGGCTGCACCCTATAATTTATGCCTATTCCCATCCACTGGGACTGAGGTGCAAATGGATTAATCATTCAACAAGTATTAATTGGACATCTACTCTGCTAGACCTGTGATCTGGAGGCCAGGAAGCGGGGTGGGGTATGATACCAAGACCAACGAGACTCAGCCTCGAGGAGCTGTAACTAGATAATGGGTCCACAATCCCTTTCTGTAATCCTGAAATCAACAAAGCTCTTAAAACCAAAAGGGTTTTTGGTAACTAACTTGGTGGCAAAACCTGACCTTGAACTGACGTGAGGTTATTTTATAATGTTTATCTACTTAGTGTAAAAATTCACAGTTTATTGTAGAAAGATGAAGGTGCTTGATTATGGGGTATATCTCAAGACCCCACTGGGATGTTAGATAATATATGATATATGCACTCTATTATCTTTCTGAAATTTAAAACGAAACAAAACAGTCTAAATTTGCAAACACATCTGACCCAAGGGTTCAGAAAAGGGATTGTGGACCTGTATAAACAAAGCTAAATGAGAATATAGCCCAACATCCCACAAAGCAGAATGTGACTATTTCCCAAGAACTATGAGTGGAAGGAAATCTACGGTAGGGAGTTCAAAGATGGTAGACACCACTGTGGATCCCAGTAGCTGAGAAATGTCCCAGCTGTGTCTTTAAGTTGGAATAGGACAGAGCATTTGGATAAACAGAGAGAGAGAGCACAGGGAGGCTGTTCCAGCCCAAGTCACGTTCAGGGGACTGTGAATTGACAATTTTGGTAAAAGAAAGGTGTGGGAGACCAGGCCAAGGGCATCTTCAGAGAGCTTTGAATGACAATGCTAAGGAGGCAACAGGAAGCCAATGAAGGTTAGTCTTATCTAGCAAATCAAGACTCAAGTGTCATCTCTGAAATGTACTTACTATGCTAGGAACTTTATCTTAGAATGAGCTTATATTTTAGAAACATTTTCAACAAGAGGTAGAAAAAATTTCTGCCTAATTCACAATAAACCACAAAATCCCACTATCCAGACCTCCTTCTATTTCCTGAACATTCAAGTTAGTCAAAACTTTGCTGGATTTATCAAGAGTCTTCACGTGTGAAGCTGAAGCCACGCTGGACTAGAGAAGGTTTCTGGCCTATTGACTGTTTTGAATGACCCCTGTTGTCTCTGCCTCCTACTACCCCATGGCAACTCTGATATAATTTTCAATTAACTGGACCCCCCCCCCTTCCCCCGCCTGGGAGAGGGGACAGAAGCTCCTGGTTTCTTTCCTGAAAGAAAACCCAGGCTGGTGTGGGCCCTAGCAGTATAACAGCTGGGGGAGAAGGTTCTAGAGTGAAAGGCTTTCAGCACTGATCAGGTGGCCAACTCCATCTTGTGGGTTGCATGGGAAACACATGTAGAGGCCTCGTTCTCCTGGATGTAAGGTTAGAGAGCTATAGAGAAGGAGCTGGCTCTCTCCCCTGCCTTTTCCATCTTCATACAACTGAGGCTCTTGGCTTTTTTTAGGCCTCCAGAGTAGAAAGCTCACTGGAACTCTTCTGGAACGGACTATGTCTTGAACATTCGAGGACAGTAAAAATCCTAAGCCACTTTGTCTTTCTGTGTTGGTTTTAATTTTTTAAAAAATTTACATTTTAGCCTGTACAGATGAGCACATCTTTAAAGATGCCTGTTGCATACATGTCTTAGGATGATGATACCACATTCTAGCTCAGGTAGAGTAGCTAACACCCTATCATAATACACCTCACTGTACAAGGGCATCTCGTTTGGCAAAATAAAGATGGCTCAGAAAAGTTTTGCATGACTTAGAGTTATGCAAACACGATTATATTTTTCAGTGCCTGAGATCTCAATATTTAAATGAATTGTATGGTAAGTAGTCTTTAAGTCGTCTTTAAATCTAGTAACTGCTCCCCAATTTGTTTGTTTTAAAATTTTAAATTCTCGTGTACACATTTAACCAGAGTCCTAAAACAGCAAAGTTCCAAATAACCTGACATTTTCCCACAAATCTATACAATGGTCTTTATATTCAAACTGACCAATTTGATAGTGTGGAATCTGAAAATGCCACATTTTGCTCATTCTGGTTTTATTGCAAGCGTACTTTGTTTATTGTGTTTTAGTTCTCCAGGTGGTTGCCGACCCACCTGAATTAGACTCCCCTGGGGTGTTTATTAAAATACACACCAAGGTGGGGAAACCACTGGCTTAGAGTTTATATAATACCTCTCTAATAACCAAACTATTCAATTAGTGAAAGCGCCCCAGTCCCGGATAAATCTGGATTCTCAGCACTTATTGTTTCAGAGGTATGAGTTGTTTATTGTATTTGTTATAACATGATCTGACCTATCAACTCAAATGGATTTTTCTGCTCTTCAATCTGCAGTCTTCCCCCCTTCACTTCCTATAATTAAAACCCATTTTAAAGAAACAATCTACAGGAACTATAAAAGCAAAAAAATTAAGGTTAAACCATAGGGCACACTGCTAGGGCTGGCTCTCCTATTAACATTTCCATATTAGCTCTTAGCCAGACGCACACGCACAGACACACGCCCCCACTGCTTCAACTTCCAGTGCTAGCTGAACGTCAGGTACTCCAGTAACAACAATCACGCGCCCTCCTTCCTTTGTTAATGTATTCCAACCCAGCCACCCACAGGCAGATATTCTACAGAGAAGGTTCAGAGGCACCGTTCATGAATAGTAGTTGCTACTCTTAAGTGACATGGAAAATACCTTCCTCTCACCCAGGGAGAGTCTGAATCTTGGCTTGAGCATTTGCTCATCAGTCAGAAACCTTTTACTAAATGCAGCTACCTGAAGCCCACGAAGTCACGCAGACCCTATAAATTGCTTTCCCAAGCCACCAAAATGCAATCTTAACCCCCTTCCTCTGTCCCCCGCCCCTCTTGTGTTTAAAAATAAAAGCCAAGTCTGCTGATGACTGGTTTTCTTGCCTCACCACAGGAAGTGGACCGGGTGAGTTCTCACATCACATGCTTAGCAGAGGGCACCAGACGGTGTCTGTGGGACACCTGCCCTCGGCTCGGCTCAAGAGCTGCGAAGGAACTTCCCGGGAAGGGCGGGCGGCCTTCAGCAGCTGGGCCCCCGTGTCAGGCCCCGGCTCCTGCTAGGGCTATTGAGAAGGCTGACTGCGGAATCGGTGACCTAGGCAACAGGCGTCAGGCTTGGTCACTCACGGCGCCGGTTTGTCAAAGGCATCCATCTTTAATCCCTTCCCCTTCCTTTGCTTCTCTTTCCAACACCCCCCACTCCAAAAAAAGAGTAAAAAAGAAAAGAAACAAAACAACAGCAACAAAGCCGTCTGCCCTCCCTGATAACCTAAAATGTAAACAACAACAAAAACCCATCCTAACCTTCCTTCCCGCTCTCTAGCAGTTACAATTGGGAAGTCATTTAGTTGATATTCAAAATACGATCCAACCTCTAGAGTTAGGTTTTAGGGTTCAATAACAGTGTGTGTAGATCCAAATGAGGTTTTTGTTTGGTTTTCTTTTTCTTTTCTTTTTTCCTCAATTATATTGAGGTATAATTGGCAAATAAAATGGTATATATTTCATTTCATTTCATATACAACGTGATGATTTGATATAAAATGAGGTTTTGTATGCAAAGAGTTCAGCGCTTTCCAGAGTGGATTGCATGCAGCCCGGGGATGGGTAAAACAATCCACTGAAGTATGGAAAGAAACTATTTGAACTCTTGTTTCCTATTTTTTGTTTATCTAAAAGAATAAGAAAGAAATTACGCGTTACAGATACTCAATGAACAGACTGTCACTGGCGCCCTCCCTCGGTGTGAATGTCAGGTGACAAGGCGAGAGCTATCGTTATGGAGGAGGGCAGGCTCCAAGCAGCAAAGGGTTGGTGGTGGGGCAGTTTACGTGTGCCCGGATAGTCTTATCTAGTCTTCACTAAACTAGTCCCAAGAAAATGGACAAGGAGTTTGGAAAGACTCCTGTTGATAAACCATGAGTTGAAGATGACCCTAATAACGTAACACAGCGAGAAAATGACAGAGCTGACCCTTGGAACTCTCAGGGTGAGCTCTTTGTCAGCCACACTGTGAGATCACATTAAAAAAACAATGATGGGGCTTCCCTGGTGGTGCAGTGGGTGAGAATCTGCCTGCCAATGCAGGGGACACGGGTTCGAGACCTGGTCTGGGAAGATCCCACATGCCGCGGAGCAACTGGGCCCGTGAGCCACAACTACTGAGCCTGCGCGGCTGGAGCCTGTGCTCCGCAACAAGAGAGGCCGCGATAGTGAGAGGCCCGCACACCGCGATGAAGAGTGGCCTCCGCTCGCCACAACTAGAGAAAGCCCTCGCACAGAAACGAAGACCCAACACAGCTATAAATAAATAAATAAATAAATTTATTAAAACACACACACACACACACACAATGATGGGCTTCCCTGGTGGCGCAGTGGTTGAGAATCTGCCTGCCAATGCAGGGGACACGGGTTCGAGCCCTGGTCTGGGAAGATCCCATGTGCCGCAGAGCAACTGGGCCCGTGGGCCACAATTACTGAGCCTGCGTGTCTGGAGCCTGTGCTCCGCAACAAGAGAGGCCGCGATAATGAGAGGCCCGCGCACCGCGATGAAGAGTGGCCCCCGCTTGCCGCAACTAGAGAAAGCCCTCGCACAGAAACGAAGACCCAACACAGCCATTAATTAATTAATTAATTATTTTAAAAAAACAAACAACGATGCCCATGACAATCTGTTCATATCTGAGAAGAAAGCCCAAAATATTCAAAATTATCTAGTAAGCTATTTGAAATAACGACTTACAGCCACTATCTTTAATGAGATTTCATGCGAAATGCATATCACTCCTTGAAATTTTAGTTAGTGTTAGTATGAAGATATTAAAAATTAAAGTGTATTTCATTTTAATCTAATTTTTGAACTTCCATTTTTGTATGTTTTATGAATATGCATATAATTTGTAAATGAATAAATACACATATTTGAGGAGTAAACATTCCACATATTTTTCCTGAGAGGAGGGCAGGATGACTTTGGAGATCAGTGCTGTGCGTCACAGACTGTCAAGCTGCAAGGGTCCTCAGATTTCAGGTAAGGTCAGGTGACCCCTATTATATATATAGGAAAGCAGATGCCCAGAGAGGAAAGGACCTCAGCCTAAGGTTAACACTGCTAATTAGTAACATGTCCTAGACCAGAAAACTGAGGTCCTAAAGAGTGAGATGACTTGCTCAGGATCACACTGCTAGTTAGGGATGGAGCTGGGATTCTTCTGAGTCTTAGTTCAGTGCTCTTCGAAACCAGCCCAGAGCTGTTTCTCTATATAAAGGTAGAGATATATAAAGGAGGAAAACTGAGCAAACACGGAAACTCAAACAGAATTGAAAACCATCAGAGTAGAACCAAATGTCTGTAGCCAGCAAGCTACTGAGACCTACCTATGCCTTTGATACTCACAATAACTCCCGGGTAATAACCTCCAACAGTCACATTCTGGGTCCTGGTGGTTGCGGCGAGGCCCACCGTGAGAATTAACACGGACACAATAAGCAAAGTCACGGTGACATAGATGGAGTTTCGTTTCCTCCGATTAAAGGCTCCTGAAAGCACACAGAGAAACTGAAATTGCTCATTTTGGCTGGAGAAGGGATGGACTTACAGAAAAAAATCACTAGGAAGGTTTTTCTTTCCTACTTCAACTCGTAACTGGGGTTATCTCTGGGAAGTGGGATTATGGGGAAGGGATGGAGCTTTAGATTTTTGCAGTCATCAGGTGTTACGTTTACAATAATGTATATACGTTTCCAGTTTGAAAATAAACAACAGAAGAAATTGTACCAGTTACATAAAAACAAAACTAAACACATTCGATAAAAGATGTATCATACCCACTTAGTGAAGTGTTTCTTTTTTAAGCCAAATTATAAGGTACATGATAGATGGAAAGTATACTGCGGAGATATTAAATGAAAATATTTTAAGGCCAATATGCAACTAAAAAGGGTTTTTTCATAAGCTGGAGATATGAAATTTCATTTTCAGTGTAAATATCAGAACCAAGCCAGGTACTGGGATTTTTTTTTTCATTTATTTCTGACATTTGCCACCTCATGTATAAACTTTAAAAATGGTGTGTTGGCAAGATTTGCCACATAACAAATGCGTGTAATAAAGTAAGTGTTTGGAGGCCATTAGTCCACAAAGATATGTATCGGGGGAGGTAGATGGGGAGGATTATAACTTACACCGTTTAGGCTTATGTGAGGGTGACATAAATACAAATGATGAGAAACCCATTCTCCCACTCAGTGCTTATCGGACATGATAGTGCAAACCAATATTTTTTTTCGAAAACAGGCTTATTAAGTCAGATAGAAAAATGGTATCTAGACTTGCTTTTGAATTTAATTTTTTTTTCCTAAGGAATGAAGCACTGCTCAACACTCTGCGTGCGTTTTTTCTGGGGGGGGGGTTCTCAACAGAAAATACCAGGGATGAGTTACCACCTAGGAGTTCTCATAAAAATAAGCAACTGGGGGACTTGCTATGAGAGTCCAGTTCTCTAGTGGGGAGCCTTATGACAGAGTTGCCCACTCAGGTGGCTTGGCTGTCATTTATGGGCCTAAAGAGGCCACTTGGGACTGATCGCAGGACCCCGTCATTCTGGGAGGCCTCGCTGCAGCCTCAGGAAGCAGCTGCCTTTGAAGCCGCCCAGACTGCACCACTGGGAGGGAGGGGAGAGGGGATGAAGGAAGGGGGAGGGAGGCGAGAAAACCAGGGAGACCCAGGAGGCCTGATGGTGCTGAGAGGGAGGCACTGTGGCTGGCTCTGCAGCCCCCAGCAGATGCCCCCTCCTCGAGGGAAGAAGAGCATCAGGAGTGCCACCCTGGGTGAGCCCCACCATCCATCTCATCTCTCCCAGTGCGGTCCCTGCCCAAGGCTCCAAGGGAGGTGGGAGGGGCTGGCGGTCTCTCCCCTGACGTCAGCCTCGAAAGTGAGGGCCGTGACTCATCAGGGTCATTTCTAATACGGTACTATTCCAAGACCATTTTACATCGAAATGTAGAAGTGGCTTGAGCGTTTGGAGGCACCCACAGACTAAAGCGCCATATCGCACCCTGGGAGGAGAGGTAAAGTGAATTGGGAAACGAGGCTCCTCTCCTGGGGGGCCTGAGTCCAGCCTCCAGGGGGAAAAACAACGGGACCGCTGGAGACACCTGTGACATCAGGGCCCTTTGTGTGAGAGGGCTATTTGGGATGCAGATGGGGAGCTGACTGCTGGTAAACAGAGGAGCAGAGCAGGGAGACACAGACTGCGAAGGGTTGGCGGGGGAGGAGCAGGATTTATTTCTTCTGTTTATCTGAAGGTTAGTTACCCCTCCTCTAGATTTCGAGGGACCTTAAATGAGCCTCCAAACCAGGATCCCTAAGTCCATTTGATGATAGCCAGTTCTCAGTGAATCTGCCAGTTGGCTCCACAGAGGGGCTCTAACATAAACTTACCGACATCGCCCCCCATCCCTGTCTGCATTTCTACACCATCTTAGCCCTCCCCGACCCCAAACTGGCCAAAGAGAGTGAGGGAACATCTGGAAACAAGGGTATCTTTGTGGCACACAAAAGTGTCTCAACACCTCACAGGGAAAACATGTCACCTTAGAGACTAGATGTGGGGGAGTGTGTGTATACAGTGTTTCTAAATTCGGGGTATCACTCGCCTGCTCCTTCCCGGCCAACTGGCTTTTGATCTTATTCACAGCTCTTGGGTCTCCTTTGCAAATACCACTCTAACTCTTAAAAGAACAGGAGCCAGGTCAGAAAAGTGACTCAGCAAACCACATGGTGTCATTTGAAAAATCTATTTTTTTTTTCCTGCTTTGGAACCTGAATTGAAAATCCAGTCAGTTGAGAAACCCAGGCAGAGATCCTGCAGCTCCACAGGGGCCTTGCCTCCAGATAGGATTAGTTTGGGATAAAATTCCTAAGAAAACTCTCCCATCACTAGGTTGAATATCTATTCTCTGTCCCCTCACATCCTCCCCCAAGTCACCCCTTATTTTACACTCTAAGGACTAAAATTGTGTAAAATGAAATTACTTCTAGCTGCACTTGGGGAGTTGACCATTTTGAGGAACCCCAGGGTGAATCCCTTTGAAAAGTGAAGAATCACCCCTTCCATTTATCTTTAGTGTCAATTTGACTGAAAAGTCACATCTACTTAGAGCAAGATGCACCTGTCCTCTAAAGGTGTGGCCCAGGCTCCCAAAAAGCAGCTCTTTTAGCTGCTTTTGTCTATGTCTACTTAGGACATTTTCCTGGCTGTTGTTCTATTTAAGAAGGGAGAAGTAGAGTTCTGTTCTTATTAGGGTACAATTCGGGGCCTGCCTTAGATGTTCCCGTAAACACAGGAACATCTTATTCCAATTTTGTTTAGTAAATCAACATATCAAAAAAACCTCGGACACCATGAGGTACTTCAATAAAGCAGCAGGTATGTGAAAACAGTGCCCATCACAGTGTCTGATACCTAGTGAGCAGTCAATACTTGTTGAATAAATAAGAGTCAACATCTCAGAATCACTTCCTTTCTAATCAAAAAGGCTGTAGGGGGGAACTGTAAGAATAAATATGGGCTACGCTCATGGAATTGGTTTTTTACAATAGGGTACACCCAAGGGCTCCCCAGATCTAAAAGTTTTCTGGCCAACTAGTGTCACAACCCCAATGGCTCTCACTAGCCTGTCCACCTGGCGCCCAGTATCTTTCTGTTTAGACAACAACAGCCAGCCCTGCAACCAACAGCAGTGGGAGAGTCTGAATCCCGTCACTGGCACTGCCTGCCCCCCTCCGCCCCCAGCAGCCTCCCTGCAGAACTACTGCAGCCCTCCCTCTCTGCAGTGCCCCTCCTCCACCCCAGATTCGTGATGACCAGGATGCTCTGCTCTAGAAGGGCCCAATTATTTGCTGTCTCCACCCTTCCCAATACAGCCAGCTTCTCCCTCCTCCGAGTCCCCTCCCTGGTCAGAGCCCCACCTGCACTGCGGTCTTTGAATTTGAGTCCCTCCCTTCTTCTGAAACCTTCTCAAAATTCACCTCCTCCGAGAAGTTTTTCTTGATCAAGCTCACTCTAATCACTCATTATTTCATGTCCCTGAGTTCCTAGATACGTCACTCAGTAAGTATATTAATTATAACTGCTACAATTACAGTTGTAATTGTGGGTCTGGTCCACAACCCATATGATGTCCACCAGTTCCAGGATTATGTATCTGACAGGAACCAAGGTGTGGGTTGCCAGAAGGTAGGATGATTGTCTCTGCTCACTTGTTTTTCTACCTAGTACCTGTTCTTGATTCCACCCCTTGATTATAAGGTGTGTAATCTCTGTCAGAGTGCAGCAAGGATGGAGGCCCAGTATCCTGTCCTGTGCACTATGTTGTTGCTGACTGGCTAATTCTTCGGGCTGATCTTTGAACCGATTCGGATTTGCTTACCTGAGTCAGCTTTGCCATACAGGGAGGGTCCCAGAAGTCCCAGCCTTGAGCATCGGTGGAAACAGGTGGCTGCCCACACAAGAGCCTCAAGGCTCTGCCAGTCTCCCAAACATTTCCTTAAAGGTGCTGAAATCCCCCCCTTTGGGCAATTCTTTGACCGGAGACATCCAAGGCCACCGGTGAATCACAAATATGTTACTTGCAAGGGAAGGAGAGCCCCGCTGTAGTAGAGGTGCCTTAGCGCCTGGGGGCGGTGTTGCCAAAAGGGAGATGGGGGTAGCTGGGAGGGGGTGAAGGGGCGCCGGAGTCAAATTACCAGCCACGTGCCTGCTCCGCCCCAGCCAGCCAGCAAGCGTAGAGTGCAGGCACCTTGGTGCAGTGTGTGTCCGTGTGTTTTATATTTTATTGTTTTGGCTGCGGTTGTGTCCTGCCAGTAGAGGGAATCCCCTCAGAAATGCTGCCCTTGGAGGCTGAAACACTAACCCACCCACCTCTACTTCCCTTCCCCCCATGCAAGGGAAGGTGGCGTTGCCAGAGCTGAGTTAAGTGGGAGTAGCTCCTAACTAGCCTAGACGCTGATTCAGGCCTGGGCTGTGCGGGACCAGCGCCAGGGAACTCCGGGGAGACTCCCCTGTCCAAACTCTGGAAACCCAGGGTTACCACTCGACTGGGGAATTTGCTAGTGCCCTCGGTCTGCGCACTTTACAAAGCGGGCTGCGTGGAGAGGGCTCGCGCGTCCATACGGGATCTGTGATTCTTTCCCCTCAGTGTCGAGTCTGGGCTGGGCGAAGCCCACTCATCTTCTTGTTGCGCAGATCTTTCGGGAAACGCATGATTGGCTGAGGGCCCCTGGGAGCCCAAGAAAGAACTCTCTTCATCTCGTTCCCCAACCCACAGAGCAGGGTGCCAAGGAGCAACGCTCTACGCCCGGGGTCCCTAACCTGCCCACTCCCGCACGGGCAGACGGGCGGGCGCGGGCGGCCGGGTTTGCGGGCGGTTGTGGCCCACTGCGGGGATGCGCGCGGCCGAAACCTCGTACTCTTCCACCCAGCCCTCCCTCGCGCACCGGCCTGGCGTCGGGGAGCCAGGGCTGCGTTGGCGCCACAGCTGGCCAAGGTGAGGAGTGCATTCTGTGTGCGTGTGCTTGTGCGCGTGTGTGCGCGTGTGTGTGTGTGCGCGCGTGTGTTGGGGAGAGAGAGCTGGGGGGGGGGGCTGGTACTGCTGGGTTCTGGATTCGGACCCGAGTCCTTGGCCTCATTTGTACCACGTTGCAAATAACTACGCCCTTAAAAATAAAAAAAGAGCAAATTCTTATACTGAATATGCAAAACCACTGGAAATACGGATCTTTCCACCATCCAGGAGATAACACTTTCTGGGGCCCCTCCGGTGAACGAATTCTGTTGAGACGGGGTCTTTTGCAGGCAGTAGGGAGCTCACGTAGCGGGTTCAAACCCCTCCCCGCCCCCTCCCCTCGATGTTCCCGCAAATTCTTCGGAGAAGACCTGAGCGGACTGGATGGCAAGAATTCGGGACGGAGGGGTTTTGCAGAATGTAAAGTATGTTGGAAAGAGAGAGTTCGATTTGGTTAAAGTGTATCCGAGGCGAATTTTAAGGTTAGGTGGGATCATGGTTTGACAATCCCCTCCCGCTCTCCTGGGCTCCAAATTAATTTCTCCGCCCAGTGAAATCATAGTACTTGGGAAGGTGCCTAACCGCTGAGTGGGACTGGGGTTTTTGTTTGTTTGTAACTACCAAAAAGCAGCTTCCAGGGGCAGCCAAGTTGGTGCCTGGAGGCAGCTGTCCCCCGCTTTTCATGAGGAAAGGTGTTGAACCAAATCAGGCTAGTGGGTTTCCCCCCTCCCCCTCCCTTCCACCCTGAGAGGAAAAGCGCGACTTCAGAAGACGCGCGGGCTCGCGCTCGCTTTCTTTCTCGCGCTCTCACTCGTCGTTCCCCCTCTTTTTTCACACTCACGCACAATTCCGGGCATTTGGAGCAAAATAGGAATCGAATTCGAGGAATGTTGATCCTGCCGCTGCAGACGGCAGGGCTGGGCTGTCTTGAGTGATTCCTCAGGAATTCCCCTCCTGCCAGCCCCCCCTTTCTTCTCCCCACCCCCCGCCGCCCATCCCCCAGGGTTGCGCAAACCCCCCATCAGCGAGGTGCAAGTCAGGCCTCCCCCCACCGCAGCTCTGAATTTCAGGGCAGCTTCGACAGAGTTGGGAGGGGGCGAGGACCCTTCTTCTTCTAATTCTCGTTAGTCGTGAGCTCTTAGAAGTGACGGGGACTTTGCAAAGAGGGAGCGTCTAATGGAAAGCGAAGGCGCAGGTTGCAGGGAAGTGTTTTGATCCCCAGACAGCTGGGATTTACCACCGGCTGCAAGACTGTCGGCACACGCACACAAACACGCACACACCCGCACTCCGGGGCAGGGATACTCCGACGCAAGCTGGGCGCTCGCATCTCCGCGCGTCGTCCCCGCCCCCGCCGGGCCGCTCCCCTGGGGCTCGGGTCCGGGACCCCGACGCTGGGGCGCGCGGACCCCCCTCCCTCGCCCCGCTTCCCGCTCCCTGGCTCTCGGGGCGGCCGGGGCGCTCGCAGTCCAGGGGGCAGCGCACTCACCCCTTGCCGCCGCCGCCCCTAGGCAGGGCGGCTAGACTTACCCATGGAATCCGGCAGGGACATGTCGCTGGACCGCTGCTGAGTCAGGGACTGATGCATGGTGAAAGCTGCCCTGTGGCCCCGGCCCCCGAAGCTGCTTCACGCGCCCCAGGCTCAGGGCGCCCCGCAGAGCATCCTACTCCGCGCTGCCGCTCCCCGTCCCTCCCGAGAGCTGAGAGAGACTGCCTCTGGTTGCGAGCTGCAGCCCAAGTGCCGCCTCCCCCTCCCTTCCCCTCTTCTCCCTCCCTCGTCTCCTGCCTCCCTCAGCTCCGGGAGGCAGCAGCATTGGCGGTCCGAGCAGCGACGTGCGCTTGCGCAAGACCCCCCTCCTCCCTCCCCCTCGGCCCCCCCATCCTAGTTATCCACCTCCCAGCCTCCCAAGCCAGACAGGGAGCCGTTTTAGCCCCTTGGGGCCAGGACTGCGTAGAGAAAGAGGGGGAGGCTACAACCTGGGGCTGACCGGTCTCCTCTGTAGTTTGGAGCGAGGGTCTTGCGCTAGCACCCTGTTCTAGGATTTATAATTGGGGAGGGGGCAGAGTAAGAGGTTCAGAGCTGAGAACACACACACACACACACACACACACACACACATTTGTGCAGGTTTGGTCTTAGTGCTTCCAGAATGACATAATGGAGCTGGAGATGATCCAGAGAAGGGCCACTCTATAATCAAGGGGATGGGGGAGGGTGGAGGGGGCTGCCATATGAAGATAGATTAAACAAATGCAGACTCTTTAGTCTAGAAAGATGAAGGCTGGGAAGGGATGTGACTAGAGTGTATAACATTATGCAGAGATGGAGCAAGGGAACACAGCCTTATTCACCAGATCTGAGAATTCTAGAACCAATAGCCCCCTAAGAGCTAGAAGGAGATTCAGCTAAAGCAAATATGACTCTGCATCAGCACCCGAGTTTGTGCTTTTGTTCAAGGTGCTTTTATGTTAAGGATCTCATTTTCTCGTCACAGCAGCCATGCAAGACAGGAAGAAGAGGTATCGATAACCCCATTTTATAGATGAAGAAACTGAGTCTCAGAGAAGGGATGAAAATTTCCTGTTCTCACTCAGCTAGTACGTGACAGAGGTGGGATTTGAACCTAGATCTGTTGGACTCCCAGCTCAGCGCTCTTCCTGCTACGGCAGCTAGTAGAGAAATGCTACTCTATCTAGTATATTGAAAACCTGAGGAATTCATTAGCCCCAAGAGGTGAAATAGGATGAAAACACAAGTAGCCTTGGAAAGAGTGAGAAAGTCATGGCTGACAGACCCACTGTGCATTGCTAAGGGAAACTGGGGATGTGGTAGGAATGTTCCTGATCTTGGAGAACAACCAAGTCCTTCCCCAACCCATCCTCCCAGACCCCATTAGGATACTGGGCTGGAATCACTACGTTGTTGGCCCAGAGGGTGGTTCTGATGTCCCCAAAAGTGTTGAACAGGATGAGGCCTCCTTGGAGTACCCCAAGATATCTGGCTGGTGGCCAAGGGAGGAGGAAGGTGAGGAAGGGGAGAGCAGTGGGCTCCAGCTCCTTCTGGAAACTCAACCCTGCGGGCCTGGCATTGCAGAGAATTCACCTGTTTGAAGGCACTCATTCTGCCCCAGTGAGAGGTCCCAGGTTCTGCTTGCCAGGTCTCCTTCCAACCACCTCCCCCTGATGACTGCTGCAACCCTCTCTCCATGTGCACCCTCAAAACATCCCCAAATCAAGTATAAAACACTCCTGAGAGTTGGTGGGATGAAGAAGAGTACTTGGTTCTTTCCAGCTCTGGCTTGCTAATCTACTGCGAGGCTTCGTTTCCTTATCCAGGAAATGGAACCGAGGGCCCCTGCCCTTTCCCATCTTCCGAAGGAAGAAAAGAAGCTTCCTGAAGGTTGAAAAGGAAGCCCTTTGTAAAGAACTCAGGGCACCCCAGGGGCCACGCTGAAGGCCATGTCAGGTATTATTAGCAGCTGTACACTATAGATGCAGTTTAGAAATCTGTGATACATGCCCTAGATAGAGACAAGATGCCCACTATTGCAGGGGTGTGTGTCTTAAGCATGTTTGGCTTATGTATCAGTCTCCATAAACTCCACAAAGGCAGAGAGAAACCCCATATGTACACTCTTGCCATGTTTGTCTCCAGTTCTGTTTACTAGTCTCTTCCTTCCCCCACTCTAAATATCTCATATATTTAATGCGAAGAACTCCTGCAACCAGCACTGATTTCTCAGGAGTACTTCATAATTAACTGATTTTGTTTCTGTGAAAGTAGCCTTGAAGAGGTTTTTATACAGGCTGGAAAAGACAGCTTCACACCTTCTTCGGGGATTTGGGCCCCCCAATAGCAACCATACAGCTAGAGATCCCTAAAGAAGCCAGATAGAAACTTGTTACTATGCTCGTTTCGATGCGTATAATGAGGACTTTTCACTTTAGAGAGAAGCACGTTACAGGATAATTGACACAGAAGGCGTATGTAATCTGACCTTTATAATCAAAGCCGTAAACTGGGGAGGTGCCCTTAATGGAGGTGAGCCTTGCTTTACGCAACATCTGTATTCCTGAATCTGGCGTGAAAATGAAACACTATTTTAAAAAATACTAGAGGAGCTAGCTATTTCAAAGAACTGCATACTGTACATTTCCTTCATACTGTCTCTCGGGGTACCGTATGGGACTTGGAACACAGCAGGCTCTCAGTCAAGTTAAAAATGACTTTGAGACCAGTAGCAGTGACAATAGCAGCAGCTGCGGCAGCTCAGAGAGTAGTAGCAGTCTTCTCCCCAGAGATGCTGTGCTTGTTTGGTCAGAGGATCTGGGATAAGGGGAGGAACTAGAAGGGGAACTTGGGGAAAAAAACCCACAGAACATTTCAACTGAGCCTGGCACAGAGACCCCCTTTCCTCCAAAAGAAAGTTTATTTTAACTCTGAATGAGCTGGACAATTAAAAAGCAAGAGGCGAATTTTCATGGGCTCTATTCTGATTTTCTTCATGTCAGAACACTTGTGGGTTTTATACATAAATCAGCTCATAGTAAAATTTACCAATAGGCAAGCCACCTAGATGAAGAAACGGGTCTTTCATGCTAATGAAGGCTACTGTAAAACTGCTTGATTAGTTTTTGATAAAAAAGAAATTATTAAAATGGCTTAAAATGAATCCTTTTCATTGCAAGCTTAATCAAGCATACAATGTTGCCCTAGGTTGCAAACTGTTTTATAGCATGAGGAAATGTTTGCCAATGGGGCTGCAGCCTGCTTCTCTCCGTCTTCTTCAAACCAATGATGAGCGCGCTCCCCAGAAGCCTTCAGACCACTAGAAAAATGCCAGATGGCGCTCTGCCTCTAATATGTTCGCCCTGGGAATAGTCATAGCACTCCATCACTCCCTTATTTTGATGATCAGTTTGACTGCTCAAAATACCGTAGTACCTTCCTGATTCCAAATATGGGCATGCAAACTAGAGGGATCATGTCTACATGTGTACACAAACATACATGCATTCATGCATATATGAAATAGTGGCTGCATAAATATTCACAAATGCACAGACACGCATACACACACATACCTGTTTACATCCTAACCATTCCCTCTCCACCGTGGTTACCACCACCTACCTCTCAGCTCCAGACTTGAGTTGACCAAGGATAGAAAGGAGCTTCAGAATAATGGAGAACCTGAAAGAGTCCAAACATCCCTAATTGAGGCTGGAGTTGTGCCCACCAGGCTACCTTAGGTCAATGCCTAGTACCCAGTGCCTGCACCACAAAGAGCTGAATCAGAGGAGAGCCATGGTTGATGGTGTTATTTTGCTCACGAAGCTTGACTAGTTCTCACCATCAGCTGGGCATTTTCTTTGAGTACCAGGAAAATCGCCACAGCACCAGGGAATAAAGCTGGTACTTGTCTTTACTTGTTACTGTTTTCTTCCTATTCTGTGACCTGCTTCAGTTACCAAACACTATATCATAAATAAGTGTTTTCCAATACCAATACAAAATTTTTGATAACATGATTTTAAACGGATGGAACATCATTTATTTATCATTCCCTGGTATGGGATGTTTTAGAGGTTTCTAATTTTTCACCATTATAAATAACACAATGAACTAAATATTTGCATCCTTATTTCCATTGGCTACGATGTTACCGTGGACTTGTTGGTTCAAACGTTTCAAATATATTTCCCAATTAAAACATTTTTATCAACATACAGTAAAGTGCACAGGCCTTAAGTGTACATATCGATGAGTTTCTACATAACTATACTCCTGTAACCACCACCCAGATCAAGATGTTGAACCTTTCCAACATCCCTGATGGCTCCCTTGAGCCCCCTTCCCAGCCAATAACCCTCCTAGAACGTAACCACTATTCTGATTTTTATCATCCGAATATATTTAAGGTTTTTAATAGATATTGCCAAATTGTCCTCCAAAATATTTGTAGCAAAGTACATTCCCACCATCAGCATGTGAAAGTAGCTGGGGCCTCGCGCCCTCTAGGCTTTACCTTGCAAAAGAGATGTTTTAGCACTTAAGACACACCTGGTTACAGTCAGCGACCGGAAGGGCCAGTCAAGAAGCCAGCTTAGAGTTCAGCTGGGCACTAGGCATCCAGTGGGAACCACAGATATAGGAGCCAGAGGTGGAGGGCAGGCCCAGAAGGCAGGCAACGACACACCACAGTCCACAAGTACCTTAGAAACTGCCAACTGCTCAGTTGTTTTCTTGTATTCATTACTGTTCTCCGTTGCACATACCCAAAGTCTTCTTTTTTATGCAGCTTTCAAAATTTCTATAGTGATCACTTAGTTACGCCTGGTACATAGTAGGGACTTAAATACTTGTTGAATATATGGCACTTTTTATCCATTGCTTTTTTCTGCTTACTGAAATAAAACATGACACTGTAAATATTCTCCAAACTGCAGAGATGCATGATGCAGCAAATTACCCTCTCCCCACAATTCTACTCCCCAGAGATAACAACAATTTACGGATTGGAGTGCATCTTTCCTGATTTTGTTCTCCATGTATACTTTTCCTTTTGTTTGTTTTGAGAGTTAAATACTCCTTTTAAAAAGTAAATTTTCTCAATAATAAAATAATATATTTTTTGTTAGGCATTGTAAGTTGCATTTAGTAGCGTTCCAATATGCCACATCAAAGTTCATCTTCAATCAGTCAAACCCAACAGTAGTTCATCCTTGCACAATAAAACCCCCTTCAACTTATATTACAATACCTACTTAGCTCTTATGGGCAGGAAATAGAAATTACATCTCGCTTCTGATCACTAATGTGTGATGAAGAGTATCAAGAGAATTATATGAAAATGAATATAAAGAAATGATTGTGATTTCAAAGTATGTGGTTTGGAAACATTACCAAAAGCATAAAAAATGATACAGGTATACATACTTCTAGTAAGTTCTTGATAGGAAAGTTCTGAAGAACAAACAACCTGTTTCTTCCTACAGAAAGAAGGTAGTTTCTTTTTCAAATCAGTGTTTTTTTCCCCACAGAATTTCACATTTTCCTAATTTGAAGGCATAAAACAGAGAACAATAATGCATGCAGCAATGAATACACTAGGGAAATCTTGATATTCAAAAAGGCTAGATTATGCTTTTTTGAATTTTAGAATAAATGTGACAGGTTAATAATCACAAAATGTTAAGGTTAGAGCGAGATCAGTGAGTAAACAAAATTAACATATTTTATACTGTAAACTATTTATTGAAGGAAAAACTCCATACAGAAAAATTCACCATATGTGCTGCTTTACAATCAGGAAAAAAGGGCAGGAGATGATGTTGAGTGGCCTCAAACCCACAGGAATGGGTTGGGGGATCATTTGGTGGGTTTCACCGTTTGGATGCCCTGGTTTACCTGCCAGAGATGGTGGTTGGTGGGGATCGTCGAATAGGATTCAGTGAAGCTGTAACTGCCTTGTTTCTTTCCTCTAATTAATTACAGAGCTCAGTACATCCTTTTCCTTTATCCCCATCAAATAACATTCATTAAACACCTAATTAGATGTGGCATTGTCGTGGGCAGGGGC
This sequence comes from Eschrichtius robustus, assembly GCF_028021215.1. Classification (NCBI taxonomy): domain Eukaryota; kingdom Metazoa; phylum Chordata; class Mammalia; order Artiodactyla; family Eschrichtiidae; genus Eschrichtius; species Eschrichtius robustus. The sequence continues at coordinate 106,018,961 of NC_090845.1, forward strand.
GTGTATGTCCAACTGCTTTTTTCAGGTTTGACTGGAGAGGATTTCTGTGTTCAGTAGTTTCCGGGAAGCAATAGATTTGCTCCCAGTTCAAACTGCTCCACAGAGCCTTTAAAAATGTTTACACTCTGTGACCCAGTAATTCCACTTCTGGGAACCTGTACTAAGGAAAGAGAAATCTGGACTAAGATTTATGTGCAAGGATGACCATGGCAATGTTATTTATAATAAGGAGAAAAATTGGGGTAAAAAACCCCTGAAATGCCCAAATTTAGGGGAATGATTAACCAGATGATACCACAGCCATATGATGCACATATTATATAGCTATTAAAATTGGGTTTTCAAATGTTAAGGACATAGAAATATCCATAATAATGAGCGAATACATAGGTTAAGAACTGCATGTATAGCTTGATCCTGATTTTGTTTCAAATTGCATATACATGCACAGAAAAATGCCTAGAAGGAAAGTCATAAACATGCACTGTAGTTACCTCTGGGAGGTGGAAATACAGGCGACTACCTTCTTCTTTATACTTTTCTGTACCTTTCAAATATATTCAGTGAGAATGTATTATTATTCACATTAGCCCCCCAAACCCTCCAAATTCTATTTTATAAACAAATTAAACAAACAGGTAAATGTTTCATAATTGTACTCTGTCCTCCCTGCGGTGTGTGCTTGGGGCCACTCAGGGCTCACTTACTCTGGTTCTTCTCTCTCTCTCTCTCACACACACACACACAAGTACACACACACACACACACACACACACACACACACACACACACACACAAACGCGCGGCTCTGCTTTCAGTCTTCCTTGCCTGAGTGCAAGTTTCAGGCAAGGTGTCACCTCACTAAAGGGAATCTGTACTTCTCTTTCATTGTGTGATTAAAGCTTGTTGATGCTGGCAGGTGGCAAGTACTTTTTCTGGTCCAGCTCTTTCTATGCCCCTGAAATTACACCGGTAGGGGGCTGTCTACTCTGTGGATTGCCTGAAAGGAACAGCTTTCTGGAAAACTGACCTGCCTGGGAAGATAAAAGGAACTCTGCCTGGGGTAGGGTGGGGTGGTTGGAATTTGAGGGAAAGACAGAATATAGAGAGGGATAAAATGAGCAGCTTTGTTTATTAGGATATCGTTAGTAAGGTTGTATTTTAGTGTCTTGCTGTTTAAAAGAAATACAGCACTGCAGTTCAGATGGTCCTGTAGGAAGTTCTGTTGAAGGTGAAATGCCCCTAACTCCATGCCTTCCTCTCAGCTCTGCTAGGAACCCAGATCCTGCTATAACGAGGAAGCAGTTGCTCAGTAAAGTCTGCCTTCCTTTAACAAACAGCCAACGTGAGATATGCACCTAAATTTCGAACAATACAGAAGTGTATAAATTAAAAAGTGAAATTCTTTCCCTCCCCAATCTCACTCTTCAGAGGTAACCTCTATTAAAAGTCTGGTGTGTATTTTCCTAGACTTTTCCACTTTTGCTATGCATATATAATAAGTATATGCATATACACACACAGAGACCTACACACATAGGTAGTGAACAAAAATGGAACCAAACTATAAATATTATTCTGCAACTTACTTTTAAAAAAACCCAATATTATTTCATGGGCATGTTTCCATATCAGTATATATAGGTTTACCTCATTTTTTTAGCAACTGCATAGCATTCTGTCGTGGGAATGTTTCAGACTTATTTAGCCAACTCTGCATGGTTGGACATTTAATTTAGTTTCAGTTTTTCATAGTTACAAGCAATAGTGCAATAAACATCCCTGTACATATACCATGGAATCATCTTAAGGGGAAATCTTCTTTCCATCAGCTGTGCATTACCTAAGCATTTGCAATTAGTTTCCTGGGCTCTGGAGAACAGTTTTTAATGGCCATGCCAAATGTTCTGTAGCATCCCGAATGGTCCAAGGCATCCTTTCCAATTAAGTCGCAGCCTACTACACACTGCATTTTAAACGACATTATGCTTTAAGGACAGGGCACTGTCTTACATTACTGACACAGTGTTATAATGCTCTATCTTCATATTAATGCCCTGGACTTGAACGGGTACTGCCTGTAGAGGGTGGGGCGGCCAGAGACTGCTGGTACACATCAGCAGGGGCAGCCCAACCCAGGGGGACACAAATACGTGACCTTCCCTCCTCCACTTCCATCCAGCATCTCTCCACCACTTCTGGCAGGAAGATCCAACTAGAGATAAGGTACTTCATTTGCCACCTACTGGCTTGGGGGAAAGAAATAGGGGAGCACTAATAGTAACATCTGAAATGAGGGAGACCCGGCTGCTTTCCACCCCTCTCGCCTCCCCACCTCCCTCCCCTACACCCAGGTGCTCACTGTCTCCACTAACCTTCTGGCTGTTCGCAGGCCCTTTCTCTGGAAAGGGTCGCCCTACTTGGAGGTGACCTCAGCCATTGCCTGCACCACCATCAAACACATCTCTTTTTAGAACTCTCAGTTGCCAGTATTCATTTGTGTTAGCATGACAGACAGCGCTTAAGGTTTGGCATCAGGAGACCATTTTCTACCCCTTGGACTTTGATCAAATCAGTTAATCTCTCTGAGCCTCCATTTTGACATCTGCAAGATGGGGATAGTAATAATATCTTCTTCACAGGGTTGATGTAGAGATGAAATGAGGTAGCATAGGGGAAGGTCCATTGAAAGCAAGGAATAGTGTTTTGTGATTGTAAGGTGTCGTTATTATTTATGGATTCTCTCTTCCAAATAAACCAGTTTGATTTTATTTTGTTTGAACAGGGGATTTCTGGAGACTACAGTGTTTTAACTGGGAGGAGTGCTTATTACAGTGAAAATGTCAGGCAGTGGAGCAGGCCAGTGGGGAAGCTATTTTGAGATGGGGAAACCCTTCCAGACCTTCAAATCCACGTATGTAGGGGGTTGCTGGCACCACCAAGATGTAAGGCTGACCAGAGTCCCCCAGGCAAAAATGTCAGAAAGGTCTTTGTTTCCCTTTTCTATCTCCGGGGGAGAGGAAGATCGGTTGGAAGGGGGCAAGAACAGCATAGATTTCTGTGGGCTGGCCTGAGGACCTACTCTCCCTGGGGAGATGTGTTCTAGCAACTGTTTGGTATATTTTTAAAGGTCAGAGAGGCTTTGGCTCTATAGGATGGAGTGGCTGTGACACCTGATTAATGTCTGTGCAGTACTTTCCAGAATGAAATTTAATCAGCAGAATGATTGCAGCAAGCAGCTGCCTGGAGGAAAATGATCCTGTTCTAATGGTGGCTTGTTTGATGTGTTGGCATTGTAGTGGGGCACGTACATTATTAGTCCAGCCCAGGGGGGCCCAACTAGGACACTGGATCAACTAGTAAGGAAATGCTGCAAACAGCAGCGGCCCTTCTATGGCTCTGTGTAGGGTCGTCGCTGTCAGATTGTCAGCTCCTCCCACTCCAAGGACCTTTACAGTCCGCCACCTTCCTGCCCCCAGGGTCTTCCCTGTCAGCTCCGTTAACCCCCTCCTATCATTATTATCCATTCGCTGAGGCCCCTCAGATCCATCATTCTTGGTGCTTCCCCCACCAGCTTCCTCCAGCACACTCACACAGACACACAAGCATACGTCCCTTCCCTCCCCACACAGGTGTTCTCAAGGCTTAAGTGAAATGAAAAACGGTCTCTCCTCACAAAATGACTGGAGTCCCTTGGTCTAATTAACCCTTCTTGGCCTATTTTCCCATCAGAAGCACAGAGGTTGTTATACGGACTCACAGAAATTCTGTAGTCCGTATTATACTCCTTAACAGGTAGGAAATGCAGCAGATACCTAGGTGACTGCCATGTCCTGCCACTCAAATGCCATGCTGTGCCTTATACCCGAGCTGACTGTGCTGGGCCTTCTTCACCAGGATCTGTGGTTTGAGATGATTTCCCAGTAGTAGAGCCAGGTTGAATGAGCTAGTCACACCTTCTTGCCGCTCTTTGTTTCCCCAGTTTGAAAAACTTCCACTTAGCTCCTCCAGGGTGTACCCCAGAATCACCACAGGGACCTGACCCAGGATGAGGGAAGTGTTTGGAATTATTAAGGCCCCAGTTTACAGTGGAAAGGGTAGCCTTTCAGGACTAAAAGGATCAAAGTGGATTGGGCTATAAGAACCCTTTCTAAACGCAGAGGGCTGAGCGGGCTCTTTTCCTGGGCAGTTGGGAGTACTTCAAGACTCCCAGGCTCTGCTTGAGGCACCGCCCCAGGGTCCTATGTATGAAATGAATCTGAAAGCCAGGAAAAACAAAGAACTGACCAGTGTTCCTGGCCACAGCAAGTTGTGCAGCCGTGTGGGAGGGGCTAGAGGCGGAATTGAACCAGAGAGAGTAGAGACTGTCTTTAAAGTTAGAAAACACCTTGAATAGTATAGGACAAACCATTATTGAGCACTTGCTATGTACCAGGTCCTAGAAATAAACAAGATTCAATAAATAAATAAAATCCTGCTCTCAAGGAGTTCACAGGTTTTTTTTGTTGTTTGGTTTTTGCGTTTTTTTTTGGCCACATGGTGCAGCTTGTGGGATCTTAGTTCCCCCGCCAGGGATTGAACCCTGAACCCGGGCCCTTGGCAGTGAAAACATGGAGTCCTAACCACTGGACAGCCAGGGAATTCCCTCAAGGAGTTCACAGCTAAGTGGGGGGGAGAGAGATTTGTAAAGAAAATAAACAAATAAAAATAATAATTTCAACACAAAAAACTTAATGCAATGGTAAAGGAGATTTATCCTGGATTCAGACAGAGGACTGAGAAGGGAGGGGAGAAGTGGTGCCTGATTTAAGTATTAAAAGATTTACTCATTCACTCATTCATTCTCTAAGATGTAAGTCCCATGAGGTCAGGGGCTTGTTTTGCTCACTGTTGTAGGTCTAATGCCTAGAACAGTACCTGGAATATGGTAAGAACACAATATTCATTGAATAAATGAATACATGCCTACTCTGTGCTAAGTGCTGTGTTAAGCACTTGGGATACATGGGGGAGGGGTGGTGAAAAGGGAAGAGTCAAGGAAGATTTCTAGGTTTTTGGCTTGAGCAAAAGGATTGGTGTTAATTCTTCCGTGGTAGAATTTGGCAGTGAAGCTATCTGGTCCGGGCTTTTTGTGTATGTGTGTGTATGTGGGAATTTTTGATTGCTGATTCGATCATTTTACTTGTATTGGTCTATTCAGACTTTCTATTTCTCCTTGAATCAGTTTTGATAACTTGTGTCTTTCTAGAAATTTGTCCATTTCATCTATGTTATCTAATTTCTTGGCATACAATTGTTCATAGTATGCCTTTAAAAAAATTTCTCTAAGGTCAGTAGTAATGTCCCCAACTATAACTGCTGAATTGTCTATTTCTCCCTGTAATTCTGTTGGGTTTTCCTTCATGTATCTGGGGGAGGGGGTGTTTTTTGGTATGTATATATTTACAATTGTTATATCTTCCTGAATTAGTGACCCTATTATCATTATAAAATGTTCTCCCTTGTCTCTAGTAATAATTTTTGTCTTAAAAGTTTATTTTGTTTGACATTAGTATATCAACTCTCTTTTGGTTACTGTTTTCATGATATGTCTTTTTTCATCCTTTTAATTTCAATTTAATTGTGTCTTTGAATTCAAAGCATGTCTCTGGTAGACAGCATATAATTGGATCATGCTTTTTTATCCATTCTTCCAATCTCCTCTGCCTTTTGATTGTAGTGTTTAATCTATTTGAATTTAATGTAATTAGCAAAAAAGGTAGGATTTATGTCTGCTATTTTGCTATTTGTTTTCTATATTTCACGTCTTTTTTGTCCATCAGTTCCTCCATTACTGCTTTCTTTTGAGTTAAGTGGATTATTTTCTAGCCTACCATTTTGATTACCTTGGGTTTTTTAAAAATTAATTTATTGTTTATTTATTTATTTATTTTTGGCTGCGTTGGGTCTTTGTTGTTGCGCGCAGGCTTTCTCTAGTTGCAGAGAGCGGGGGTTACTCTTCGTTGCGGTGCGTGGGCTTCTCATCGCGGTGGCTTCTCTTGTTGCGGAGCATGGGCTCTAGGCGCGTGGGCTTCGGTAGTTGCGGCTCACGGGCTCTAGAATGCAGGCTCAGTAGTTGTGGCACATGGGCTTAGTTGCTCCACGGCATGTGGGATCTTCCCAGACCAGGGCTCGAACCCGTGTCCCCTGCATTGGCAGGCGGATTCTTAACCACTGTGCCACCAGGGAAGTCCCCCTTGTTTCTTTTATATCTTCAGTTATTTTCTTAGTGGCTTTTGGGGATTGCAATTAGTATATTAGTTTATAAAAACCAACTTAAATTAATACCAAATTAATTTCAATATTATTTAAGAACTTTGCTCCAAGAATGCTCCATTCTCTCCCCACTCCTTTATGCTCTTATTGTCTTACAAATTACATCTTTATACATTGTATGTCATCAACACAGATTTGTCGTGATTACTTCACACAGTTGTCTTTTAAATCAGAAAGGTGGGGGGCGGGGGGGATACTTCCCTGGTGGTCCAGTGGCTAAGACTCCGTGCTCCAAATGCAGGGGGTCCGGGTTCAATCCCTGGTCAGGGAACTAGATCCCACATGCCGCAACTAAGAGTTCACACGATGCAAGTAAAGACCCCGCGTGCCTCAACTAAGACCCGATGAAGCCAAATAAATAACTAAATAAATAAGTATTAAATCAGAAAGGGAGGAAAAGGAATGTGGTATATGGCCTAAAATTAATATTATGTGTTGCCTTGACATATGGTAAAATTGAGAGTGCCTCAAATGACCTAACTGCAAATTCCCCTCCCCATTCTCCTTCCACAGATAAGGTCCTCTAGCCAAACAACCGTCTTCATTATGGAGACTAGGCATAGTTCCTGCTTATCCCTGAGTAGTGGGCTTCAGTTCCCTGCCAGCCCAGAGAATTATTTAAACAAACCAGTCACATCCTCTCACAGGAACCAGGGGTTACTCCATCCTCTTTTCTTTTTTTTTTTTTTGGCTGTGCCATTCAGGATCTTAGTTCCCTGACCAGGGATTGAACCCGTGCCCTCTGCAGTGAAAGCATCGAGTCTTAACCACTGGACCGTCAGGGAATATCCCATCCTCTTGAAACTACAAAGCCTGCCTCCCACACCCCTAGTTGTTCACTCTGTTCCCAAGCGCAAACCGCTTGTGGCTCTGTGTGACATGCAGTGTCCTCCTTCAGGCTGTAAATATATGTGACAAATAAACTGCTGTCTATTTCAACTGTCCAGTGTTGGGTGTTGTGTGTTTGGTCATCCCCATAACCCTAGGGCAGTATCCCTCCCTCAACAATGGGGTGAAGAGGAGATGATCAACACAATTGGCATCATGAACAGGATGGACCAACCATGACCAAGGACACTGGGTCAGCTTTAATCAACTGTTCACGGCTAATTAACTGGTTCCGTGATATGGCAAATACTGTCTGGGACAGAACTGCCAATTGCCAGTGGACTTGTGCTTTGGCTTGCAAGGCAATGTGTTGTCTTTGCTAGGTATTATCCTCGATTCCTACTCTGAATGCTCTAATCCTTAAGATGAGAATGGTTGCTAATTGACTATATCCCATCATGGTATGCTGTTGGTTTGGGCCCGTGTTTGGCAGGTGGTCTCTGAGGCTCCTGCCTGTGAAGGCAGCACACACAGCATCTTGACCAGTTGGCACTTGAGTCACAGTTACCAGCAGTGAGGCTATAGCTCTGTGGTCACAGTATCTAGCCTGGTTACTGTCACTAGCTGCTTAGGCAGCCATAACATACCTTGTTCATGATTGTACACTGCCAGGATGGCCCAGGGACACTTCTTTGTGAGGTTCGTGGAAAGGAAGGAGACCATCACCCTGGGGAGAATTAAGTTGACTATTAGTTGCCTAATAATCATTGTTATTCAGGCAAGGGTAGCATTCTTGCTTCTCTCTATACTGCTGCTTCCCTTGCTACTGTTGTGTATGCTCTCCTGACCCCCAAAGGTATTGAGGTGCATATCCATGGTGGCCCATGGACCAGGCACCGATGATAAAAAGAAAATGGGAAGGAGTATTTCATACTTAATTGCTGTCCCAATCCATAACCCCTAGCCAATGTGCCTGGGCTTTACCTAACACTGCTGCTTACCAGCACGCCAAAAGTCCTAATCTTGCAATCACGGGGCTTGATGAATCCCATCCAGGCCATAGACAAAATGATCTTACTGGATGTGGACTCAGCTCAGGGAAGATTGATTGGCATTCCCTGGAGGAGAAGGCAGCTGCCTATGAAGTGGGCCCCAGGGCCCTGAACCTTTCCCTGTAACCACCAAGAAGGTCCACATCACAGGTGCTTGGGTAGAGACAGAAACTGAAAGCAGCAGCTTTACATGGCTAGAAATCTAAATTGTTATGAGGGAATTTTTAGAAAAAGAAAAGAGAGGGGGAAAGGGAAGTCCCTGTGGGGGAAAGAGTGGGGCTGTAGCAGAATTGTGGACCCAATGATCTTCTGTTACACCACTCTGCTGCTTATGCCTCCATTGCAACAAAGAGCTCAATTCTCAGGGTTGCAGAAAAAAAATTAAATTGAAACAAAGGTCCACAATTTAACACAACTGGAAATACAAAAATTTACTAAAATAACTTATACAACAAAAAAGACAAAAGGGCACTTTTACACCTTTACAACATAGGTTCTGAATTCACTTCAACACTTGCAGTTGAAATGCACCAATTGGCAAACGTTCGTGGACTAATACTGGGGCTCAAATCACAGTTATACCTGGGGACCCATTAAATTTAAACAAGGTACCCTCTATAATCTTAAGGGAATTACTGACTGTAAAATATAGGACAAATAGTTATGCCTCACCTTAACCATCAGAATTATTATTTTGCCTAAATTCTCCATGGTCATAGCACCCATTATCCTAAAATATCCTGTAGTGGGCATGGACACTCTGACCCATGAGTAATAAATTAAAATTAAATAAAGTTTTGGCACTTACAAATTTCTCTGACTAAGTGAGGTGCCATGGATTCTCCAGTTAAAATAGTTAATATGACCTAATGTAATCTAAAATAGGGCCTTTAAGGATGAGAACTTACTATATGTAAGACTGAACTAGTGAAGGGGTGATTATCTCCACTGCTCCTTCATTTGACATCCCAATTTGGCCTGTTCTTCAACCTGGAAAGAATGAATGGTGCCTCACAGTACGTAAGTGCAACCTCAATTCTGCGGTCCCATCCACTATGGCCCCCACATACAATACCCAATATTATTGGAATTACTGACTCCATCCACTCGGCAACTATTTTGCTATTATAGATTTGGATAATATATTCTGTTCAGTATCTATTTCAATACCTTTTCAACTGTTGTTTGGCTTCACCTCCGAAAGGATACATACACCTTTACTAGGCTACTCATGGGGTACCTCAGCGGCCTTGCCGTCACACGAAAGATCCTAACTGCATCCACCTTTCTCTAGGAATACAGGTATGACATTACCTTGATGACGTCCTCCTCCAAGGAGATTCATTTAACACATTTATTAAGGACATACAAATACTCACAAAGGAGCTCATAAAAGGGGATAGACTATTGCTCCACACACAGTGCAAGGCCCCACTACCTCTGTTACAATCCCGAAAATTCTTTGGAAACTGAGAGCTGCTCCATCTCTGACACTGTCAGGAAACAGCTATTGACCCTTTAAGTGCCCGCAATGTTAATGCAAGTCCAATATCTTTGAGTATTTCTTTTTTGGGTTTCTGGAGGCACCACATTCTTCATTTACAAATTTTACTTTACCTCACTGATGCTGCTGCTTGCAAACTGAGCCATCTTAAATGGGGCCTTCTCCGACAGAAAGCTCTAGAATCTGTCAAATTGAAATCAACAAGCACTTCTGTTAGTGCCCTCAGAGACTCCTTCATTGTAGCTTCAGCAACCTCCTTTCATACCTCCTGGAATCTCTAGGCCACCTACAATGACCTAGTTGTCCCTAGGCTTCTGATGCAAGAAATTGCCCTTCATAGGCCTGCACTATATACCATCAGGGCAGCAATTGATGGCCACATATGAGATCCCCTGAAAACTGAGGTTCTCACAGTCCCTGAGCCTGTGACCTTTTATACCTAGCGGCTCATTATGCCTTGGGTCTTGGAAGCAGCACCCCACAAGCACATCACAGCTAATGAGGCCTCCTTGACACAGGATGGAACTGAACCTGGGCCCTCTAGTGGATCCCAGCTACAGGAGGCGTGGCCTCCTCTATCCTCAGTCCTTTGCCAGATGTCATGATGCTGGAGGAGGTCAAGCCTCTCCCTTGGCTACCTGGGGACGCCCTTAGGATCAACTGAGTGACAAATAATGGGAGTTCATACACTTTATGGGTGGCATCGCACCATCATACCTGATGGAGTTCAGTAGAATGTTGCTGTTTTTCATCCCTTAACCAGAATGTCTCTGAAAAGGATGGCACACAAGAGTCAGCCCAGGGGCTTCCCTGGTGGTGCAGTGGTTGAGAATCTGCCTGCCAATGCAGGGGACATGGGTTCGAGCCCTGGTCTGGGAAGATCCCACATGCCGCGGAGCAACTAGGCCCGTGAGCCACAACTACTGAGCCTGCGCGTCTGGAGCCTGTGCTCCGCAACAAGAGAGGCCACGATAGTGAGAGGCCCGCGCACCGCGATGAAGAGTGGCCCCCGCTTGCCACAACTAGAGAGAGCCCTCGCACAGAAACGAAGGCCCGACACAGCCATAATAAATAAATAATTTTTAAAAACTCATCAACATCATTTAAAAAAAAAAAAAAGAGTCAGCCCAATTGGCCACACTTCAGGTCGTCATTTTAACAGTGGATGCCCTAGCCAAAAAATAGTCTCATCTGCACATTTTTACAAACTCTTGGGCCATTGCCTAAGAGTTGCCCCTTTGGGGTAAAAACTCTGGGAATCTCTTGCCTCATAGATACCCAAAATATAAATCAAGGTCATGCATGTCTTGACATATACTAAGGCCACAATACCAGGCCTTACCAGGATACTTCTTATTTCCTTTGGAGTTGTAGATATAACTGATCATGACAAAGGTACTCATTTCACTTTTCAAAATACACAATGCTGGCTCTTAAAGAAGGCATTCAGCGGAACTTCCACCTCTCCAATAGGCCCCAGGAAGTTGGTTTAATTGAAAGGCAAACTGAGCTCCTCAGAGAACTCTTATTTAAGTTACAGAGCGGCAAATGGACCCCCCACTGGGTGTCACTATTGCCACAGGCATTGATTAGTCTAAATTCATGCCCCCTGGGGACAGGTACTCCCTGCACCAATGCCGCACAGGTCCCTCCAATGCGTTTATTGGCCACAAAGGGGTCACCACTAAAGTTACTATTTTTTGATGATCACCTCACCATGTGGCCCTCTTTCTCCTGGTCAAGTTCCTCCTTTACTTCCTAGGGAGGCGCTTCTACTCCCTAAAAGTCTCAATCATAACCAAGATTTAAAGTGATATCAAGAACTTCAAGAGGTCAGCTGCAATGTAAATCTTAAAATTAAGTGCTGCCTTGACAGCTGATAAAATCAGGAGGGCCTCAAATAGCCTAACTCCAAGTTCCTCTCCTCACTCTGCTCGTATGGATGATAAAGTCCCCCAGCCAAAAAATTCTCCTTATCATGGGGATCAGGCAAATTCTTACTTAACCCTGAGTAGCATGTCAGCCCATGGAATTATTCAAACAGGCCAATCACATCCTTCTGTGGAAACCAAGGGTCACCTCATACTCTTGATACTATAAAGTCTGACTCCTTCAGACCCTGTTTGTTCACGGTGTTCCCAAGTGCAACCCCCCTGTGGCCCTGCATGGCATGTGGTGTCTTCCTCCCCTGGACTGTGAGTATATGTGACTAATAAACTGCTACCCATCTCACCTGTCCTAGCCATCCCCATAACCCTAGAATGGGGAACCCATCCTTCACCAATGGGGTGAAGAGGAGGTGATCAAAACAAGGAATTATAAAGAAAAAAATACATTTATATTGTCTCATACTTACCTATGTAATTAAATTTAACGGTTTATTTCTTCATGTGAATTCAAGTTGCTATCTAGTGTCCTTTCATTTAAGCCTGAAAATGTCACTTCAGTATTTCTTGTGGGGCAGATCTGCCAGCAATAAATCCTCTTAGTTTTTGTTTATCTGGGGATGTCTTAATTTCTCCTTCATTTCTGAAGAAAAGTTTTGCTGGATATAGAATTCTTAGGTTGACAGTCTTTTTCTTTCAGCACTTTTAACGTGTCATCTTACTGCATTCTGGCCTCCATTGTTTCTGATGAGAAATTAGCTGTTAATCTATTGAGTAACTCTTGTATCTAATGAGTCACTTCTCTCTTGCTGCTTTCAAGATGATCTTTTTTTTTAATAAATTTATTTATTTTTGGCTGTGTTGGGTCGTCATTGCTGTGCGTGGGTTTCTTCTAGTTGCGGTGAGCGGGGTCTACTCTTCGTTGTGGTGCATGGGCTTCTCATTGTGGTGGCTTCTCTTGTTGCAGAGCATGGGCTCTAGGCACGCAGGCTTCAGTAGTTGTGGTGCACCAGCTTAACTGCTCTGCAGCATGTGGGATTTTCCCAGACTAGGGCTCGAACCCCATGTCCCCTGCACTGGTAGGAGGACTCTCAACCACTGCACCACTAGGGAAGCCCAGATGATCTCTTTTTTCTTTGTCTTTTGACAATTTGATTATGATGTGTCTAGGTGTGGATCTTTTTACATTTATCCTACTTGGATTCATTTAGTTCCTCAGATGTGTAGATTGATGTTTTCTTTTTTTAAATGAAATTCGGGAAGCTTTCTGACATTATTTCTTCAAATATACTTTTTTTCCCATTCTTTCTCTCCTTTCGTTCTGGGTCACCCATTGAATGCTTCACTGTGTCCAAGAGGTTTCAGAGGATCTGTTCATTTTTCTTTTCTTCTTTCTGCTCCTCAGATTAAAAAATAATCTCAATTGACCTACCTTCAAGTTCATTAATTCTTTCTTCTGCCTGCTAATTCTGTTGTCAAGTCCCTCTAGTGAATTTTTCATTTCAGTTATTGTACTTTTCAACTCCATAATTTCTATTCCATTTATTTTATAATTTCTATCTCTTTATTGATAATTGCTATTTGATGAGACATCGTTTTCATACTTTGCTTTAGTTTCAGTAGACTTGAGTTCCTTTATTTCAGCATATTTAAAAACATCTCATTTAAAGTTTTTGTCTGGTAATTCCAGTATCTGGACTTTCTCAGGAACAGTTCTTATTGACTTCTTTTCCCCCCTGTGTATGAGCCTATCTTTCTTGTTTCTTTGCATGTCTTATACTGTTTTGTTTTGCTTTTTTGAAAAATATAATGTGGCAACTCCTGAAATTAGATGCTGTCTTATGCCCAGGGTGTTTTATGTTTTGTTTTGTTTTTCTGTTTGTCTTTGTTATTGTTGCTGTTTGTTTGGTTAATGACTGTTCTGAAGTAATTCTGTAAAGTTTGTATTCTTTGTCATGTGTGACCACTGAAGTTTTTGCTTGGTTAGCTTACTGATCAGCTAATGATTAGACAGAGATTTCCTTAAATGCCTGGAAACAATGTCTCCCAGTATTTATTGAGGGGCTCTGTGTTCACTTTGGGGCTTTCAACACTGGGCCAGATAATTTGAAACTCTGTCTTAGCTGCATTTCCTGATTATGTAGAACCTCAAAATCAGCCAGAGGTGAGAGCTTTGGGCCTCCTCAGGTTTTTCCTAAGCATGCACATAGCCCAACACATGTGTGTGGCCTTCTAAATTCCCAGGAATTTGTCAGAGCTTGTCAAAACCCCTATGGATCTTTCATTTCCCTGCTTTTCCTTTCAAGCTTTTTGGTTAGCCTATTGTGTCCCAACTATTATCCATTGCATCTAGCAGCAATGACGTTAAATAATTGGCACTTATTATTTTCAGCAAACACCCTCCGGGAAAAGGCTGTTCACACTGGGTGAACTCTGAGTCAGGCCAAATAAAGACAAGTCTTGTGAGTGGGGTCTTCCAGGGAAATATCAGACAGGTCAGATGATGACAAGTATATGGGTATAGTGCTTTGAAGGCACTCTAACCTCATTTTGCCCCCCCCCAGTGGCTGCCAGGCTCTTGGTTTTCTACATGATCGTGGGTTGTCAGTTTTAAAGGCTACTGCAGAGCTGGAGAGAAGGGGATGGGCATAGAGCAATGCCACTAAGTTTGCTGTTCTTATCACAACTTAGCTGCTTTTCTTCAGTAAATGCTCTCTGATTCCTGCAAGCATTTTGTTAATTTCCAGAGGTCTAAAAAAGTTGATTTTGACCATTATCACCAGTGTTCTCATTGCTTCTGTGGAAAAGGGTATTTTCTGTGGTCCTTACCACATCATTATTGCTGACATCATTCTAATTAATTCAATTTTGAACATTTTGAGTTTGAGATATCTGTAGGATATCTAGATAGAGATATCCAGTAGGAAGCTGAGTATATAAATCTGAAGACTGGGAGGGTCAGTCTGGTATAGAGATAAAAATGTGGAAATTGTCAGAATAGTTTAAAACACTGGAGTGGGTGAAATCACTCAGGAAGAATTTGTATGATATAAAGAATAGAAGTTTTAGGAAAGAACTGTAAAGAATAGCAATATTTAAGGGTCATTTTGAGACCCAGAAGATTGAGAAGGCACAATAAGAGAGGTAAGAGAAACCAGAAAAACTTGGATTTACGAATGCATTTGTCCTTGGCCATGCCCTCTGTGGTTTGAAATCCAGTGTAGTTCCCATCTTGTTTTTTGCCAACATAGACTATCCTGTGTGTCCACCTAGCCTTGGACCAGCAGGATGCTTAGAACTGCTCCATCCTCCACTCAGGGACAGAGACCTCAGGTCATTTATCAGGTCTACCAGCCCTCAGTTTGTCTCCTTCACTGGTCTTTTTAACTGCTGCTCAAATTCTGTCTCCTCCGTGAAGCCCAATATGAATTAAAGAAGAAGCAGTGTGTATCCTTGATGCTGACTCCCTGAAGTTT
Organism: Eschrichtius robustus; assembly: GCF_028021215.1. NCBI lineage: Eukaryota > Metazoa > Chordata > Mammalia > Artiodactyla > Eschrichtiidae > Eschrichtius > Eschrichtius robustus. Next base: position 106,034,022 of record NC_090845.1, read on the forward strand.
AAAAAAATTTTTTCACCACTATCTATAACTATATCTATGTCTATGTCTATATCTATATCTATACCAATTTGTTCTTTTTCAGAGTTGTTTTGGACATTTAGGTCCCCTTTGCATTTTCATATAAATTTTAGAATCAGCTTATCATTTTCTGAAAAAAAAAAGCTGCTGTGATTTTGATTGGGATCGTGCTGAATCTACAGATCAAGTTGGAAAGAAATGACATTTTAAGAATATTGAGTCTTCTAATCCAGTAATACTTTATATCTCACGATTTACTTAGGTTTTCTTTTATTTCTCTCAGTAATGTTTTATACTTCTAAGTGCACAGATTTTCCACATCTGTTGTCTGCTCATTATGTCAAAATCATATATTTGATATTATTGTAAGTAGCATTGTTTTTAATTTCAATTTTAGGATCTTCAAGGCTAGTATATAGAAATACCATTGATTTTTGTAAAAATAAATTTATTTATTTTATTTATTTATTTATTTTTGGCTGCGTTGGGTCTTCTGTGCTGTGCATGGGCTTTCTCTAGTTGCGGTGAGCAGGGGCTACTCTTTGTTGCAGTGTGCGTACTTCTCATTGCGGTGGCTTCTCTTGTTATGGAGCACAGGCTGTAGGTGCACGGCCTTCAGTAGTTGTGGCACACGGGCTCAGTGGTTGTGGCTTGAGGGCTCTGGAGCGCAGGCTCAGTAGTTGTGGCACACTGGCTTAATTGCTCTGCGGCATGTGGGATCTACCCGGACCAGGGCTCGGACCCGTGTCCCCTGCATTGGCGGGTGGATTCTTAACCACTGCGCCACCAGGGAAGCCCAATACCATTGATATTTTAAAAAATTTTTTATTGGAGTATAGTTGATTTACAATGTTGTGTCAGTTTCTGCTGTACAGCAAAGTGATTCAGTTATACATATACATATATCCACTCTTTTTTAGATTCTTTTCCCATACAGGTTATTACAGAGTATTAAGTAGAGTTCCCTGTGCTATGCAGTAGGTCCTTATTAGTTATCTATTTTATATGTAGTAGCGTGTATATGTCAATCCCAATCTCCCAATTTATCCTTCCCCCCCTTTCCCCCTGGGCAACCATAAATTTGTTTTCTACATCTGTGACTCTGTTTCTGTTTTGTAAATAGGTTCATTTACACCATTTTTTAAGGTTCCACATATAATATCATATGATATTCCACATAATATCATATGATATTTGTCTTTCTCTGTCTGACTTCACTTAGTGTGATAATCTCTAGATCCATCCATGTTGCTGCAAATGGCATCATTTTGTTCTTTTTTATAGCTGAGTAATATTCTATTGTATGTATGTACCACATCTTCTTTATCCATTCCTCTGTTGATGGACATTTAGGTTGCTTCCATGTCCTGGGTATTGTAAATAGTGGTGCAATGGGCATTGGGGTTCATGTATCTTTTTGAATTATGAATACCATTGATTTTCATATATTGACTTCATATTCTGCAACCTTGTTACTCACTTATTAGTTCTAATAACATTTTTTGTAGATTCCTTAAGATTTTCTACACAGATCATCATGTTGCCTGTGAATAAAAAGCTGTACCTCTTCCTCCAACCTGTATGCCTTTTTTCCCCTTTTTCTTGCCTTATTACATGACTTAGAATCTTTGATACAATGTTGAATAGAAGTGGTGAGAGCAGACATACTTGCTTTGTTATCTTAGGAGGAAATAATTCATTTTTTCACGATTAATTATGATGTTAACTATAGGCCCTCCACAGTTGCTTTCATTAAGTTGAGGAAGTTCTCTTCTCTTCTTAGTTTCTGAGAGATTTTATCAGGAATGGATGATGGATTTTGTCAAATCTTTTTTCTGCATTAGTCTGTTAATGTGGGGAATTAAAGTGATTGATTTTCAAATGTTAAACCAACTTTTGATTCTTGGGAGAAATAATAATTTAGTGATGGTATATTATCCTTTTTATATATTGCTGGACTCTGTTTGCTAAAATTTTATTTGAAGTTTTTGTGTCGATGTGTCTGAAGGGTCTAGGGTCCTGAAGATGGTCTGCACTTTGCTTTTTTATGTCTTTCTATGATTATGGTATCAGGGTAATGCTGGAATAGAGTTCTGGTGTTTTGTTTTGTTTTGTTGTTTTTTTAACATCTTTATTGGAGTATAATTGTTTTACAATGTTGTGTTAGTTGCTGCTGTATAACAAAGTGAATCAGCTATACACATACATATATCCCCATATCTCCTCCCTCTTGCGTCTCCCTCCCACTCTCCCTATCCCACCCCTCTAGGTGGACACAAAGCACCAAGCTGATCTCCCTGTGCTATGCGGCTGCTTCCCACTAGCTATCTATTTTACATTTGGTAGTGTATATATGTACATGCCACTCTCTCACTTCGTCCCAGCTTACCCTTCCCCCTCCCCGTGTCCTCAAGTCCATTCTCTACATCTGCGTCTTTATTCCTGTCCTGCCCCTAGGTTCTTCAGAACCTTTTTTTTTTTTTACATTCCATATATATGTGTTAGCATACGGTATTTGTTTTTGTCTTTCTGACTTACTTCACTCTGTATGACATTCTCTAGGTCATTCCACCTCACTACAAATAACTCAATTTCATTTCTTTTTATGGCTGAGTAATATTCCATTGTATATATGTGCCATACCTTCTTTATCTATTCGTCTGTCAGTGGGCATTTAGGTTGCTTCCATGACCTGGCTATTGTAAATAGTGCTGCAATGAACATTGGGGTGCATGTGTCTTTTTTTTTTTTTTTTTGAATTTTACTCTAGGTTCATTTTAGTTATTCTGCTTGGTATACATTGTGTTTCGTATATCTATGGATTCAGATATTTTCACCAGTTTTGGGAAATTTGCAGCCATCGTCTCTTTAAATATTATCTCTCCTCAGCTCTTTCAATTTGCTCTTTCTGAAATTCCAATAAGATGTATATTGGACTTTCATACTATCTTCTATCTCTTTTAATTCTTTCATATTTATCATCTCCTTGTTCCTCTGTGCTGCATTCTGAGTTACATCAAAACTCTATTCCATTACTCAACCAGGCTACCAGAGATTAATAGATCTGAAAAGTAGCCAGAGGCACTTATCACACAAAAAAAGAAAATTTATGTTCACACAAAAACCAGTTCCTGGATGTTCATGGCAACTTTTGGGCAAAATATGGTATTGGTTAGATGTCTTTCAATGGCAGAATGGTGAAAGTGCTGTATGTACATACCATGGAATACTACTCAGCAATAAAGAGGAACAAACTATTGGTACCCACAACAACTTGGATGAATTTCCAGGGAATTATGTTGAGTGACAAAAGCCAATCCCCCAAAGTTACATACTGTATGATTACATTTATATAACATTCTTGAAATGACAGCATTATAAAAATGAGGAACAGATTGGTGTTTTCCAAAGATTGGAGACAGGAGAAGGGGGTAGGAGGGAGATGGGTGTAGTTATAAAGGGGCAAGATGAAGGATTCTTGTGGTGTTGGAACTGTTTATTGTCTTGACTGTGGTGGTGGATACACAAACCTGTACGGGTGATAAAATTGCATAGAACTTAATACACATTCACATAGACATATACACAAGAATGAATGTGAGTAAAACTGGGGAAATCTGAATAAGATCAGTGGATATTAATATCCTGGTTGTGATATCATTCTATTGTTTTTGCAAAATGTTACCATTGGAAAACTTGGCAAAGTATACAAGGTATATCTTTGTATTATTATTTACAACTGTATGTAAATCTAAAATTATATCAATACAATTTTTAATTTTAAAAAAGTAGCCAGAGAGAAAATACAGATCCCCCACAAAGGAAAGACAGACTGTCAGCAGACTTATCAATAGCAGCAATGAAAATCAGAAGATGGTGCAATGAGGGACTTCCCTGGTGGTACAGTAGTTAAGAATCCAAGTGCCAATGCAGGGGACACGGTTCGATCCCTGGTCTGAGAAGATCCCACATGACACGGAGCAACTAAGCCTGTGCGCCACGACTACTGAGCCCATGCGCCACAACTACTGAAGCCCGCGCACCTAGAGCCTGAGCTCCGCAACAAGAGAAGCCACCGCAATGAGAAGCCCACGCACCAGAACAAAGAAGAGCCCCCACTCGCTGCAACTAGAGAAAGCCCGTGCACAGCAAAGAAGACCCAATGCCACCAAAAATAAATAAATAAATAAATAAAGTAATAATAATAATAAAAAAAGAAGATAATGCAATGGTATCCTCACAGGGCTGGCAAAAGTCTGTCAGTTCTGAATTAATACCCAGGAAAAATGATCTTTTGTGTGCGATGGTGAAATAAAGGCATTTTCAGATAAAAACTTAGAGAGTTTAGTAAAGGATGTACTTCAAGAAAAAAAATGATATCAAAAAGAAGGTCTAAATCACAAAAAGAAATAGTGAGAAAGAATTGGTGATCATGTGGGTAAATCCAAGCAAACAAAGCAAAACAATAATGTATAATTGGTAATATTTTAAAAAATAATACAATGAAAATACTAAGCAATAATTGCATGAAAATAATTAGAGGTTTAGCAAGGTTGCTGGATGCAAAATCAATATACAAAAGTCATTTGCTTTACTCTACTCTTGCTAAATAATACAGCCATTTTAGGGGTTGGGAGTGGAGGGAGGACTAACCCAAGAAACTTTTGAACACAATATTTTGACTATATAACCTAGACTTAAAAGCAAAATAATTGTAAACAAGTAGTGTACACTAGGTAGTGGGTATGTTTTTTGCAGTGGTATGGGTTAAAACTTCTGGAGCTGCTTTATGTGTGTTGTCTCCTTCCTTCACTATCCATCCTAAATTCCTCTCACCCTCAGGTACCACCTCTGCTAGTCCTGGTGGCTTACTTGGTGATGTCAGTAAAACCCTCATTACTGCGAAATCTGAGCCCCTGTCAACCATACACACCTCGGTTTGGGGTTGCTGCACTTGTCCATTCACAGTTAAAATGCAGCAAGGCAAAGGAGTACCAGGAGTCGTCCAAATGGATTATGTAAACTCCATTCATATTTCATCTTGTCCCCATTTTGTAACAGCAGCCCACTGGGACTTGGCATAAACTCTACAATGCATATTTTCTCACCCCTTATTCTGCCCACTCCATAGGGTCTGCTGGATCATATGGTTTGAGCAGCAGCGCTGCTTTTACTTACTGGATCTGTTGAAAAGAGCCCTTTCCTGCTCTGTGACTTATTCAAAGGCGGTAGATTTCCATGTCTCCAGGTATATGAGTGGATCGGTGTTCTTAGGTATGGAATGATTTGCTCTAAAACCCAAACAGTTCTTCCTGGTACTGTGCTTTTCTTCTTTGTAATAGGGATTATAAGATGCCACAATTTGTCTTTTACTTTGGCAGGGATTTTCCTGCATGCTCCTAACCACTGGATCCTTAAAAAAAACTTCATTAAATCTTTATAGGTTTTATCTCCTACAATCTGGAGCACATGTGTCTTACCAAGGCCTCCAGAGTACTAGCCATCTCTTGCTGGTCCTGCTCAATCAGCATGATAAGGTCATCGATGTAATGGATAAATGTGATGTTTTTGTGGCTGTTCAGAGAGGCCAGGTCTCTTTGAACTATATTATGACAGAAGGGAGAAGAAGTAACATATCCCTGGACAAAACTTTAAATGAATATTGTTATACATTCCACATAAATGTGAACTCTTTCTGATCCTCTCTCTTGTTTGGAATAGCAAAGAACATATTTGCCAAATCAGTGGCCATATATCATGTACCTAAAAGCCAAATTAATATGCTCTAGTAAAGATACCATGACCGGCATAGAAGCTGAGATTGGCTACTACTTGCTTAAACTTTCAGTCATCTCCAGTCATCTTTCAAGTTCTACTCATTTCTGCAGGGTCTATACTGGTGTATGTGTGAAATGGGGAACACCATCCCTTCATGCTTGAGATCCTTAAGGTAGCACCAATCTCTGCCATATCCCATCCTGGGGCAGGGGATGGAATACTGATTTTTATTTATTATCATGACTGTCAGCTGCAGCTTTAGAAACTTCAACCTGGCCTTTCCACTACTGTAGCTCTTACACCACAGGACAAAGACCCAATGTGAAAGTTACTCCAGCTGTCGAGTATGCCAATCCCAGTGAAGACGCAGTGACCAGGGAAATGAGCATCTGGTACATGTAAAGACCTAGTGGACCTTCTGTAAGGTGTCTTTTTGCCAGGACTCTATTTATTATCCGGTCTCCCTATAATCCACTCTCTAAAGGGAGTCATGATGACACTTTGGGTCTCTGGGTATCAATGTCCAGTATTCCTCTAAATGTCTCCCCTTTCCCCAATGTACAGTCACCCAAATAAATGGCAATAGGTCCCTTTGGGAAAGAACTGGGGTTAGTATTATGGTCTGTAATTGCCGTAGTGATTTAGGGTCCTTCCTCCTGGGGACCTGGCCACCTTTTCAGCCAGTGGGTTCTAGGTCTGAAAACTGAGTCAGGTGCAGGAACTTGGCAAGGGATCATGGTTTTCTCAGACTCCTGCTCATTCATTGCAGATATATATATGTGAATGAGTACTCAGCTTCCTAGTAATGCTACTGCCTGTCTCACTAGCACTTTCCTCATGGCCTTGCTGAACAGTGTGTTCCCTGAGCCCTTGCATGGAACATAGTCTCCAGTGGGTCTTTTGGTCTCACATAATATATACACTGCAGCATGCCTACTTCCTTGCGCCTTTTAATCCCTTCCTCCACTGTCTCCCGTAGCAACTCAGGCATTTTTACCGCACTCAGTGTGGGTCACCACGTTCCCCAGGCTCCTAGGAGTCACCCTAGCAGCAAATGTGCATCATTCTCCTAGGGTCCTGGCTGGAGTATTGCCTCAATCCGTTCAGGCTGCTATAACAAAATACTACAGACTGGGTATCTTATAAACAATAGAAATTTATTGCTCACAGTTCTGGAGGCTGGGAAGTCCAAGATTAAGGCGCCAACATGGTCGTGTCCTGGTGAGGGCCCTCCTCCTAGCTCACAGCCAGCACCTTCCCACTGTGTACTCACTTTGCAGAAGGGGCTAGGGAGCTCTGTGAGGTCTAATCCCATTCATGAGGGCTGCACCCTCATGACCCAAGTACCTCCCGAAGGCTCCACCTACTAATACCATCACCTTTGGGGGTTAAGATGTCAACATATGAATTTGAGGGGAACACAAACATTCAGACTACAGCATTCCACCCCAGCCCTCCAAAATTAATGTCCTTCTTGCATGCAAATACATCCATTCCATCCCAACAGCTCCAAAAGACAACTCGTTTCAGCATCAACTTAAGTCTAAAGTCCAAAGTCTCATTTAAATAGCAACTAATTGTTTCCCAAAGGCGCATGATGGAGGGAAAATCTGGTATACAACCGTTTCTCCAAATGTAAACTCTTTTGTTATTGGAGAATCTCTAAGAGATCCCTCAGATCCTTGGTTTCTCTCTCTTTTAAATGTCAGGATTTGGTTATACCTAGGCTACCCAATACAGAAGCTACATGTGGTTATTGAGGACTGGAAATGAAGCTATCCCGAATCGAGATGCTCTGTGAGTGTGAAACAGACCAGATTTTGAAGACTTAGTACGAAAAAAAAAAAAAGGAATATAAACTATCTCATAAATATTTTGATATTGATTACATGTTACAATGATAATACATGTTACAATGATAATACCACATAGGCTAAATAAAATACATTATTCAAATTAAAATAAATAAATAAAATAAATAGCATCAAAAACCAGATATGGATGAGACTCAAGGTATGATTCATTCTGAGGCAAATTCCCTTTCAGCTGTGAACCTGTGGAATCAAACAAGTTATGTGCTTCCAAAATGCAATGGTGGGACCAGCATAGGGCAGACATTCCCATTCCAAAAGGGAGAAATAGGAGAGAAGAAAGGGGTGGCAGGTTCCAAGCAAGTCGAAACTCCAAGGCAAACAATATTAAATCTAAGGCTTGAGAATAATCTTCTTTAATGTAACGCTTTGCCCTCTGGGGCAGAGGTCCTGCTTTCTGGACACATTGGGGCAGGCGTCCTGCCTTCAGGACACACTGGGGCACTCGACTCTCAATGGCTTTGCTGAACCATGTGGCAGCTCTCTTGGGCTGAAATCACATGCTAGTGGCTCTATCAGTCTGGGTCTTGGGGGTGACCCTACCCCCCATGACTCCACTGAGCAGGGGTCTAGCACCCACACCTCTGAGTGGGAGTCATCTGGCTTGTTGAAACCCTGGAGATGGCCCCCCCTTTTGAAACCAAGGAGGCAGCCCTGATAATCTCTGAATTGCCTTTGGGTCCTTCTTCTTAAGAGTCTTGAAGAATATTGTACTTTTGTAGGTGAATAGCTCTATGGTCCCGTCCTGCAAAATCTAAGAAGTCTAATAACAACTTTCCTTTCATTCTTTCTTGTCTCCTTCTTCAGTTCAAATTGGCTGTTTTCCTGCTGAGGTGGCTGATTAAGTCCACGGCTGACAACCCTACTAATCCCCTTATCAAAGCATCCCTTGGTCACGCTTATTAGTGTTCTCATCTGAATATGCTTTCTCATTTTTTGCCATATGGATAGGCTGAGAATTTTCCAAACTTTTAATTTCTGTTTCTCTTTTGATTAACAATTTTAAGCCATTTCTCTCTTCTCTCATTTTACTATGAGAATTCAAGAGAAGCCAAGCTGCTCCTTCAACACTTGGCTTAGAAATAGCTTCAGCCAAATATCCAATTTTATCATTCACAAATTCTGTCTTCCACAAAACTCTAGGACATGAACACACTTCAGTGAAGCTCTCTGCCACTTTATAACAAGAATGGCCTTTCCCCCACTTTCCAGTAAGATGTTCCTCATTTCCATCAAGACTTCATCAGAATGACCTTTAGTGTCCATGCCGTGACATACTGTGACCAGGCTGTTTATGACCACTTAGGTATTCTCTAAGAAGATTGAAGCTCTCTCTACACTCTTACCTTCTTCTGCGCCCTTACGCAAATCACCTTTAATGGTCCATTCATGGCAATGTCGACTTTTTCTAGCACGCACCTCCAAACTCTTCCAGCCTCTACCCATGACCCAGTTCCAAAGCCGCTTTCACATTTTTAGGTATTTGTTACAGCAGTACCCCACCCCAAATACCAAAATCTGTATTAATAAGGGCTCTCCAGAGAATATAATCAATAGGATATATATAGATATATATAAGAGGAAATTTATAGGGATTGACTTACATGGTTATGGAGGCCAGAAGTCCCATGATCTGCTGTCTATAAGCCGGAGACCAGGTAAGTTGGTGCTATAATTTCTTCTGAGTCCAAAGGCCTGAGAACCAGGAGCTCCAATGTCTGAGGGCAGGAAAAATGGACATTCTAGCTCAAGAAGAGAAAAAGGAAATTCGCCCTTCCTTCGCCTTTTAAAATGATGCTTGTCCACATTGGTGAGGGTGGATCTCTTTGTCAGTCTACTGAATTAAATGTTAATCTCTTCCAAAAACACTCGCACGGACACATGCAGAAATCATATTTTATCAGCTATCTGAGCATCCCTTAGCCCAGTCAAGTTGACACATAAAATGAACTATTACAACGATTAGACCTTGTAACCCAAGAGAGTACCCCCAGATCAATAAACTCTCCCTTATCCAGTCTTATGACATGGCCCCCTTGATTGAGCACCCTCAAAATCAAGTCCCATGAATACCCTTCTGACTGCTGCTGACACATTCTAGCTAATTTGTGTGGATCCCTTGGGCTATAGGCCCTGTCCTCTCCTATCAGGCCCATGTTGTTCTTAGATGGGTTATGCAGCTATGCCTGCCCAACAGGAGAAGAGGTGGGGGCAGATCCTGAGGGGGGGTCTCCTGTTGCCTTGAGAGAAAGAGGCCTCTGCAGTGTCTTCCCACATGGGGGTGGGCTGGAGTGCTATTTCTTAAAAAAAAGAATGGGGGACTTCCTTGGTGGTGCAGTGGTTAAGAATCTGCCTGCCAATGCAGGGGACATGAGTTTGAGCCTTGGTCCAGGAAGAGCCCACATGCCGCGGAGCAACTAAGCCCATGCGCCACAACTACTGAGCCCGTGTGCCACAACTACTGAAGCCCGTGCACCTAGATCCAGTGCCCCGCAGCAAGAGAAGCCACCACAATGAGAAGCCTGTGCACCTCAAAGAAGAGTAGCCCCTGCTCGCCGCAACTAGAGAAAGCCCGCACACAGCAACGAAGACCCAACGCAGCCAAAAATAAATAAATAAATAAATAAAAATAAATTTTAAAAAAACAATGTGGATAAAATTTGTATTAAAGAAAAGAAGAAGGAATGGGCCATCTGTGCAGGTTCTGAGGGTGCAGAGGGGCCTGGGGTAGTGGTGTCAGATAATTGACAGGATGCCCAGTTAAATTAGAATTTCAGATAAATAAATAAAATTTTAGTATAAGTATGTCCTATGCAATATTTTAATTTTTGTTATATTTTTATTTGCTAAATCTGGCAATGCTAGCTTGGGGAGCTGCTATGATCTGAATGATTGTGTCCCCCCTAAATTCGTATGTTGAAATCCTAATGCCCAATGTGATGGTATTAGAAGGTGGGGCCTTTGGGAGGTGATTAGGTCATGAGGGTGGAGCCCTCATGAATGCGATTAGTGCTCTTATAAAAGAGACCCCAAAGAGCTTGCTAGCCCCTCCCACCATGTGAGGACACAGAGAGAAGTCTGAGACCTGGGAAGAGGGCCCTCACCCAACCATGCTGGCACCCCGATCTCAGACTTCCAGCCTCCAGAACTGTGAATAATAAATTTCTGTTGTTTATAAGTCACCCAATCTGTGGTATTTTGTTATAGTAGCCCAAACGAACTAAGGGAGACGTCAAAATGTTCAGGGTCACTCATCAACATGTGTCCCAAGTTTTCCCAACCAAGACTCTGATTTTAACAAAATAGCCTTGCCTCCACCAAACAGTCATCTTCGAAGCTGGATTCGAAGTTTTAAACCTGGATTAAAGAACCTGGATTCTTTAAAATCCTGAGTTTGGTCTTGAGATTTTTTTTCTGTTCTTCCACTGCAGAAGATAAGAGCTTTGGTGTAAGCTACCAAAGAGACACTCTGGATTTCACAGTATTTGTTTGTTAACAGCCCTCACCTTTTCATTAGCCTTCTGTAGGTATCAATGCAACTAAATGACAGCTGGAAAATCTCATTGTCTTTGTATGATTCCCTCTTCTCCCCTCTCACCCCCCACCCCGCACCAACCCATTTCCCAAAAGCCTGAATCATTGCACTGGCAAGGCATTCCCTTCCACAGAACATTTCCCCAAGACTCTGCTTGTGAAAGTTTTAGCAAGTGCGCCACCATCTGGTGCCTGGGACAATCCATACCCCACATACCACTGGGGATGGGGTCTACGTTGACAGCCTGGTAGTGAGTAATCCCATCTCCCAAATTCCATTTTACTGCCTGGTTTCTTGGATCACTCCTGGTAGCAGATGTGTTAGTTCAGGTCCTCTGGTAAGGAGACACTGAACTGGAGTACAAAGTACAAGAGGTTTATTGGAGGGTAATGTTTGAAAGGAAGGGAAAGCAGGATTGGGCGTGGAGAACCTCAGATTGTGAAAGTTTTGGCATCCTGGATGAAGAGTTCATTAGAGGAATCCCTCAGTGGGCAGAAAGGATCAGGCCTTAGTACGCCTCCCATGCTCACTCATTGGCTAGGGGCTGCGTGGGAAGAGCTTGGCTTCTGCTTAAATGCTTTAGCGATCTCAAAGGTGCTGCACCTTGAGGCTGACAGCTAACTGCACTCCTTGCAGCTGGATGGCAAATTCTTTTTGAAAGAATAGCCAAGAGACACAGATGCTTCTTTTCAAAAATGGTGCTGGGACAATTGGGTACCAATATGGAAAAAAGGAAAGACATTGGACCCTTACTTCAATTAATACCCCAAGATCAGTACAAGTAGATTATACATCTAAATCTGAAGGGCAAAATTATGCTTTTACAATGTAAATGATTATGTTCACAGCTTTGGAAGTTTAAGAACTTCTTAAACAGTACACAAAACTATTAACCATAAAAGAAAAAATTGATACTTTGATTATATTAAAATTAAACAGTTCATTAAAAGATACCATGAAGAAAATTAAAATTGATCCATACAGTAGCAGAAGATATTTGTAATATATATGTAGCAAATAAAGTTCTAGGACTTGGGACATATACAGAACTGCTGGAAAATGATAAGAAAATTTTTTAAATGGGCAAAAAGTCATAAACACTTACTTCACAAAAGTAGAAATCCAAATGGCCAATAAACATATGAAAATGTCCTTAACTTTATCAGAGAATTGCAAATTAAAACCATTATGAGATACCACCACACATCTACCAGAATGGTGGCTGGTTTTTTTGGTTTTTTTTTAATCCTTACAATACCAACTGTTGGCAAGGATATGGAACAACAGAAACTCTGACACACTGCTAGTGGCAGTGTAATTTGATTTAACCATTTTGAAAAAGTTTGGCATTATCTAGCAGATTTGAAACTAATGCATTTTCTGTGACCCAGCAATTCCACTCCTATATATACACCCAACAGAAATTTGTGTATATGTTCATCAAAAGACATGTGCAAGAATGTTCTTAGCAGCACTGTCTTAATAGCCCTTACACTTGAATAAGCCAAAATTCAAGCAGTTGAATTTTGACCAGCAGTTGAAAGGGTAAAACATTGTGATATTTCCAAACAATGGAAAACTATTCAGCAGTGAAAATTAATGAGCTACAGCTACATGCAACAACATGAATGTACCTTACAAACATGACATTGATGGAAACAAGCCAAGAACAAATATTACATACTGTATGACTCCATGTATATAAAGCAGAAAAACAGGAAAAACTAATCTACATTGTTTAGGAACTCATACATAGAGGTGGTAGAACTATAAAGAATACCAAGGACATGATTAACAAAAGTCAGGATATTGGTTATTTCTTGGAAGAGGAAAAATGGGAGTGATCAGGAAGGGACACACTGGAGGACTTCTATTTTTTTTCCAATTTTTTATTATGGAAAATTTCACAGATACAGAAAAAGTTGAAAGAATAATACAAGTAACATTCATGTACCCTCCAGTTAGATATAACAGTTGCTAACATTTTGGCATTTTGCTTTATATTTCTCCATGTATACTTACATATATTTTTTAGCAGCTGTATTGAAATGTAATTCATATCTCATACAATTCACCCATTTTAAATGTACAACTCAATGGTTTCTAGTATAATCATGGATATATGCAACCATCAGCATATTCAATTTTAGAACATTTTTATCACCTCAGATGTAAACTTCATACTTTTAGCTATCAATTCCCTATCCTCCCATCCTCCCAACAAGCACTAATATACTTTCTGTCTCTATAGATTTGCCTATTATGGACATTTCATATAAATGGAATCATATGTGGCTTCTTGTGATTGGCTTCTTTCATTTAGTATCTTAAAGGTTCATACATGTTGTAGCATGTGTCAGTAACTGTAGTAGTCTGCTTGGTCTGCTATAACAGAATACTACAACCTGGGAGGTTTAAACAACAAACTTATTTTCTCATAGTTCTGGAGACTGGAAGTCCAAGATCAAGGTGCCACCAGGGTTGGTTTCTGGTGAGACCTCTCCTTGGGTTACAGATGGCCACATTCTCACTGTGTCCTCACATGGCCTTTCTTCTGTGTGCCTGCAAAGAGAGAGATCTCTAGTATCTCTTCCTCTTCTTACAAGGATGCCATTCCTATGGGATTAAGACCCCACCCTTAGCACCTCATTTAACCTTAATTATCTCCTTAAAGGTTCTACGTCCAAATTCAGTCACATTGGGGGTTAGGGCTTCAACATATAATTTTGCGGGGGTGGGGTGGGGCATAATTCAGTCTATAATAGCACTTCTCTCTTATTTATGGCCAAATAATATTCCATTGTATAGATATGTCACATCTTTTTTATCCATTCACCAGTTGATGGGCATTTGGGTCGTTTCTACCTTTTACCTATTATGAATAATGCTGCTATATTATAAACAGTTGTGTATAAGTTTTTGTGTGGACATGTGTGTTCATTTCTCTTGGGTATGTACCTAGGAGTTGAATTGCTGGGTCATGTGGTAACTCTATGTTTAACCATTAGAATAACTGCCAGACTGTTTTCTGAAGTGGCTGCATCATTTTACATTCCCACCAGCAGTGTATGAGGGTTATAATTGTATCAAGTCTTTGACAACACTTGTTATTATCTGACCTTTTATTATAGCCATCTTAGTGGGTGTGAATGGCATCTCATTGTGCTTTTAATTTGCATTTCTCTGATCAATCATGATGTCAAGCATCCTTTTAATGTGCTTATGGGCTATCTGCATGTCTTCTTTGCAGAAATGTTTATTCAAATCCTTTGCCCAATTTTTAATTGGGTTATTTCTCTTGGTATTATCAAGTTGTAAGAGTTCTTTCTGAATTCCTTGTTTCGTATTTCCTTGCATTTCCTGTTTTTGTCTTGTTTTGTATTTACTTACAGTTTATGGAGCTTCCTGGATGTGTAGACAAATGTTTTTCAATAAATCTGTGAAGTTTTTAGCCATTATTTCTTCAAATAATTTTTCTGCTCCTTCCTCTCTTCTGCTTCTAGGAGGTTAGTATTCGGTGGAATGGAGGGCAGTAGCCTCAAGTTTTCTAGGCTTGCTTCTCCCAGCACAGAACCACCACCTTACAAGCCAGAACAAGGGTAATGGGGCCCCAGTACTGTCAGCGGTGCCGTGCCCAGGGTAGAGCCTCCATCCCACAAGTGGTGGCTGGGTAAAAGAAGGAAGCCTGCACCTCTTGGCCATAGTCACTGGATCTTAGCCTCAGCGACAGGTAGCTAAGGGCAAGATGAGAAAAGCTCACATCCTGCGCCTTCTAAGAAGATAGCCTTCCAACTGGGAGCTAGGGAAAGGTGGAGCCCTGTGCTCTTGCTTGCACCAATCCGGAGAGGAGTTTCCTTCTTGCAGAGCTAGAAAAGGGGGAGGAAGGGAATGGGTCTTGGTTCCAATACCACGTACTCCCCATGTTCTAATCAAATTTTAGTAGACTTTTTCTTGAGTAGATGTTTCTTCATTTTCTGTATGTCCTTAGGATAATTTCCAGAGATTTTTTAATGGTTGTATGTTATTTTTTCATAATTTTCACCAGTTTCACTGGAGAGCTGGTCCACAGAGCTCCTCACATTGTCCTGCCAGAAGTGGAACTTCCATATATATCCATATGTATTTTTTGCTGAGCCATATCAAAATAAGTTGCAGACATCAGGAAACATCCCTAAATACTTCAGCATGCATTTCCCCGAAATAAGGACATTTTCCTATATAACCATAATACTATTATCATTCTTGAATAAATTAACATAATTTTATATATCATCTAATAAACAGTCCATATTCAAATTTCTCCAAGAAGGTCTTTTATGGGCCTTCTTTTGGGTGGTGTGTGGTGGGGAACCAATAACCAAACAAGGTTCACATATTGCATTTTGTTGCTTTGTCTCTCTAGATTTCTTTAACTTAAAACAAACCTTCCACTTTTTCTTTTCATCTTATTTATATTTTGAAGAGTCCAGACTAGTTGTCTTTTAGAAGTCCACACGGGAGGATGCTTACTTCTTGAGTGCTGTCAATCTTCTATTTCTTGACCTGGGTAGTCGTTTCCCTATGGCATTAGCTTTTAAAATTTTTTCATTAGGCTACACGATAATATTTTATGCATCACATTTGTATGTAATCAGTACTAAAAAGAAATGAGCTATCAAGCCATGAAAAGACATGGAGGAACTTAAACGTATATACTTTAGTGAGCGAAGCCAATCTGAAAAGGCTACCTACTGCATGATTCCAATTATACAGCATTCTGGAAAAGGTAAAACTAAGGAGACAGTGAAAAGGTCAGTGGTTGCTAAGGGTTAGTGGAGAGGGAGGGATGAATAGATGGAGGACAGAGGATTTTTAAGGCAGTAAAACCATTCTGTATGATACTGTAATGGTGGATACATGCCATTATACACTTGTCAAAATGCATAGTATGTACAACACCAAGAGGGCACCCCATTGTAAACTAAGGACTTTGGGTGATTCTGATGTGTCAGTGTAGGTTCATCGATTGTAACAAATGTACCCCTCTGGTGGCGGATGCTGATAGTGGGGGAGGGTAAGGGGTATATGGGAACTCTCTGTACTTTGTTCAATTTTGCTATCAACCTAAAACTGCTCTAAAAAACAAAGTCTATTTTAAAATCTGTATGTATATTATATTCCACAGTTTTTTTTAAAGGAGGAAATGTCTGGAGAGAAGTGATTACAGTTATAGTGCTCTAAGTTGCTCACATTTTTTAAGAGGTATGTCAATATATTAACTTTAGACTTAATTAAGTATAGTGGGCTATCAAAGTCAAAATTCTATGCTTTCCCCATTACACCGTCTTCCTCTCTAGAACCAAGTAAGGAATTATTGACTTTCCAAAGTCTCCTAGGTTCAGTCATGATAAGTGAACAGCCAGATTTAGTGCCTGGGCTAATTTTTGCAGTTGTCATAGCTTCTTCTTCCCGTCTTGTGAGGGTCTCCTTACAAGCATTTCAAAGTTCCCTCCAATCTCATTCTCTCCAAAGAGTTGGCTTCTCCCCTTGACCTCCAAATTACAATAGCTGAGAGGTAACAATCTTCTCTCTCATGCCCTCCCCTGAAGTTAATCACGCCTTGCCCCCTGCCCTGGGGAGGAACAGTGACATAAGTCTTGGCATACCGCTTGGAAAGGTCCCTGACTCATGATCAAGGGGATTAGACTAAGAAAGGGACCGAGCTAATGATTAAAGAGAGTTAGGGATAATGTTTCCTTGCTTCTATTCCTAGCAGTACTGTACTAGCACAGGATTGGTTCAAATTAACACCTGACTTTCTATCTGTGAAACTAGGGAGACGGATCTGTTTGGGCTAACAAAATATACTTGGGAAAAAAATGTTTTTGTTGATACCATAAGAGTGACTGACCAGAGAAGTCTGGGAATTTTTATAAATAAAATGACCACAAATATGCTTGTAAACACCATGCCGTTCCACACCATCATTCCTTTTTTTAGTTAGGTTTTTGTTTTTGTTTTTGTTTTTTTTGAGAACAGATTTTTGTCACTGAACAGATGCAGGCTTTGCTGGGAAGGGAAAGAGTAGAAGTGGGTTACAAGAGAAGTGTAAGGTACAGGTCTTGCCCTCAAGGTTCTTACAATCCTACTGGAGAAAAAAAATATTCAGCTAGGAGAAGGAAGAGAAAATATCTCGCTGGTTTGGAGTACATGATCATTTCTTTATATGCCAGAGGTGAGGCTGACCTTTGAAGAAGGCGAGGAAGCTTTGTGTAGCTAATTAATTGTGAAAAATGAGGGCACTGTGTAGGTTCCTTAAAAGTGAAGGCCAACAGATTTGCTTTCAAAAACACCTTTGGGGAATTCCCTGGTGGTCCAGTGGTTAGGACTCAGCGCTTTCAACCCAGGCCCAGGTTGGATCCCTGGTCAGGGAACTAAGATCCCACACACCACGCAGTGCAGCCAAAACAAACAAACAAACAAACAAAAACCACCTTTGGCAGCTGTATTTTCTCTTAAAGAATGTCTGTTAATGTCAGCTGGGATCTGTTCTTTCAAGTCCTCAGCAGATTATAGAAGCCTTATTTCTCTGACCCTACTTTCTATCACCAGTGCTGCTGCCTGTCTTGGAAAGTAATAGGACTCCACTCCTTGGACAGTGTTCTACATCCTAGCTGGTCCACAAGTTTAGATTGACCTTTCACCTAGTTAGGGCCCAGGAGTGAAGCTGACTCCATCAAGGAAAAGTGGTAAGAGATATGCTCCTACGTGGACAGTGTTTCTCAGTGAGGCAGTGCGGATCAAATGAGGGAAATGGGGATAATGCTCTCTTCCATATGTCATGCTTTCTTGGTGACCAATAATTTCTGACTTATCTGTTTAATGTCAATCTCCCCAATGAAAGGGCATGCTCCATGAGGCTGTTGACCATGTCTTTTTCATTCTTTGTTGTATCACCAGCACCCAGTACAGTACCTGACACATAGTCAGTGTCCTATCAATATCTTTTAAATAAATAATTAATTAATTAGTTAAGCGGGACTTAAATCCTGACGGGATGTAGATGGAAACTAGCAAATGAGTGAGAAAAGGTGGTGAGAAATAAACTGAAGTCTTCGTTGGGAAGCCATGAAGTGACTGCAGGAACAAAACAGGAAGTGTGGAATAGTAGGGCCTTCTAGTAACAGTGGTGAGAAAGTGAGGGTGAGAGGAATGAAATTAACACTTGTTGAGCATCTTCTAGGTGTCTAGTGCTTTAACATGTATGAATTCATTTAATCTTCACAGCTCCATGAGATAGGCCATATTATAATACATGTTTTACAGGTGAAAAAGAAGAGGTTCAAAGAGGTTCAATAACTTGCTAATGATCATTATTGTGAGACAATTTCCCATGGATCTCTCATGTTTTTGCACATCTTGTGAACAGAGACACTGACTGACATGGTTCTGGACTATGTTTTCAAGGATATCTGTATAGTGAACAGCTTTGGAAGACACAGTGTCTCCCTGTGGAGCAATGGAAAGGCAAACTTACTGCCCATCATAAAAGATTCAGACTCATTAAGCTCAGTGTTGCTCTCCTGTAACACAACCCACTGCATGTGCACATGTCACCTGGCCCTTTCTGAGTAGCTCCTATGAGACTTGGGGGCAAGGGGAACTGACACAAGAAAAAGCTTATACTCTGGCTACTACTATTGCTGACCCAGGAGTCTCATGTCTTCTGCCAGCATCCATGAAAAAAATGTGGCAGGCTAACTTGGTAGCTTGCAAGTAAGATAAAATCTCAGAACCATCACAAGTCTTGATGGTTACACAGGTGAAGTGTCAGAAGTGGGAACTGTACCCGTATCTGTTTGGCTCCAGAACCCACACTCTCTTCCCAGGATGCTGTTGCTTCCTGAGCCGTACACAGGAGTAGTTGCTGCATCGTATGATGTCATTCCTCCCTGCCCTTCTCCGATACCTATGTGTCACTAGACCTGACTTTACTTTTCAGGTTGGATGATTTGGGTGTTCCATTAAGCAGAGAAGAGGTTTAAAGTGTCTGATTATAATTGTCTTTCCCTCTGTCTCCTAGGTTAATGGAAGTCTTTAATCTATCATCCTATCTGCTTAATCGCGCTATTTGCCCAGGGTTATGGTTCTTGTAATAGTCAGGCTTTTGTCAGGCATATTCATCCTGATGAACAAAAGTTCCCAGAGGACACAACAACTGGAGCACCTTAGATACTTCATAAATAACCGGCTAGTTTTAGCTCTTTGGGGGTTATTTGCCAAGCTCTACATCAAAAAGCACTGGGCCTTCTATATCCTTGTTGGGCCACCTAGGTAGTAGTTCAGGGGGTATACAATGGTGGGATCCCAAGATCACATTTTCCACATATTTCTAACCCCCAAATTAATTGTATAAAGTGGTTTCAGTAGACATTTCTAATCTCAGGAGTCCCAAATACCCCTTTTGTTCATATAGGTCTTTTGCTCTTATTATCTACAAACTCTTTTTAGCTTCAACAATGTTGGGATGTCAGGCAATCATTCTCTCTGTTCACTAAAGCTGGAGCTACAGCTGCTGCTATAGCGTTGGGGAGAGGGGAAACAGGAGGCTGTGGAGGAGTGAGGCCATTCCCCCTTATCATGTCCCCAGAGGACTGCTCTACCAGAAGGCCTGATGATTTGTCTAGCATTTGCACCAGAGTGATTGCATGCTATCCTCACAACAGCCCTTTGAGGAAACAGGTCCAAAGAGTTTAAGTGACTAACTAGTCCAACATTATACTGTACATTCATAGCAGATCTGGGGCTAGAATTCCTCTCTATACCTTGTCTATTTAGTGAGTTCAGAGGCTAGTGTCCTAGTTTTCAGGTGGTAGAGGAGTAGGGTGAGAAATCTTCCTTTTGACAGCTTCTGGTCATCCTGCCATAAGACAGAATCTCCGGAGGCAAAGGGCAGGACAACGTCAATGCCTAGCCACATCATGCTTCCTTCCACAAAGGCAGGGGGGAAGGGTGGTGTAAGGACTGATGTACTGCGAAGAGCTGAGGACTGGGAGTCCTAAAGTATGACTGGACCATGAATTTTTCTTTCACCACCCTGCATCCAAAATCTACAATGTGCTGGTGCCTTTGGGTCTGAGAGTCCAGCCAGATAACCAGTTCTCCTGGTCGAATGGCCCACTGGCAGTTTCGAGCAGTAGAATTAACCTCCCCACAGCCTTCGGCTCTCCCCTTCCTGACCCCCTCTAGCAGCTGTTGCTCTTGTCTGAACAGAGGATGATTGTTTCACTTCTTGACTTCTAGGCATGGATTTACCAAGCAGGGCGCCGCTTGGGTTGGAGCCAGAGTTGATGGGGAGCAACCAGTTCAGAAAAGGGCTACATAACTTGGAGTTTCCACCATGGTGAACCAAGCAAGGAGGACTGGGGATAGGAAAGGGAGGCATTTGGGATGCAGGCATGTATGAAATAAGGAGGGTCTCGAGAAAGTAGGCTCGGGGTTTCTTTTCTTGAGCTGTATGTCTGTTTGAAGAGGCAAGAGACAAGGAAACAATTAGCTTATTTCTGTCCTGCCAGTTGCTCAGGTGAGCAGCAACATGCCCCAGAGACACTTTCTTTTTCAGTGTGGGCATTAGCAGTTCTCTAAGAACTGGGAACCTCATAGAAGGCACATTAATTTAATCCTTTTATCATAGATAACAGAGGTCTATTTAGGATACCTCAAGAAAAGAAAGATTATGATGATGATACACATAGCCTGGAAGACTCCTAGATTCCAAAGCAGCTCTAGTCCTCAGCATCACGTTCCCTTCCTCTTGTATAATGGCCCTGCTTCCCTCTGTAAGTCTGCTCTATTCTCCTCTTGCCAGGGACTAGAAAATTCTCTCCGTAGTCTATATGAACAGTTCCACAGGTTGCTGGTCTGATTGCCTTAGCTTGATACCATCAATCCTGTTGGACAGAACTCTTTGTGCCTGGCTACCTTATCTGTCACCAAATCTTGCAGCCCATTCCTGGTACAGTCAAGGTCACCCCTATGCCACAACTAGCTGGATTTGCTTTCCTGACCAGGAGGCAGTGAGCAGAGTATTGGACACGGCAGACACCGTGACTAACAGGTCTAGTACAGAGGACTTCCCCTGAAGGTTTACATCAGCCTTGGTGACAATTCACCTATGAGAGATTCATAGGTGAACACGAGAGAGACAGGGCCAGTTCTGTGTGTATGTGGAATAGGCAGCTGCCCATGCCAGTGTTTCCCAAATCATGGTCCTCAAACCCCTGCAGGAGAGTCATCTTCGTGCTTTAAACCTTCAGATTTCTGGGCCCAACTTCAGGCTTACAGAATCAGAATTCTGGAGTCGGGATCAGAGAATCTGCATAGGTAACAAGCTCCCCACATGACTCTGTGTCCACTAAAGTTGAGGACCTCTGTTCTATATTCTTCAAGCTTCATTTGAGTTGTTGCCTCTTTCTTCTAGTTCTTCTCCTGCTATCTCTGTTTAGCAAAATCCTGCCCCAACCCTGGAGGCCAAGCTCAGGTGTAGCTGCCTTCATGGAGCTTTCCCTGATTTCATGTCTCCTTAACTCCAACTATCTCCTGATGCTATGCAGTAGGGGATATTAGGCATCTAAGAACCGGGGTGCAAGGGAGTGTTGAGGCTATGAGAAGGCACATGTGGGATGGAGCTGTAGGAAAGAATTTATGTTTTGCTCCCAACTTTTTGTTTGGAAAAATCTGAAAGTAAACTATGATAAATAAGAGCATATCCTTCACCTGGAAATTAACATTTTAGATTTGCACATATGCTCTCTCTCCATACACACATACACACATGTAATAAAAACATGTATGTGTTTGGCTACAACATTTGAAATTAACTTGCAGGTACCATGCCACTTTGCACCTAAATACTTCAGCATGTATTTCCTACAAACAAAAGCATTCTCTCATTCTCTTGCATAATAATAACACCATCTCACATCCAAGACATGTAACATTGATAGAATAATATTATTCAATATTGAGTCCATATCAAAATTTCTCAAATTATCTCCAAAACATCCTAGCTGTTTGTGTTGATACAGGATTCAGTCAAGAATCATGGATTTCATTTGATTGTCTTTTCTTTTTAGTCTCTTTTAATCTAGATTCTAGAACAGTACCTTTGGCTTTTTTTCTTAATGATACTGATATTTTTGAAGAGTCCAGGTCCTTTGTCTTGTTTACAGTCTGGATTCGTCTGATTGTTTCCTTATGATTAGATTCATATTAAACATCTTTGGCAAGAATACTACAGAAGTAATGTTGTTTACTTCCCATTGTGTCACATCAGGAGGTTCACATGCAATTGCCCTGTTATTGGTGATGCTAAAATTGATCACTTATGTAAGGTGGTGTCTTCTAGAACTCTTCATTGCAAAGGTACATTTTCCCTTTGAAATTAATAAGTAATCTGCAGAGTAATCGGGAATGAGCACATTTAACAAGCTCTTATGGTGATTCTTGAGTGCACTGAAGTTTGAACTGCTGTTTTACATGGTGTGATGTGAATGAGGGTCCTCCAAGGCCTTATCTGCCTCCAAAATACCTCAGGCTTAGCATGTCTGCCTTCACATTTCACCTCTCACTCCACCTCCAAATACCCTCTCCCTCTTGCCTGGCCCCAAATCCCTAGCATGAGAGACATTAGTAGGCCAGATGGGGGCATTGCCTACAACCCGAGGGAGCTTTCTCCCCTACTCTGGTCATTGGCCTTGTGAGGAAGCGCCCTTGAAACGGACAAGGTATTTTTGTTTGTTTGGTTTGTATTATTATCAATAATAATAATGATAATAATAATTGAGTGAACTAAGTCAAGCACTGTACATAAATTACATCATTTGATCCTATGCCAATCTGATGATTTTACAGATGGGAAAACTGAGGCTCAGAGAAGTGAAGTAACTTCTCTAAGGTTACACAGCTATTAAGAGTGGGAACTGGATTCAAATCCAGTACCACTTATAAAGTCCATGCTTTTAAACACTAAGCTATATACTCCCTAATGAGCAATAATTCCACCCAACTTCAGAATTCTCTTGCCATTTTCTTCTGAAGAGTTCTAGGCCCACAGCATTCCTGAGAGTGAGGAAGCAGGGACACTGGACTTATTATCTTTAAAGGTGGAGAGATGGTTTAATAGAGAAATCAATTGGCATTCCTGTGGTCTTACAGCAAGTGAGTAACCAAGCAGGGATGTTGATGGAGAGATCTTAAGCTCTTGCTTATGAATTTGATTTTGATTTAAGAGGCAGCTGAGAGCCACTGTGATTTCTGACTGGTGCTTGCTGAATCCAGAGTGGGTTCAGGTTGGATTAATATCATTGTCCTTTGTGTGGGGAAATGCTGCTGCTTGATAATAAACAGGCTTGCAGGCTTTGGTGGAAAAGACCGGTGTTGCCTAACAGCCCCTTTCTGTGCTTTGCACACTTGATTGACTGTCTTTATGTTTACAGCTCTCTGTCCAGCCTGTCACAGGGGAAAATGCTACCTCTTAGATTCTAGTTAGCTCAAGAAAACCTCTTCCTCTCACCCTACACCCTCCATTCCCAATAAACAGAAAGAAAAACCTTGTAAAGGTGCTCTGAATTTGTGTAGCCCACAGTTTTCTCTAGTCTGCCAGTTCTCCCATGAGGATGCCCAGTCAAATGCTGCAGTGAAATGGAAAAAAAAAACCCCACAAAAACCAAGACTCTCTCCTGCTAGCAAGAGTCATTTGTAATTTGGGGGGTTATTGACCGATTTATCTTTAGTTTCAGGTTGCCCATTTCTTAGCAACAGGGGTGTCAGGAAAATACCTCTGCACCTGTTGCAAGGTTTCATCTATGGCTGGAGATAGACACAGACAAACACATATAGAGTATCATCCCAATTTTAGCATTTGCGCTGTTAAAGCAAGCACATGTGCATATAAAGTATCACCCAAGTTTAGCATATGTCCTGATAAATTAAACAACATCATATATAGACACAAAAGATTTCAAAATTGGAAGGGTCCTAAGAGGTCATCTAGCAAACCCTCCATCCTACTCTTCACCCCCTGGCTGTGCACGCTTAGAACATCTTAGAACATCTCTATACTGAGAGACCAAAGTATGGGCAGCTCATGTGACAGGTTACTTACTAAGTTTCAGAGGCAGCTGGTCTCTGTGACCAGCTTTTTTTTTTTTTTTTTAAACAAGGGTCTTTGAGAAAATAAAGTGAAATCCATCCTCCTAGTAACTTCTAGCTTTTGGGGGCTGCTCCCTTCCTCTGGAGTCACGAAGAACGAGGGATCGCCTTTTCTACCCAGACCCTTCCCCCTGACCCTAGAGAGACTGAAACTTCCAGCACCAGAGTTCCCAGCCAGGACCTTCTCTGCAGTGACTCTTCTCCCCTTCTGACTGCTCCCTTTGGATGGCATGTGTCTCCAAGGTTCATTCTCCTGGTGGGTGCTGTCCCACCTATATTGCTCTGCTTCTCCCTGCCCACCAAGCAAGCGCAAAACTCCTGGGAGGCTGGGCCTCTGCCAGCCCACTGCAGTGCCATCACTCCGCTTGCCAAAAGCCATCTGATGCGTCAGGTAAGCAAGTGGTTAGAGAGGTACATTGGGTTTCTGAGAGGCACTAGTCTAGCTAAGGCAGAAACAGGCTCGAACTTAATAATCTGCTCATCACACACAGTAAGAGACACCCTGACTTATTCAAAGACACCGTGGGTGGTGCAGAGGATGAATAAGCATGATTCACTGCCACTCTGGCACCCGGGGCATGAAGAATAATAAAACCCAAAGAATTGTAGCCGCCTGAGTAGTAAATTAAGAGATCCGGGGCTCAGCTAGACTCTCGACATCAATGTTACCATGGCAATAAAGGGCCCCAGCATTCAGCAGCTATTACAGAGCAGGCATCTAATAGGCTAGTCTATGTCACAGCCAAAGCCCAAGGGGCTAGCAAAGAAGACCAATTAGCATATCCATTCATTAGGGGCCTCTGCACACTTCTTCTCTTAATTCCAATTAGTTGTTTGTTTGAACCAACGTCTCTTGCCTGCATTATACTCATTAGTGCCTTTTAGCCACTGGAAATAGGCTTGAAACTCCACAAGGACCTCACTATTTCCCAAGCCTTCATTGTTTCCCTAGGGGGTCTAAGCTTATATAGTCACCAACTTAGAGCTCTCAGTCCCTCGAAATGAAAGCATCGCTCACTGTACAACTGTACTCGACAGACGGAAACTCTGCTCAGGAATGTGATGTGCTAAGGGTTCTTCCTGGAACTCAGTGAAATAAGGATCTGGGGCCATTATCTGGACCATTCAGGTCAAAGAAACCCTCTGGCCTTAGCCAGTGAGCCTGCTGGCCACGCTTGCTGGCCACTACTCAGAGGCTAGCTGTTCAGGAGGGGAACTTTGGGCACTGGGGACCATACTGGCATCATCAAAGTCGAGCAGTAGCTGTTCCAGCTTGAAGGATTGCCCTTCAAGATCCAGCCCAAACCCCGCCTATTCTGGGAAGCCTTCCCTGATCTTTGCGGTCCCAAATGAGTCTCCCCTCCTCCACAAATTTTGAATATGACACCCTATGCTGGGCAGCCTTCATGGGCAGCCTCAGGTCCTAGGCCAGCCTGGAGTTTCCTCACCTGTGACTTCAGAGTCCTCAAGGTCACTACTGTTGGAAGGGACTGGGGTTCTAGAGAGCACTCAGCAATGCTTGGGTGACTCCAACAGCAAACAACTCTTAAGCTCCACTGCACATGACCTCCTAGAGACTCCCTGAAGACTTAGCCAATCCCTAGGCAGGGAAAGTACATAACCGCTCTTTGATGGCTCTGGGACACTCCCCCCCCCCCACACACACACGATTGTGTAAATAGCCCACAGGAATAGATGCCTTAAACTAGCCCCTCTCAGAAGCAAAGAATCTCTCAAAAGTGCTACCTTCTCTTCCTTCCTTTGGGAACAGGAGAACCCAGTCCATAAGACTCTTTCTGTTCCCCATCAGCCACCAGGTGGTTTTCCTGAGGCAGGCAACCAGGAAAAGGGGCTTATAGAAGCAGCTGCTAACATCTGTGCACAAGGACTGGCCATATAGTTTTAGGGACTTGAATCATTTGCCTTTGAACTTGCTATCAAGTTCAAAGCCTCTCCTGTCTCCCTCCTCTCTTGCCTCTGTAGCCACTGCTTCATTTGCAGCCCCACTGGCTACTTCTGGCTCCAGTCTGCTACACTGTTAAGCAGATTGCTTTTTTCCAAAGTTGGCAGGAATGGTTTCTCCTTTAGT
Organism: Eschrichtius robustus; assembly: GCF_028021215.1. Lineage (NCBI taxonomy): Eukaryota > Metazoa > Chordata > Mammalia > Artiodactyla > Eschrichtiidae > Eschrichtius > Eschrichtius robustus. The sequence continues at coordinate 106,060,504 of NC_090845.1, forward strand.
CTTTTGAGTGTGAGCTCATACAGATTTCTGTCTTTGAGATCCTATGGGATTTTGTTATTTTACCCCACCCAACAGCTGGCATTCCAGAAGGCAGCCTGGGCTATAGTCAAAATACACTGCAAATATATTAAGGATATGGCAAACCCCAAATTACCCAGAATGCTAGGGAACGAGAGATTCTGGAGAATGGAACATTTCGTTACCTGAGTTCACATTGCTCCAAATCCTCTTTTATCTCCCACTCTTAGTTTTTTCTCCCAGCTTTATTGAGATATAATTGACATACAACATTACGTAAGTTTAAGGTGTACAATGTGATTTTATACACATATATATGTGTATATATGTGCAATATATATGATACACATATATATTACAAAATGATTACCACCATAGTGCTAGCTAACACCTCTAGCATGTCACATAATTACCATTTATTTTTTATGGTGAAAACACTTAAGATCTACTCTCTTAGCAACTAACACACAATTGTAAAGCAATTATACTCCGATAAAGATGTTAAAAAAAAAACACTGTTAAAAGAAAGAAGAATAAAAAGAAAAGAGGAAGAGAAGGAAGACTAGGAAGAGAAGAAAGGAAAAAAAAAAGCAACTTTCAAGTATGTAGTACAGTATTATTAACCACAATTACCATGCCATACATTAGTTCCCTAGAGCTTATTCATTTCATAACTAGAAGTTTAGAAGTTTGTACTCTTTGACCAACATCTCCCCAATTCCCCCACCACCCCCCAGCCTCTGGTAACCACCATTCTACTCTCTATTTCTATGAATTTGGCTTTTTTACATTCCGCATATAAATGAGATCATACAGTATTTGTCTTTCTCCGTCTGACTTATTTCACTTAGCACAATGCCCTCAAGGTCCATCTATGTTGTCATTAATGGCAGGATTTCCTTCTTTCTCATGGCTGAATAATATTCCATTGTATGCATATATACCACACCTTCCTCGTCCATTCATCTGTTGACAGGACACGTATCCGTATCTTGGCTATTGTGAATAATGCTACCCCCTACTCCTAGTTTTTTAAATCTTGCTAACATGACTGTACTGTCTTTTCTGCCTTAGTAAGACAAGACCAATTTACCTATCCTCTGTTTGGTTTTTGAGGCTCCCAAGGGCTTCAGGTTTCTCATATACTTAACATCAGGAATCACACAAAAATCTCGAGTGGAGAAAGTGTAAAGATAAAGCTCAATGTCTACTGAGACCAGGTTATCCCCTGGAATATATTTTGCTTTTATTAAAATCCAAAAAGAGGAATGAGTTTCTCTTTTCTTTGTCAGTGTTCTCTTTCTCTTCAAATGAGGGTATCAGGGGAGACTCTGGAAGAAAGAATCCTGAGTAATAACGTTCTAACAAATGAAGTCTATATTTTAAATTAACCACTATTGAAGCTGTCTTCATCAGAAGAGCCTAGGCTTGGCATTATGAATAAATCTGTCTATCTAAGAGGTTGGGCTGGCTTTCTTGGTTATGAATGTGCCCAGAATCTCAGTACCTGCAACATTCTCAGTCACCTGGGTGTAATGGGGGGGAGGGGATTTGTGAAGGATCTCATATTCCTCCTAGGCCTTTTAGCCACCCAGGCTCCAGTGGGGTGAACCAAACAAACCAAAAATGCTATACAATGTTCTTGGCTGTTTTTACTAATTTTTCTTTTGTTGGATCCCACATTGGCTTCAGGAGTTATATATCTCTGGGAAACTGACACTGCAAAGTTCTGGCTTGTTCCCTGCCCTGATGCTAAGGGATAAATATAGATCTCAACCACTACAGAAATTTGGCCAGGATTCCAAGGGGTGTGTGTGTGAGGGGTAGTGCTGATGGGGTCATGCTGACATGTATGCTAGAAAAAGGCTTCTTATGTCCAAGATCCTCTTTGGGCAGGGAGGGGCAAAGCAGGAGCCTGGCCTCTAAAATCAGAACGCATAATCCACCTTTAAGGGGCTGGTGGATTGACACAAATAAGGAATATCGTAGGTGGCTTGGTGCGTGTGTGGGGGGAGGTGGGGAGAGCAAAGGGAATCTTTCCTGACACCCTAGATCCTTTTGCATGAGATCAGCCTTATGAAAAAAGAAAGTTATTCTTGGCCAACTCCCCTCACCCCCAACTCCCACCCACGCCCCACCCCCTGCACACACTGATATCCAACTCTCAGTTGAGAAGAACACAACTTAAGATTTCCATTGGGCCCATAGTAGCTCAGGCGCTAGAGAAGAGCAGGGAGTGGGAAGAGACATGAAGTTCGGGGGGGGGTGGTGAGTCGCTCATCCTCGTGACCCAGAATATCTCCCCCTCCCTGTAATGATGAGCTTGCTTTTCCATAAGGGCTTTCCTTTGATTCAGGGAAGGGGCCAACCAATGAGAGCGGGGCATGTTAGATTATTTTGGGGAAGGGCTCATGCCAGGAGGGTTCACTTTTACTAGGCGCCAAGTATCCCCAGCAACCAGTGTCTCCTGTACCAGCAGAAGCTCCAGAGCTCTCAGCCACTTGCCTGCCTCTGCCGCGTCTTTGCCCACTGAACAGCCATGAGAAGGCAGCTCCGGTCCAGAAGGGCTCCGGCCTTTCCTTACGGTTATCGCTACAGACTTGTGAGTCCCAGGGAGCAGAATATTTTGCTGTCCCTTCTTAGTGGGGTGGGTTGGGGGTTGTATAGGTCGTGGCTTAGGGCTGCTTCTCCTTAAGATGGGCAGGAACAGTGAAGTTTAAGGAAGCCCATTGTTTCAAGCTTGAGCAGTGACTCCCAGTACCCCACTGCACCCTAAATTGCTGGATTGAAAGAGGAAGCCCCTCTTCCTGTGCAACAAACATAAGGGAAGGGGAAGATGCCAGAGAATAAGGGGGCTTCTAAAATTTTTTCGTGGGAGTCTAGAATTTGAACAGACCTTTTGGAGTCTGGGCATAGAGGTTTCATTCCGATAGCAAGAAATTTAGCCAAGAAAGAAGGGAAGGGGAAGAGGAAATGAAAGGCGCTGCCTACCCAGCTGTCTCAGTCGCTTTGGGTGGTAGCTTCTTAGGAACCCAGCTGCTCTTTTCTAAAGCAGAAATTCCAAACGATGGCTAAAAGCATGGAATCCTAGATAGAAGTTGGGAGCAGTCCTAGACATCATCTCTCCAGAACCCCTCATTATGTAAAGGAGGCTGCTGGGGCTCAGAGCACAGGAGTGACTTGCAAGTTACTGGAAGAGCCAAAGTGAGAATGTAAGTTTCCTGACTTCTGATGTTGTGCTCTTTCCATCATATTTGCAGCATGCCACTCCCTAGCCCACTGCCTCCCTGCCTGCCACCCCGCCCTGCCCAACACTCACGCACCCCACCTTCAATGTCACCATTTATCTCCAGGGTGCATTAGAAATTTTTTTGAACCCAAAGTTTCTTTGCGTTTACTTTGCTAGAAATCATGAATATATGCCACATGCAGTAGTTTTTTTTTTTGCGGGGACGTATATTCTGAAATCTCCCCCAGAGAGGGTTGTGATCTGGGCCCCAGGAAGAAACAAAGCTTAATCCATTTTTCTTGGGGAATGTCCACTTATATAACCAGGGAGCTAAGTGGAGACTGTCGACAGCCAGCAGAGGAAGACACGAATTCTTCCAACCCCGTATCAACCTGCGGAGGGCTTCTCATAACTTTCCAGCCAGTTTGTAGAATCTCTCTTTTGACATCCCCAAAGTCCCTTCCAGGTCTCAGAGCAGTCACAGTCTGTAGGGCATACATAACTATTCCTTACTTGGCATCTTCTCGCTATAATGCTGCTAAAGCGTTGTGTATAATTTCAATTATCTGTCAACTGGTTTGGATTTTAAATGCATCAGGGGATCTTGCTCTTTATAGGGGCTACTTGATCAAAGTTAAAAAGAAATTATTTGATGCAGTGAATAATCGGGTGCTAATGTCTCTTTGACAATTAACCAACTGTTCGAATGTTTACAGGGTGTTAATGCAGGGCACGAATTTATCTTTCGGGTCATACTGTTTGTTTATACATTTGTTTATATGTTTATATATTTAGAGTGCTCAAAATGGAGCCACCTTCTGCCCTTCAGACTCTTTCCTTTTAGGGCAACACGATGGCCCCAGCACACTCACACACACTATCACATGAGGGCAGTGCCACTTTAGGAAACTGACAAAAACAGACCCTCTCATTACCAAAGGATTCCCTACTGGATTCCGTTAAATAGTTAGTTGCACAAAAGTGCCTCTCTTGTACAACGTGAGGTTCTCCTATACCTGGAAGCAGGGGAGAGGGGAAAAGGTATTTGCGGTTCCTGAAGCTCAGGCAGTGTGAGAGCCGTGGGGAAATTAGCTCTGAGAAGGTTAATTCTTCCCGGGAGGGTAAAGCTTTAATGACAAGCCATCTTTAATGGGATTATCGTGAGAGCTCATATCTACAAATAAGATCAGGCTGAGGCCAAAGCCAGCTGCCTCCTCGGTGGAGGGCAGGCAAAGAGGCAACAAGGAGAGAAAAGGAAGTTTTCCAGAAAATATAAAGGGAATATAAATGTCTCCAAGTTGAAATGTTACACTTCAAATTCTCTGTTGCATTAGATTCTCTGGGGGCCATGATGACGACCCACTACAGTCCAAATGAGTGCTGAGGCTAGAGCAGCAAGCTCTGTGAGAGCATTCCCCCAGAGCTCTGGTTCAGGAGTTTTCAGTCGGGCAGTCATCACTGACGTTTGTTCAGTACCCGCTGGTTACCTAGCTGCAGGCTCCACACCGTGGAGAGCCATCAAGGAGTTAGAAAATATGGACCCTGCCCCCGGGTGCTCAGAATGTCATTCTGGAGGTCAAATGGGTACATATGTTCACGCACAAGGGAAAGAGATTTAAGAACATTTATTAATCCATTCAGGTTTATTTTCCTAAGCCTTACTCTGTGAGTCCTTGTCAGTTAGAAATCTCTGATTATAAGCACCTTCATTGTCTTGGGAACACAGACTCTACCACATCGTCGTGCTCCATAAACCACCTCTGCTAAAGCGCCTCTAGGCACTTGTGCTCAGAGTGAGAAGCATCATCGTCCAGGGTACCAGGAAACGCGGTTCTGAGACTGTCAGCTCTATCATGACCTTGCTGAGTGATTTCGGCTAGATCCTGTCCCCTCTCTGGGCCTCACATGGAGGAGTGAATCTTCAAGGTCCCTGTCAGCGCTGATATGGCGCGTGACATAAAGCTGTACATTTGAACAAACTAGAGAGCAATTCAAGAGTGCTTATAATCAAGAGCTAGATAGTGCCGGGCAGACTGAATGCTGAGAGTATAGCCTTGTCACGCTGTATCACTTTTACTGATTCTGAACAATCCAGTTTTCTGACCCTCCCCCCCGGCCATGGCAGCCCTTTTAGCTGAGTGTCCTCTAAATGGCCTTTGAGGAATCAGGCAGGGAGGGGGCAGCACAGAGCCCCTGGCCTCTATCATTTGACACATCCAACCCCAACAGGTGCACAGGCCCCGCCACTCTTCAGATTTGGACAGCGGAGAGAAGGGACGGTGGCCTCAGACCCACAAAGAGCAAAGATCCAACCCTCCAGCCCGTGGCTGGGAGGCATTGGAAATACCATTTGGTGAAGTCTGGGTTTTTCTTTTTTGTTGTTGTTGTTTTTTGTTTGTTTGTTTAATTTTCTTAGAACCACTCGGAGAAGATTACAGTTTCAGATCTCAAGTAATGGCTGCAATCAGTCAATCAACAAATATGTGCTGAGCATTTACTACGTGCCCAGATTTCTGCCTAGGGTATGGGGTTGGTGGGGGGAAGATGAAGGAAGTATCAGTTGCCGTGCCAGCCCTCAGGTGGTCTGTCCAACCTGCTTAAGGCAGGAGGAGGTTCCATTGTGGGCAACAGTCAGAGAAGCAGCAAGTAACGCCCCCATCTCTTGTTTCTGTTGGGAAGGCAGTCTAAGTTTTGAGGAGGGGTACAGCAGCTGGCCTCTCCTCCTGATGTCTATCCCAGGCTATTTTTAGACACAACTTAGGATGGTGAGGTTGAGCAGCTGAAAGTGTACAGGGTGTTAGGACAAAGCTGGCTTAGACTGAGAATTTGCCATCACGGACACAAGTGTCTAAAACTACTCCATCCTCCAGTGTTGAGCTCAGCTCTGCCCTGACAGGCCAGACAAAGTTAAGCGAGAAGCCAAGGCCCCAGGACAGAGTAATGACATGAGCAGTCCTAGGGGAAGAGCCCAAATGCCTGAAGCCGAGAATAAAACTTGCACCTCTATGGAAAGAATATTGGGTCAAAATGGGTCATAGAAAGGATATTTCCTGCAAAAGAACAGAGAGAAAGAAATCTGCCTCTTGTAACAACAGGTATGTGTATGGGTAAGTGGACATCTGAAGCATCTCCAAATATTGAGTCGTTTTCCATTTATTTTGGCTGGTGGGATGTGCCATTGGAAATTTTCTTCTCCAAAAAGGGGATTGTGTTTTGTCAATGTTTCAGGATGATCAGGATGAAGTGAACCAGAACTACTTAGCAGATGAAGAGGAAGAAGCAGAAGAAGAGGCTCGGGTGGTGGTGGTACCTGATTTGGAGGAGGAGGAGGAGGAGGAGGAGGAGGAGGAGGAGAAAGAAGAAGAGGAAAAGGAGGAGGAAGAGAGTCAGACTCAGGAAACAGGCAGTGCCTGGTGGCGGAAATGGCAGATCGTGAACGAATACCTGTGGGATCCGGAGAAAAGGATGTCTCTGGCCCGAACAGGTCAGAGTTGGAGTAAGTCCCAGTTGTCCCAATGCCCCAGTCGGGTGTCCTTTGCTTTTGGCTTGGTGTCCAGGACTCCTTTACCATACGTTGGATGGGCTTGTCTGCAAAGTTCTCTAGCACTTCATGTAACAGGATCACTGCCTAGGGAAATAATGGGCAGATCTCATCAGAACAAACTCCCAAGTGGGTGAACGAACTTGATTGTATAGCTGAAATACACTGGGCTCAATAGCATTTGCAGTGCAGAGAGACAGTAAGAATGAGTTGAAAAAGTGCAGATTTCTTTGAAGCCCCAGCCCTGTCACTTTCTGTCTGTAACTTTGGGCTCATCGTTTATCTTCTCTGAGCCTCAGTTTCCTCACCTGCTAAATGAAGGAAACAGTATCTGCCTTACCTCTCTCACAGGATCAGCCTGAGGCTCCAATAAGATGTTAAAATTGTAAAGTACAAAGTACTATGCAGAAGACTATTCCTAGGATACAAGACCCAAGTCCCTGCTAACCTGACCAAGGGTTTGTACAGCCTCGTCATTTCACCTCGTAATATCAGTGAAGGAGAGCCATGGCTGCCCCTGGCCCCAGCTTGCAGGTGCTTTGTGATCGATCCCATGGTGTATAGAGAGAAATGGGTTAAAGGAATCATTTCTAGCAATTTAAGGCTGAGTCCCCATATTGCTTGATCAATGGCAGAATTGCGGTCCCCAGCATTTCCTCTTTGTACCACATGCTGCCACCACCTTTACTTCACAGCTTCCCCAGCACTCCTCTCCCAGGGTCCTACTCACCTCTTGAACTATTAATGTTGATCCTTCTCAGGAGATTTAGCTTGTGGTAAAATTCACACTCGCCATAGTCTCTGAACATCCCAGGAAAAGAGCAGCTGCTGGTTTGAATTCAGTTAACCCACAGAAGAAAAAAAATAGATAACTCTATGGATAAAATAAGAGTCTCCCAGTGCCAAGGGTCTAGGTTGCTAAAGTCGATGGTCATGCCTTCTAAAGGCCCCTTTGGCTGAGAATTCTCTCCTTTGTAGTTTATGTTTCTAATTCAGCTCAGTCAGGGTGAAACAGCCAGCCCTGCTGCCTGGAATTAGCAAAAGCAGGTGTGGGGCTCTGAACAACACCCACCTCCCTTCACCCCTCTTCAGTTCCCAGCCCCACCCCTGCCCATCCCTCGAACTCTCAACTGGAACAAATGTACCATTCAAGGAACATTCCGACGTTCTGGAAGCTGCAGACAAATGCTGGACACTCACTGGGGCTCCAAAAGGGGCACAGCTGTTTCTCCCTTGCCTAAAGAGGACTGGAAAAACAGGCCTTGTGAAATGCAAGTGTGATTCTGGGAGAGGGAGCCCTACGTTAACCCTTAAACAGCCAGCCATTGGAACTTAACCAGATGAGCTGATCCCAACTGCGCCTGCGGAGAACAATCCATAGGCCAACAAGTGGGGATGAGGGAGGAAGGTTCAAGTGCCCAGGGAAGATATGGCAGTGGGGACACTGCACGGTAGGCCATATCCAGGCCTTGGGGTAGCGGGTCTAAGGAAAGCCCGGGCTACCCCTGGGCAAAGGGCAAATAGTGATGTTAATGCCTAGGCTGCCACATGCCTTGCTGCCCTCCTGCTTGAGAAGTAGGTGCCACTTAAGCACTTACTAACACTGTCCCAGCCTGGACATCAAAATGACCAACATATTCACCCAGCCTATTATTATATTCTGGGCTTTTCCTCTGATAGCTGGGCAACTTCTCTTCTTAGGAGCTTTATGTTATTTTATTGGGTACTGACAAGAACTGTATGAGGTAGTAATATTATTATCCCCATTTTACAGATGCAGAAACTGAGGCTTAGAGAGGGTAAGTAACTTATCTAAAGTCACACAGTTAATAAAGTGGCAGTACTGGGATTCAAACCCAGGTTGGATGAACACTGGAGTTCATTCTCTTGCCAGAAGATCATGCTGTCTTCATGAACTCTAGCAATGAGCAAGGCCCTGATGGATAGGGCCTCAGGACCTGATGGGGTGTTTCAGTGGAAGGACTGAAGAGTTGGGATCGTGGGTACCTAGTCTATTCAAGATATAATGGTCTATCCAAGCTTGGGTGGGGCATTCAGGAGAAAACTCTGGATTACCTAGAGGAGCAGCCCAAGTAAAACTTGGACATTTGGAGCAGAAAGGGTTGGAGGGATCAATGGGTTCAGGTGGGTACGGTGCTTGGTTTTGCCGGGGGCAGGGGGTGGTGTAGCTGAGACAGTTAGCCTATCACAGACTCCAGGGCACAGACTCCTGGGCAAAGCTGAGGGGACTCCTTGCTAGTGCCGTTCTCCCATCTACAGCTTCCTGGCCACACATTCTGGGCAAGAAGGAAGATATCTCCAGGGGAATGTACCTGTATTCTATTGCTTTCCTCTCATCCATGAAACTGAGCCTTCTGGTCCCCCAGGATGGCTCCAGCTGTTGATCGGTTCCCAGGATGGGGATGGGGGTAGAGGGATGGAGGAGGAGTCACAGGGCACATCCCATCAGGGCAGCAGGCGGGCAGCAGCCAAGTATCACAGGCACACGAGGTGCTGCTGTTTCTTCTCCAGGGACTCCAACTGAATCAATGTGTTCATATTCCAGCTCTGCTTTAGTTCATCTTATAAAACATAAAGGTTCACTTCTAGTTAGATTACTAAGAATTTTTTTCTCCTTTTCCCTACTCCTTTTTTTCTTTTTTTTTTTTTTTTGGTTCATTTTATTTGGTTCATGGTTCAACTTAAAAATTAATATTTGGATTTGGTTTGGGGTACAGCAAAGTTTTGTGGTTTGTTCCGGTTTCTGGTTCATGATTCAGTTCAAATCTGTAGCTCCGACATCATGTCACTGCTGTGAGCGGAGCTAGATATTATTTTCTGAGAGAGCCCCAAAGAGGACTTGAAAGAGCTTCTCAGCAGCAATCTCATGCTCATTCACTCATTCTGTGCTGCCTAATCCTGGGGCAAACCTAGTGCTAATCCAGCCCACAGAGGAAGAATTCACACAACTGTGCTTCTGGTCCTATGGCAATAATAATATTAATAATAACAATGATGAAGACTGCCACTTACAGAGCACTTAGTATATGCCAGGCTCTCTGCTATGCTATTTATATGCATTATTCAATGTTAAGAAGTAAGTACTATTATTATCCTCATTTTACAGATGAGGAAATTGAGGCCCAGAGAGGTAAATAGCATGTCTAAGATTAAACAGTTAGGAAGTGGTAGAGTCAGGACAGGATGTAAGGAAAGGCTGAATTTCAAATATTGTTAGGGATATTGATCAGAATATGAGGTAAGTGCTGAACTTATCCCCATTTTACCTGCGAGGAATCGGGGGTGCCAGGAGGTTCTATAACTTATAGCTCACAGGTTGAGCTCACAGGTAGCAGGTGTCAGTAATTAAGTACAGTTTGCCCCTCCTCCCTTCCCCATTCTGCGTTAGTGTTCTTTTTGGAAAGCAGAGTCACTTAGAGTTTTGCCAAAGATGAAGAAGATTTGAAATACGTAAAGTGAAACCTCACTTTGCCTTCATTAGAGGCACATCCAGTGGAAACGAATCAAAGGTTTGAATTATAGGCTATGTGAAAAGAAATGCTGTTTTCATCACTTGCAAATACATATAATCACTGGAACCAAGCTGCTAGGACTCTTTAGGGCACCTACTTTAAGGAATAGCGAAGAATGATTTGTACTTAGGACATCAACCATTGCCCAGAGGACTCCCAAGCAATTTGCCCTCTGCAGTACTTTAAACTCCACTCCCCTGTAATCTTGTTCACGGTCATCATTTGCTCAGCAAGCCCTTCCATCGGAGATGCTGTAAAGGTAAACTGCAATCAGACCTCTGACGCAATTCTCACCAATTTCAAATTGGTGAAATCTGAATAAGCAAGGACATACTGAATCTGGGGAATTTTAAAAAAGCCATGTCACGTGTTTGGGTTGGTTCTGGTTCATGAGTTCAAGTGTAGAGGCAGGGCTTGTTGGCCAGCACTGACCACCCTCATCTGTGATTGTTCTGCAGGCCTGATCTTAGTCATTTACTTCTTCTTCTATGCTTCCCTGGCCGCTGTGATCACCCTCTGCATGTACACGCTATTTCTGACCATCAGTCCTTACATGCCGACCTTCACTGAGAGGGTGAAGCCTCCTGGTGAGTGCCCAAATACCCTGTGCTGTCAGAACTTGCTGGACAGAAATCTGCTTGCACAGCATGTTCAGCTTCAATTAACTTTGGCTCTTCCCAGTAATGACTTAGGGATTCAATTATTAAGAGTAAAAGTAAAATGGTACTTGGCAAATTATGGTCCTTTTCATTTTGATTGCCTGGGGGGAAATGGTTTCATGGGAATCGATACAAAAAAATTATCCCAAGAATGGGTTAATATATCCAAGACCTGTTTTCATTGCCAGGAGTTATGATCAGACCCTTCGCCCATAGCCTTAACTTCAACTTCAACGTTTCTGAACCTGACACTTGGCAGCATTATGTGATTAGTCTAAATGGCTTTCTCCAGGGTAAGTTCCTCTGAATGGTGAGAATCTCTTTGGAAAGGTGATGGGTGGGAACTCAAAATTCAAAATTCACTTGGCTCAGAAATCCCAGTCTTACTAGCACTGCCCATTCTGGTTTTTCCTTACCATGCATCCCCCTCAGCACCTGCAGATACAATCAAAACTGCTGTGGTTTGTGATTGTATGTTGCCTTGAAAGCATATAAGCCAGTAAGATGATAAGTTCATTGGGGTAGAGAACTTGTTTTCTCTTCCTGAACACCCTATAGCACCTAGTTATGTCCCGGGCACATCCAGATGGCTCAATAATGATCAATTATAAAAGATAATTCGAGGGGGAGGTAGTGGTGAGAAAAGAAGAGTGTTCTCCAGAACAGGAAGATTCTTGCCTCCTATGTTTTCTCAAGGTAAGAGAATTCATTTCTTGGAGATGATCCGTCTTAAAGGAGAAGAACAAGGGTCTTCATTTAAATAGCAGTCCAAAAGGGAGTTAGAGGAAGAATCTCTGGGTGGCACTCACTCCAACATTTTGACAGCAAGTGTTTTCTATAGCGTCATCAGATACAGTTTCAGGGGCGAATGAATGGCTTTCTGAGAAGCCCTTACACAGGGCGAAAACTGAGGTAGCAGCTTGGTTAAGGTTAAACACAGAGCACACAGTCTCTGTGTTTATCCAGCTATCAAAGAGTAGCCCCCATGGGTTTACTGCACCTATTATTTGTGGAAAAAAGCCAGGTTTGGTTTTCCTGGCCTGGCTGAAGTGGGGTGATGGGGGTGGCCAACAGAATGTGCACTGAATTAAGAGGATTCTCTTATGTGATAGGAAGTGTTATTTAAATGTGTAAATGTTGTCACTGAACTTTAACCCTGCATAGCAGAGTCTATCGTCCCCATTGGGGGAACTGAGGCTCAGAAGGAGAAGAAATGTGATCAAAGTCTCCCAGTAGCAGTAGTGTTTAATTTAAACCCTTGTTTGTGTTCTCGACACCCTTGCTACTCAAAGTGTGACCCAGGGACCAGCAGCATCAGCATCACTTGGGAGTTGGTTGGAAAGGCAGAATCTCAGGCTCCACCCAGACCTGCTGAATGGGGATCCGCAGGTGATCTGTATGTCCATTAAAGCTCGAGAAGTTCTGCTTTTCATAATTCTTTGCTGCTGCCATATGACCAGGAGTTAGAAACTCAGCTTTGTATTGGTAATGCTCAGTGTCATCTTGATTAAGTCTGAGGTTCAGATTCCTCACCTGTAAAATTAGAGGGGCTGGGTTCTTTTTGAATCCATGAAGTTCCACTTTCGGCTCCCAAAAATGTTTTGGGCATCATAGCCAGCACAATATCTTCTTTTCTTTCAAAATGTTTGTGAGCTATTGCAAATGTACTGCCAGAATCTCTGCTGAGGAAATTCCTCTGAGAAGGTAGTAGATTCAGAAATATCAATGCTGACCTGATGACACAGGTGGGGAACATTAGGAAAAGCGTTGGGTTTTTTTAGTTCCTAAGTGTAGATAATACGCCCTGTTAAAAAGGAACACATCTCTGAAATAGACATCCCAGAGTATCAGTTTCATTCCCATGAGGACAGGGATTTTGCAATAAGGGTCATGTCCATGTCACAGTATTTTTAATGGAACTACCTCAAGAGAAACAAGGAGCACATGATTAGAGCTTCTATTTAGAAAGTTGTTATTTGAACATAGTTTACTCTAAAAAAGAGAGAGGGAGAGAGAGAGAGAGATTAAAACAAAACCTTGAATTGAATGTAGCTTTGTCAAAGGAAAAATAAAGGCTTAGCCATAATTAGAATAGATTTAAAATTCCCAGTGGCTTCTAATATCAAACTCAAGTCACAATCTGTTTAGATGAGGATCCAGCAATACGTCTGGAGTTGTAACGCTGGTGGATCGTAGGTGCACAATCTCCTCTAAAAAACTGAGCTACTTGGAACATGAATGCATGGGGGCTGGATCTAACAGGACTAACTGGATTCCATCATTTAGAACCAAACTGGAAATAATGCAGTAATTTCTAAAGTCCAGTTCTCTGGCATCTAGTAGCCCAAAAAGTCAGCTCACAGATAGCCCTTTTCAGCTCTCTCCCTGATATATGTACCTTGGACACATGTTAAATTCCATCCAGTGTAAAGGGACACTAACTCTGAGTGCCTCAGGTCTCAGTAGACAAGACCTCACCCCCTCACCCTCTCAGTGGAGACCCCTATGGTTGTCATTGTGTTCTGTCTTTCAACCTAAGCTTCTATTTTGCAGTGCTAGCTTCCCTCTGTAAAGAATGAGGAGCTGGTTATCTCCTCCTCTTCGTCCTCCCCCTTCCTCTGTCCCACAGCACACACTTTTCACTGTCTTGCATCCAGTGCCTCTCATTGACCTCAAAGAGAGATGTTTCCTAGGCCGAACTTAAAGAGATTTAACCCAGGGGCTTTGCCTCCTTATATATGCCATGCCTTGATATGATTCAATCCTTCTTCCAAAATCCATCTACTACGTTGCTTATTCCTCTCCCAGAGGTAGAAAAGGCAGCCCTCCAAGCTTACAATTTACCGTATCGGAAAGGAAATAATGAAAAATAGAGAAAAGTTATAAAGCGATCAACATACAATCCAGAGACAGATATCGAAGAAGTTCAAGGGAATGAAAAGCAAGGGGACAGGCAATCAAAGTGGGCTGAGGGGACCAGCCCAGAAGGCTTCTTGGAGGGATGTTGCTGATGAAGGGCCTTGGGCACCTGATGCCAGGTCACAGGCCCTAGGACAAACTGAGTGGGCTTTCAGAGGAACACAAGCAAGCTGGAGAAAGGAAACTAGGGAAGAGAACTACTGAAAACATGGCCTTCCTCTGTAGTACCTATCTAACATGACCCTTTGCCACCCACGCTTTAGGTTATAATGACAGTCTTCAAGAGGAAATGAATGTAGATTGCCCCCCGGGCCAATACTTCATCCAAGATGGTGATGAGGATGAGGACAAGAAGGCCTGCCAATTTAAGCGCTCCTTCCTGAAGAACTGCTCTGGCCTGGAGGACCCTACTTTTGGCTACTCTACTGGACAGCCCTGCATCCTTCTAAAGATGAACCGGGTATATTGGCCCTTGTCACTCTGGCTATGATAAGCGGATGAGTTGGGTAGGAGGGCTCTGGCCACTCCATTTCTCTTGGGCTCTGTCTTCATACACTGTAAGTTTGGCCATTTTTACCAAGAGCATCACTAATACAAACAACCAGACAAACCTACCAAGCAATAATTCCTTTTCTCCCTGAACACGTTCTATTTTGATTCTTCTCCAGCACCCCTAAACCTTTGATGCTTTGTCAGGAATGAGATCTTGAGCTGTTTGGAACAGGGGACTGACATGGGGGTGGCATGGGGGACAATTCTTATATCACAAGAAATGCATTTTCCTTCTCTCCTGCCATGCCTCAGGTGTGGCAGAGCCTTACCAGGCACACTCCTCTTGACCCAGTACGTTCTTTACATTTTCAGGGTAATCCTGCTGCAGTTACCATTGTATGAATATCAGGCACAAATAAAATAAGAACTAAGCTGAGCTGAGCAGCTCTGAAGATACTTTGCATTTTCTGCTTTCTGTAACATTTCTGAGAGGGCAAAATAGATCAAGTTTATGCCTAAAGAAAGGACAACTCAAGGGGGATTTAGAAAAGCTGTATTTTTACTGTCAAATCTGTTTTGGTTTTTGTTTTTTAAAAAAACGTTGGTTTTCTTTTGCTAGATTGTTGGCTTTCGTCCTGAGCCTGGAGACCCTGTGAAGGTTTCCTGCAAAGTTCAGGTAAAGTGCCTTTTTGAGTAAGTACTGTTAGCACATCTGTTTCATGCAAAAGGGTGGGTCATCCCTTCCAAGGGCTTTACCATGGATGGTTGCCTAAGGGTTAGGGAAAGGGTTAATCTTTTCATAACTACACCTCCATTTATACCTTCGGGCCTCCCTGTTTCCAGAAAGCATTCCATTCATGTGTATTCGTGTGTGTAGTGTTTGTGTGTGTGTGTGTGTGCTGATTTATACCTGTGAAAGCCAAAGACTGAACCTCAGCTAAGGGCCACAGCAGGAAACAACAATGTGCCAAGTCATTAACGGGAATTCTGTTTACACTTTTGCTTTTAGCTCTAATTACTTGTTTCTTTGAACTAAACAAGCAGCTTTCATTAGAGTCATTAGTCCCTGCTTTTAAAACTGATTTCCCAAAAGAAAAGCAAGGGAATGATATCACAAAAGTTAGGTAGTGTTTGTGGAAAGACAGGCTCTGATCTGTTTCTTAACTTGGGTGGAGGTCTTCAGGGGTCAATTTTCTTCTTCTTCTTTAAATCGTGTGTGTGTGTGTGTGTGTGTGTGTGTGTGTAGCCTCCATACTCTTTGACATATTTTACAATATAACATATATAGCAGTATAAAAATAAATAAATAAATAAATAAAACTGATTTCACTTTTTGCAGCAATGACCAGTGGCACTGGGTGTTGCAATAACAAATGACTACAAGGGAAGTATAAACAGAACTCCATTAATATGCTGATTAACTGTCCTTCAAGGGACCATTAACTCCTATCTCATCTGTGCCAATTAGCTCCTTTGTAGGAAAAAGCCTACAAAGATCTTGGGTTTGCTGGGGTTTGTTTCTTAAAGCTGGCAGTAGCTCCCTCCTGTTTGGTAACATCTACTACACCCCCAGTCCTGGACAGCTGTCTTGCAAACGTGTGAAGCCGGGTAACCCCATTCTCAGTACCAGAAATGCCGCTCAAAACTCCAGTCTTGATTGTGGCAGATCAGAAAGCAGCAAAAGGCAGCATTTATTCAGTCAATAGTTCACATTCAGCAAGGATTTATGGATCACTTATTAAGTACCAGGTACTTTGCTAGGTGTTGGGGGGTGCCAAGATAAATAAGATTCTGTCTCTGAAATCAGGGCCATCAAGTAATACAGGTGCTATGAAAGGTGCAGTGGGGACATTAAAGAGGGAAAGGTTAGTTCCACATGAGAGGTGGTGACACTGAAGTTGAGCTTTGAAAGGTCAGGCAGTGCTTGCTAGGTGAACAAGGTAGGAAGGACATTCATTCTGGTCACATATACGTGAGCATGTATAAACATACACACGTGTGAGGTGTGACTGCAAACCGGTGGAACTGATTCCACACACCATTCACAAAAAAATGAATTTCATTACTTTTTACAAGAATATATAAATAAACCATAAAGACGAACTCAGTCTTAAACCAGCATATTAATTAATTGGATTGAGTCCTGCTTATAGTTCCCTAGTGGAAGCCATGCATTTTTCAGCTTACATCGAACCTTGCTGAGAACTGTCCTTTAAAAAAAAAAAAAGAAACACTGAGTCATTATACATTGTATAATAATCAACACTGGTTAAATCCACACCCACTTGTGGAAATCAAGCATGATGAGGTAATTATTAGAATAAATTAAGGAGAGCTCAGTTTATACTAAGAGCCATTATACTATATCGATACAAGTAATCACATGACCCGAGTGAATGATTTGCTAGTAGTGATGCACTATTTGTCCCCTAGTAACCTCTAGACCTCTGCTATTTAGGGCAAGCCTAACGCATGGGCAGAATGGGCAGTCCCCTACCTGACATGATATGATGAGGGTAGACTTGTTTATTTAATCATTTCCCCCCTTGCTTATCCTCCTGACCCCACCTCCTGTAACTAAGCACCTCAGAGAACGTGGTCAGAGACATGCACTTAGGTGAGCCAACTACAGGCTGTGTCCCTATGCATCAGGTCCCTGTGCAGTGGGTCTGACCTCAACCAGAAATGAGCGCACCGTGTGCACGTTGTTGTGGAGTGGGATTCACTAGGCATGTTCCAACTTACACCTGCCTCAGCTCCAAAGTCCAAGACTGGGTACCAGGACCAGTGTGATTCTTTGGAGAGGGGCTGGCATGGTAGGCCCTCTTGCCAGAGCAACGCTGGGTACTGCAAGCCCTTTGGAGCCCTTCTGCCTGGGTCCCCTAGGAGCCAGCATAGAGCCAGACTGAGAACCTTCAGCCTCCGTGGTCTGGGCCTTCTATTCAGTGTTCTTTGCACTGAAAAGCCAAAGCACAGTCTCTCCCTGAAAACACTCCTCTGGGGATAAGTCTGGGCTGAGCTATGCCCCATTCTGCTTTCATGGTCTTCCTGAGACAGTTGTGGGTCACACAGTGATTTCACCTGGGACACAGGCCCCTTTAGCTCAGGCTCCATCTCACTGAGTGACCCGGCACCTGACATGTACTTGCTTTTACTTACAGAGAGGTGATGAAAACGACATCCGATCCATCAATTACTACCCAGAGTCGGCTTCTTTTGACCTCCGTTACTACCCTTACTATGGCAAACTGACTCACGTAAGTCTGTATTCCCTTCAGTCTTTGCTGTCAGAAAGGGCTCAGAGACAAAGGAAGGGCTGGCTGGGATCTATGAGAATTAGGGAGCAGCAGGTAGTAGCAAAGGGGTGAATAGCTGCTGGCCCAGACTAGGAGTTCCCTCTACCAATTCCTATCCCAACCGCTCCTTTCCAAATCTGAAGGAATCTCAGACATGGTCTGGCCTAACTCCTTCAGTTTACAGATGGAGAAATTAGGGTTCAGAGAGAGGAAGTGACTTGCCCAAGGTCACATAGCTAATTAGTGGCAGAGCCAGGAGCAGACAAATCACTTGCCATTGCACTAAATTATGCCCAAATAATCACTTTCCTGTTTCTCCCACTTAGAGCCTTGGGGCAGTGAAAACTTCATCTCCAGCATGGAGACTTGATAAGTACTAGTTCTGGTTTGATTCATGGTCTGATATCCAGAAAATCATATCACGCTGAGCTAGAATTGGTTTTCCCCAGAGGACAATCAGACAACTGACACTGACTTATGAGAGAAATGTGTCATTTCTCCACTGTCCCAGGGCAGAGAGAGCATGTCAGTTGCTTTAGCCATTTGTGACCTGGCATCATGGGATTTACTCAGTTCCTTTTGTGGAGGTTGTTCCATCCTCCTGCACTGATTATCCGATCACTTCCATCCTATTGCCCTCCCCTACATACCCTCCCCTCCTCACACTTAGAATTCATTGTTCTTCCACCTACAGGTTAACTACACCTCCCCGCTGGTGGCAATGCACTTTACAGATGTAGTGAAGAACCAAGCGGTGCCTGTGCAGTGCCAACTGAAGGGCAAAGGCATCATAAATGATGTCATCAATGATCGTTTTGTGGGTAGGGTAATCTTTACTCTGAACATAGAAACCTAAGAACTTCAGGGGGCCACTCCCACCAGTTCTGTTTCTGTTTTATTTCATGTTACCCTGGTAGCACCTGAATTCTTTTTCTTCAGTTGGGACACAGCCAAGTGGACACCTGAGACAGTAGATCATCTTTCCTTGCCTTTGACATATGTTTGAAATGGCATTGTGGGAGCTATTTGATTTTTAAAGGTAGTCTCTCCTGATGACAAATAGCTTATATTAATTTCATTTTCTCCCACTTAAAACTAAAACCCATTCTTGCTGCTAGAAGTCTCATTGTAGTGTAACATAGTATCTGATAAAATTCACAATAGCCATGAAGGAGAATTTCCATAATGATTATAAATTCATCATGTTTTCTAAAAATTTGTTATTTTTAGAGGTGAGATTCCTCCCAACCAGGCTGATAACTAACCATTTTTGTTAACCTGCCTGGCAAGGTCTTTCCCTGAGAATCACCAACCAGACCAATCCAGAATACACCTAGGGGCACCATACCTAGGGAACTCTATATCCAGGGGTGCTTGTGAAACTGGCTGCCTCACATGGGCAACTAAATACTGATTCACAGACTAGGTTATCTTCAACTGGGACAGAAGTCAGTGATAACTGGATATTGTCCTGGGATAGACCAGAACATAGACCTTCCCTATCACTTTTTTTGGGAGGTGAGGCCCACTGCAAATGGGGAGAACGCCTACCATGTGGATGTGACTGGTATTAGATTCCTTGCTTTATGGTGTAATCATCCAAAGGCAAATGTTCCTGCAGAAAGGTTTGTCTCAGCTTCAGACACAGGAAGAAAACAAGGAAGATCTCCACCAACTAATTCTTCTTGAGCTCTTTGTTTGACAGTAGTGTGATGTTCTTTGAGACCATCAGGGATAGGTGTGTTGACCGTCCCCGCCCACACCTCGCTACAGCGCTGGGGATTGAAATCAGGGTCTCCCAGCTGATACGTGGTAAGACAGAAAGCTCCTGCCAGGCCACCCTAAATTCAAGGCCCATTAGCCAGCTTTTCATTTGCTTAAAAAATGATATGAGGCAGATGTTTCTCCAGGTTGTGGATCAGCCAGGCTGCTTTGTCTTATCTTTGGCCATGTGACCATTCCACTGCTCCTTAACGCCTCCACCAGGGGGAGGGCTGGGACAAGGAGAAAAAGAAAGCATCAGAGAAGAGCATAGTGTCTCAGGGTCCAAAGCAGGGTTAAATGCCACCTAGAAGTATCCAGAGTCTGAATCTCCTCTACAATGTTTACCTTCTCCCAAAACAGGGAACTGACAGTCTGGTAGTGAAGACAAACAAGTAAAGAAGTAACTACAATATAGTGTGACAAGAGTTATAATACTAGTATGTGGAAATGCTATGGGAACATGAGGAAAAGTAAGCTGAGAAAGTAGCAGAGGAAATTTCACATGCAAAGTCACAATCACGAAAGACCACGGTGTGTCTGGGTAACTGTGAGCAGTTCATGTAGCTGGAGTGTACAAGGCTCAGAGCAATGGCAGGGAGCGGCAGTGGATTGGGCTAGAAATGTATACAGGTACTGAAAGAAGACTTTGAGTTTTATCGAGTAGGTGAAAAGGAGTCATTAAAGCATTTTATGCAGGGAAGCTCTGTGATCATATTTACTTTTTAGAAAGAGCACTTTGGCAGCCACAATGTGAAGGGTGGATTGGAGAGGGGCGAGACTGGGGAATGGGCAACGAGGGAGAAGAAGGAGTCAAGAATGACGCCAAGGTTTTGAGCTTGGCTACAACCAGTGGGATAGTGATATTGTTGATTAAGACTGGAAATACACGAAGTGAAGCAGGATTGGAGAGGAAGATGTTGAGATCACTTTTGGACATTTTAGGCTTTTGATTTCTATTGGTCAGACATTGATGTGGAGATGTAAATATAAGTGGGGTTGGGAAGAAGGAAATCTGAGAACAAAAGCAGCATTCGCTTAAATGAACTCTCTTAATAAAGTCTAAGCTATTTAATCATGGGAATTTGAGCCACTTATGTAAAGACACCACAGCAATCTAGTCTCTCAGGTAGTGCTTCTCTCTTGGCTTATGGCAGAAAGGACTGCTGCTGCTCTTTGGAATCTCCTTCCCAGACACCTTTCCAACTTTAATGACAGAGTAAAGGGGGGTTGACTGCTATTAACAAGTGATTAAAAGACATGCGACAGCAGATTTGTGGAAGCTACAAAAAACAATGAAACTGTCTCCTCCCAACGCCTTTCCTTACCAATTCCATTTTCAAAGCTAACCTTTAAAAAGAAACAAACTTGAAGATAACAACTTTAAAGCCACCTAAAAATTACCTCAAATAACCAAACTCTCGAGATTTAGTAGTAAAAGGTAATAGAACATTAGATCTGGAAAGGATATTAGAGTGTTTAGTGAAAACAACCTGCATTGCATCTGACTCCAGGTCCAGTGCTCTTTCTACTCTGAGCTGCTGCTTACCAGGAAGTACCATCTTTTTAAAAATCAATGAATGATATCCCAAACATTTAAAAACATATGTCAAATTTGAGTTAGAATAGTTAACGTTTCACAGGGATTCAACTGGTGCTATATATTATACATAATACATTATCCTGTTAAATACGTTGACTATTAAACAGACAAGGAATTATGAATCTTTTGTCATACAGTATTTCTCATTCAGTGGAATCCATCGTGTCCACAGTTTCAAAGCAGTAATGAATAGTACTAGGGCAGTTGGGGATGTCAGCTGGGACATTTAAAAATAGCTTTATTATACAGAACTGGATATTATAATATATTCACTAAAATTGGATTCTAACAATTCAATAAACTTCTAATGGATTAATTTAAATAGTCCCCCAAACTGTGCTGTACCAGGATTTGATTTGTATACCATCTGTTGCAGTGCACTTGGATTTACTTGATTGTCAATGAGAAATACTACTTCCAAATGCCTTCATGATTTTGTCCATGCTAGACTTAGGATTTTTTACTTCTTATCCCTCTGAAATTATTATCCTGAAGTTACCTTTCTTAGGCATCTGTTTGCTGGGAATCTTCATATAGAAGACATTAATATTGTCTTGGGGAGTTGTTGACAGCAATAAATTAAAATAAAAAAGGAGTGTATGATTTCCTCTTTCTAAACTGTACCACTGATTTTCCCATAGGAATACTGGGCAGACATGTGGGTGGAAAACTCGACAACTGACAGCCTATTAGTTTAAGACATTTTTTCTTCTTCTCCCTCCCACCTTTTTTTTTTTTTTTCTGACTCTTGGGATTTGGCCACAGGAGGATGAAACTAAAAGTTGTTCCATTTCTGAGCATTTTTCCTTTTGCAGTCTTCAAGCTCCAGTTTCTCGGAAGACTACTTTGTCAAAGTAAACTTCCTTTCTTCATCAAGGTTGAGTTCCAGTATAAACTGTTCTCTTTGTGTAGGAGAAGAACACTATGAGAAACTTTGAGGTGGGGAGAAGGAAGCAAAATTCAAAGAGAAGCTGCAAGTCCTTGATGAAAGTCTAGCTAAGTGACTTCAGGGCACATTTGACCCCAAACTGTCTCCCAGAGCAAATCTCTAGTTGTAACTGCAACTAAAGACAGAAATATTTCCACTCCCTTGTTTGACTCAGAGGCTAGGCTGCAGTAGGAATCCCTTTCTTTGGAAGCTGCCCTGGGCTAAGCTCTACTAGGCTGATATAGTTTGACTTGGGGCGAGGTCTGTGATCCCAATGTATTTCCCCCATCTAGGTTGTTAGAGTCATTTTTCCTTACTGACTTCAAACATGATAAAGCAATTTAACCAAATCATACTGAAGTGTGATTTACACTGTGATTTTATCCAGGCAGAAAATAGAGTTTTGGGGGTTCGTGTGTGTGTTGAGGTGTGTGTGGGGGCCTAGGATGGATGGAGGCAAAGGGCAAGGAAAATGGAGTTGAGAGGCTGAATAGCCCTGCCTACTTCACAAAGTTCTGCAGTTGCAGGCTAGGAGGGAAGAAAAGCTGATAGAGGGATCCAAAAGGTTTAAGAAGGATGTGACAGGCTCTCAATCTGACAGCACAGTATCCAGGATATACTTCTTTGCAGGCTCCTGTATGGCCATAGCTTCAGTTAGGGTTCCAACAAGAAACAGATAGCACACTTGACAAAATGGAATAATTGGAAGAGGATTTATTTACAAAGAGATTACTTATAAATGTGTAGATGTATGGAACCACAAAGAATAGCATAATAACCCAGGCTAGTATAAGCTAAACTCTAGCCTTCCCCAGACCCTAAGGGACAACTGTAGGAAGTGGTTCCCAGAACCCGGAAGGACTGAGTTGTGCCCAGTTGACTGCTTTGAGAGGAGTGGCAACCTTGTTGGAGGACTAAGTTAGCTCTAGGTGACCTTGTAGGTGGGGAAATAGGAGAATAAATACTTTGACTTAATTTTCCTCCCTCCCTATGATCTCCTGCTGGTAATTCCCATTGCCCAAACTCAACCAAAAGTCAGAGGGCAAGGAAGCCCACCGATGTGCTCCATACAGGTCAGCCTCCCAAGGAAGAAAGCAGGGTGGAAAAGGGTAGAAAGTGCATTTGGAGGGGCGAACACGAAATACCTAGCACAGCCACCAAGATTCTGAGATTCTGAGGACAGACTCCTCAGAGCCTGATACAGTGCTGGAACCATCTACTGAACCGACTCCAGTGATTGGGGCAATTTTATCTTCATGCATACTCTGCTCCACGGCTATGGGGTCAGAGGTAGTAGGCTTTCCCATTACAGAAGCTCTTTTCTCTATTCTTTAATATTCATTCCCTTTTCAAATTTCCTCCTTCATACTTTCCTAATCTGGTATATCATTTAGAACTCTTTTGCTTGTAAGTGACAAAATAAACAAATGAATTTTTTAAAATCTCAAATTGACTTAACGATAAAAAGGAATTTACTGAATCACATAACTGAAAAGTCCAGGAACTCTAAGATGTCATTAGGAACCAGTCTCTCTCCATCTCTCTATTCTGCTTTCCATCACACTGGCTTCATTCTCAGGCTCCACAAATCAAGATATGCATGATGGCTGCCAGCATTGCCAGGCTGACATCCTTAAAGGCTAATTCCCCTTTGAAAAGATAGCTTCTCTTCCCTGATAGTTCAAATAAAAATTCTGAGTCTCTCATTTGCTTGAATTGGACTCTGTGTCCATCCCTGAACCAACCTATGTGGCCACAGGGGGAAACTTCTCTAGTTGGCCAGGCTTGAGTCACATGCCCAGCCCTGGATCGTGGGGTGATATCAATACCACTCAACCTGCCTGGAATGAAAGTCAGGGAGAGGTGATCCTCCTGAGGAAAACTGAAGTGTTGTTACCAAAGAAGGGTGTACGGATGGGAAGTGGAAGATAGAATAGATGTCCACTATATTTTGTCAGTGTCCTGTCAAATCCTACACCTACTTATGGTTGTATCTGAACTTTTAGACTAAAATCTTTTCAAAACTTTAACATTAAGATCTCCAAAGAACAGTCCTTTCACTCTACTCTGGCATTTTGTAAACACCTTTTGCTTGGAAGAAAAGGAAGGTGGAAAGAGAGAGAAAGAAACCATCTTGATTTATTTTACTTTGTCTTTACCAAAGAGAATTCCAAAATTTAAATCTGCATTCAGAGTCTGGCTTCCATAAAACATTTTCTTCCCAGAATAGAATGATATAACCTTCATAAAACAGTTAACTTGAATCATAAAAGTATTTGACTTCCATCAGAACAAACATGTTCACAAATGAGATGCAGGAGGAGGGTCACATCCTTTCCCTCCTCTCCAGTCCTCTGGCTGATGATATCATCTTGTATATAGAAAATCCTAACCTCCTAGAGAAATGGAAATAAAAACAAAAATAAACAAATGGGACCTAATGAAACTTAAAAGCTTTTGCACAGCAAAGGAAACCGTAAACAAGACAAAGAGACAACCCTCAGAATGGGAGAAAATATTTGCAAATGAAGCAACTGACAAAGGATTAATCTCCAAAATTTACAAGCAGCTCATGCAGCTCAATATCAAAAGAACAAACAACCCAATCCAAAAATGGGCAGAAGACCTAAGTAGACATTTCTCCAAAGAAGATATACAGATTGCCAACAAACACATGAAAGAATGCTCAACATCATTAATCATTAGAGAAATGCAAGTCAAAAGTACAATGAGATATCATCTCACACCGGTCAGAATGGCCATCATCAAAAAATCTAGAAACAATAATTGCTGGAGAGGGTGTGGAGAAAAGGGAGCCCTCTTGCACTGTTGGTGGGAATGTAAATTGATACAGCCACTATGGAGAACAGTATGGAGGTTCCTTAAAAAACTAAAAATAGAACTACCATATGACCCAGCAATCCCACTACTGGGCATATACCCTGAGAAAACCATAATTCAAAAAGAGTCATGTACCACAATGTTCACTGCAACTCTATTTACAATAACCAGGACATGGAAGCAACCTAAGTGTCCATCAACAGATGAATGGATAAAGAAGATGTGGCACATATATACAATGGAATATTACTCAGCCATAAAAAGAAACGAAATTGAGTTATTTGTAGTGAGGTGGATGGACCTAGAGTCTGTCATACAGAGTGAAGTAAGTCAGAAAGAGAAAAACAAATACCATATGCTAACACATATATATGGAATGTAAAAAAAAAAAAGGGTTCTGATGAACCTAGGAGCAGGACAGGAATAAAGACGCAGACAGAGAGAATGGACTTGAGGATACGGGGAGGGGGAAGGGTAAGCTGGGACGAAGTGAGAGAGTGGCATGGACATATATACACTACCAAACGTAAAACAGATAGCTAGTGGGAAGCAGCCACATAGGACAGGGAGATCAGCTCCATGCTTTGTGACCACATAGAGGGGTGGGATAGGGAGGGTGGGAGGGAGATGCAAGCGGGAGGGGATATGGGGATATATGTATACGTATAGCTGATTCACTTTGTTATACAGCAGAAACTAACACAACATTGTAAAGCAATTATACTCCAATAAAGATGTTTTAAAAAAAAAGACTATTACAGCTAAAGAACAAGTTCACTAAGGTCTCAAGATAAAACATCAGTATAAAAAAATCAGTTGTGGGACTTCCCTGGTGGCGCAGTGGTTAAGAATCTGCCTGCCAATGCAGGGGACACGGGTTCGATCCCTGGTCCGGGAAAATCCCACATGCCGCAGAGCAACTAAGCCTGTGTGCCACAACTACTGAGCCTGCACTTTAGAGCCCGTGAGCCACAACTACTGAGCCCTCGTGCCACAACTACTGAAGCCCGCATGCCTAGAGCCCGTGCTCTGCAACAAGACAAGCCACCGCAATGAGAAGCCCGTGCACCACAACGAAGAGTAGCCCCCGCTAGCCGCAACTAGAGAATGCCTGTGTACAGCAACAAAGACACAATGCAGCCAAAAATAAATGAATAAATTTATTAAAAAAAATAATAAAATTTTTAAAAATTTAAAAATAAAAAATCAGTTGTCTTTCTCTACACTAGCAGTGAACAATTCAAAAATGAAATTAACAAAATAATTCCATTTATAATAGAATAAAAGAAGAACAAAATAATTAGAAAAAGATTAACAAAAGAAGTGTAAGACTTGTACACTGAAAACTACATAATACTGTTGAAATAAATTAAAGAACTAAATAAATGGAAAAACACTGGTGTTCATGAATTAGAAGATTAATAGTGCTAAAATGGTCATACACCCCAAATTGATCTACATATTCAATACAAACCTTTCAAAATTCCAACTTCCTTTTTTCTTCAGAAATTAACAAGGTGATCCTAAAATTCATACGGAAGTGTAAGGAACCCAGAAAAACCAAAGTAATCTTGAAAAAGAAAAATCTGGAAGACTCATACATCCCAATTTCAAAACTTACTACAAAGCTAGAGTAATTAAAATAGTGTGGTATTGTCATAAGGATAGGCATATAGATCACTGGGATAGAATTGAGAGTCCAGAAGTAAACCCACACATCTATGGCCAATTGATTTTTCAAAATGGTGCTACATCCATTCAATAGTCAAAGAATAGTCTCTTCAACAAATGGTGCTGGGACAATATACATGCAAAAGAATGAATTTGGATCTTTACCTCACACCATATACAGAAACTGGCCCTAAATGGATCAAAGATATAAATGTAAGAGCTAAAACTATAAAACTCTTAGAAGAAAACCTACACTTAAATCTTTGTGACCTTGGATGAAACAATGGTTTCTTAAATATAACGCCAAAAGCACCAGTGACAAAAGAAAAATAGATAAATTTGACTTCATCAAAATTAAAAACTTTCGTGCTTCAAAGGACACTATCAAGAAAGTGAAAATACAACCCACAGAATAGGAGAAAATATTTGTAAATTATATATCTGATAAGGTAGGGGTCCCCAACCTCCAGGCTGTGGACCGGTACCAGTCCTTGGCCTGTTAGGAACCGGGCTGCACAGCAGGAGGTGAGCAGTGGGCGAGCAAGCAAAGCTTCATCTGCTGCTTCCCATCGCTTGCATTACTACCTGAAAGATCCCCACCCTCCCTTCTGCCCCTGGTCCGTGGAAAAACTGTCTTCCAAGAAACCAGTCCCTCGTGCCAAAAAAGGTTGGGGACCGCTGTGATAAGGGACTAGTATCCAGAATATATAAAAAACTCTTACAACGCAACAGTAAAAAGACAACCCAATTTAAAATGTGCAAAGAATCTAAATAGATATATCTCCAAAGGAGATATACAAATGGCTAATAAGCATATGAAAAGATGTTAAATATCATTAGTCATTAGGGAAATGCAAATCAAAACCACTATGAGATACCATTTCACATCCACTACAATGGTTATAATAATTTTTCTTTAAAAAAGAACAGTAAGAAGTGTTGAGGATATGGAGAAGTTAGAACCTTCATACACTGTTGGAGAGAATATAAAATGGTGAAGCCACTTTGGAAAAACAGTTTGGCAATTCTTCAAAAGGTTAAACATAGAGTTTACCAAATGACCCAGCAATTCCACTCCTAAATATACATGAGATATAATTTAAAACATATGTCCACTCAAAAACATGTACACAAATGTTCATAGCAGCATTATTCATAATAACCAAAAAATGGGAAGAACCTAAATGTCCACCAACTGATGAATGGATAAACAAAGTGTGACATATCCATACAATGGAATATTGTTTAGCCATAAAAGGAATGAAATACTGATCCATGCTACAGCATGGATGAATCTCAAAACTTTATGCTAAGTGAAAGGAGCCAAACACAAAAGGCCACATGTATGATTCCATTTGTATGGCATGTCCAGAATAGGCAAATCTGTAGAGACATAAAATAGATCCGTGGTTGTCAGGGGCTGGAAGGAGGGGGAATGGAGAGTGACTGTTAATGGGGATGAGACTATCTATCTATCTATCTGTCCGTCTATCCATCTATATAGAGAGAGAGGGAGAGAAATTTCTGGGTCATATGGTAATTTTATGTTTAACTCTGAGGAACTGCCAGACTGTTTTCCAAAGCAGCTGCACCATTTTACAGTCCCACCAGCAATGTATGAGGGTTCCAATTTCTTTACACCCTTGGCAACACTTTTACTGTCTATTTTTTATTTTTATTAGAGCCATCCCACTGGGAGTGCAGTGGCATCTCATTGTGGTTTTGATTTGCATTTCCCTGATGACTAATGATGTAGAGCATTTTTTTTTCTTGTGCTCATTGGCCATTTGTATATTTTCTTTGGAGAGATGTCTATTTAGATCCTATGCTCATTTTTAGTTTGGTTGTCTTTTTACTCTCGATTTGTTAGAGTTATTTATATATTCTGGATACTAGACCTTTATCAAATATAAGATTTGCAAAAATTTTCTCCCATTTTATGGGCTGTCTTTTCAATTTCTTGATAGAATCCTTCAAAGTACAAAAGTTTTAAATTTTGATAAAGTCTAATTTATCTATTTTTTCTTTTGTTGCCTGTGTTTTTGGTGTCAGATCTAAGAAACTCTTTCCTAACTGAAGGTCATGAAAATTTACTTCTATATTTTCTAAGCGTTTTATAGCTCTAGCTTTTACATTTAGATCTATGACCATTTTGAGTTACCACACTCGTAATTACTATAGCTTTGTAGCAAGTTGTGAACTCGGGAAGTGTAAGTCTTCCAACTTTGTTCTTCTTTTTAAAGATTTTTTTTGGCTTTTCTGCATCCCTTTAATTTCCATATAAATTTTTTGATCTGCCTGTCAATTTCTGCAAGAAAGTTTATATTTCAATGGTTGCTTTAGAGTTTATACCAGGTTTTCTTAATCTCAGCATTGTTAACTTTTTGGGCCAGGTAATTCTTTGTTTTGGGGACTGTCCTGTGCATTTTGGAATGTTTGGCAGCATCCCTGGCCTCTATCTAATAGATATCAGTAGTATCCCCTTCAGTATTGGAAACCAAAAATGTCTCCAGACATTCCTAAATGTCTTCCGGGGGTCAAAGTCACCCCTGATTGAGAACCACTGGTTTAGGGTATATATCTTTAACATCACAATCCACCTTCAAGTTATATTATACTACTTCACATACTGTATGTGAACCTTACCGTAGTATACTTCCATTTCTCTCCTGTGGGCCTTTCTGCTATTGTTATCATACATTTTACTTATTCATATATCATAAGCCCCGCAACACATTGTTATTGTTTTCATTTAAATGGTAAACTATTTTTAAAGATTTAAATAATAAGAAAAAATTCTTAATAATTATGTAGTTACCATTTCCAATTCTCTTTATTCCTTTGAGTAGATCCAGATTTCCATTTTCATGCTTCTTGAAGGATGTTCTTTAATGTGTTTTATAGTGCAGAACTGCTGCTGATGGTTTGTTTCAGCTTTTGTATGCCCAAAAGTCTTTATTTTTGCTTTTGTTTTTGAAAAATACTTTGATGAGTATAGAATTCTTGATTAAGAGTGCTCGCTTTCACTTTAAAGATGTTGCTTCACTGTCTTCTGGCTTGTTTCTTTTATAAATTTATTTATTTATTTATTTATTTTTGGCTGCGTTGGGTCTTCTTTGCTGCGCGCGGGCTTTCTCTCGTTGCAGCGAGTGGGAGCTACTCTTTGTTGCAGTGCACGGGCTTCTCATTGTGGTGGCTTCTCTTGTGGAGCAGGGGCTCTAGGAGCACGGGCTTCAGTAGTTGTGGCACACGGGCTCAGTAGTTGTGGCTCGTGGGCTGTAGAGCACAGGCTCAATAGTTGTGGTGCATGGGTTTAGTTTCTCCACGGCATGTGGGATCTTCCCGGACCAGGGCTCGAACTCGTGTCCCCTGCATTGGCAGGCGGATTCTTAACCACTGCACCACCAGGGAAGTCCCTGGCTTGTTTCTTCAAGAAATCTGATGTCAACCTTTGTACATAACGTATTTTTTCCCCTGCTGTTTGTGAGATTTTCTCTGTATCACTATTTTTAAGCAACTTGATATTATGTGCTTGGCATAGTTTCCATGTTCCTTGTGCTGGGAGTTCATTGATCTTCTTGGATCTGTAAGCTTATAGTTTTCATTAAATTTTGAAGTAACTCAGCCATTATTCCTTCAAATATTTTTTCAGCTACCACTCCCACCCCATCCTCTCCTTCAGGTACTCCAAATACACACATATATTGGGTCACTTAAAATTTTCCCACAACTCGGCGCAGTGGTTAAGAATCCACCTGTCAACGCAGGGGACACGGGTTCGATCCCTGGTCCGGGAAGATCCCACATGCCGCAGAGCAACTAAGCCCACGAGCCACAACTACTGAGTCTGCGTTCTAGAGCTCACGAGCCACAACTACTGAGCCCACATGCCATAACTACTGAAGCCTGTGCACCTAGAGCCCGTGCTCCACAACAAGAGAAGCCAACGCAGTGAGAAGCATGCGCACCAAAACAAAGAGCAGCTCCCACTCGCTGTAACTAGAGCAAGCCCTCGTGCAGCAACGAAGACCCAATGCAGCCAAAAATAAATAAATTTATTAAAAAAAAGATGGACTGAAAAAAAATTTCCCACAACTCACTGATACTCTGATCTTTTTTTCAGTCTTTTTCTATCCATGTTTAATTTTGAATATTTTCTATTTTCATATCTTCATTAATATTTTCCTTTACAACTGGTAACCTATAGTTAAGCTAATACAGTGCTTATTTCATCTCAGATATTATAGTTTTCATTTCTACAAGTCTGATTTCGGTTCTTTTTATATCTTCCATGTCTCTCTTTTTATGTTCAATATTATGTTCATAATATTTCTTTATAATCCTTTTAATGTCTGCATGAATCCATAGTGATGCCTTTTCTCTCATTCCTGATATTAGTAATTTGTGTCTTATTGCTTTTTTTTCCTAGAATCTGGCTGGAGGTTTATCAATTTCATTGATTTCCTTAAATACCAGCTTTTAATTTCATTGATTTTCTTCTATTGTTTTACTGTTTTCTACTTCATTGATTTCTGTTCTGATTTGTATTGGGTTTTTTTTTCTTATTATTTTGGGTTTAATTTGCTCTTATGTTTTTGGTTTCTTAAAGTGGAAGCTTAGATCACTGAATTGAGAACTTTATTCTTTTCTCATGTAAGTGCTTAGTGCTATGAACGTCCAAGGATATTTAAACATGTCATGTTTACATTTCCCTCTAAGTAAGTTATGCTTTAGCCACACCTCAAAAATTCTAATATATTGTGCTTTTATTTTCATTCCCTTCAAAACACTTTCTAATTTCCCTTTTGATATCTTCCTTGACTCATGAATTATTTAGAAGTGTATTATTTAGTTTCCAGATACTCGGGTATTTCCAGATATCTTACTGTGATTTCTAATTTAATTCCATTGTTGTGAGACAACATACTTTATATTATTTAAATAATTTACATTATAGGTATTAATAAAAGCCTGTTGAATAAATTAATTTCAATTAAATATACCTGACAAAAAAAACTGCAAATAAATAAATAATTTAAAATATATTAAGACTTGTTTTATAGCTCAGAATATTGTCTATCTTGGCAAATGATCACTTGAAATATGTATTCAGATGTTTGTGGGTGTAGTGTTCTATGAATATCAATTAAGTCAAATTGATTAATCATATTTTTCACATCTATATGTTTACTGGTTTTCTAATTGTTTAATAATTGTTCAATTATTATGAGAGTGGTGTTGAAATCTCTGACAATAATTTGTTTGGATTTGTCTATTTTTCCTTTCAGTTCTAAGTTTTTCTTCATGTATTTTGAACCTCTGATATTAGTTACATAAAGATCTAGGATTGCTATGTCTTTTTTTTTCCTTTTATTTTACTTTATTTTTTATTGAAATGTAGTTGCTTTATAATATCGTGTTAGTTTCGGGGGTAGAGAGGATTGTTATGTCTTTTTGATGAATTGATCCCTTTATCATTATGAAATGACTGTTTTTCAAACAAATATTCTTTACTCTGCTATCTACTCTGCTTGAAATTAATGCAGCCATTTCAGCTTTATTTGATTAGTATTAGCATGGTGTAATTTTTTCCTATTCTTATACTTTAGCCTATTTGTGTCTTTATATTTCAGGGGGTTTACTGTAGACCACACATAGTTGGGTCTTTCATATTTTTCATCCTGACAATCTCTACCATTTAATTGATTGTTTAGACCATTTATATACAATGTGATTATTGATTTGGTTGTATTTAAATCTACCATCTTGCTATTTGTTTTCTGTTTGTCCCATCTGTTCATTGTTCCCCCTTTCTTCTTTTTCTGTCTTCTATTGGAATTAATTGAGTTTTTAAAATGATTCTACCTTGTTCTGTCTTCTATTGGAATTAACTGAGTTTTTAAAATGATTCTACTTTATTGACTTGTTAGCTATATTGCTTCATTTATTTCTTGTGTGTGTTTCTTTAGACATTGCTTTAGGGTTTCATAGTAGATATCTTTAACTTATCACTGTCTACCTTCAAGTCATATTACACCACTTCATGTATATTATAGGAACTTTACAACAATTCACTTCCATTTCATCTTTGTGTTATCATACATTTTTCTTCTATGTATATTATAAACACCACACTTCATTGTTATTATGTTTTCTTTAACCCTTATCATTTTTCTGTTCTTAACATGACTTTTAATAGCTAAATAGTATTATGTACTATCCAGAGTATGGATGCATCAAAATTTATTTAATCAATTCCAAATTGTGCATTAAGGTTGTTATCTGTTTTTTCCTTGATATTAAAAATTATATAGCAATGAACATTCGTGTGCTGAAATCTCTTTGCACACTTCTGATTATTTCTTTAGGACATTTTTTTGTGGCAAAAAAATACACACAACATAAAATTTACCATCTTAACCATTTTTAAGTGTATAGTTCAGTACCATTCAGTAAATTCACATTCTTGTGAAACAGATCTCCAAAACTTTTTCATCTTACAAATCTGAAACTTTGTGCCCATGAAACAACTCTTCTTTTCCCATTTCCCCCAGCCTCTGGTAACAACCATTCTACTTTCTGTTTCTATGAATTTAGATATCTCATATAAGTGAAATCATAACAGTATTTGTCTTCATGTGGCTGGCTTATTTCACTTAGCATAATGCCCTCAAGGTTCATCTGCGTTGTAGCATGTGACAGAATTTCCTTCCTTTTTAAGGCTGAATAATATTCCATTGTATGTATATTCCACATTTTGTTTACCCATTCATATGTTGATGAACATTTGGGTTGTTTCCACCTTTTAGCCATTATGAATAATGCTGCTATGAACATGGATGAACAAATATCTTTTTGAGACCCTGCTTTCAATTTTTCAGGGTACATACCCAGAAGTGAGATTGTTGGATAACATGGTAGTTCTAGTTTTAAGGAACCTCCATATTGCTTTTCATAGCAGTTGCACCATTTTACAATCCCACCAACAGTGCACAAGGGTTCCAATTTCTCCACATCCTTGTCATCACTTGTTATTTCTGTTTTGTAATAGTAGCCATGCTAATGAGTGTGAGGAAGCTCATAGATCTGTGCTTCATTAGGGTTGATGTCTAGAGTTTTATTTTGTTCCTTTGATTGGGCCATGTT
This sequence comes from Eschrichtius robustus, assembly GCF_028021215.1. Taxonomy (NCBI): domain Eukaryota; kingdom Metazoa; phylum Chordata; class Mammalia; order Artiodactyla; family Eschrichtiidae; genus Eschrichtius; species Eschrichtius robustus. The sequence continues at coordinate 106,094,141 of NC_090845.1, forward strand.
TCCCTGTTTCTCTGTATACCTTGTAATTTTTTGCTGGGCTTTGGGCATTTGAAAAACAACCACTTCTCCCTATCTTTAAGTGCTAGCTTCTTGCAAGGGAAGACCTTCATCAAGCATCCCTGCTGGAGGTTCTAGGACCTCTCAAACCTTTTCTGATCTCTTGCTCCCCACCGTGTCTGCCTGCAGAACTACAGCCCTAATATGCTGTTCTCTATTCTCAGAAGCTTCCAAACTCTGGTGCTGGTCCCATCAGTGTTCTAAGTCAGGCAAGACAGAAACTAGTCCCTCTGGCAGTCCCAGACAAGTCAGAATGTTGGACATATGGTCCATTTTTATTCCTTCTGGAGGGAGGGGCTCCAGTATGGAGGGTTTCCTCCTGCTTGCTCTGTACTATGCAGAACAGGGGGAGTGACGTGAATGAGTAAACAAAAATGCCACGAATTTTCCTACACTTTCACTGGAATCTCTCTTGGTTTTATAAGGGCCTAGTTGCTGTAGCTTCTCAACTGGTATCTAGAGTTCTCACAGAGGTATTCTAGCCTGTGTGTTATTGTTAACTCAGTGTCTCTGTGGGGAAAGGAGGGTCTGTAGCTTCCTAGTCCACCATCCTCTTCCCTTTGCCAATTTTTTTTTTTTAAGTGTGAGTCCCCCTTCTGCCTCAGACCTTCAGTTCCCCTTTGCAGAGACAATCACTGTGGTGGGATTTTTAAAAATATTTATTTATTTATTTATTTGGCTACACCGGGTCTTAGTTATGGCACATAGGATCTTTAGTTGTGACATGTGAGATCTTTAGTTGTGGCATGTGAACTCTTAGTTGCAGCATGTGGGATCTAGTTCCCTGACCAGAGATCAAACCTGGGCCCCCTGCACTGGGATCGTGGATTCTTAGCCACTGGACCACGAGGGAAGTCCCCTTGTTCCCTTTGCCCATTTTTTTTTTAAACATCTTTATTGGAGTATAATTGCTTTACAATGGTGTGTTAGTTTCTGCTGTATAACAAAGTGAATCAGTTATACATATACATATGTCCCCATCTCTCTTCCCTCTTGCATCTCCCTCCCTCCTACCCTCCCTATCCCACCCCTCTAGGTGGTCACAAAGCACGGAGCTGATCTCCCTGTGTTATGCGGCTGCTTCCCACTAGCTATCTATTTTACGTTTGGTAGTGTATATATGTCCATGCCACTCTCTCACTTTGTCACAGCTTACCCTTCCCCCTCCCCGTATCCTCAAGTCCATTCTCTAGTACGTATGCATCTTTATTCCTGTCTTGCCACTAGGTTCTTCATGACCTCTTTTTTTCTTTTTTTACATTCCATATATATGTGTTAGCATATGGTATTTGTTTTTCTCTTTCTGACTTACTTCACTCTGTATGACAGACTCTAGGTCCATCCACCTCACTACAAATAACTCAATTTCGTTTCTTTTTATGGCCGAGTAATACTCCATTGTATATATGGGCCACATCTTCTTTATCCATTCATCTGTTGATGGACACTTAGGTTGCTTCCATGTCCTGGTTATTGTAAATAGAGTTGCAATGAACATTGTGGTACATGACTCTTTTTGAATTATGGTTTTCTCAGGGTATATGCCCAGTAGTGGGATTGCTGGGTCTTATGGTAGTTCTATTTTTAGTTTTATAAGGAATCTCCATACTGTTCTCCATAGTGGCTGTATCAATTAACATTCCCACCAACAGTGCAAGAGGGTTCCCTTTTCTCCACACCCTCTCCAGCAATTACTGTTTGTAGATTTTTTGATGATGGCCATTCTGACCGGTGTGAGATGATATCTCATTGTACTTTTGACTTGCATTTCTCTAATGATTAATGATGTTGAGCATTCTTTCATGTGTTTGTTGGAAATCTGTATATCTTCTTTGGAGAAATGTCTACTTAGGTCTTCTGCCCATTTTTGGATTGGGTTGTTTGTTTTTTTGATATTGAGCTGCATGAGCTGCTTGTAAATTTTGGAGATTAATCCTTTGTCAGTTGCTTCATTTGCAAATATTTTCTCCCATTCTGAGGGTTGTCTTTTCGTCTTGTTTATGGTTTCTTTTGCTGTGCAAAAGCTTTTAAGTTTCATTAGGTCCCATTTGTCTATTTTTGTTTTTATTTTCATTTCTCTAGGCGGTGGGTCAAAAAGGATCTTGCTGTGATTTATGTCATAGAGTGTTCTGCCTATGTTTTCTTCTAAGAGTTTGATAGTGTCTGGCCTTACATTTTGGTCTTTAATCCATTTTGAGTTTATTTTTGTGTATGGTGTTAGGGAGTGTTCTAATTTCATTCTTTTACATGTAGCTGTCTGGTTTTCCCAGCACAACTTATTGAAGAGGCTGTCTTTTCTCCACTGTATATTCTTGCCTCCTTTATCAAAGATAAGGTGACCATATGTGTGGGGGTTTATCTCTGGGCTTTCTATCCTGTTCCATTGATCTATATTTCTGTTTTTGTGCCAGTACCATATCGTCTTGATTACTGTAGCTTTGTAGTATAGTCTGAAGTCAGGGAGCCTGATTCCTCCAGCTCCGTTTTTCTTTCTCAAGATTGCTTTGGCTATTCGGGGTCCTTTGTGTTTCCATACAAATTGTGAAATTTTTTGTTCTAGTTCTGTGAAAAATACCAGTGGTACTTTGATAGGGATTGCATTGAATCTATAGATTGCTTTGGGTAGTAGAGTCATTTTCACAATGTTGATTCTCCCAATCCAAGAACATGGTATATCTCTCCATCTATTTGTATCATCTTTACTTTCTTTCATCAGTGTCTTATAATTTTCTGCATACAGGTCTTTTGTCTCCTTAGGTAGGTTTATTCCTAGATATTTTATTCTTTTTGTTGCAATGGTAAATGGGAGTGTTTTCTTAATTTCACTTTCAGATTTTTCATCATTAGTGTATAGGAATGCAAGAGATTTCTGTGCATTAATTTTGTATCCTGCTACTTTACCAGATTCATTGATTAGCTCTAGTAGTTTTCTGGTAGCATCTTTAGGATTCTCTATGTATAGAATCATGTTACCTGCAAACAGTGACAGATTTACTTCTTCTTTTCTGATTTGGATTCCTTTTATTTCTTTTTCTTCTCTGACTGCTGTGGCTAAAACTTCCAAAACTATGTTGAATAATAGTTGTGAGAGTGGGCAACCTTGTCTTGTTCCTGATCTTAGTGGAAATGGTTTCAGTTTTTCACCATTGAGGACAATGTTGGCTGTGGGTTTGTCATATATGGTCTTTATTATGTTGAGGAAAGTTCCCTCTATGCCTACTTTCTGGAGGGTTTTTATCATAAATGGGTGTTCAATTTTGTCAAAAGCTTTCTCTGCATCGATTGAGATGATCATATGGTTTTTCTCCTTCAATTTGTTAATATGGTGGATCACATTGATTGATTTGCGTATATTGAAGAATCCTTGCATCCCTGGGATAAATCCCACTTGATCATGATGTATGATCCTTTTAATGTGCTGTTGGATTCCGTTTGCTAGTATTTTGTTGAGGATTTTTGCATCTATGTTCATCAGTGATATTGGCCTGTACTTTTCTTTCTTTGTGACATCTTTGTCTGGTTTTGGTATCAGGGTGATGGTGGACTTGTAGAATGAGTTTGGGAGTGTTCCTCCCTCTGCTGTATTTTGGAAGAGTTTGAGAAGGATAGGTGTTACCTCTTCCCTAAATGTTTGATAGAATTCGCCTGTGAAGCCATCTGGTCCTGGGCTTTTGTTTGTTGGAAAATTTTTAATCACAGTTTCAATTTCAGTGCTTCTGATTGGTCTGTTCATATTTTCTATTTCTTCCTGGTTCACTCTCAGAAGGTTGTGCTTTTCTAAGAATGTGTCCATTTCTTCCAGGTTGTCCATTTTATTGGCATAGAGTTGCTTGTAGTAATCTCTCATGATCGTTTGTATTTCTGCAGTGTCAGTTGTTACTTCTCCTTTTTCATTTCTAATTCTATTGATTTGGGTCTTCTCCCTTTTTTTCTTGATGAGTCTGGCTAATGGTTTATCAATTTTTTTTATCTTCTCAAAGCACCAGCTTTTAGTTGTATTGATCTTTGCTGTCGTTTCCTTCATTTCTTTTTCATTTATTTCTGATCTGATCTTTATGATTTCTTTCCTTCTGCTAACTTTGGGGGTTTTTTGTTCTTCTTTCTCTAAGTGCTTTAGGTGTAAGGTTAGGTTGTTTATTTGAGATGTTTCTTGTTTCTTAAGGTAGGATTCTATTGCTATAAACTTCCCTCTTAGAACTGCTTTTGCTGCATCCCATAGGTTTTGGGTCGTCATGTTTTCACTGTCATTTGTTTCTAGGTATTTTTTGATTTCCTCTTTGATTTCTTCAGTGATCTCTTGGTTATTAAGTAGTGTATCATTTTGCCTCCATGTGTTTGTATTTTTTACAGATTTTTTCCTGTAATTGATATCTAGTCTTAGAGTGTTGTGGTCGGAAAAGATACTTGATATGATTTCAATTTTCTTAAATTTACCAAGGCTTGATTTGTGACCCAAGATATGATCTATCCTGGAGAATGTTCCATGTGCACTTGAGAAGAATGTGTATTCTGTTGTTTTTGGATGGAATGTCCTATAAATATCAATTAAGTCCATCTTGTTTAATGTATCATTTAAAGCTTGTCTTTCCTTATTTATTTTCATTTTGGATGATCCGTCCATGGGTGAAAGTGAGGTGTTAAAGTCACCTACTATGATTGTGTTACTGTCGATTTCCCCTTTTATGGCTGTTAGTATTTGCCTTATGTATTGAGGTGCTCCTATGTTAGGTGCATAAATATTTACAGTTGTTATACCTTCTTCTTGGATTGATCCCTTGATCATTATGTGGTGTCCTTCTGTGTCTCTTGTAATAGTCTTTATTTTAAAGTCTATTTTGTCTGATATGAGAAATGCTACTCCAGCTTTCTTTTGATTTCCATTTGCATGGAATATCTTTTTCCATCCCCTCACTTTCAGTCTGTATGTGTCCCTAGGTCTGAAGTGAGTCTCTTGTAGACAGCATATATACGGGTCTTGTTTTTGTATCCATTCAGCCAGTCTTTGTCTTTTGTTTGGAGCATTTAATCCATTTACATTTAAGGTAATTGTCGATATGTATCTTCCTATTACCATTTTCTTAATTATTTTGGGTTTGTTATTGTAGGTCTTTTCCTTCTCTTGTGTTTCCTGCCTAGAGAAGTTCCTTTAGCATTTGCTGTAAAGCTGGTCTGGTGGTGCTGAATTCTCTTAGCTTTTGCTTGTCTGTAAAGGTTTTAATTTCTCCATCAAATCTGAATGAGATCCTTGCTGGGTAGAGTAATCTTGGTTGTAGGTTTTTCTCCTTCATCATTTTAAATATGTCCTGCCACTCCCTTCTGGCTTGCAGAGTTTCTGCTGAAAGATCAGCTGTTAACCTTAGGGGGATTCCCTTGTGTGTTATTTGTTGTTTTTCCCTTGTTGCTTTTAATATTTTTTCTTTGTATTTAATTTTTGATAGTTTGATTAATATGTGTCTTGGTGTGTTTCTCCTTGGCTTTATCCTGTATGGGACTCTCTGTGCTTCCTGGACTTGATTAACTATTTCCTTTCCCAAATTAGGGAAGTTTTCAACTATAATCTCTTCAAATATTTTCAGTCCCTTTCTTTTTCTCTTCTTCTTCTGGGACCTCTATAATTCGAATGTTGGTGCATTTAATGTTGTCCCAGAGGTCTCTGAGACTGTCTTCAATTCTTTTCATTCCTTTTTTGTTTATTCTGCTCTGCAGTAGTTATTTCCACTCTTTTATCTTCCAGGTCACTTATCCATTCTTCTGCCTCAGTTATTCTGCTATTGATCCCTTCTAGAGAATTTTTAATTTCATTTATTGTGTTGTTCATCACTGTTTGTTTGCTCTTTAGGTCTTCTAAGTCCTTGTTAAATGTTTCTTGTATTCTCTCCATTCTATTTCCAAGATTTTGGATCACCTTTACTATCATTATTCTGAATTCTTTTTCAGGTAGACTGCCTCTTTCCTCTTCTTTGTTAGGTCTGGTGAGTTTTTGCCTTGCTCCTTCATCTGCTGTGTGTTTTTCTGTCTTCTCATTTTGCTTATCTTACTGTGTTTGGGGTCTCCTTTTCGCAGGCTGCAGGTTCTTAGTTCCCATTGTTTTTGGTGTCTGTCCCCAGTGGCTAAGGTTGGTTCAGTGGGTTGTGTAGGCTTCCTGGTGGAGGGGACTAGTGCCTGTGTTCTGGTGGATGAGGCTGGATCTTGTCTTTCTGGTGGGCAGGTCTACGTCTGGTGGTGTGTTTTGGGCTGTCTGTGGCCTTATTATGATTTTAGGAAGCCTCTCTGCTAATGGATGGGGTTGTGCTCCTGTCTTGCTAGTTGTTTGGCATAGGGTGTCCAGCACTGTAGCTTGCTGGTCGTTGAGTGGAGCTGGGTCTTGGCATTGAGATGGAGACCTCTGGGAGATTTTCGCCGTTTGATATTACGTGGAGCTGGGAGGTCTCTTGTGGACCAGTGTCCTGAACTTGGCTCTCCCACCTCAGAGGCACAGCCCTGACAGCTGGTTGGAGCACCAAGAGCCTGTCATCCACTCAGCTCAGAATAAAAGGGAGAAAAAAAGAAAGAAAGAAAGAAAGGAGAAGTTAAAATAAAATAAAATAAAGTAAAATAAAATAAAATGAAGTTATTAAAATAAAAAATAATTATTAAAAAAAATTTTTTTAAGTAATCAAAAAATTTTTTAAAAATAAAAAAAATGAAAGAAAGAAGAGAGCAACCAAACCAAAAAACAAATCCACCAATGACAGCAAATGCTAAAAACTATACTAAGAAAAACAACAACAACAAAAAAACCGGACAGACAGAACCCTAGGACAAATGGTAAAAGCAAAGCTATACAGAGAAAATCTCACACAGAAGCATACACATACACAATCACAAAAAGAGAAAAAGGGGAAAAAATATATATATCTTTGCTCCCAAAGTCCACCTCCTCAATTTGGGATGATTCGTTGTCTATTCAGGTATTCCACAGATGCAGGGTACATCAAGTTGACTGTGGAGATTTAATCCACTGCTCCTGAGGCTGCTGGGAGAAATTTCCCTTTCTCTTCGTTGTTCGCACATCTCCTGGGGTTCAGCTTTGGATTTGGACCCGCCTCTGCATGTAGGTCACCTGAGGGTGTCTGTTCTTTGCTCACACAGGATGGGGTTAAAGGAGCAGCTGCTTCCGTTGCTCTGGCTCACTCAGGCCGGGGGGAGGGAGGGGTACGGATGCGGGGCGAGCCTGCTTCGGCAGAGGCCGGCGTGACGTTGCACCAGCCTGAGGTGCGCCGTGCGTTCTCCCCGGAAAGTTGTCCCTGAATCACGGGACCCTGGCAGTGGCGGGCTGCACAGACTCCCGGGAGGGCAGGTGTGGAGTGTGACCTGTGCTTGCACACAGGCATCTTGGTGGCTGCAGCAGCCTTAGCGTCTCATGCCCGTCTCTGGGTTCGCGCTGATAACCCCGGCTCGCGCCCGTCTCTGGAGCTCCTTTAAGCGGCGCTCTGAATCCCCTCTCCTCGCGCACCAGGAAACAAAGAGGCAAGAAAAAGTCTCTTGCCCATTCGGCAGCTCCAGACTTTTTCCCGGACTCCCTCCCGGCTAGCCGTGGCGCACTAGCCCCCTTCAGGCTGTGTTCACACAGCCAACCCCAGTCCTCTCCCTGGGATCCGACCTCCGAAGCCCGAGCCTCAGCTCCCAGCCCTCGCCCGCCCCGGCGGGTGAGCAGACAAGCCTCTCGGGCTGGTGAGTGCTGGTCGGCACTGCTCCTCTGTGCGGGAATCTCTCCGCTTTGCCCTCCGCACCCCTGTGGCTGTGCTCTCCTCCGTGGCTCTGAAGCTTCCCCCCTCTGCCACCTGCAGTCTCCGCCCGCGAAGGGGTTTCCTAGTGTGTGGAAACCTTTCCTCCTTCACAGCTCCCTCCCACTGGTGCAGGTCCCATCCCTATTCTTTTGTCTCTCTTTTTTCTTTTGCCCTACCCAGGTACATGGGGAGTTTCTTGCCTTTTGGGAGGTCTGAGGTCTTCTGCCAGCATTCAGTAGGTGTTCTGTAGGAGCTGTTCCACGTGTAGATGTATTTCTGATGTATTTGTGGGGAGGAAGGTGATCTCCACGTCTTACTCTTCCGCCATCTTGAAGCTCCCTCCTTTTGCCCATTTTTTCATCAGGTTTTTTTAATCATTCAGTTGTAGGAGTTCATTATATCCTCTACATATTAATCCCTTATCAGATACATGATTTACAAATATTTCTCCCTTTCCATGGGGATTCCTTTTCAATCTGTTTTGTGTCCTTTCATGCACAGAAGTTTTAAATTTTGATACAGTGCAATTTATATTTTTTAAAAATTTTGTTGCTGGCATTTTTGGTGTCAGATCCTAGAAATCATTGCTAAATCCATTCTTTTACTTTTAAACTATTTGTGTTTTTACATTTAAAGTGTGTTTCTTGTAGGCAACTTAGAGCTGGGCCTTGGCTTTAAATCCATTCTCTGAGAATCTCTGACTTAATTGGGGTGCAACCTCAATGGTGTATTTGCCCCGTTTATTTTTTTCTTCTTTTTTGCCTTATTTTTTAATTAATTCCATGTTGTTTATGATTTCACTTTTTTACCTTTGTTGCTTTTATTAGCATTAGCTTTCTTTTGTTATTTTAAGGTTGCTTTAGAGTTTACAGTATACATTTTTAAGTTATCACAGTCTACCTTAATGTGATATTATACCATTTCACATATTATATGAGAACCTTACAATAGTACAATAGTACATTTCCATTTCGTCTCTCCTAGCCTTTATGTTATTTTTGTCATGCATTTTATTTTACATATATTATAAACCCTACACTAGATTGTTAATATTATTTTAACAGTCAATTAAATTTTAGAGATTTAAATAATAAGAAAAACTCATATATATGTATATCTCCTTGTTGTAACCATTTCTGGTGCTCCTTCCTTTGTATAAATCTACATTTCCATCTATCATTTTCCTTCTGCCTGAAGAAATTCCTTTAACACTTCTTATAGTATGGGTCAGCTAACGATGCATTATTTCAGCTTTTGTATAGCTGAATAAGTATTTCACCTTCTTTCTTGATATTGTTAAAAACAAGACAACAGGTCACAAATGGAGTCACTTATGCTAAGCCCCACATCACCAAACCGAGACTTAATTAGTTTCAGCTTTCCCAGAAATGGAATCTTAAACCAGTCAGTCAGGAATTACCTGATCAGCACTAGTGAGGTCATCTTCCTGATAGATCCCTGCCTTCCCCTAAAGGAAAGTGACCTTGCCACAACCAATTTCCTTGTTCCTGCTCCCTTCTGCCTATAAAAGTCTTTCATTTTGTACAGCTCCTCAGAGCTCCTTTCTATCTACTAGATGGGATGCTGCCTGATTCGTGAATCATTGAATAAAGCCAATAAGATCTTTAAATTTTACTCAGTTGAATTTTGTTTCTTAACAATATTTTCACTCGGTATAAAATTCTAGGTTGATAATCATTTTTTAATTTCAAGACTTTAAAGGTTTTGCTCCTCTGTCATCTTACATTATTTCTGATATGAGATCTACTATCATCCTTTTATGTAACCTATGTCTTGTTCTAGTTGCTTTTAAGATTTTCTTGGGGAATTCCCTGGTGGTCCAGTGGTTAGGACTTGGCGCTTTCACTGCCATGGCCTGGGTTCAAACCCTGGTTGGGGAACTAAGATCTCACTTCCCACAAGCCACGCAGCGCAGCCAAAAATATATATATATATTTTTTCTCCTCACTCATTGTGGGCAACTTAATCATATATACCTTTAATCATATATGTGAGGTAGAGCAGGTGGAAGTCTTGTGACATTCAGGTAGGGAGAGGAGACCTCATGATGCTCAGCAGAGGAAGGGAGGGTAGACCTTGGAGTCTCTAGTTAGCAAAATCTAAAAACTTTATTTGAAAGGACGTGTTGATAACATACATTTCAAAAGAGTCACAATATTTGTCCAATAAAATATTAAAGAACTAAAAACAAAACAGGGACTTTCCTGGTGGTCCAGTGGGTAAGACTCTGTGCTCCCAATGCAGGGGGCCTGGTTCGATCCCTGGTCGGGGAACTAGAGCCCACATGCATGCTGCAACTAAAAAAACATGCCGCAACGAAGATCCCATGTACCGCAACTAAGACCCAGCGCAGCCAAAATAAATTAATTAATTAATTAAAATAAAAACAAAACAAAAAAATCATACATGCCTTGGTGTTGTGTTCTTCAATTTTTTGTGTGTGCTTGAGGTTCTTTGAGCTTCTTAGATCTGTGGGTTTATAGTTTTCATGAAATTTGGGGAAATTTTCAACTACTTTCTGTACTCCCTTCATTTGGGAACTCCAATTACACAAATACAGTTTTCTCACAGCTCAGTGATGCTTTGTTCATTTCTTTGGATGTTTTTTCTTCTGAGTGTGTCATTTTGGATACTTTCCATTGCTATATTTTCAAGTTTACTAATTTTTTTCTTGTGCAATGTCTAATTTACTGTTAGTCCCATCCAGCATATTTTTATTTCAAATTGCATAGTTCTCAACTCCAGATATTTGATTTCTGTCTTTTTATATTATACATGTCTTAACTTTTGAAGATATGGTGTTATAACTGTTTTAATAGTTATAATAACTGTTTTAATGCCTTTGTCTGCTAATTCCAACATCTGTGTTATTTGGGGGCTGCTTTTGATTGGTTAATTTTTTTTCATCTCATTATGAGTTATGTTTTCCTGCTTCTTTGCATGCCTAGAAAGTTTTGATTGGATACACAACACTGAGAATTTTAACTTGTTGAGTGCTAGTTGTTTCTGTAATCCTACAAATATTATTGAACTTTTTTCCTCAGAAACACAAGTTACATGGAAACAGTTGAATCCTTTAGGATCTTGCTTTTATGATATTTTAGGTGGATTGAGAGCAGTGTTCAGTCTGAGTCTAAATACCCTCCACTACCTAGGCAAGAACCTCAGTATTCTATCCAATGTTCCATGTTTTACCAGTCTGGCTAAAGGGAACAGGCACTATTTCCACGTCTATTTGTGTTCCAATCCTTTTGTGTGATTAATTCCTTAGCTTTGGGCAGTTTCTTCACATGTGTGAGCACATCAGTACTTGAGGGAACCCTCTGCAGGTTTCTGGAGTTATATATATGTATATATATTGATAGGTATCTATATCTATATATAGATATAGATATAGATATATATCTTACTCTGTCTTTCAAACCATAGCTGCCTTAGTCTCCACAGATTCTTCACTCCATCTCCTCAACTCATAGAGTTTTTCAGGTTCCACCTGGTTCCCTCTCCTTACGCTATGTCCTGGAAACTCTCTCCAGACAGCATGCTGAGCAAACATGGGGCTCACCTCATTTGTTTCCCATTTCTTAGGGATCACTGTCTTTCATTACTTGATGTCCAGTGACTTGAAAACTATTATTTCATATCTGTTGTCCATTTGTAAAAATGTAGTTTTCTTTTTCTGATAGGAGAGTAAATCCAGTCCCTGCTATTACCACCTTGGCCAGTAGCAGAAATCTACCTCCTTTTTTGTTAAATTTGATTTCAAAGTATGCCAATCAGGCTTCATTCAAAGTAGCAGGACTACACTGTGTGTGTGTGTGTGTGCGTGTGTGCGCACACGTGCACACATGTGAGTGTGCATGTGAGTGTATGTGTGTAATTTTTAAGGGATTTGTTACGGAGATTTTACCTTACAGAATTGTGGGAACTAGTTAAGAAATCTCTGTAAGGCTGTTATCTTCACATCTGATGCTGGAACTTGAAGTCCACAGTGCAGATAGTCAGGAAGGCAAGATGGACATAGATGTAAAGTGGGAGAGAACAAAAACAAACTGGAACCCACAAGCATGAGCTAGCGCTCCCAAGGACGAACTGAAACCTGTGTCAGTTTCTTGTTTCCTCTGACCCTGATAGAATGGGCATCCAGTAGAAGCCAAGACACTGTCTCAAAACTAAACTTACACACCTGACCCAAGAGTCAGAGGAGTTAAAGGAGAATCCAGGGGAAGGTGGGGGCAGTTCCAAACCCAGTTGCTGCCTTGTGCCAATGAGGTGAGTCAGCAGAAAAACAGCAATGTGGTCAAGCTACAAAATGGCTACTGCTTCACTTCTGTCCTCCGAGTCTCCCACAATAATCTCTCTTGTGTCCCACCTTAGCTGGAAACATAAAGGAAAAGGAATTCTGGGAAATGTAGCTGAACCTAAAGAAATTAACTCATTATAAACCTACCGTGAAGTATTTTATAATCTAAGTCATTTTGGTGAATGAAGTACTTCCTCCATTTCTATTTATACCCATTTATTCCTACTATAAAGAAAATTTAACTTTTAAATATTTACTTTGTATCCAGCAACCTTAATGATGTTATTAATTGTATTAGTATTTATTAGTGTCTCTTGGATTTTCTGGGTATATACTCACACCAGAAAAAGTTACGGTTCTTTTTTCAATATTTAATATGCTAAATCACTTTATTCCTTTATTGCATTTATTAGAATATCTAAGAATATGTGGAATAATAATTATAATAGCATTCCTGTGTAATGCTTGGTTATCTGGGAAATGCTTTTAGTGTTTCATTCTTTAGAATGATGTTTGTTGTTAGTTTTTAGTAAGGAGCCTTTAGGTAGGTGCTTTCTATTCCTCTTTTACTTTGCGTTTTTATTAGAGATAGTTACTGGATTTTATGAAAGCATTTAAAGTATATTATTAATATGCCCTATGATGTTCTTCTTTAATTCATTTTGTTATGAATTACAAGTATAGGTTTATTTCTATTGAACCACCTTTGTATTCCCTGAATATATCCAAAATGATAATAATGGACTATATCTTCGACATTATATCAGTTCAGAATTATTTTGACTGCAAGTAACAGACAGCTTAATTAAAAATAGCCTCAACCATAAAGACATTGAATTATTCAGCAACACTAGAAGTCTGGAGCAGGTGGTTACAAGGTCTTTTGAGAGGCTGAATAAACTCATCAAGGACCCAGCTATCTCACTTTTCCATACTGCCATCAGAAGTATGCTCTAATAGAGTCGAATCCCTTTTACAATGTTTGACTGCTGACAGCTTTTAAGCTTCACCCTCCCTCTTCCCTTTGTGCCTCACATCTTGGCAAGCTGATAAGAAAGCCTGGGTTCTCCTTCCTTTGGCACCAGCCAGAGATTCAAACCCCCAGGCCCCATCCCATGCACAGGAACCTTCACTCCAGCCCACCCCCTGGCCACCATAAAAACCCCAAGCCAGTCTTCTTTCCTTGCTCTCTCAAGTCATTTCAGATCAGTTTGGGATGCCTGCCCTTGTTGCCCCAGAAAGCCTCATTATGTAAGCAATAAACCTTTCATATCCTCTAGATATATGTCAGTCTTGACATCAAAACCAAATTTGGGGTGGGGGTTCATCCTGTTTCTGTAGGGCGTCCACAATTGGTACTGTGAGCAGAATGCTGAGACAGTGACCACCACCACCAGGGGTCTGTCTTCTCTTGCTTTGACTTGCTAACTGACTCTGATGCTTGCTGGCTAGCTTGCCCTTTGAGCTGTGCTGCTTTGTGCTGCATTTGCTGAGTCCTACTGCGCCTCTGTCATAGATTTAACTGGCTTAAGTCATAAGTTTCAGTAATTAATTGGCACTTAGGGATAGAAGTATAGGATCAGGGCCCTCCTTAAAGTGACCCTGGGTTGTGTCTTGGCCCAGACCTATCTGTGCATCTTAGAATGAATCATCTGTCTTGATTCTAGCATAAGCTTTGACTAATGCTAGGCTCAGGGGAAAGAGATCATTTGGTTGTGTGTCTCAACAGCAGTACCTACAGTTCTATAGAGCAGTCATGGGAAAGACTACACCCTGTGCAATATACAGGCCCATTGGGTGGTTGCTCATGTGGAGGAAGATCATTCACTATTTGAAAAGGAGTTACTACCTGAATTTTTTTTTTAAGATTTTTAAAATTTATTTATCTATTTATGTTTGGCTGTGTTGGGTCTTCGTTGCTGCGCGTGGGCTTTCTCTAGTTGCGGCGAGCGGGGGCTACTCTTCGTTGCGGTGCGCAGGCTTCTCATCGCGGTGGCTTGTCTTGTTGCAGAGCACGGGCTCTAGGCACGCAGGCTTCAGTAGTTGTGGCACGCGGGCTCGGTAGTTGTGGCTTGCAGGCTCTAGAGCGCAGGCTCAGTAGTTGTGGCGCACGGGCTTAGTTGCTCCGCGGCATGTGGGATCCTCACGGGCCAGGGCTCGAATCCGTGTCCCCTGCATTGGCAGGTGGATTCTTAACCACTGCACCACCAGGGAAGTCCCACTTGAATATTTTAATTATTGAATCTACATACCTAAAGGCAGAGGGCTCACTAGGACCCTGCAAAATGCTTTTTTTGCTGTTGCTGTTGCTGCTGCTGCCTATGCCACAACAAAGATCCTGATCCTCAGGGTTATAGGGAAAATCACCCATCGTACCCTCATGGCACAACAAAGGGGTAAATTCAAAGTCAACTTTGGGGATGTAATGTACAACATAGGGAATATAGTCAATAATATTGTAATAACTTTGTATGGTGACAGATGTTAACTAGACTTAAAATGGTGATCATTTTGTATAAAAATATCAAATCACTATGTTGTATACCTGAAACTAACAAATATTGTAAGTCAATTATACTTCAATAAAAATTATTTTAAAGAATCAGTAATGTTTCAGGCCAAAAAAATTATAATCATCCTCATCAGTTTGAAAAAAAAAAAAGTTCAACTTAAGCCTGAGGTCTTTAAGCTGTATAAAGTAACCCTTGCCATGGGAGAGACCATAGCACTGATGATGCTTGTCTGAGGCTCTCTGGAGGAAGAAATGTATAAATACAAGCAGGGTAGAGAGAACTTCGCCAAAGTATATCCAGTAATCACAAAAAAAAGGAAAGAAAAGACAGAAAGCAAGCAAGGAAGGAAGGAAAGGAAGAAGGAAGGGAGGGAGGAATCTGGATACAGGGGAGGAAATAAAATAATGAAACAGAGGTCCACAATTTGAGCCAATTGGAAGTCCAAAATTTACTAAAAGTATTTATAAAACAAAACGATTGAGACTTCCCTGGTGGCGCAGTGGTTAAGAATCTGCCTGCCAAGTCAGGGTACACGGGTTCGAGCCCTGGTCTGGGAAGATCTCACATGCCATGGAGCAACTAAGCTCATGTGCCACAGCTACTGAGCCTGCGCTCTAGAGCCCACGAGCCACAACTACTGAGCCCGCGTGCCACAACTAGTGAAGCCCACACGCCTAGAGCCCGTGCTCTGCAACGAGAAGCCATCGCAATGAGAAGCCTGCGCACAGCAAGGAAGAGTAGCCCCACTCAAGGCAACTAGAGAAAGCCCGCGTGCAGCAATGAAGACCCAACGCAGCCATAAATAAATGAATATTTTTATAAAAGAAGATAAAAGTGTGCTGATTCGCTTTTGCACCTCTACAACATAGTTTCTGAATTAATTTTAACATCTGCTGAAATGCACCAATTGGCAAACCTTGATGGCCTTAATCAACAGTTGGGCTCAAGTTACAGTAATACCTGAGGATCCTTCTAAATTTGAACAACACAACCCCACTAATCTTAGGGGAGTTACTGTAATATAAAATAGAAGACAAACAGTTATGCCTCACCTTAACTATCAGAAAAATAGCCTTTCCTAAATTCCCCATGATGGTAGCACGCATTGCCCTAAAATATCCCATAGTGGGGGCATGGATGCACTGACCCAATGGGTAATAAGTTAAAACTAAATCTGTGGCAGACATTGAGAACATACTTGTGGTTGCCAAGGGAGGGGGGAGGGAAGGATTGGGAGTTTGGGATTAGCGGATGCAAACTGGTATATATAGAATGGATAAACAACAAGGTCCTACTACATAGCTCAGGAAACTATATTCAATATCCTGTGATAAACCATAATGGAAGAGAATATAAAAAATAATATATGTATATGTATAACTGAATCACTTTGCTGTACAGCAGAAATTAACACAGCATTGTCAATCAACTATACTTCAAGTAAAAAAAAACCTAAATCTGTGGCACTTACAAATTGGCTTTTAAAAATGGGACCACATGGGGCTTCCCTGGTGGCGCAGTGGTTGAGAATCTGCCTGCCAATGCAGGGGACACGGGTTCGAGCCCTGGTCTGGGAAGATCCCACATGCCACGGAGCAACTGGGCCCGTGAGCCACAATTACTGAGCCTGCGCGTCTGGAGCCTGTGCTCCGCAACAAGAGAGGCCGCGATGGTGAGAGGCCCGCGCACCGCGATGAAGAGTGGTCCCCACTTGCCGCAACTAGAGAAAGCCCTCGCACAGAAACGAAGACTCAACACAGTCATAAATAAATAAATTAATTAATTAATTAAAAAAAAAAATGGGACCACATGGACCGTCTCCCCTCCCCATCCCTGTTAAAACAGCTAATAAGGTCCAATGTAAATTTAAATAGGGGCTTCAAGAATTGAAACCCATTATACAGGACCTATTTAAAGAAGGAGTGATTGTTACCACTGCTCCTCCCTTTAAAAATCCAATTTGGCCTGTTTTTTTTTTAAATTGAGGTAACATTGGTTTATAACATTGTATAAGGTTCATGTGTACAACATTATATTTCTACTTCTATATACCCTACAGTGTGCTTACCACCAAAAATTTAGTTTCCATCTGTTACCATACAGTTGATCCCCTTTACCCATTTCGCCCTCCCCACTCTACCTTCGCCCCTTCCCCTCTAGAAACCACTACCCTGTTCTCTGTATCTACATGTTTGTTTTTCTTTGGATTGTTCATTTAGTTTGCTTGTTTGTTATATTGCACATATGAGTGAAATCATATGGTATTTGTCTTTCTCCTTCTGACTTATTTCACTCAGCACAGTACCCTCAAGGTCCATCCTTGTTGTTGCAAATGGCAAGATTTCATCTTTCTTTAAATGAAATGTGGCCTGTTCTTAAAGTTGGAAAGAATTAATGGTGCCTCACAGTAGATTGTAGCAGCCTCAATGCTGTGGTCCCATTCATTAAGGCCTCCATATTCAAAATTATTGAAATTACTGACTCCATCCAATTAGCAAATGGTAAATATTTTTCTGTAATAGATTTGACTAATACGTTCGGTTCAGTCCCTATTTCAAAAGCCTCTCACCCACAGTTTGCCTTCATTTCCTAAGGTACATGACACACCTTTACCTGGCTATCTATGGAGCACCTCAACAGCCTTGCCATCACACACAATCTTTGCAAACATGATCTTAACCGCATCCAGCTTTCTCCAGGGGCACAGGTATGGCTTTATATTCACGACATCCTCCTCTGAGGATATTCACCAGGCACATTTATTCAGGACATACAAATATTCACAAGGGAGCTCAAAAAAGGGGATGGGCCATTGCCTCACACATAGTACAAGACCCCACCACCTCTGTAGATTCCTGAAAATTATTTGGTAAACGGAGGGCCCCTCCGTACCTAACACTGTCAAGAAACAGTTATTAACCCTCTCAACCTCCACAATGTGAAAACCAGCCCAATACCTTTTAGGCCTTTTGGGTTCTGGAGGTTACATATTCCTCATTTACAAATTTTACTTTAGCCCATTAACGTAACTATTTGCAAATCAGCCCACCTTGAATGGAGCCCCTTCCAACAAAGGCTCTAGATTCTGTCAAAATTGCAGTACAACAGCCAGTCTCATTAGTGCCCCTCAACTAGACTCCTTGCACAATTGAAGCTTTAGCAACCTTCTCTCATGCCTCCTGGAGTCTCTGGACCACCCATACTGGCCACAAGTCACTTATGGCTTTCTGATGCAAAAACTGCCCTCCTCAGCCCTGTGCTGTATGCCATTAGAGCTGCAATTGCTGACTACATCCTGGGCTTTCCTGGAAACAGAGGTCCCACAGGCCCTGAGCCCATGACCCTCCATACCCAGCTGCCCACTATGCACTGGGTCATGGGAACAGCACCGACAAGATTTCCAAGGCCACCAAGGCCTCCTTTGCTGCAGGACAGAACCAGACTGAGGCCCTCTTCCATATCCCATCTGCAGGAAGACTGGCTGCCCTGTCCTCATTTCCTTGCCAGATGTCATGGCACTGGAGGAGGCAACCCCTCTACTAGACCCCTTAGCTACCTGGGGAGCCCCTGGAATCAACTGAGTAAACAGCAGTGGGAGCTTGTACACTTTTCACATGCTGTTGCCACCACCACATGTAACTGAAGTTCATTGGAGAGCTACTGCTTTTTATCCCTTAACCAGGACACCCCTGATAAAGGATAAGACCCAGGGGTCAACACAATTGGCCAAACTTCAGGCATGTATCTAGGCACTGTTTTCCCTGGCTAAAAATCAGCCCCATCTGCACCATTTTACAGACTCTTAAGACTGCTGCCAATGGTCTGGCTCTCTGATCCAGCTTATGGCAGCAACAATAATTTCTTGTCCAAGGTTTCCCCTTTTAGGGTAAAGAATTCTTGCTTCATAGATACCCTAAATATAAATCAAGGTCACACATTCTTGTACATATACCGAAACCACAATAGAAGACCTTACCAAGACACTCTTTTTCCCCTGTGGAATCCAGGCATTACTGACAGTGACTAAGACACTCATTTCGCTTCTCAGAATACACAATACAGGGCCCTTGAACAAGACATTCAATGGAACTTTCACCTTCCTTACAGGCTACAGGCTTCAGGCTTCAGAGTGCCATAATCGCTTATTTAAACAAGCTCAAATTCACTTAAATGAAGCATGGTACACTTTTGTCATCACTCAAACATCAGGGGTGAATTATCATGAAGAGTCTGACTCCACTTTTTGATGTTTGACTACTGCTGACAGCCCTTAGGCCTCAACCCTCACTCTCACCCTGTGCCCCTCATCTGGGAAAGCTAGTAAGAAAGCCTCAGTTCTTCCTCCTTCAGTGCTGGCAAGAGTTCCAAGCCACAAGCCCCCACCCACACACTGGAACTGTCACCCCAGCCCCAACCCTAACTACAGTTAAAATCCCCAGCCAGTCTCCTTTCCTTGCTCTCTCAAGCCATCTTTGGACCAACTTGGGAGGCCTGGCTGTTCTCCTCAGAAAACTCCCTTATATAAGTAATAAAAATTCTCATACCCTCTTCCTGCATATGTGATGTCATCAGTCTTGACATCTGAACCAAATTTGGTTCACCCTACATGATGGTCACAACATATGTCTGTCATTCATGGTCTCAAGGTAACTGCTGCAGCTCTAAACAACACATCCTTATACGGGCAGCCCAAGGAGGAGGGCTCGTGGTGAAAGGTTTTCACTTCATTGGTCCTCTCTCTAATCACAAAGGAAAATCTTTCCCTGAAATCCCCAGCAAATTTCCTGACACATCTCACTGACCAGCACAGGGTTACATGAGACTAAACCAATCATGAGACTCTGCCCAGGGCTTCACATACCACTGACTAAGCAATGTAGAGGTTCTGTTAGCAAGGAAGAAAGTAGGATTTGCTGTTATTAACAGCAACATCTGTCATATGAATGGTGATACTGTCCCTTTTCAGATACTTTATGCAGAATTTTTGCAGATGGATCAGTGTATTTATGCAATATTAATTAGTACACTATTTTTCTGATTGGCTATTAAATTTGTCAGCTTCACAAAATGAACTGGGGAGCTGTCCATCTTTTTTATGGTGTGGAATATACCTCTTTAACTTACAATATGCATCCTTAACTTTATACCTTTAAGAGTTATTATAGGACTTCACTGGTGGCGCAGTGGTGAAGAATCCGCCTGCCAATGCAGGGGACACGGGTTCGAGCCCTGGTCCAGGAAGATCCCACATGCCGTGGAGCAACTAAGCCTGTGCACCACAACTACTGAGCCTGCGCTCTAGTGCCCACGAGCCACAACTACTGAAGCCCGTGCGCCTAGAGCCCATGCTCCGCAACAAGAGAAGCCACCACAATGAGAAGCCCGTGCACCACAACGAAGAGTAGCCCCCGCTCGCTGCAACTAGAGAAAGCCCGCGCGCAGCAACAAAGACCCAACCAACGCAGCCAAAAATAAATAAATTAATTAATTTTAAAAAAAGAGTTATTATACTCCTTCATATGTAATACAAGAATCTCACAACAAGGAATTGCTCTCACATATTAACCAAAAGTAACATATAAATGTTGGTACAATCTCTTTGCAGCTATATTTATAAATGAGATGGGTCAATAGCATTCTTTTTGGTAATATATTTTTCTCATTGGATATTATAAAGGCTATACAAAATGATCTGGGGAGCTTTTCATATTTTTCTATGGCTGAAATGGCATACATCATAATTATCTGGTTTTAAAGGTTAAATAGGAATTAGCACAGAATCATTTTTGTGCTTTTAATAACTGACTATACTATAACTATGTGTCTATAAATTAGAGTGCACTGAGACTCAGTCCTCTGTTTTCTACTCTCCCCTCTCCCTAGGGGATCTCATTCAAGTCCATGGTTGTTAAACACCATCGATTTCTCCCCTGTGCTCCAGACCTGTATATCCCAGAAGGCCTGCTTGATATCTCTACTCTGGTCACTAAAAGATATCACAAACCACATCTCTGAAACAGTACTCTTGCTTTTCCTTTCTTCCCCCCGTCTTCTTTGTCTCAGAAATGATACCACTATCTGCCCAATTGCTCAAGCCTAAAAACTAGGGGTCATCCTTGTCTCCTTTCTTTCTCTCAATCTTTACAACCCCCATCCAAACAATCTATAATACTGTCAATTTTACTTTCAAAATGTATTCTCAGTCTATCTCCCTGTGTCCATGTCCACTAACACCACTATAGGCTAAGCCAAATCATGATTCATTCTTTCTTTCTTTCTTTCTTTCTGGCCGTGTTGGGTCTTTGTTGCTGCACCCGGGCTTTCTCTAGTTGTGGCGAGCGGGGGCTATAGAGATAAAGAACATCTTTATCAAATACCAAATACACACAGTGTGTGTGTGTGTGTCCATTAAATTGTTGGTCTATTATTATATCCATCTAACATTTGATCCTAGCTTTATAGCACATCTTAATAAATGCAGTACAAGTTATCACTCATTTATTTTTTTCTAAACTTTCTTGGTAGTTATTACCTGTTTATTCTCAGTTGAAGCTTTATAACTTAACTCTACTCCTTTGAGTCCCAGACATACTTCCTTCAGCTGGATTCTGTGAGGCTTATCCAATCACTTCATAATTCATTCCTTTTTTTAAAATAAATTTATTTTATTTATTTATTTTTGGCTGCATTGGGTCTTCATTGCTGCGCGCGGGCTTTCTCTAATTGTGGCGAGCGGGGGCTACTCTTCGTTGCGGTGCACAGGCTTCTCATTGCGGTGGCTTCTCTTGTGAGCATGGGCTCTAGGCACACGGCTTCAGTAGTTGTGGCACATGGGCTCAGTAGTTGTGGCTCTCGGGCTCTAGAGCGCAGGCTCAGTAGTTGTGGCGCATGGGCTTAGTTGCTCTGCAGCATGTGGGGTCTTCCTGGACCAGGGCTCGAACCCGTGTCCCCTGCATTGGCAGGCAGAGTCTTAACCACTGCGCCACCAGGGAAGTCCCCATGGTCATTTCTTGCTTGGTCAACTACAACAGCTTCCAAATTGTTACCCCTCTTTATACACTTGATGCCTTATAGTCTATTCTATGCAACATCTGGAGTAAAACTTTTCAGAGCCGAGGACACTGACCCTAGAAACACTACAGTGTTGCCCCCTCATACCTAGAATAAAATTCAGTCTTCTTAATAATTGCTTCTGAGGTCATGCAAGATGACGCTTTTGTCTATGTTTCCAACGTCATGTCGTTCACTACCTTCCTAACTTATCATGCTCTCGCCACACTGGAATCTTTTCTATTCCTTGAAGACTTGAAGCTTTTCTACACTAAACCTTTTGCCTCTGGAGTTCTGGGTCTCAGTTCAAATGTCACTTTCTCATAGAGACATTCCCTAAATTCCTTATTTATAGGGGACAACCTTAAACCCCTGTGTAGTCCCTACCTCCCACATCAACTTATATATTAACTTGATCGCACATATCACAATTTATAATTACCTTGCTTATTTATTTACTTTTTTTCATTTAGTATTTCACCAACGGGATACTTTTAAATATTTTTTTTCACTGCTTTTTGTCAAGTGACTCTACTCTGTGTTCAATAGCTACATATGAAAGGAATAAAAACATATGCATCTGATGTTTAAGAGAGATGTCTAAGTTGGAAATACTTAGACTTGTGATAGAGGTAGTATTTAAAATTACAGGATTGGGGGACTTCCCTGGTGGCACAATGGTTAAGAATCCCCCTGCCAATGCAGGGGACATGGGTTCGATCCCTGGTCCGGGAAGATCCCACATGCCACGGAGCAATTAAGCCCGCGAGCCACAACTACTGAGCCCACGTGCCACAACCATGGAAGCCTGTGCGCCTAGAGCCTGTGGTCCACAACAAAAGAAGCCACCGCAATGAGAAGCCCGCACACTGCAACGAGGAGTAGCCCCCGCTCGCTGCAACTAGAGAAAGCCCGTGTGCAGCAATGAAGACCCAACGCAGCCAAAAATAATAAAATAAAATAAAATAAAATTACGGGAGTGGGATCAGGCCAACTCACCTCCTCTAACGGGCACATCAAAATTACAATGATTTACAGAACACCTATCAATGAAAAAGACCACAACCGACAAGAAAACATCTTCCGGGCTTCCCTGGTGGCGCAGTGGTTGAGAATCTGTCTGCCAATGCAGGGGACACGGGTTCGAGCCCTGGTCTGGGAAGATCCCACATGCTGCGGACCAACTAGGCCCGTGAGCCACAATTACTGAGCCTGCGCGTCTGGAGCCTGTGCTCTGCAACAAGAGAGGCCGCGATAGTGAGAGGCCCGCGCACCGTGATGAAGAGTGGCCCCCACTTGCCGCAACTAGAGAAAGCCCTCGCATAGAAACGAAGACCCAACACAGCCAAAAATAAATAAATAAATAAATAAATAAATAAATAAAAAAAAGAAAACATCTTCTACAACTAAAGATATAAATAAGAAACCACAACAAGATGGGTAGGAGGGGCGGAGTCACAATACAATCAAGTCCCATACCCCCGGGTGGGCGACACACAAAAGGGAGAATAATTACAACTGCAGAGGTTCTCCCCAAGGAGCGAGAGGTCTGAGCCCCAAATTGGGCTCCCCAGACCAGGGGTCCTGCACCAGGAAGATGAGCCCCCAGAACATTTGGCTTTGAAGCCCAGTGGGGCTTACTTTCAGGAGAGCCAGAGGGCTGTGGGAAATAGAGACTCCACTCTTAAAGGGTGCACACAAAATCTCACGTGCTCCAGGACCCAGGGCAGAAGCAGTAATTTGAAAGGAGCCTGGGTCAGACCTACCTGCTGATCTGAAGAATCTCCTGGAGAGGCAAGAGGCAACTACAGCTAACCCTGGGGACATAGACAATGGTGGCAGCCATTCCTGAGAGCTCTTTCTACCATGTGGACACTGGTGCTGGCAAGCACCATTTTGGAATCCTCCCTCTAGCTTATTAGCCTCAGGACCCAGTCCTACCCATGCCCACCAGCCTGTAGGCCCAGTACTGGGACACCTCAGGCCAAGCAACTAACTGGGAGGGGACACAGCCCTACCAACTAGCAGACAGGTTGCCTTAAGACCCCCTAAGCCCACAACCACCTCTAGACAAGGCCCTGCCCACTAGAGGGCCCAGAAGCAGGCCCCACACACCAGTGCATGCAGCAGATCTGGGACCACCAGGTTCCTGTGGCCAGAGACCCTGGGACCCAGCTCCACCCAACAGTGGGCAGACACCAGCCCCAGAATCCCAGGCCCCACCCACCAGCAAGCCTGCTCTAGCCCAGGGAACAGCCTCACCCATCAGCAAGAGGACACCAGCCCCACTGAAACCACAGCCCCGCAACATGTATACCCAAGTGACTCACCAGCAGGCCAGCTCCAGCCCTAGTACTAGCTGGGCCCTGGCCCTGCCCACCAGCAAACTTCCTCTAGCCTCAAGACAAGCTTCACCCTCCAGCAGGTGGACACTAGCCCCAGGAAAACCACAGCCCTGCAGCCTGCAGGCCCAGACCAACCACCAGCAGAACAACACCAGCCCTGGGACCACCTGGGCCCTGGTCCCACCCACAAGCAGGTCAATACAAGCTTCAGGGCACTCTGGGCCCTGCTGCCAGCTCTGTCAGAAACCAGCTCTGGGACCTGAGGCCCTGCAGCCAGATCCCAGGACCCGGCTTTACCCACCAATGGGCAGGCACTAGCTCCAGGACCTTGCTTCATGCACTAGTGGGTGGGCACCAGCCGCAGGATCTCCTGGACCCCAACTCCACCCACCAGTGAGCCAGCACTAGCCCCAGGGGCCCCTAGGGTTCTGCAGCCAGCCACCTTGTGACCTAGCCCCACCAAGCAATGGCCAGCAGCCTCTACAAAAGGCAGGGTCTGGCGACCAACTGGATCAGGGGCCAGCCAAGCTTACTGGACCACCCACAGTAGCCACAACAGAAGGACCCAAGCAGCCCCGCATAGGGGGCACCCCTAGAACATATAGCTCTAGTGACCAGAGGGAAGTGTGCTGCTGGGATGCATAAGACATCTCCTATAAAAGGCCACTTCTCCAAGGTAAGGAAATATAACCAACGTAACAGGCACATAGAAATAAAAACAGCAAGTTAGGCAAAATAAAGCAACAGAGGAACATGTCCCAAATGAAGGAACAAGATAAAACCCCAGAAGAAGAACTAAGTGAAGTGGAGATAGCCAATCTACCTGAGAAGGAGTTCAAGGTAATGATCATAAAGATGATCAAAGAACTCAGAAGAATGGATGCACAGAGTGAGAAGTTAGAAGTTTTTAACGAAGAGTTAGAAAATATAAAGAACAACCAAACAGAGATGAAGAATACAATAACTGAAATGAAAAATACACTGGAAGGAATCAACAGTAGACTAAATGATACAGAGGAACAGATCAGCGAGCTGGAAGACAGAGTAGTGGAAATCACTGAAGATGAACAGAAAAAAGAAAAAAAAAGAATAAAAGGAAATGAGGAGAGTTTAAGAGACCTCTGAGACAACATCACTGTTTGCAGATGACATGATACTACACGTATAAAACCCTAAAGATGCCACCAAAAAATTACTAGAGCTAATCAATGAATTCAGTAAAGTTGCAGGATACAAAACTAATATACAGAAATCTGTTTCATCTCTATACACTAACAACAAACTATCAGAAAGAGAAATTAAGGAAACAATCCCGTTTACAATTGCATCAAAAAGAATAAAATACCTAGGAATAAACCTACCTAAGGAGGTAAAAGACCTGTACTCGGAAAACTATAAGACACCAATGAAAAAAATTGAAGATGACACAAACAGATGGAAAGATACTGTGTTCTTGGATTGGGAGAATTAATATTGTTAAAATAACCATACTACCCAAGACAATCTACAGATTCAATGTAATCCCTATCAAAATACCAAGGGCATTTTTCACAGAAAAAGAACAAAGAATTTCAAAATTTGTATGGAAACACAAAAGACCTCAAATAGCCAAAACAACCTTGAGAAAGAAGAACAGAACTGGAGGTATCACGCTCCCTGACTTCAGACTATGCTACAAAGCTACAGTAATCAAAACAGCATGGTACTGGCACAAAAACAGATACCTAGATCAATGGAACAGAACAGAGAGCTCAGAAATAAACTCACACACTTATGGCCAATTAATCTACAACCAAGGAGGAGGCAAGAATATACAATGGAGAAAAGACAGTCTCTTCAGTAAGTGGTGCTGGGAAAACTAGACAGCTACATCTAAAACAATGAGATTAGAACATTTTCTCACACTATATATAAAAATAAACTCAAAATGGATTAAAGACCTAAATGCAAGACCTAAAACCATAAAACTCCTAGAAGAAAACATAGGTGGAACACTCTTTGACATAAATCATAGCATTATTTTGGATCTGTCTCCTAATGCAAAAGAACAAAAAGCAAAATAAATAAATGGGACCTAACTAAACTTAAAAGCTTTTGCACAGAAAAGGAAACCATTAACAAAATGAAAAGACAACCTACTGAATGGGAGAAAATATTTGCAAATGATATGACTGATAAGGGGTTAATATCCAAAATATATAAATAGCTCATACAACTCAATATCAAAAAAACAAACAACTTGATTTAAAAATGGGCAGAAGACCTGAATAGACATTTTTCCAGAGGAGACATACAGATGGCAAACAGGCACATGAAAAGATGCTCAACAGCACTCATCATCAGAGAAATGCAAATCAAAACAACAATGAGATATCACCTCACACCTGTCAGAATGGCTATCATCAAAAAGGCCACAAATAACAAGTGCTGGTGAGGATGTGGAGAAAAAGGAACCCTTGTACACTGTTGGTGGGAATGTAAAATTGGTGCAGCCACTGTGGAAAACAGTATAGAGGTTTCTCAACTAAAAATAGAACTGCCATATGATCCAGCAATTCCACTCCTTGGTATATATCTGAAGAAAATGAAAACACTAATTTGAAAAGATACATGCACCTCAATGTTCACAGCAGCATTACTTACAATTATTTACAATAGCCAAGATGTGGAAGCAACGTTAAGTGTCCGTCAACAGACAAATGGATAAAGAAGATCTGAGATGGACTTCCCTGGCGGTCCAGTGGTTAAGACTTCACCTTCCAATGCAGGGGGTGCAGGTTCGATCCCTGGTCAGGGAGCTAAGATCCCACATGCTTCGGGGCCAAAAAAACCAAAACATAAAACAGAAGCAATATTGTAACTAATTCAGTAAATACTTTAAAAATGGCCCACATCAAACAAACAAACAAAATCTTAAAAAATAAAGAAGATCTGAAATACACACACACACAGGAATACGACTCACTCATAAAAAAGAATGAAATTTTGTCATCTACAACAACATAGGTGGACCTGGAGGGTATCACGCTTAGTGAAACAAGTCAGACAGAGAAAGGCAAACACTGTATATTATCACTAATATGTGGAATCTAAAAAATAAGACAAACTAGTGAATATAACAAAAAAGAAACAGACTCACAGATATAGACCACAAACTAGTGTTTACCAGTGGGGAGAGGGAAGGGGGAAAGGAAAGATACGAGTAGGGGATCAAGAGGTACAAACTACTATGTATAAAATAAGCTACAAGGATATATTGTACAGCACAGGGAACATAGCCAATATTTTATAACTATAAATGGAGTATAATCTATAGAAATTTTGAATCACTATGTTGTACACCTGAAACTAATATAGTTTTGTAAATTAACTCTCTCTCTACATATATATGTGTGTGTGTGTGTGTGTGTGTGTGTGTGTGTGTGTGTGTATAATATAACCAGACAGGATCTGGGGCTGTGATTGGGCACAGACTGTTAGAACTATGACCCCACACCACCACTATTATGACTTCTATTAGCAGCAACTATCTAATCATTGCAATAAGAATTAACATATTCTAAACACTTTATATAGATTACTATATTTAATCTTCACAACCCTATAAGGTAGGTCCTATATTCCCATTTTACAGCTGATGGAATTGAAGCCCAGAGGAAAAAAATAAAAGTAAAATAAAATTATAGCAGTGAATAAGCTCATCCAAGGAGAACATATAAAATGAAAAGAGGAGGGGTCTGAAGACAAAACTGGGAAAATACTAACTTTGGAGCTGTGGGCAGAAGAAGAATAAATAGTTCAAAGAAACAGAAAGATAAGCCAGAGGAATAGGAGGAACATCAGAAGAATTTGATGTCACAGAAACCAAGACAGTATTGAGTGTCAAGGACGGAATGGGCAAGAGAATCAAACCCTACTGAAAAATCACGTGAAAACTAACTTTCAAAGTTTCCACTCGCTTTTGTACTGAGGTAGGGACTGCTGGTGACCTTATCAGAGAATTTTCACTAAAGTTTTGGGGGATGAAAACCAAAGTGCAGCAGGTTGAAGGGTGAAGGGAGCACAGTGAAGTGGACATAGTGTAGACTATTCTCTAATGAGAAGCGAGAAAGGCCAGGACTTGGGTTAGAGGGAGGAAATTATTCCAAGTACAGAGGGAACTTGAACAGGTTTACCCTCTGGGAGAAAAATATCCAGTAGCACAGGAGGGGGGAGGGGCGGCGGAGATGCAGGAAGTACAGGGGAAATAAGATGTAGTGAAGTCCCTGAGGAAATGGAATAGGAGGGACTGGGATCTAGAGCATGAAGGTAGGGTTTAGCAAGGAAAACCGAGGTGCTTCATGGCTCAGCCACTTGATTTTCTTGATGAGACGAACTCCAAGGTTGTCTGCTTTAGGATGAGGGAAGAGAGCAGACAGCTTGAGACCGTATAGAAAGTTTGAGATAGCAGCTGACAGTTAAGTGAGAGGGAGCTGAACCAAAGGACCCCCCCCACGCCCACTCACCCGACTTCCGGGTTTGAAATTTGTTGCGCCGTATCCAGGTGCCGTCCTTCAGAAGCTCTTGGAAACGAGAATCACTGTGAGGCGCACTGCGGGCCCCGGGAGCACAGTCACCAGCCAGCCTGCCCTGTAGGAGGCGTTGTGCCAAGGAGAGCTCGTCCCAGGTGGAACCTGGAGCAGTCGCCCAACTTGCCCGCCCAAGAGGGGGCTCTGGGTAGAGTACGGTGGTTCCCAGCATGCTTTGCGGCGTGAGTCGGAGCCCACGTCTCTGACGTGCTAGCTCGTCGCCCTGAGGGGGTTTGGTGTGGCGAGTGGGTCGCTTCACTCTTTGTTAGGAGAACGCACGGGTGAGAGGGGAAGGAGGCTGAGGAGGAGGCCGGGACTGAGCTAGGGCTGAAGGAGGACTGAGTGAGGAGCGGAGAGGCGGATCGGTTGGCGGCCACCGCTCACCACAGAGGCAGTGGCTCTGCCGACGAGGCCGCGGCGGCCATGGCCGTGGACTTCAGAGACCCCAGCAGAGGTTTCCGCCACAACGAGGTAGTTACGTTCATCAACGAAGAGGTGCTCAGTAACGGAGGCGGCCCAAACTTCTGCTTGACCTTCCGCTCACGGCCCTGGAACGAGATCGAGGACGAGCTGCAGTCCATCCTGGCCAACCCGCAGGTGCCGCGCGCCATCAAGAAGGCCTGCGCCTGGAGAGCGCTGGCCTTGAGCGTGCGTGTGGCCACGAGGCATCAGGAGCAGCAAGGCCGCCAGGTCCAGCGGCTGCAGGAGCAGGTGGGGCAGCGGGAGACGGCCACCTGGGCTCTGACCTCGCACCTGCAGCGCCTGCGCGAGGAGCGCGAGGAGACTGTCAGGCAGTTGCGTTGCACCCGCAGCTACCTGCAGCAGGTGCTGAAGGAGCACGAGGCCCTGCGTAAGCAGCTGCTCCAGGCCGAGATGCAGTCCCAGGAGTTCGTATCCCGGTCTCAAGCCCAGCAGCTCCGGGCTGACGTGTGGCCCCTGACCCCAGAGGAGCGAAACACGTTGCTGGTCACGACGTCGCAGCGCAGGCAGATGGAGGAGGCCCAGAATGCCTCGGCAGGCGGTGTGCTTTACGTGCCGCTACCCCCGAGTTCCTGGCCCCAGGTTGTTCAACCCCCTCCTCCCATGCCATTCCACATGCCATTCCCATACCCACCGCCTCCCACACCTAGGGTAGTCTCAGAAGCAGAAGCAGCAGCCGCAGCAGCAGCATTCCCACCCCAGATGCCTGCTGGGGGGATCTACCAACCTGGCATGCAGCCTGCAGTCGTGTCCCAGGAGGAGGTAGCCCTGCAGTGGGACCCGAGGATCCAAGGCCAAGAGGAAGGTCCTGTGAGGCTCCCACTTCGTAAATCCCTCGGGGCACAGCTGGAGCCAAGAAGACCCAATGAAGCAACAACCTCAGGAACAGACGCCCAGGCCACCAGAGGTAAGAAAGCCTTTAAACCCCAGCAAGAGGAGAAACCTGCCCCAGACCTCAGGAGGAGGGATTGGGACTGCCTAAGGTATAGAGTGGGATTAATTTTTCCTGATACTTGCCTTGCAATAAATGCCAGAAAATCTAGATACTAAGTGAGTGGAAAGTCTTGCCCAAAACAAGCTCCTCATTGAATTCAGGGATGGGATGTAGAAAAAGAATGGACACATAGTCTAAAGAGAAATCAATTTCTGGAGGCCCTCTTCTGATCAAAAACTAACTCTTTTATTTACATCATAAAAAATTTGAAAATCCATCAAACAAAAATTTTCATTATCCTACCATCAAGCAATAACCATTTTTAACACATATCTGTTTCTACATATGGATCTCTTTCTCCCACTTTCATATTATACATGTATATGTATATGTGTGTATATAATGTGTATTGTTTTAAAGGAAGATGAGATTTGAATATGTTAATTAATCCTTTAAAGGAAAATCTCTCCAATTGCATTTAAGTTCACAGGTTGGTGGACTTTGGATGGCTGCTACCGATTGGTTGACACCCTCGAGAGGCTGATGTGATTAAACATTCTCTTTTTCTCCCTTCTGTATTCTTCTAACCTCCTCTCTCCCATAATACCAGGTCTTTGGCTGAGAATAACCATGCTCTTAGAACCTAAGATACACTTTATTCTAGGAACACTGCTTTTCCTTGAGAATGCTATTGTTATGCTGTATTCTGCAGCAGTGTTCATATTTGTTTCTTGATTTGTTTTTATAACATTCATTGGTTTGGGCCTGTTCTTTGTGTCTCTAAGCTCCAGGAACTTCGTGTGAAGCTGAAGGAGGTCCAGCTCCCAGTGTGTGAATCCTTAGGAAATACCCTTCTGGCTCTCAGCAACCTTCACCTCAGTGAGATCTCAATTGGCTGGAGGTAAAGAGTATCAGAGAAAAGGAAACATTCCGGCACACATCTTGCAACAAGGGAGGGCAGACAAATTTTGTTAAGCTTAATGCTTCTGTTGGGGACAAGAGATAGACGTAGCAGAGTTTCAAAGAGGGGGGTGGGAGGGTAGTATTAAACGTTAGGGGTTACAGAAAGTTTGTCAAATTGCATTCATTAATTCATTGAACAAATAGTGATTGATTGTCTATTATGTGCTAGGAACTACTATTGTATGTTATTATCTGGTACACACATTTTAACTCAATTGGATGAGTTTGGTTAGATGACAGGAGAGAGCCTAATTTGGCATACAAATTATATCAGGAGTGACTTCTTTGCCTTACACATAGTATGGCTTTTGGGTAAGCCCAATTGAAATAAAGTCAAGATCCATTTCTACGATTCTGGGGGCGATGTCAAAGAGACTTGCATGGAAGGGCTTGCATGACTGAACTGCTCATCACATTAATCCCACTGGAAAGGAATGAGCAGGGGCATATATTGGGAATGTAGCCTCACAAAAGTACAGGCAGGACTTTTCTCATACTCCTGCTGATTTCCCCCTTGAGAGGGGCAGCTATTTTCCCAGTTGTCTGAAAGACCACTGCGTTGTCTTTAAGAAAGACAATGCTTTGGGAGAGTGTTGGCTACACACTCGAACCCTCAGCTTCAGGCTGCCCCCATCCCGAGCCCCCTTCCAGTCAAGAGTAGATGAAGAATGAAATGGATTCCAAGGACAGGCATTGTGCTGTGGGTGGTGCTTCCCTTGGGAGTACCTACTGGATTAGAAATAGAACTGGACTGGGACAAGCACCCTAAGTCTTGACAACGCCCCTGGGCCTTTCTCTTCCACTCGGTGTGTTCTCTGCAGGCTCTCTGCTCCCCTGAGGCAGCTGCTGCAAGCCAAGGGGAGCCAGGGTTGAGCCCAGGGGCTGGGAAGTTAGGTCAGCCTCCAGGCTGAACAAAAAGTGTCCTCGAGTTCCCCCAGGAGATCCCCATTCACCAAGCTCAACATTTGTCAGAGGTTTTCTGATGCTAACTAGTAATAAAGAGTGTGCACTTACTTGCTGTGTCTTCTGTGTAGCGTGTACCTCGGGGCAGGTTTGCTCAGAAGTGGCGGTTTAAATCTGGCTCTTCCCTCCATCCCACTGAGGTGACGGAAAATCCAATCTCATTCACTATTGAAGGGCCCCTCCTCTTCCTGTGAGTTACTCAAGAATGGGAGGGCAGAGGGTATTCTACAGGGTCTTCAGTCCATTGTGATTGTCGCTGCTCCCCTCACTGTCCAAGTCCCCACGGTTCCTTGAAGGTGGGCATCTCTGCTACTCCTGGGCCCGTGGGGCACGAGAGGTGAGGTGAGGAGGGGGCTTCTGCCTAGGCTGGGAGCCCTAATGCCTGGTGTCCAGCCTCCCTACATGCACCGAGAAGCCATTTCCCTGAGGCCCTGTATCCCAGAGGTCCCTTGAGCAGAAATTTCCCTCCCGCATTTCTGCCCTGCAAGGCACTGCCCCCTCCCTCCTGTGCATAATCCCATCAAGGTGCTCAGGACTCCAGAGAACAGCCAGGCTCAGACAGTCAGCTAACAAGACAAATGTTCCCTGAGGCAAAGGGGGGTAGAGTCTGGCTACCTGCTTGGTGTAGAGACAGGGAAGGGGCAGAGAACAGACGTGAGCCTGACCCACCAGCATTCTCTCTTCCCTCGGAGCCCTGATTACCAGGAGGCCTGGGTAACTCGGGAGGGCGCTGGGGAGGAAGGGGACCAGCAGGGACATCAACCCAAAGCTAGGCTTTCTGGGTTGGAGAATGGCTTTGTGATACACTTGTGTATGCTGATAGCTCCCTGGAATTTTGGGAGGATGGGACACAGATGAGACTTGGGAATATTATAGTACATTTTAAGCTGGCAGTTCTCAATGCATGGTTTCTGAACCAGCAGCATCAGGATAACCTGGAAACTTATTACAAATGCAAATTCTCAAGCTCCACCTCAGACCTCCTGACTTGGGAAGTTGTGGGAGGTGAGGCCTAACAGGTGTTTCTGGTGCTTACTAAAGTTTGAGAACTTTGTAACCCCTAGTGTAGTGTGAACAAATCACCCTGGATCTCATTATGGTTGGTTCATTTAGGGCTTCACAACACACTCTGATGTCCATTGGAACGTCTGTAGATCTGTATGAAAGCAGACAGCCCAGGCACAACTCTTCCATAGCTCAATGTGATCACCTAATATTTCAGGGCTGACTTTTTTCATAGCAACCTGCATGAATCTTTGGCCAGAATGATTGAGGTTGGCTGTCAGTCATCCCTTTGTTCTAGGCTGGGCACATGCAGGTAAAGGCAGCAAGTTGTTTAAGAGCCTGGGCTTTGGAGCCAGAGAGACTGGCTTCATACATCTGCTCTACCATTCACTAGCTGTGTGACCGAAAACAAACTAGTGAATTTCTCTGATTCCCCAAAAGTATTGGCTCCCTTCCCCCACCGTTAGGGTTCTTCTCTGTGATGATGGGGTAATGGGTATAAAGGATACCCACTGTGTGCCTTCTCATACCACTGAGTACGTACTATGTGACAGTGTATGGCCATTATCCCATTGGTGACCATCACAGCTCTGTAAAGTATAGGTATAATAGATACCTCTATCAATAGTTCTTCAAGGAGGATATTTTACTCCCACTTTTACAAATGTGGCAACTCAGTAAGTTACCCAAAGTCATTCAGTTGGGAGTCGGTGAAGCCTGGGTTCTAACCCCAGTCTGCCTGGCACCAAACTCCATGCCCTTTCTACTATGTCACAGAGCCTCAACCTTGTACCCTTACCAATTAATAGCAGTTAACAGGGTCTGTCAATACCTTGATGGATATAATTGACTATAATGGAAGGACTCTGAGTCATAGCAGCAGTCTGGTGGAGAGGGAAGTGAGTGGAGATGGCAAAAGAGTCAGGCTTGGTCATTGTGGAGTGTTGGTGCTATAAAAGAAGGTGCTGGAAGGAGTGTGGACATGGCTCCTAGGGGTGTCAGCCTGGTGAAAGCTGCAGAGACAGAGATGCAGAAGGCTGAGGCAGCATGCGGTGGCTGCCACGTTCCCTGCCCCACCTCCACAGAGCCCCTTGCCATCAACACTTCCACTCCCATTCGTCTCACTCAACTGCAGACGTAGTGGGCTCCAAGCCGACCCTTCCTGCGGGGGCCTCTGCAGGCAGCAAGTGTAAAGTTTAGGGATGGGGAGAAGCACCTCTCAGGTGTCACAGGAGGCAACAAAAGACCGATCGATAATAGGTGTGCCTCTGCATCCCTCTGTGGGTGAGAGAGCTGTGCCTGATGCATGGCAAAGGGCAGCTAACCAGACTAATAAGCAGTGTCAAATAAAAAGTTTTCTTTGATAAAAACAAGTTTCAAATGAGGGCAGAGCCCTGATACCTGGTAGGAGTGGAGGCTTTGTCTTCTCACAGAGCCAAATCTTATTTATAAGCAGGATGCAAGAGAGAACCAAGGAGATTAAAACCCACTCTCTTGGGAAATCATTTTCCTGAGGGCCTTTCTGACTGTCAAAGTAAACTAGATTCACCAAAACAAGAAGTAGGAAAAGCAGTTAAAACCACGCACAATCCCAAAACCTGGAGGCGACTGCTATTTATATTTTTAATGTATTTACTTTATACACACACACATATACATATATATACCCACATACATATATACCAAGACACAATATGGTACATACTTTTTTGTAGCCTCCTCAACTGTGAAAGTAGTGGCTCAAATCTGGATCCTTTCTGTGGTGGGCTCCGCACCCCGCATGGGGGAAAGTATAGGGATTGGGAGAAGCACTTCTTGGATGGCAGAAGAGCAGTTATAGATATAGATACATAGATATAGATTTATTTACCAAAACAGAAAAATGGTACATACTTCTTTCCTACATTTGTTTCTCACTTAACAGTAAGACACGAACATTGTCTCATATTTGAATTATTTGAGAATGTGACTTTAAATGGCTGTGTAACGTGCTGTCATGTCAGTGTTTCAATTTACTTAAGCTGTTCTATCTCATTGGGCATTTAGATTGTTTCCAAATTTTCATTTCACTCTCAACACTGGGTTAGTGTGCAGAGTTTTCTGTACTGTGCCCAAGAGTAAATATAATCATTTAAGATATCTTTAACCAATGTGAAAGATATCTTTTTTTGATTTATATTTCTTTGCTTATTAGAAAGATGGAGTAGTTTTTCAAATTGCTTATCCATTTGTATTTCTTCTGTCATGACTTAGCTATTCATGTCCTTATTCCAGTGTACTCATGGAATACTCATCTTGTTTTGTATTTATTTGATAGTAAGGATATTAACCTAACCCTTTGTCATACTTAAGGTGCAAGTATTTCCCCTTGTTTGTAGTTTATCTTTAAATTTGTGTGTGGTGGCATTTTGATAGTCAGAAGTATTAAATTCTTATATATTGAAATCTTTTCCCTGTCATTTCTTCTTTTTCTTTTATTAGGAAGGCCTTTATTCTGAGATAAGATACAACCATCTATATTTGATTCTATATCTTTTACAGTTTTTAAAAATTTAACTCCTTAATCATCCTTGAATTTATTCTGGTACTTATGAGGTAGGTCTCAATGTATTTTTTCCCCTAAATAATCAACCTAGTATCTCGGCATCATTTTTCAATGTTCCATTCTTTCCCCACTGATCTGAAAAGAACATCTTTATCAAATACCAAATACACACACAGTGTGTGTGTGTTGTCCATTAAATTGTTGGTCTATTATTATATCCATCTAACATTTGATCCTAGCTTTATAGCACATCTTAATAAATGCAGTACAAGTTATCACTCATTTATTTTTTTCTAAACTTTCTTGGTAGTTATCACCTGTTTATTCTCAGTTGAAGCTTTATAACTTAACTCTACTCCTTTGAGTCCCAGACATACTTCCTTCAGTTGGATTCTGTGAGGCTTATCCAATCACTTCATAATTCATTACTTTTTTTAATATATAAATTTATTTTATTTATTTATTTTTGGTTGCGTTGGGTCTTCGTTGCTGCGCGCGGGCTTTCTCTAATTGCGGCGAGCGGGGGCTACTCTTCGTTGCGGTGAGTGGGTTTCTCATTGCGGTGGCTTCTCTTGTGAGCACGGGCTCTAGGCGCGCGGCTTCAGTAGTTGTGGCACATGGGCTCAGTAGTTGTGGCTCTCGGGCTCTAGAGCGCAGGCTCAGTAGTTGTGGTGCATGGGCTTAGTTGCTCTGTGGCATGTGGGATCTTCCCGGACCAGGGATCAAACCTGTGTCCCCTGCATTGGCAGGCGGATTCTTAACCACTGTGCCACCAGGGAAGTCCCATTCCTCTTTTTTTTTAACCTAGTTTGAGAAGATTTCTGTTCCTTAAGGCTTTAATCTTAGCCCTATTCTCTCTCTTCACTTCCTCCTTCCATGATCTTATCTAAACATTTGACACCTATCATCTTTAGGAAGAAGATTCCAATCTATACAATAAAAAAAAGCTCACGCTTATTGCTTACTATGTATATTTGGTGGCATTATCTTATTTAATTCCCTTTAAAACCCTACAAGATAGGTAGTAGTACCACCTTCATCTTACAGATGTAGAAATCTAGGCTTAGAGAGGTTAAGTAACTTGTGCTGCGTGTTAAGAGCCAGGATTCAAATTCTTTTCTGATATACCTGCCATCCTAAGCTATGTAGCGTTTAAAAGAAGGAAACGTGAATATTAAAAATTCTGTCTGCTTTAAAACTGAAAATCATAACCACCACAGATACAGACTTCTGTTTTTGGAATTGAAAATGACACAAGCAGCAGTATGTCATACTAAAGGGAGGTTGTAATGGTAGCGTGCTTAAAGGCATTGGCTCTGACCACTTGGGTCTGAATCCCAGATGCATTCAATGGATTAATGGTGTTATAATCCACCTACGGCACTCTCCACAGTGCCTGGTACATATCAACTCTAAGATGTACATTTTTGGGAGTTCCCTGGTGGCCTAGTGGTTAGGATTCCGGGCTTTCACTGCTGTGGCCCGGGTTCAATCCCTGGCTGGGGAACGGAGATGCTGCGCGGTGCAGCCAAAAAAGAAAAAAAAAAAAAAGATGTACTTTTTCCACATTTTTGAAACCAGTAGGTCTCTCACAGTTTAACTGGCAGTATTTATCTTACAACTGATGGCATCTTAGATTTGATGAAATAAGGTAGAAAGTGCTTAATAAGTGTTTAGCTATTACACAAGATGACCACTCATCCATCAGCAAATATTTCTTCAGTGTGAACTATGTGCCAGGCACTGTTCTAGGGACTGGGACGGACTAGTAAACACAGCAAAGATTCTTGCTCTCATGAAGTTTACCTTCTAGTGGGAGACAAACATGAAATACAGATTAACAAGTAAAGTATATAGTATGTCAGATGGTAATAGGTGGTAAGTAACAGAAGTGAAACAGAGTAAGGGGGATGGGAAGTGGTGGGGGCAGGGAGTGCTCTATTAGAGTGCGCAGGGAATGCTGCCCTGACTAGGTGACATTTGAAGAGACCTGCATGGGATTAGAGGGTGAGCCATGAGGATAGCTGGGGGAATACCTTTCCAGGTAGAAAGCAGAGCAAGCGCAAGGGCCTTGAAGTGAGGGCACCCTTAGGGTCTTTGAGGGGTAGCAAGAAGGCCATTATGGCTGGAGAGAAGCGAGTACAGGAGAGTAAATGAGGTGGGAGGGGGAAGTGCTGCAGATTATGGTTGGAAACTTTAAGTATGTGGATAAGGATTTCTTGAAATCCTCTCAAAAAGGCTCTAGATCTAAGAGTAGGAACTGCGTATTGGGGCTCACAACCACCTAGCAAGGATTGCCGAGTGTCATGGCTACACTGCACTTAAGGCTGGGGGACGGCTGGGGGGTAGAGATGGCATTAATTTAGGTAAAGTGAGGAGAGAGACAGTTCCATTTAGTCTCTTAAACACACTAATGCATAGTCAAAATGATTCATGGTGCAGAACAGTTTGAGGGCAGAATGATAATGATACGTGATCAGAATAACTAGATGAAGCTACTCTGAAAAAAAAAAGTGACATTCAGGGCTTAACATTACTAATGAGGTACAGCACAAACTGGCCTTGGTTTGATCTTTCAAAAGGCATGCTGCCACAGCATCCGTCCTTGCTTCAAGTGGGCTGGACAAAACTAAAGTTATTTTAAGAATACGGAAGAACATTTACAGGGTAACTACATGTAGGACAGAAGATTACAGAAGTCAGATTTCTGTAACCATTTAATGTAAGGTACACGGTTTTTTAAAAATCTTTTGTTTCTTAGCAGCCAGGATGCATAGTGGTTAAGAGCATGGTCTTTGAAGGCACACGGAGCTGGGCTCAAATGTCAGTTTTGTCACTTACTCTTTGTGGGAATTTTGTTAAGTAACCAACCGAGGTAACCTCGGTTACCTCCTCTGTAAACTGGGAATGATACTGCCCAACCTCAGAGAGTTGCTATGAGGATTAAATGAAATGTGTGTAAAGTGCACAGCACTGTAACTGCTCAATAAAACTATAGGGCTTCCCTGGTGGCGCAGTGGTTAAGAGTCCGCCTGCCAATGCAGGGGACACGGGTTTGAGCCCTGGTCTGGGAAGATCCCTCATGCCGCGGAGCAACTAAGCCCGTGCGCCACAACTACTGAGCCTGCGCTCTAGAGCCCGCGAGCCACAACTACTGAAGGCTGCTTGCCTAGAGCCCGTGCTCCGCAACAAGAGAAGCCACCGCAATGAGAAGCCCATGCACCGCAACAAAGAGTAGGCCCCGCTCGCTGCAACTAGAGAAAGTCTGCGCACAGCAACGAAGACCCAACACAGCCAAAGATAATAATAAACAAATAAAAAATTTATAAAATAAATAAAACTATAGCTGCATTTTCCTACTAAAAATGTATTGTATACCAAGATTTCTCCTGTTCATTATCTCTTGAAACAGAGGGACTCAAATTTACAACTGCCATCCAAATACATACAGACAATAAAAGCAAAGAGAAAGCAAAACGTTTCCTTAGAATTAGGCAGTTCTATCATTACAGTATACACACTGAATTTAAAAAGATGGACCTCCGGGCTTCCCTGGTGGCGCAGTGGTTGAGAGTCTGCCTGCTAATGCAGGGGACGCGGGTTCAAGCCCTGGTCTGGGAAGATCCCACATGCCGCAGAGCAACTAGGCCCGTGAGCCACAACTACTGAGCCTGCGCGTCTGGAGCCCGTGTTCCGCAACGGGAGAGGCCGCGATGGTGAGAGGCCTGCGCACCGCGATGAAGAGTGGCCCCCGCTCGCCACAACTAGAGAAAGCCCTCGCACAGAAACGAAGACCCAACACAGCCAAAAATAAATAAATAAATAAATAAATAAATAAATAAAATACGTTAAAATAAAAAATAAATTAATTAATTAATTAAAAAAAAATAAAAAGATGGACCTCCAAGTTGACTTTTTAGATACATGGCAACATACATAGAACCACTCTACTTGCTATCAATAATCTTAAAGTGCTTCTTTCAGAGGCTCTATGAGGTGCAGAGTTGTGAAATATATTCAGCGAAGCTGAGACAAGACAGGTTCTATCGAGAACCCCCTCCCCAGTCCCACAAATGCAAGGTAAGGCCATTTTTTGACTGAATTAGAAGCCATTAAACATTTATCAGAAAATGAAACCCTGTTACTCAGGAACTATGGAGAGATCCAAAGTTCAATTCCTTCTCCCACCAAAAATGTCTCTTATGTAAAAAGGAATGTATGTCATTTAATCCAATCATATAACATCTGAGCATTAGGCTGGGTTCTAAGGAATTTTCAGAAAATGGATAGCTCCTTCTCAGCCCCTGTCATATCCCTGAGGTGTATCTTGCTCAGAATGGAATGAACTTCAACAGTGAGTACAGTGAGTATCAATGCAGACATACATACATATGCTGAAAGTACATTTATTATGAAGCTCTTAAATTTGATTTCCATATTTTATTTTCAATACTTTCTTGGAATTTTCATGACCACATAGGCCCCCATATTTGAAATGTCTGCATTAAAGGTTCTAATGCCTTCTTAATGACGGCACTTGGTTAATGTGCAGACCTATGAGATCATATGAGTCCTACTGACAATTCAAAAGACAATAATTTGAGGTACTTAGATTTTATAAATCAATCCAAGCTCTTAAGACTGAGAACATGGAATAAAAATGAAGTTATCCATAGTGATATAGATTGTATGATCTTTATTATATTTTAATCCATCAATCTAAAATTCACACACATCAGATCAAACAAGAGTACCACAGTATTTATTTTGTAGGTATTAATTAGGTTACTATATTGATATATACAAAACTTTAGGTAGCAGCAGGCATCAGTTCTTCCAAAGAAGCTTAGGTAAAAACAATTCTTTATATTTATGAGTTCAAAGTCCTACTATTTGACCCCCCTGTTGTACTGACATAAAAATGAACTCAGTGAGCAAAGCTTATTGAACACTCAGTTCATAGATTTTGGGCTTCCTGTATTTTATTGGAGTTGAAGCAGTTATTGTTTGAACCCTCTGTTAATATTTTATATTTCAATTAATCTTAATTCTCAAAGAAGAATTAAAACATGTTTGCTAATTATCTAAGATAAAAACCATGATACCCAATGAAGAATTAGTGATGTTAGTCTCCTACCCCAACAAGTAGAAAACTTTTAAATGAACCCATAATTTTGAATGTATCTGAATTTTCCAATCCATATACCTAGCAAGGTCACAAGCTGATTTAAATAATCTGGCTTTTAGACAATCATCTCAAAAATATTTTTTGAAACGAAGCCACTGTTCTTTATGATGCCATCATTTTGACCAAATAACAAATAAGCAATTGTTTTCAAAGAAGAACATTTTAAAAGGAAACATTCTTTATATACTTAGCAAACAGAGGAGAGCTTGAGTCTACAAGTCAGAACCAGAGAGTTCTAAGGGAAATGTAGTTGAGCAATCTATTTCTACTCCAGTTTGGAATATATGCTTTTGAGATGCACTATATATAAAGAGAGTAAAGAAAGATGTTGATGAATTTTCTTTTTTTTTTAAAAAACAAAATTTTCCAATTTCATTTATTAATCCAAGGAACATTTTTAATCCAAGGAACATTTTTAATCCAAGGAACATTTTTAAATTATTTATTTTTGGCTGTGTTGGGTCTTTGTTGCTGCGCACAGGCTTTCTCTAGTTGCGGTGAGTGGGGGCTACTCTTCTTGAGGTGTGGTGGCTTCACTTGTTGTGGAGCACAGGCTCTAAGCACATGGGCTTCAGTAGTTGTGGCTCGCAGGCTCTAGAGCGCAGTCTCAGTAGTTGTGGCCCACGGGCTTAGTTGCTCCGCGGCATGTGGGATCTTCCCGGACCAGGGCTCGAACCCATGTCCCCTGCATTGGCAG
This sequence comes from Eschrichtius robustus, assembly GCF_028021215.1. Lineage (NCBI taxonomy): Eukaryota > Metazoa > Chordata > Mammalia > Artiodactyla > Eschrichtiidae > Eschrichtius > Eschrichtius robustus. The sequence goes on from NC_090845.1 coordinate 106,135,542, forward strand.
GCGGATTCTTAACCACTGTGCCACCAGGGGAAGTCCCAATCCAAGGAACATTTTTAAAGTGAAGGCAGATCTTTGGAAAACTTTTGTTTTTTAGTTATATAGAGATAAAATAGCTTGATAAAATAAACATCTGCCTTATGCTAATAACAGGAGTGCAAAGCAGCCATTTGGACACTAGAGAAATACAACAGTGTGCTTCCAAATCAAAGGACAATTCAATAGCCTAGCCAATCAAGCAGACACTGGGAGGAGTGGCCTCTAGTACCTTACTCCAGTAGCCAGAGCCATTAGAGGTCCCTACAGGGATGTAAGTCTGTATCAAGATCAACAAATTTACAGAATAATCCTGGTCCAGCTCTGGCCAGGCAGCCATCTGACTGATGATACTTCAGGGCCCACTAGCCTCTAGAGTTAGCACATGCTGCTGTGAGAAAAAAGAAACCAATACATTAAAATTATCAATTAGAACTTATTCATACAGGGGATGAGAGAGTACAGGAGGCACACAAAATAGAGAAGCTTTGTTTTGTTTTTTTAGTGGAGGATGAATTAACTTTGTGAACAAGTTAAGGCTCTAAGGGAAAAAAAATTCTAAATCATAACTCTAAAAAAAAATAACCCTTTCTATATCAACACCTTAAAAAAAAACCGCAATAGATCTTACTTCAACCTTCAGCATAAATGGCAAGTCTGAGGTAATCAATATATTCCAAACTCCAGTAGGAAAAAAAAAAAGACATCTCTGTTTGTTTGGGGTTTTTAAAAAATATTTATTTATTTATTTTGGCTGCACCGAGTCTTAGTTGCGACATCCTTATTAAAATATAGTAGCCACTAACAGTAATTAAGAAAACAGCCAGACTTTTGCTATTAAATACAATATTATGAAGACATTCCTTTCTTTTTAACTAGCAGGAAAATTAAATCAGAATTTAAATAATCTTGTTTAGGCGGTGGGGAATCTAAGTCTTATTACAAACCAAATTTTATGTTTGCCACCAATGAAAACGAATTCACTATGTTCTTGAATTTATTTCCTGAAGCAAGCTAAATTCTCTAACAGCTTTGATTTTGCAAATAATGTCAAAGAGGCAAAATACAAGTAACTGCAACATATAAAATTATACTTCAGTAGAAATGCTTTCGTAATTGGATTCAGAGGCTTAGAATCATTATTCACTAAAAAAAAATATTCTAAGCCACAATTTTTCTTTCAATTACACTTTTACAAAGGAAGAAAAAATAGGAAAAAAAGAAGAAATTGGTCCTAATAGTGCTACTCATGCCCAAGTTAGCTAGCAACTCACTGAGGTTAATCTGCATATCTCAAACAATCAATTGCACAGCATTTCCTGGCTCTTTAGCCAATGGAAAACATAACTTCTGATGGCAAAAAAACCCCAAAAAGCACTAGATTTAATTGATTACACAGACTGATAACCAGTACGACTTTTCCTTCTTCCAATCATATAAGAGATAAAGACAACAATTATAAGGAAGCCCAAGGCCACACCCACTGCAACAGGAATAAGAAAGTTGAGGTCAGAGTCAGCAGAACATTCTTCAGCTGTTAGAAGAGAACAGACAGAAAGCAAGGAAAGGAAATTAGTAAGGAATGCAATTAAGCAGAAACAAGAAAACAAGAAACAAGCATTTTGAAAGAGTACATAGGTTAGTCTTTTACAGCATTACCCTTATTTTCTTATTTTCACTATGTCCACCCAAGTATTTCCAAGCAACCGATCCTCCTGTATCTCTCACTGTCACTTCATCTCAAATCACACCTAATACCTCAGTACAAAAAGCAGAAGTTAAGGGAAGAACGGGAAAGGGTCCAAAACAAAGAATTGTGCTTGCCTAATATGGGAAGATTTTATGTTGAATTGTCTAATGGCACCGCGGGGAAAGAGCGGCACTGCGGGAATCTTCACTTAAAACCGCTACCTGCGTATTTCCCCACTCCCTTTCTCCCCTGCCACAGCTATCGTGAAAATATAAATAAGAATTCTGTATGAGTAATAACATCTAAGTTAAAAAGGACTCATGATCAAGAAAATGCTGTATAATTTTTTTCATACAAGCATTAGGTAGCTATCAGGTTATATGTAATTTTAGCTGAGCAGTGGCCTGGAAGAATAATAGCAGAGTCCAATGGACATTGTAGTCCACTCCACTGGACCACCAGGAAGGTGGTGTGCACATGCAATGTAGATTCTGAACTCTGGACTGAGACAGAACCGAGTTTGAATCTTGATTCCTTCAATTACTAGCTAAAGGACCTTGGTCAAGTAATTTAAACTGGGCCTCACTTTCCTCATCTGTAAAAGGGGGATAAGAATACCTATATTATAAGGTATCTGAGGATTAAATGATATTTCTAAAGTATATGATACACATCAGGAGGTCAACAAGTGTTCATTCCCTTCTCTTTTCCTCCCATGTTTGTGATCCCATCCAAGGAGGTTTAGGCTTTGAAGTAGCAAACAGAGGTCAAAATAGAAGCCACTGAAAAAGCCAATATTCAGTACTTTTAAAAATACTCAAGCAAACAAAGTTGGTATCATGTGTCATTTATTGAAATTAGTACAGAAACTCAAAGTGCCCAGTTCTGATCTCACAGTTTCAAGTTTAAACTAGTCTTACTATTGAGTGACTAGACTTCATTGGGACAATTTTTAATCAAAACGCTAATAATGGTTTTGTTGCCTGCTAGATATGTAACCTCAGTGAAGTCACTCCTCTTTCTGAAAACATTATGGGGTTATAGTAAGGAATCTTTAAGGTCCTTTCCAGTATAAGTCTAATGCAATTAACAAAATGTGATACTTGGTGTGATTTATGATTGAATAATAACTTGCATTTTTCCTCTAATTTTATCTTTTCTTCCTCTTGCACTTTTGTCACTCATAAAAAAATGCTGCTGAGGTTCTGAGTATATAGAACAGATTTTAGTAATGACATTAGCTTTTATTAAAAAGATTTACTATATTTTACTGAAAGCCTTCAGAGACTGATAGCTGGGTACCAAAATGCTGTAATCAGTGAATTACAAAAATTCTGAACAAGCCAATATATACACAGAATGAATTAATAAAATAATCACTTCCATGTGAAATTCTCGAGTCTACTGATTAAGCTTCCTTCTTTTTTTAATTTTTTTTATTTTTTTTTAAGCTTCCTTCTTATTTATTTGTCTATACATTCAATATCTGTGCTGCACTTCTAACATGGAGCGTGCTTCAACAGGGGCTGATTATCTAGCTCATTTTCATGCCAACAGCTTCTGTCTACACCCCATCTATGCTCTGCCCCACAGGGGCCGTCTTGGAAAAGGCAGGAGCCGAGTTGCTGCTTTGCTTCGCTGCCTCCCTTCTGAGATTGCTGCTGCTTACAGCTCATAAGTACCAGTCTGATGACAACACTAAATAGATTTTAATGCTCTAGAGACCAACAAGATGAGGTAGAGAAACACAACACAATCTCTCCTAATTAGTTCATAGAATATTTCTATCTTGCAATGCTGATCAGGCATCCAAGGAAGAGAAAAACATTTTAAAAAAGGCAAGTGGTTAAATATGCTTGAATCCTTTCCGTCTATTATTGCTGAAAAAGAAAGTTTTTTGAAAACTCTAATTCTGAAGCCAGTTGAAGCTCTGTTGTAGCCTCTTGGGTCTGTTTTTTACCTGGGGAAAAGTCACAAGCCAAAGATACTGACTTCATCTTCAAAGAAAGTCACATAACCTAAAAAATGCTGATGGTCCTGAGGACATTCAACTGAAAACCAAGTTTAAGCATCTGATGGGCATTTATGCCACATCAACATTTATTTAATGAACTATATGCAAAGGCACTGTGATGAGCTTAAATCAGGATAATTCTTATACTCTGAAACAGAACACCGGTAGTGAAACAATATTTATTAATTCCATTAGGAGACAACTACATATTTTATCTTCATAATGGCCATGTTAATAAGTGTAAGGCATCTTGGGTTAGAATCAAAATTTGGCCAAGGCTTCTTAAGATAGACCTTAAAACACCACACACCGATGTTCTTTTCAACAAGTTTGTCTTCAGGACCAGTAAATACAACATTTTTTTAAAAATTTTATGCTGTTCTATTAACAGTTTTTATTAATAAAGAATTATCTCAAAATGCTGGGACTGATTTAAGAAGTAAAGTTTCAATATATCAATCTTAAAGAACAAAGTATTTCAAAACTGAAAGGGAAGAAAATCTTGTTATGTGCATGTATTTTTATATAATCAATCAGACTGCAGGTTCTAAAATTGCTCATATCCAGCATGATGGCGCTTGAGACCAATAAAGTAAGCCAGCAACACTAGAATAAGCACTCCTGCCAAGGCTGCTCCCACCGCTATGGGCACAAGGAAGTTGTCGTCATCTGCACTGCAGTCTTGAGCTAGATGTGGAGAAAGGACAATTGAGAACAGAAACAGTGACAAAATTTCAGATCTGTACATTTTAAGTTAAAATGACAGTACTTCCCAACACACATATTTGTTTTTTACACCAAGGCAACAAGTCATTGGAATTCATTAGCAGCAAATGAGATGTTCCACAAAAGTGATTTTCCAAATAACCAAATCATATACTTTTAAGTACCAAAAAAAATGCAGTCATTTTGGATGAAAAGATATATAAAATGATCACATACTTCACAGATTTTTCAAATGGAAGCTAATGGATAAATATAATTAGCCTTTCCTTGATGATCAGGCTGTGAGCTTTCAGAGGCAAATTGTTATGATGTTGAAGAAGCACAGTACCTGGAACACTGCAGATTGGGAAGTATTAATGAAATGAACCAAATGAACAACTATACATAGCAGATGTAAGAACTCAATGCATAGGAATATGGGGCCATTTAGTAGTAAGAAAAGGTATAAACTGGCCCTGATTGCATAACTGTTTGCCTCAAGATTTCAGTCTGGTGTAGGAGTCAGATAAGAAAATCAGCGGTTATAATTTCACAATGTGCTGTAATAGGGGCAGGGAATACACAGTGTCATCGAAATATTTCAGAGGCACACTCAACTCAGCCTTGTTACACAAGACACAGTTTGAAAGAGGTGACACCAGAGCTGAATTTTTAAGAATGAATAGGAATTAACCACGCAGGTAATGGGTGAAGGGCGTTCCAGGCATAGAAAGCAGCACAGACAAAACTATGGAGGGTAAGAAAACACAGCACTTCAGGTGAAATGCAAGCAGGTTGGCATAGCTAGAACAATGGATTAAGAGGTACTCTTGGAAAAGAGGTGGAAAAGGGTACTAGGATCAGCTCACAAAGGCACCGTATGCTCTAGGTAGTTTGGCCTTATACTGATGGCCCCCCCCCCCAAAAAATTGCTGCAGAATTTTAAGCAGGATATTTGTTTCAGAAGTTATGGCAGATGGAAGACTGGAAGTACTAAGTTAGGAAGCAACTCTACTGCTAGAAGCCAGATGACCAATAATATGGTCCTGAACTCGGATAATGAAGTGCAGATGCAGAAGGGATGGACTAGAGATCCAATTAGAACACAGAATTGACCAAACAGATGTAGGAGGAGACAATATTGTAGAATGGCTTCCAATCCCATGATTATGTAGACACTGGTGCCATTCATTGTGATAGGGAATACAGGGGGAATATATGCATTTCAGTTTTATTTGTAGTTATTTTTGTGTGGGTTTTTTTAAATTTAATTTTTAAAATCTACGTGTCAGGGGAGGGTGGAGAGGGATATGTGGAAGAGGGAGACATTCCGTTTTAGATCTGCTGAGTTTAAGATACCTATGTCCTAACCAAGTGGTTGACGTGATAGTTCAAACCAAGGACAAAGATATTTCTCAGCAAGGGCAGATAGAGTAATAAGAGGATCAGAGACAAAACCCTTGGGAACACCAATATTTGAAGAATAAAGGAGCAGGAAAAAGTAGGAAAGGCAGGTAGAAAATGGTGCCACAGAAGCCAAGGAAGGAAACAGTTTCAATTATCATGGGAGAACAGTGTAAAATATTAGAGATGCCTGAGAAATGTCCACTGGATGTAGCAATACGGAGGGTGGGGGCTGTTGCAGGTTTAGGAGTGAATGGGAAGTGATTGACTGGTTAGGAGATCAAGAACTTGGGATGCGGAACACACAGTACTCGTTATGAGACATTTAGAAGAAAGGTAGGTAGTTAGAAGGGGGACACAGGGTCAAGAAAGGATACCTTAAGGGTGGAAGAGACTTGTGGTTACAGGATGAGGGAAACAGCCATGAGCATTTTACAGGTTGAAGACGCTGGTACAAAGTCTCCTGGGAGGAAGGGGAAATGGGATTCCAGAAGCACTGACCAGAAGAAAACCTACTGAGACTGGAGAAGAAAGGGATAGTGCAGATGGAGATATGTTTGCAGAGAGAGGAGGTGGCTGGCGTGTTGAACCACCGCTTCTATTTTCCATTTCCTGAACCACCGCTTCTATTTTCCATTTCCTTGCCTCTTATTGCCCTAGTTCTCCTCCTAGCTTGCAATTTACCAGGGATTGATAAATCAGATAATTAAGCTTATTAGAACTGTGCCGAAAATAAAAATGAATAGCTGCAAGGCACATCTGATTGTGTTTGCATGTAAGAAATGTGCCAGCCTTTTGCTAGTCTCTGGGGCAATAACTGGGAACAAGATGCAATCCTAGAGTTTATGGACTTTATGACATCAATTTTGGCTGCCAGTTCAATGATCTTTTTCACTTGCTTCTTGGTTTTGTTAAAAATCCAGATAGCTGAGGTTGCCAGATGTGACTTGTGAATATATGGTTTTAAGAGCACCCAGTTAGCTCCTCCCTTTCAATTTCCCAAATTACCACCCAGCATATAAACTATTAGGTGACATGACCATAAAGTATTATGTCTTGGATTTAATGTAACTTGGTTTTTAAAAAATTCATTAGATTAATATCTTATTCTGGCAACGAATTCATAGTCCTCTTTCCCAAATTGGGTATTTGACCTAGTACTGAAACGACTTTCATAAATAAGGCTTTCTTAAGGCTTTCATGCAAGACAAATATTCCCAGAGTAGATCAAAAAGGCAATTCTGCTAATACAAAGATCTTTCTAGATGCTGTCATTTACTTAAAATGCTCTCAGTTAGTATGTGAAGTATTAATTTATAATAATTATTGATTTTTATGAATTCGGCCTTTAAAAATTCTTTAGGTAATGGAAAGAAATTTTGGTAAAACAGTAATTTTTATAAAATCACATCCAAGAAAAGAAAACCTCATTCTATAAGTCATTTTGACCTGATCTATTTGCCTAATGTACACTTGAGACCTTTCTGGGGAAAAGTGTATTTGTGGAAGAGTTTAATAGTCACGGAAGCAATGAAGATTTTTAAAGATAAAGTGTCATTGACCATTGAAATCTCAGTGGAAAGGTTCATGTAGATTTTTAAAATGCTGTTAATCTTCAATTTTCTGTTAGTTCAGAAATTTTTCAAATACAGTTTTCAGTGTGAGGGCTGAAAAGCTGAGATGTACATTTATAATAAAATATAAAACACACACCTCTTCAAAACCAATGTGTCAAAAATTCTCTTCGGAAGAATCAGCATTTAGAAGCACATCCTTATGCGACATCTTATTTATTATATACCTTTTAGATCTATAGTCAAACTGTTTGAAATATATTACATGAATCTGAAAAGATACTTGAAGCTACTCTATACTAGTTTCAAAAATAAGATATGGTAATTATTGATGCAGAAAGTTATGTACCAGGGTAGAAGATCAAGAGATAGGTAGGAGAGAGATGAGCCCAAGACAATGTAACATTATCTACCTAAATAAACAGAGATAAAAGTCTATACTCCTAAAAATATGAGTCTCATAATAATCCCTCCTAAAAAAACGCAAGAAACTTCAGATGGTGTGTTTTACACTGTATGTAAATATGTTCTTGATGCCTAACAAGTAGCTTCTTATCAGGTTCCTTCTAAAAATACTCAAATGTTTATTTTTCTTCATTGAAATGAAAAACTATCACTCAAAGAAATAAGAGTAACAGGACTTAACAGCCCTCAGTCCCCAGATGAAAAAACGAGAGAGACCCCAGCTGAGTAGCTTGACCAAAGTCACATGGTAGCTAGTAGAGCTGGGAGCTCTGATGACTAACTGGCAGTCACGTGGCTTAACTGGGTAATCCAGAGGAAAGCGACTAGCCAGGCTGCTAAATTTTTGTGTGTGATATACTAAGGTGGACTGGGAAGCTATCTGGAAATTGGAAGGTTCAAGCATTTTAACGTGATCTGAGAGAAAGATTACACACAATCCTATTTTGGCTTGGATCAATAGGTCAGTTTGTGTGGCTGAAATGTACAGATACTAAATATCAGCCTCAATTTAGGACCTGAGAAAAGTGTACAGAGATATTCTGTCGCTTTTACTATGAAATAAATATTCTAGATCACTGGTTTCCTAATTGCCTAAACATTAGATTCAGCTGGGGAGCTTACACACCACACACACCTCATCCCAGACCTGATTCTTACTCTATAGCCACCCCAACATCAGTAGGGACCTATGTATGGGACCACTCTTCCAGACAGTAATACACAGAACATTCTGAAAATAATTAATTCTACTTCTGAGCAGTTCTTAAGTTTTTCCTTTTGGAAGAAATTGCCATTATGTAGTATACAAAATCTAGACTTTAGCCAACGGGAAAGAAATGTGAGCAAATTTCCTTAAGAAATAAAAGAATCTTTATTGTTTGTTTTAGAAGCAATATGTTGAGCAAATGGACAGGCAAATATCTGAAGAGAAATACCATACATCAACTAGTGGTTTAAACATCTGAGGAAAAAACATGGAAAGTATTTACATGGACCAGTTTCTTTATACAAATGCTAACCCATGAAAAACACCCAGAAACCAAATAGAGTGTTAGATCATCAAGGTGTAAATCTGTTAAAGCAAAACTACAAAAGGTACAAAGAACACATGGCTATAGGAAATGATAGTGTAAATAACAGCATATAAACTGGCCCATGTAAAATACAAAAATATTCAATTAAGTCAGATTTTCTATAAAACAGTACTAATTAGAGGTATTTTAATATAAATCAGATATATAATCTAAAGGTAGAAACTTTTAGAAACATTAACAGCATTAAGCCAGTGTGCCACCCACTTGTGCTTCCAACTTTTATTTTTTAAAAAAGCTGCTTTGTTTTGACTCATGAGAAATATCTAAGGCTCACATTCTTGCAAGCATTATCCATTCTTACAACGTTAACAATCTTACACTAAAACACTATTTAAATAAAAAATATTTTTTAAAAATCAGATTTATATTTAGCCTTTAAAAAGTGCCTTAAGCTGGCAATGCAGCTCAATGTAGCTTTTAGAGAGGGGCTTAGTCAGGAATCTTATTCTGAGCCAGTAAGATTTTCAGGCTACTCTAAACAGAGAGCAAATTTAAGTGGGAGAAAATATTTATCATGCCAATATAACTCGAAAGGTAGTTATAGACATACACATGCTAACATGCAATTGCCTCTGTGTGTGTGTCACTAGACTACCAAATTTATTCAATGCAAACAACATTTTGGAACCCAGATATCTCATTTTCTAGTGAATGGGAGGCACACATAATCTCCCATCCCCCAAAACATGGAACCTGCCATATATTGCTGCATGTTAACAATTTTTTAATATTTGCTCAGCCATCTCAATACCAAAAAAAAAAAAAAAAGAAAGAAAGACCTAGAAGCAGCAAGAAATACTTGATGTGCTAACTATCAAGCAGAAATGTTTTGCTTTCTCATATAAACATTAGGTGGTGCAGGTTAAATGGACAATTGGTGCATCTCCCCAGAGCACAGAACTCAACACAAAGTACATGAATTAATGATGATGCTACCATAATGAACAATAATAATGTAAGTTTTGATTAGCAGAGAACTATTTAAATGTGAAAGCCACATTAGTAAATGTTGTAGCAATCAACACAAGCTGGAAACAAAGAACAGCTTTTTCATGAACAAAGAGAAGGCCAAGACTTTTGGGTTAGGTGCAAGTTCTTTATCTAGGTTCTAGGACATACTGGCATTTCTTCTTTAAGGAAAAGAAAAGAAGAGAATAAAACAAACCATCACCAACAAGGATACTAGAAAGCTAAAGGAAAATCTACATTAATTTTAGCACTGCATGTAGAAGCCAATTTACGGGTACAAAGGACTAACACCCCAAATTGGCACTGCCTAGCAATTATCTCTAGAACATCTAGAAAATGGACTGAAATGCCCAGTTGGAATAGTCTTGTGTCTTACAATTTAAAAGACGGAAATATCCAGTTTTTTTCTTAAAAAGATTAAACAATAAGATTAACACCTATTCTAAAATTTTTAAAGCTTTTGTATCTTTTGTCACTACAGCCACATTAAAAACAAATGTATTCAAAAGGCATTAGAAAAGCATGCATTGCTAAGAACATAATAATACTAGACCCTGTTCAAATCTATTGGCATATCTCTCATAGTCAAATACACAGCAATGCCAAAGCAGCTAAGTTAACCTGCAAACAAAATCACCAAAAAATGCAGAGGAGCAAGTACAAATCCACTGTAGAATGTGTTGTCTCAATTCGACTGCATGTGGAGGTGCGGTTAACCCTTTCCTAAGCTGTATATTTCTAGTCAGAATGTTTAAAGTGAGAACAATGCAATACTAATTCAAGACAATAAAATAGAATCTATAATCCACGTGATTTTGCACATGTTTTTTGCTGTAGAAATAACTTTTAAATTCTTTAGTTGGGAAAACCAAAATCATGTGACTAATTTATAGTTTAGAGTTTTAGGGGTATTTTTATCTATTTAAGTTCGAAATCCTCTGTACCACTTGTTGTTAAGATTAGAACTGCAACTATATATACCTTAAATCGAACAGTATTGCATGTTGGATCTTGGATCTTGTACTTGCTTTATTGTTTTGTAACAGAGTCACATGTGGATTAGTGTTACAGAGTCTGATATCCAGCATAACTTTTTCTTCTGCCAATTAGGTAAGCAATCACTATAACGATAATCAAGCCTGAAAGACCAGCACCAACTATAATTGGTATTAGAATGGTGTCATCATCCAGCGAACACTCTTGGGCTGTAGGTGAGAAAAAGTGTGTAACAAATAATGAGTATAATGAAAAAAATGATGTCCAAAAGCAAAAGATGTTGATTCAAAATTCAGAAATGCTCTTATAAGATCAACTTTAAGTAATTAAGACATATATTTTAATGATAAAGCTACATAAAATTATGGAGTGTCCTAGAATTAAAATCCTAAACCTTATTTGTCCTTTCATTCATGTATGTGTGTATATATAGATATATATGAATATATACTCATTTATATCTATGAGTAAAACACATACATGTGTCTATATATTTCATTGTTTATATTCCAAGTGCTTTCCAAAATAGGAGTATTACTTTATCAGAAATGAAGAGAGCTAATCTAGCCAGATAGCTACATAGCAGGATTAGACTCTTAGTGGTAGAGTGAATGTCTTCTGGGAAACTCGGAGCAGATCAGGAAGGTTTAACTGTGGGATCAGAACAGCCATGCTGGCTCTGGAATCCTTTAGAGCAAAGATCGGGCAAACTATAGCCCGTGAGCCAAATCTGGCCCAAGGGCTAAAAATGCCTTTTGAACATTTCTAAATGATTGGAAAAAAAACAAAAGAAGATGATTTTGTGACTCACGAGAATTATATGAAATTCAAGTTCCAGTATCCACAAGTAAAGCTTTATTGGAACACAGCCTCACTCATTTGTTTATTGCCTGTGGCTGTTTTCATGCTATAACAGCAGAGCTGAATAGTTGTGATAGAGACCACATGGCCTCCAAACCTAACACTTACTGTCTGAGCCTTTACAGAAAAAGTTTGCAGATTCCCGACTTCAAGTATATGCTTTTAGCGGCTGCAAAAGTCAAGAAACTGGGACCTCTTACTAATTTGAGTGTGTTTACCACATTTATCAATCTGGTCAGGGCTGGCAGCCCACAGGGGCTATTTTCCCCATTTCTAGAGAGTAGTCTGATCCAGTAAAATCCAATCAACACTCTTACCTTACTGAAAGTCTATTTCCTCCTCCTAAACAGTGAAGTATTACCAGTGTGTCGTATTTATAGGTACCCACAGTCAAGAACCTAGCTCCACAAATAGATTACGCATTCATTATCAGTACTAAATGTTGTATACTCCTTTGGGTGACATTTTTAATTCTACGTACATAAAAACCAAAGTTTCAAATTAGAGAAAAAACACAGCTCATGTCTATTACAGTTGACTAGATAAACAGGCTTGAGCGGATTTTACACTGCAAATGATTTTAAGTTCTAAACACAAATCTAGACCTAAAATTAAGGTAATAATGTAGGGGAGCTCGATAAAGACTCAAAAGTAAAACTATTAAAGGATCAAAATAATTGAAGTACGTAAGCAAAACTGACAAAGGGGGAAATGAATTCTTGAAAGTATTTTTAAATTGTAATTAACCCTTCTAATCACAAGAATGGTAGGGTAAAGAGCCCAATTTATTCTGGCCTAACCAAGTCAGGCTAGGTGTTCAGCACTACTGCAAAACACTGCTGAGCAGCTCGCAGCACATTCACTTTAAACACAGCTTCCACATTTCCTTCTAAACCATAGAATTAATTGTTAAAAAGGATGTGGATGACTGGGATGGCTCTGCTGGGCAGAACTGTGATCCACAAACCATCAATTTTAAATAATTGGTTTTAAAGGACGAGCCAATTAAGGAATTTTATGTACTTTTTCCTCTTCAAGCAAATTTTAATCTTGTAATGCCAAATGCATATTTCATATTCATATAAACACACTGTAATAAGCCCTTCACAAAGCTTTCACTAAAAATCTGATAAATACCACCATTAGCCCTGAGTAGACCTTCAAAAAGCTTCATTCACACTGGCACATGCTTTTAAAACTCTCCAGATCTTTCTGGCTGGCCAAAACATAGGTCATGATATCTGAGGCTTTCCTACTGCAATCTTTTGTCTTAACAAAATGAGACCAAACTGCTTTAATTCTGGTATGAAAATGTTTCCAGCGAGAAGATGGCCCCAAGAAGGCGGAGGCAAGATGCTCAAAAACTGCTGCTCCCAAGTGCCACCCTTCCCACAAACTACAACCCATGGAGAAATGTCTACACCTTCAGTAAAGTTCACTTAAAGCTCCTATCAGTTTTAGCTTTAAGAACTTTGTTGCAAATGGTTTTGAGATCACAAAACAAATCTAATTTGAGCAAAATGATGAGCTAAATATAGTTACACAACTTGCCCAAGGCTATGAGAACTCTACAACAGAGTCCAGAGGTGAATTCATATTCCTCTATTTCAGTGCTTAAATTCCCATGACTCAAAGGAAAAGCCACCCAGCAGTCAACCTAAGAACATAAATTATTAATAAAACTTGCTTGATTCTTACCTGTAGAATACTTTCCTTCCATCACATTGAAAGGCTGAACCCTTAGATCAAAGGTATTTATCTGAAATGCTCCAGACACTGAAACAGTCTGCTCTTTGTTGCACATATAAGAACTTCCCAGGGGGGCATCCCAGTAGCTGAGATTGTTATTTGCAATGCTAAAAACTTTAAGGGAAAAAAAAACATGTTAGTAACTTCTTATCCCATCAACAACAACAACAAAAAAAATGGGACAGTCCTCAGGATTTTTCTGTGAAATATGGGGGCTTAGGGTACAGGGTCTGCCCACAAAAAGCCATTCTTAAGATCACTAGGTTCCGTATCTCTCTATAGATGCTTCTACAGTCTAAAACTCAGTCACATTCTTAACTATTATCTACCATGCTTTGAAAATATGGGATACTGCAAAAGGTAGAACACTCTAGTTCTAAGTTACTAAGTTATGGTCGAAGTACAATTTTGACATAGAATCTTCTGGTCCATTAAATAAGGCACTATTTGGTAACAAGATAATTACGGTTTCTATTCTTTCAGTGTAACCCATACTCTTTTCCCCGAGGCCAATGTTTTGCTTACCAGAGCCATTAACCAAATACATGCTGACATTCACCTCCTTTAGATAGAATCGGTTTTCATTTCTCTGTGTGAAAAAGAGCTTCCAGTTAATCAATGCATCACAACTGTCTACAGGTACAGTTAATGTCTACAGAAAGAAAGTAATCTAATACTATTACCCAGAAGATAAAACCACGGATTAGACCTGGACCAGTAGAATAAACTGCAACTAAGTAAAGGGACTCAAAATGTGACAGAAACCCCTTCCCTCTTCATTTTCTTTCCAACTTTTGGACCAGAGGTGTGCTCATATGGTTCTTAGACACTCAGCAATTCACTCCCTCCATTCCATTCCTTCTGTCACTTTCTGAGCCCTCACCACCTCTAGCCTGGATCACAACAGCCTCTTAACGGGGCTCCCTGCCTTTCAGCCTCTCCAGCTCTAACCATTCCTTCGCTGCTATTTTCTTTCTGAAGCACTCATCTGATTAGCCAGTCATTCTAATTATTTCAGTGCTTTTAGTATGTACAAGGTAACATATCTAAGTGTTCCAGGGAGCCCGCAAAATGGACCAGATATGGATCCTGCCCCCACCACGTTTGCAATCTGCCAGGTAAGAGAAGATAGATATAAATAAATAACCATATTACAAAAAAGTGATAGGTTATGAAAATTAAAAGGCGAGAAGTTACTTCCAACTAAGGGAGGAGCAAAGGTAACACAAGCTTAGGGATGGGCCATTTGAATTGGGTAGGATTCAATTAGGAAACAAGCAGAAACGAGAAGGCAACCGCGTGAGTAAAGGTAGTCAGAAAATGAGCATAATCACAAGCACACTAGCATCTGAGAACTTACGAAGTGACAAGCGCTGTTCTTAAAACTTTACATGTGAGGCTTCACGGAACGGAAGAATTGCAACACCCCATTTTGTAACTGAATTATGGAGGTTGTTGAGTAACTTCCACAAGGCTACACAGTAGTCAGTGAGCTGGGATTTGACACCAGAAGTCTGGCTGCAGAGCCTGGGTACTGGTTACTCATACGCTCTCCTACCACACGGGATGTGCACAGGGAACAGGGTAAGGGAAGCATGAGATTCATAAAAAGGGAAAGAAGGAATCATAAAGCTGGATATGCAGGTTACATTGCATGGCAGGGAGGGGAGGCTTGAACTACCCTGGCATGGAATTTAGATGTTTTCTTATTGGCAAAACAGAACCACTGCAGGTTTCTGAGGAAGAGCTGAGCTTCAGGAAGATCAAGCTGATGCTGAAGTACATTGGGGGAGGGGAGGAAGAGATGGGACTAGTTAGGAGGCTGTCTGAAACATCCAGGTAAGAAGTAATGCAGGCCTGAATCAGTAGGGAATGAAAACCAGGGGGCAGACTAAGAGAATTTCAGGAGGAAGCATAAAGAGGACCTGACAACCTTATCGCATCTCTCCTTGGCTTGGCATTCAAGGCTCTCCACAATTAGTCCCAACTACTCTTCCAAACTTAATCTTTTACTAAACATGCTACATGTCTCATTCTCCACCTGGTCTTGATTGTGTTCCTTTATCCAGGCAGGGGTAGCTTGTACTTTTTCACTTACTCCCCCCATTCTCCCCCATGTGTACAAATCTGACCCATCCTTGAAGGTCCAGCTTAAATGCCATCTCTTCTGTTAAACCCTCCTGACTCTCCTCTAAGTAGAATTAATGGCTCATTCTTCTACACTCTTATAGCACTTTGTATCTTCCTCTGGTCTAGCACTCATCCCACAGCACTCTACTTGCCCAAAGAATCAATTCCAAAAGCCAGCATGACATTCAAGGCCTTCCATAAAAACAGGAATTATTAGTACATTGCTATCTTTACCACTAATCCATGGGCATCTGAAGAATACAGGCCTTCCTCTTTGTATCCCACCATAACATCCTGCACATACACTGAATTCAATAAATTATCCTTAGAAGCAAGTGTCATGATAGGATTGAAGGTGAGATGGGCCCCACTGAACTCTGGTGACACTGCAGATGTTTCTTGATTTTTCAAAGTGCCTATAGCATGGTTAAAATGTCACTATTTTGAATTACATTTTAGAATAGTCTGCTGGGCAATTAAATATTGTAATCATTAAATATTACATGTTTCCCCATGAGAGTCAGAAGAAACCATGTTCCTTTTAGGATCTTACCTCAGCTAGAAAGATCAAGCTCAATCACTCAAAAGGGAGTGAATCTAAAATATTACTTTCTTCATTCTTATTGACTGTAATATAATCTCTATGAGGTAACTTGGGAAGTCTGCTCTTACCACACTGAAGATGACAAGCTCAACTAGACATTCTTAATAGTAGTTCACTGGTCATATATGTACTACAACGGAGTAATTATTTGAATGCTGGAAAAAGGGAAGATTTTTATAAACCTTTCTAAAATATAATCCTCAATTACTCGGCATATATTCCATAGAGAAAAGAGGCTTTAGACTCAAAATACCAAGTTCAGACACGAAACAAAGACATACCTAACTTTTCATATATCAGATGTTGAGACTATTTCCCCGTCCCTAGATAAGAGTAATCTGATTTAAAAGCAGAACTGTTTTTTAGCGCCTTATACAGTAACTTTGGTGGTTCAACATTTTCCCTCATTGATAGCCCCTCTTCCCCATTCCAATTTGCTGTAACATGTGTACATACACATACACACACACACACACACACACACACACACACACACACACACACCCTTCGAAAAATTATGGGGATAACAACTGCTTCTGAGAAGGTGGAAATAAAGGTCCCCAATGATCAATTTATGCTACCTAGAAGCAGAACATGCATGGAAACTTCTGCTTAGGGTTCAGCCCTTGATATGATCATGAACAACAAAAACCTGAATGCTGCCATTATAAACTATCCTGCACGTAAAGCACTTGCACAGAGCCTTGTACATAGTGAGTACTCAATAAGTGTTAGCTATCATTATTACTGATACTATTACAAATAGTATAGCCTTGAAAAAGCCTAAAATATTATAACAGACAAACATGAGAATTTTCTAACCAATAATAGAGAAAAATATTATGGAACTTACTTTGTCTTTTATAAGTAGACTTTATTATAACATATCTATATGGATATATTAGACTTTTTTTTTTAATATGGGTTAATTCTTACTCCTACCCTAAGGTCTATATAAAAACAGAATAGCAGAATTCGAGTCCAGCCCACAGAACATCGAAGTGACCCTGAGGGATTAACAGGGATCAATGGACTACACTTTATAATTAAGTAGTGTTGAAATAGAAAATAGAGGTAATTATCCCTCTCAACAAATACACACACACACAAACACACACACACACAAACACACACACACACAGACACACACACACACCTTTTTAGACTTTCAGATGTGCTCCCCTAATTTTTGATGAACCTGTTACTCACCACAGCAAAGACGAAGTCCAGATACTTGATGTTGCTGCTGCTCAGCCTAAGTAGAGCAGTTTGAGGATGGCAGCTGCCAGTGAAGTTGGTTGTGTTGGGATTGATGTTAATAACCGAAGCAACCTTCAGGGGAAGAAGAGGGAGAGGTACAGATGAATCATAAAAATCTACAGCAAAATCTTATACTCTAATAAGACCAAGTTCATGGAGAACAAAAAAATCCTTTTGTCTCCTAGATATGGATACTTAAGTGTATGATACCTTACTTTCAAAGCTGGCCTAGGTCCTCAAGCTATGACTCAGAAGACTTAAAAAAAAAAAAGGAAGACAAGAGGAAAGCTTCCTCAAATAATGAGCCAAATGAAAACACATTTTTTAATGGAGCACAAGAGCCATCTGTCTAGCTTTTTTAAAGTCCCAGGACTCTGAAAATCGGACTGGTTTGCTGGCACGCCCTCTGTAGCCCCAGTGGAGCACTGCAACCAGAAGTGCCATCGTGCACCCCTATCTATATCTACCTATCTACCTATACCATTCAAGTCATCAAATAGCTGGAGAAACAGCTGCACTGTTCCACACCTACAGTGTGGTTCAGGTAAAAGTGTGAAGGAGTTATATTTTAAACTAACTGAAATAAAGATCAACTGCTCGTATTCTGATCTACTGATGGCAAAAAGAATCTACACCCCAAAGAGTCCTTTAAACTACTAGGTTTCCTGCTGGCCAGTACAACACCTTGACAGTGACATTAACTCTTCATGGTTATAATAACTCAAATTAATCAAAACTCTACAAGTCAACACAAATCTCTATTTAAAACTGCATCATTCTAATAACACTACGCTTGGGGTGAAGGCTGGACCCACTACATTTGAAAGGAGATACAGAAAGAATGTATCAATAAAAACAGGCAACTATACCTTATCATGAGTAATGTTCAGCTGCAGCCCCATGGTAGCCAGAAGACATGTCCCGTTGCTATTTACAACTGAATAGGATCCAACCTCTGGCTTTTCCTTTGGAGAGGGTGTTGTGGTAGGAGATGGCACAGTGGTGGGAACGATGGGCACCACTGTGGTTAAAGTTTTATCTTTATCACACAAAAACTCTGAAACAAACAAAGGACAAAATAAATGTTTTAATTCATAAGGCCAGGGAAGAGCAAAATATTTCTCACAATAAAAGTCCAAAAGGGTTATGTTTAGGGTAGAGAATATCTTGATAGTATTATTTTAACCTAAATGAGGCAGAGGTCCTCTAACTGCTGCTTCATATGCAGACAATCTTAAGAGCTATGACACGTCAGACAGGCTCCAGACACATACAAATGCATTATCTACTCACGCGTGGCCACACACTCATCTTTTCATGATGAGTCCCTTAAGTCCCTTTGTTCCCCCAAAACTTCATCTGCCTCTGAGGTGAAAATCAGAGGTTTAAGTTTGAAAACAGTTTGCCCCTACCTAGGCCTGCCCTCTTCTTTTCCACATATAACCACTATAAGGAAAAATACGGTTTTTAACTGAAAAAAGTTTAAAAATCATTTAAGGATTTAAATACAAATGAACCTTTTATTTCAACCCCTTCTTAGGAAGTGTTGGTAGTTTTCCAGAACTGGTGCACGAGAAATTATTGTTTTTCCAATAAAGTCATATAAAAGTTACAAAATCGATTTATAAAAGTCAAGATTAGAACACAGAAATCCCATTTCTCAGCTTTTGTCTTGGATCTTCAAAAGCTGAAGAGCTGAGGATCCAATGCTATCTGAGGATTTGTTCAAACAAAGATTAGGTTTTAGCCACTGAAAACACTACAGGTAGCACATTTTAAAAGACCATTCCACAACATGTACATCAGAAACTTAAAAGTGCAAGTTCCACGGGAATAAGAATTGCTGTTATTTATAAAAACTTTACAGTGCAGTGTAAGGTGTAAGTCTTAACATATAAATGCTTTAAGATAACGACTTCAACTAAAGCTACCTGTATACTCTAATCTTAAGTTAGGACCCAAGTATAGAAATATATATATTTTAAGTGCTCACCTTTTGTGCTCACTGTGCCATTTTGGACAAAAGCTTGTACATGAACATCCCAATAGTGCTGGACAACATCATTCTTTCCTAAGGTTAATAAACTATTGCATCTAAAGATGTCATTCAATGGAACTCTGACTGCCACACGGTCAGAAACAGTAAAAACTCCTGTAAAAGAAGATTAACAATAGCTATTTCCAAGAAGGTAGGAGGAAAGTGATCATATAAATATACATTAGACTTTCATCTCTTCTGTCTGCCTGCCCCGCCCCATTCCTGAAGTGACAAAAGACAAGGCCTGTTCCAGAACTGACAAATTCACTGTGGCTGAAACACAAGGAGTAAGAGGAAAGACGTGATGGGGATTAGGAAGGAAAGATAAGTTGTAGGTGGTCACACTTTGAAGCATCTTCTATGATCTCAGGACAGGTTGGGCTTTATTTTGTTAGCAACAGAAGGTCAGCTTCAGTTTTTAAAGCTGGGAATAACAAATGTATCATTTATTTTAAGGAACACAGCAAAACTGTAGAGGTTAGGCAGAGCAGAAAACTTTTAAGGAAAGTCATTTAAGAGGGAAACTAGTTAGAAGGCCAACGAGTTGGTTAAGGGGAAAGGCGAGGAGGAGTTGCCTAAACCAAGATAGTGAGGTGCAGTAAGAAGAGAGTAAAGAGGCCAAACTGAAGACACATAGCTAAGGTAGAATCAACAGGACTTAGTGACGAAACAAAGAAGAGAGATGGAATAATCAAGGATTATTTTTGTGCTACTATCCCAAAGTAAGTTATAGTAACTAAAATGAGTTTTTGAAACCTCTTCCTGGATAGGATTTAAAGACTATTCCATTTCAGGAAAATTTCAGAATATGAAAGCAATAAGTTACCACCTTTCTGTGCAGAGTTATTATAATGCTTATATGGTGAAACTTCAAAAGACTATGATCACACTTATCCACCCAAATGGCTTAGCTTCTTTTGGAGAAGCCAAGGAAGGAAGTTATTCAAGGCCCTTAATATAGGTTGCCTTCTGTGCCTCTCCATCACATAGCAAGGCAGGACTTATGCTGCCTTGGCACCCCCTAACGGCCAAAGGAAAAAAAATTTTTAAACCAATGAACCAGAACATTTTTCTCCAAAACCGTTTCTCACTGTTAACATCAGTGAATAGATGTATGAACTAGCTGTATGTAGATAGACCTCAAAAACAAACGAGTGCAAAAACAAGCTGTAGACATACTGGAGTTACACTATAAAACTATGTCATTTTTAGGGCTTCCCTCCTGGCGCAGTAGTTAAGAATCCACCTGCCAATGCAGGGGACATGGGCTCTATCCCTGGTCCAGGAAGATCCCACATGCTGCGGAGCATCTAAGCCCGTGCGCCACAACTACTGAGCCTGTGCTCTAGAGCCCGCGTGCCACAACCACTGAAGCCCGCATGCCTAGAGCCCGAGCTCCGCCACTGCAATGAGAAGCCTGCGCACCGCAATGAAGAGTAGCCCCCGCTCATCGCAACTAGAGAAAGTCGCACGCAGCAACAAAGACCCAATGCAGCCAAAAATAAATAATAAATAAATAAATAAATTTATTTAAACAAAGAAAAAAACCCATCATCAACAGTCTATTTAAGGAAGCCATTTAAAATCTCAAATAGTTTCAAATATTACACAGAAGCTAGCAATAAAAATTGCATCTTCCCTTGTTTAAAATAAAAGGGATGAGGGAATTCCCTGGTGGTACAGTGGTTACGACTCCACACTTTCACTGCCGAGGGCACGGGTTCAATCCCTGGTCAGGGAACTAAGATCCCACAAGCTGCACGGCGCGGCCAAAAAATAAAAAAATAAAAATAAATAAAAGGGGGGAGAGACTGGCATTAACCTTTCAGAGCCCACAGTTTTTCCATCAAATCTGTCAGATTAAACCCCATCTGCTTTTACTGCCACCCCCCTTGGTCTGGCTACTCATTACATCATCACTTGATTCCTATAACAGCCTCTTAAACTGGCATCTCTGCCTGTAGTCTTCTCACTTCCAATTAATCCTGCAGAACATTCTTTATAAACTACTGTCTCTGCTTTTGTTACATCATTCTCCTGCTTAAAAACCTAAAATGGTTCCCTGGTGCCTACCCCATCAAGCTATAAATGCTTTTCCTTGGCTTCCAAGGCCCCCTATAATTTAGACTCACTGCACCTAGCCAAATTGATTTTCCTTCTACTACACACACAGCCTCTATTTTAATCAGGCAGCTCTCCAATTACTGCTGTGCATACTATGCTTCCCCCTGCTGGAAATATTCTGCTCAAAATTCTCCACTTATTCAAAATCTACCATTAGGCCAAGTTTCAACTCAGGTCCTCCTTCTCTACACCAAGCTTTCTCACTCCTTCGATGCATGCTAACCTCTGCTCCTCATCAGGACCTCTTGTCCACAGGCATCCACTGATGGGCTCAGGGACGATGTACCATATGCAAAGTTTACTCTGTACTTTGAGAGGGTCTAGAGCTTTCCTCACATTGTCAGAAAAGATTTATGAACCCTCCATGCCCAAAACACAAACAATAACAAATTCACAAGGATCTCAATGCTTTCCAATTTATCCATATAACTTGGGTAAACAACTTCACTTTGTCTCTCCAACTAGTTTTTAAGCTCAGTGAAAGTTAGGGACAAATCCTAATACTAGTTCTGAAAGACAATATATATGGCAGAAAGCTAAATACCAAGATACCCAATAATAAACTTGCTTTAGTTATCCTCTCAAACGAAGACATCAGTAAAAAGAAAACTAGGATTTAATTTCCAAATCTCAGTTAGTGATACCTCCCAAGTTTTACATGAGCTCATTCACTTCTGGATCTTTAAAATATGATCTTTTGATATCCCATAAATCCAAATGAATCACTCATCCCCAAGTCCAGGAAACTAAAGCCCATCTACCTGTGCTTCTGGGGTCAGGATGAAATACTACCTGTGAGAAATGCTAAGCTACTACAAACACCATGTTAATATCCCAATCTCAGTGGAGGGGGGAGAAAGGAGAGAATTATATCCCTAACAAGATTGAAATCTCCATTATCCATGCCTTCAAAATATTTTAACACACATTTCAGTTCTAGTAGTCACAACAATGGCCTAATTCCCAAAGCCTTCCCAAGTTCATTTTGACCTAAAATTCTCTCAAAATAGCAGCAAATGTTGATTTCAGTCATCTTACGTTTTGTTTTTTTTTAACTTTTTTTCCTTACCTTTTTTACTTTTCAGTCAAAATCCTACCTAAATGGTAAAAAAGATTTGAAGATGAAGTATTTCTGCTGGTCTCAGGTTACTAAACTTGTACACATTTAAAATAGTTATTAGTTAAGGATTTTCTCATTCATTCAACACTTGCTGAGTGCCCACTACTGAATGAAATAAATAATAGTAGTTAAGCGCATGGAGTCTGTAAGCTCAACGCACTTTGGTTCAAACACCAGCTCACGCACTTATTAGCTTGTGTGACCTTTGGGAAAGACATCTAATCTCATCAAGCCTCATTCCCTTTACCTGTAAAATTGAGATAACATCTACTTCCCAGGGTTGCTGTTAAAGATTAAGTGAGATGCTGCTGGCAACACACTTAGGATACTATTGATACATGGTACATAGTAAAGCACCAAGCAATGACAGCAAATATCCTTCCTGTGTCAAACACTATGCCATGCAAGGGAATACAAAGACATGATGTTTCCATTCCAAACAGGAAGACAGACTTGCATAAGGATGGCTTTTAAATTATTTACATTTTTTTTATTATTAATAAAAAGCAAAAGAACACAACACAATCCAATTCTTAAGGTTACCTTTTTCTTTCGCATCAGGAAATGTTGTGCTATCATTAGTGTTGTAGGAAAATGAGATGCTGTCGATTGAATAAGAAGACGTCTCCTCCTCTGTAAAATTCACAATCCAGGAAAAACCAGATCCAAACTGCACTGCAATTTTGGGACCATTCTGATCATCCCCACAAGAGCTTCCATTGTACTTTGCAGCACCAAGGTCTGAAATGGTTACAGTTTTCTAAAAGAAAAAGAAATCTGGGAGTTAGGCCCAAACAGGCAGCAATGAGCACAAGCATTTCCGAGCGGGGTGCCACTGCAGTTGACTTCACACCCCCCGTGGCCAGCCTGGCCCGTCTGTGCTGACCAGTCTCATATTCCTCAGCTACACACCAGTCCCTCTGGAAGAATCCATGCAAGTCTAAAAGGAAAAGGAAAACCGGCCTGAACTTCTGTTATTAAGTTGATTTTTTAAAAAAATCAGATTGTAAGCAGGCAGGACCTTAACCAAAAGAAATAAGAAGGCAAAAAGGATTGAGAGGATACCCCACCCCCCCAAAGGAGACTTTAATAGCAAGCTATTAAAAAAAGGACAAGCTTTGATGTTAGTACATGTTACAAACATTATAGAAGTAGTTAGACCTGAAACACCACACAGTCTTCAGATTATCTGCCCTTAACCAACTCCAAAAAGCCTCTGAAGAACTGATGAATTAAAATATTCATTCCTAAATAAATAAATAAAATAAAAAATATTCATTCCAACACTAAATAGAATACCTTCAAGTGTACATGCTAAAATAGCTCCACAGAATTTACACGTTAAGTCAGTTAACATATGAAATCTTATTTGTATAAATGAATACAAAGGATAAAAAAAGAGTAGAAGTAAATTCCTACTATAAAACTCAAAGAAAAATAAAAATACTTACATTATGTTTGTCTGTGGTCTCATAGCGTATTGTGAAATTCATCTGCCATTTTGCATAAAGGCAAGTGGCATTTTCTGAATCTGTCAAATTAAGTTCCAATGCATAAGACGAGACAGCTCCTAGATTTATTAAAAAGAGTTAAGATTTTTAAATTGGACTACAAAAACATACATAAAATAAAAACAAGCTCTATCCAGCACTGAAGCTCAACCAGCTCTAAAATGAAACAAAGTATATATATATATGGTAACTTGGCAATTATCTTTTGATCGAAATCCTGTTGATAAAGTTAGCAATACCCCTTTCCCAAAAAGTTTACTCAACATAGGATGCTTAGGTAATGGCAGACTGGTGACATTTGCCTTTTACCTCCTAATAATCTTTTCCACACTCTGTGCCTTGCTAGTTTTGTTTTAGGCAATTATAGTTTACCTGTTAGGACTTTTGTTTTTTAAGGTAAATGAGGTGAAGGGGAAGCATGGGAAGGGTGTTAAACTCCTGCTTTTCTCAAACCAGCTGGTGGAACTTTCTCTACATAAATAATGATAGATCTGATTTCTGTGGTCTTGCTGCTTTAAATCCTGTCACAAGCTATGTGACCTATGACACTTAGAAGTCTTGGCAAACTATTTTATTCCAATGTGAAAAAATGATGATGTGGGCCAGGGCTAAGCGTGTGTACCACATGACCAACAGTACTGCAAAGGTTGTTAGATCCATAAGCAAAAGGTTAATTTTTATAAATGCAGCGTTCATCATTTTTGTTTCATAATAAAATCCAATTGATTAGAAAGCCTAATTAATCTTTTGACATGGGACTTCCCTGGTGGCGCAGTGGTTCAGAAATCCACCTGCCAATGCAGGGGACATGGGTTTGAGCCCTGGTCCAGGAAGATCCCACATGCCGCGGAGCAACTAAGCCCGTGCGCCACAACTACTGAGCCTGTTCTCTAGAGCCTGCGAGCCACAACTACTGAGCCCGTGCTCTGCAGCAAGAGAAGCCACTGCAATAAGAAGCCCGTGCACCACAACGAAGAGTAGCCCCCTCTCGCCGCAACTAGAGAAAGCCTGCGCGCAGCAACGAAGACTCAACACAGCCAAAACTAATAAATAAATAAATAAATAAATTTATTTATTTTATTTTTTTTAATTAATTTTATTTATTTTTGGCTGTGTTGGGTCTTCGTTTCTGTGCGAGGGCTTTCTCTAGTTGCGGCAAGCAGGGGCCACTCTTCATCGCGGTGCGCGGGCCTCTCACTATCGCGGCCTCTCTTGTTGTGGAGCACAGGCTCCAGACGCGCAGGCTCAGTAGTTGTGGTTCACGGGCCTAGCTGCTCCATGGCATGTGGGATCTTCCCAGACCAGGGCTCGAACCCGTGTCCCCTGCATTGGCAGGCAGATTCTCAACCACTGCGCCACCAGGGAAGCCCAAATAAATAACTAAATTTATTTTTAAAAAAATCTTTTGACATGGACTTAAAGTTCCTTCCTACATTCTCAACCTGCTACCTCTCTTTTAGAAGAGAAACCTTTCAGGGACAGAAAAGCCTTGGGACTTTTCAGCTAACTTGACTCTGATCTTCTACAATAGGTTAAACATGGGGACATTACCTATTACATTGAAGAGCCCAAGAACTCAAAATACGATACGCCAGCAAACTCAGCAACAGCAGAAATGATGGGCCATCATCTAAGGATTTTCTTCACTGTCTCACGCATATACCCAAGGGGTGAGCTGTTTCCTGTTAAGATAGCTGCATAGCCTTGAATGATACCTGAGCACACCTGCGTCACCTACAAGTGGGGACACGCTCTAGACTACAGAGAATAAAGTCCTAAGAGGAATACCAAGAAGGCGTGCCTCAGCAACAGCTTTCAAGCTGTACACAAAGCTCTCGTCATGCTCTGCATGCTCTGGAGACCGGGCTGCCTCGCCAAGCCTGAATCTGATATGCTAAAGCTTGTGGTTGCTGACAATGCCTAAATGTATCGGCTAAGGCTCCAATAAGACCTTGTGAGGCCCAAGTAGGTTTTACAGGCTTTCTTTTCTCAGAACAATCTGGAATGGAGCTGGCATCATTGATCCAAGGCTACCCTGCAGTGGTGTTGAGAACTGCAGCTTAGAATTCTTCTAATCACCTGGAGGCCTGCTTTCCATACACAGTCTCTCTTGGTCTTGTTTAAAGTCCCTCGTTTTAACATATTCTCTTTGTGAATATTCAAAGCATTCAAAACTATCAGAAACAACCAAGAAAAGCCTGGCATGTATTAATCATTTTCTTTCCAAAGATATTAGAGTAACAGACAAAACAGTGTAAAACAATGATTAGTATCAACATGTGCTGGGGTGGAGAACTCCGCCCTATGGAGTAGAAGGCACACGTTGTGGTTCACATTTGCCACTACATTAATATCAAAACAGCCTACTTGCCAACCCATAAATGAGAACTGAGAAATGCCCCGAGGGTCCAAAACATTCTGTTCTCATGCCTTCATAGTCCTTCTCGCTGTGAGAGCTATGCCTTCACAGGGCTTCCTTGGCATCCCGGTCTACATCTCCAACTGCACAGGGGCCACTTTTACTCAATGCCTATCACCTCAAACTCAACAATTCCACAATGAAAATCTACTCTTCGACTTCCTCCAAACGGAGCCCGCCTTCTCAGCCTCACTGGCTCGAAAGGAAAGGCAGGACCTTGTACCGACACTCAGGCTCAAAAGGTTTTGGGAATTAGCTTCTACTTCATTCTCTTCGTTAAGTCCTATTGATTTTTTTCCCTTCAAATTCCCTCTGAAATCCAATCCTTTGCCTTTTATTTCTATTCCAACTCCACCACCACACCCCTAACTTGCTATAGATACCTCCTAGCTACCCCTAGAACTGCTGTCAGATTAATGGTCCTTAAATACCTCTTCCTGGGGCTTCCTTGGTGGCACAGTGGTTAAGAATCCACCTGCCAGTGCAGGGGACACAGGTTCAAGCCCTGGTCCAGGAAGATCTCACATGCTGTGGAGCAACTAAGCCCGTGCACCACAACTACTGAGCCTGTGCTCTAGGGCCCGTGAGCCACAACTACTGAGCCCATGCGCCGCAACTACTGAAGCCCGCGTGCCTAGAGCCCGTGCTCCACAACAAGAGAAGCCACTGCAATGAGGAGCTCACGCACCGCAACGAAGGGTAGCCCCCGCTCGCCACAACTAGAGAAAGCCCACGCGCAGCAACAAAGACCCAACACAGCCAAAAATAAAAATAAATAAAATAAATAAATTAAAAAAAAAAAAAAGAATCCACCTGCCAATGCAGGGGACAGGGGTTCGAGCCCTGGTCCGGGAAGATCCCACATGCCGCGGAGCAACTAAGCCCATGCGCCACAACTACTGAGATCTGCGTGCCTGGAGCCTGTGCTCCACAACAAGAGAGGCCACTGCAATGAGAAGCCTGCGCACCATAACGAACCGCAACTAGAGAAAGCCCGTGCATAGCAACGAAGACCCAACACAGCCAAAAATAAATATAATAAAAACTTTTTTTTAAATTAAAAATTAAAATTAAATACCTCTTCTCTCAGGATACTTTCTTGATCAAAACCTTTTACTGGCTCCTAAATTCCCACATTAAATTTAAATTCCTCTGCCTGACTTTCAAAGTAATCTTTAATCTTGTCCCACCCTATTCCTTCAACTTCTCTCAAGCCATGTTCCCAGAACACACCCTTTAATTTGCCTGAACTTGTTCCCCTGGACCCATTCGCCATGCTCTAGCCAACCTCCCAGGCTTCTACTGCTCCTAACATTTGAAATCTACTTGTTCACCTCAGGAGGGATTTCACTCTTTCTCCCTGTCCCAATATCTGAAACACCCGCCACCCTGCCTTTTTGTTACAATTTCTGGCAAATATCCCCACCCACTACAACAGCTGAAAATGTTAGATACTTGCTTTCCCAGCCTCCTTTGTGGTAAGGATGGCACTTACTTATACTAGGCTCCATCCAGCAAAGGCATCCACCCCAGATTCTGAATAAGAGGGCGGTGAAATGCAGCCAAGAAGGGAACTATCACACTCAGATGGAAGTAGCTACAGCAGGATCAGGGTCCCAGGCAACAAGGCCAGAACAGCTAGTGGCAGTGGCCAGCAGTGCAAGCCGCAGGTTAAAGCTTGGTGATGGCAGTGCAGTTCAGTGGCATGAGTTGGGGTACTGAACTAGGCTTTGGGGTATATAGTCAAGAGCTCCAGTAATTCTGAGTTACCTAATGAACATATTTTTATAAAGTAAAAATTTACTGATGTGTTACACACAGGAAAGTACACAGCATACATTCGGAAGGGATTTAAAGTGCACAAAGTATACAGCTCAAATAATTTTCACAAACTGAACCCGCTTGTGTCAGGAAACATTGTGTCAGGAACATTCCAAGTACTCTTCAAAGTCCCCCTGTTCCCCCTTCCAGTTACGATTTCCCTCCTAAGGGCGGCCGCCATCCTGTCTTCTAACAGTACAGTTTACTTTTGCCTGTTTTTCAACTTGATGTAAATGAAATCATTCACTATGCTCTCTTTTGTATCTGGCTTCTTTCACTCAATATTATGTCTGTGAGATTCACCCATGCTGTTGTGTGTAACTGCAGTTTGTCATTTCTCTCTGTGTATAGCCTTCTTTCACTGCTTGTCTATGCTACTGCTGATGGGCATTTGGATAGTTTCCAGTTTGGTTCTATTACAAATGGACACATCGGTGAACACAGGTGAACACAGGAGTATGTGTATCTATTAGGTATGTGTCTAGGAATGAAATTGCAGGGTCAAAGGGTATGCACATGTCCCAATATCTTTTTAATAAATTCCTTTTCTGCTTAAAAAAAAAACAATGAGATTTTATTTCTGTTGCTTACAATTAAGAACCCAGACTGATAGGCTGTCCACTTTTCAGCAGCCATTTTCTCCATAAAGATTTCCTTGACTACAAAAGCCCTCAAGGAGCAATCATAGTGCATAGCCCCACACTTGAGTGTATTTTACACTATCATGAATTATTCATTATTTTATGCCTGTAAATCCTGTCTCCCCTACTGTCATAAGCTCCAAAACAACAGTTTTCAACTGTTACTTCGCAACAAACTGATGTGCCATGGTAAATTATAGTATACAGCAAGTAATTTGTTAACTAATAAAAAAGTAACAAAGTCCATGAATGAATGATATACATGGGTAGATTCAAGATTCCCTTTTGATAAGGTCTCTGCCACTCATTTGAATTTCAATATGCTCCCTTAAACAGATGATCTTATCTATGCCACAGCCCATAGGAGTGTGTCTTTTATATGAATGTCATCCATCACAAATGTCATGGTGGGGGAGACCATGTTTATTACTTCCCTCTATCTCCTATCATTCCTAGTAGTGCTGAATACATATTAGATTCTCAATAAATACTGATTGATTAGATCAAGGTGAAAATACCATGCAATAATGACCCAGAACACAGCTTAATCTAATTACAGGAAGAGCCTTTAGCTCTTCCAAATAATGAACCCAACCTATCAGGCTTCTGGATACTCCCTCAACCCCCATGTCCATTTTTTGCAATAAATTTTGACATGAATTTCAAGCTAGGAATAATCCTTCTCCCAGAAATTAAGTTTATGGTTGAAACATTTACACTTTGGTAAAAAAATCTCCAGCAAGCCATTTTCATCCATATTGAAGTGTTTGATTTTCGAATAGCCAAACCATTTTTGTCTAAAAGGCTTTATGACATTAAAAAACCACAGCTGAATATATCCTAGAGTGTGTAATTATAGAGCTGACAGTTTATTCTCCAAAGAGAAGAAAAAGGCAAAATCAACTTTCTCAAATTCAAATATCCTCTTAATCTTGTTTCCAAAGAGATCATTTATAGGTTCTTTTAGAACTCAGAACAAACTCTGTTCTCCAAGCATGGCACGCTGCAAAAAGTGGCTGGGTTTTTATAAGTCTATTTGACCCAAAGTGTAGTTGAAAAATATACATTTGTAAACAATATGGGGGTGGGGTGGGAACATAATACTAGTGGTAAAACAAAACCAATAAAAAACAAACAATGATCTAAGAGGCAATATAATGGGACGATTAAGAGTCCCATCACTGGCACTGAAGAGCTAGAATTCAAATCAGGCAGTCCAATTTACTAGCTGTGAGACTCTGGGTAAGTTAACCTTGCTAAGAATTGTAGTGTGTACTTCTCCAATACATTCTTCGAAAGCATGAAAGCCCTTCAGAGCTAAGAGAACTCTGCCAAGCAAGTTAGAGATTCCAGCTTAAAAGTTTCCCTTCTAGTAAACACAGCACCTAAAGGGATCCTTCCCAAATTTTAGGTATGTCTACTTTCATCATACTTAGTTATGGACTCTTGTCCTCAAACTCATCAATTCAGAATGAGGTTGAGCAAAGGGTCTTAAAAACAAAAAACAAAACAAGTCAAAAAAAAAATCAGGACATAGGCAACAATATCTATTTACTCTTTCTTTTCAACTCATAGGTCTGTTAAGTCAAATTGACTGCTCCTCAATTCCTAATATAAGTACAATTACCGCTTCGGTTTCTGATACTCTGGATTTCTGGTAAATCTCTTAAAAAATAAAAGTAATAATAGATTTTAAGCTATGAAATAATTTTTTTAAGGTCAGAGAGTGGGTAAGGAAATAAGACTCAACACCATTCAACTAATGGAAAGGGCTTATTGCTGAGTGCTGTTTGGCAGACCTCCAGAATTCTTTTGCAATGCACAGCAGGATACCAACAAGTACTTATAAAGTACACTTTTGGATCTGATGGGATTTCTGATCATTTTAATCTGAAATTATGATTGAAATGCTTTTGTCACTATAGGAGGAAGAGCAGTCTTCCTGCACCATGGAGCACCGAAGTCAGCTATAATGCTGTGAAATAATCCTTGATCACAAATTCCACTCGATGATATAGGGGAAGAAAGCTGCACTCATGGGGAATATGTGAATATCTATAAATCCTATCAGGTGTGATAACCAATGACTAATGGATGAATAATAAGCCTGTCCTTTCAAGTATCTTTATTAAAGCTAGAATAATTTCAGCAAATCTTGAAATCAAAGTTATCAGTGGTAAGGCTACAGAAAAATCTCAATGCTTACTTTCTTGCTTTTTGATCACCTCCAAAAGAGAGAGATTGGTTCTTTGTGGAAACCTTATTCTCCTTTTCACCTAGGACTTCCTAGCTCCCCAGGTGAACCTCCACTACTATGTAGGTGTATGTGAAGGGGTACAGGTAAGATACTAGCATTATTGTATGGGATTATAGTTTAATAAGTTACTATCTGTACTGCTTAGCACTGATCTTGAAGTTCTCCAACGGAAAACACACACAAAATATCTTGCAAGACCTAATTTAAGGTTCACAGAAGAAAAAGGAGACCGAGTTGGTCTAGTTCACCGTTATATCCCCAGTGCCCACCAATGAAGACCCTCAACAAAAATTTACTGAGAGGTAACCATGTGCCACCTGGCCCTGTGCTAGGGAGGCAATGGGAAGTAACAGTACAGAAGACAGTCTCCACTCTCAGAGACTAAGACCACAGGGGAGACTTGACTATTACTGGGGGAAAAAAAGAGTGGGAAATAGGCTAGCCTAATAACCTAAGAGTTTGGGAAAGACAAGATTTACTCCTATTCCTCCAAATAAGTCACCTGGCTGGCCTCCTTCCAACACTCAGGTCTCTGCTCAAATGTCACCCAACAATGAAGGCCTTCTGACCACAAAATGTCAAGGAGGGTCAACCCCACCACCCACTGCCTATCGTCTGCTCTTCTTCCTCATTACCTGCCTCATTTTCTTCACAGTGCTTATCACTGAAATTCTATTATTTACCTTTTGGGCTGTCTTCCCCCACTAAAATGTAAGCTCCATGACAGCAGGAACCTGATCTGTCTTCTCCATTGCTCTATCTATCCCTTTCACCTAGTGGCTGGTACACAAAAGTCATTCCTTAAACAACTGTGGAAAGGCGGGACTCCGACCAGTGAAGTACACACTCAGGACACTTATATCAGGTTTTTTCCCACCCAGAAAAGCCTCAACCCTATAAAAACCAGATGTCAGACTAGTTACAGGAATCAATAACCACAGAAATCTGAAATCTATGATGTCACAAAGGGAACATAAGCAGTGATGCTAGGAAAAGTTTTTCATCCACTACTCTCTTTGTAATGCCTCTATACAGCTTTTCTTCATAAAGTTCTCTAGTCAGTTATAATTCATTCAAATAAATACCAGCATAGCTTAATCTCTGTGAAAAAGACCAATACATAGGCTCTGAGAATTCTTTTCTATATTTACTCTAGAGCAACTATTTTTAAAAGCTACCTGCTGCAGCTGGGATAGTGTTACAAAGTTACAAAGTGAAAACGGCCCAGCTGGAAGCTAACGAGACCATAAATTCAGGAACAGATCCTCCCTTCGTTGGTACCCTCTGCAGTAGTCAGGAACAGCATGAAATTCATAGCAGGTACTTTACAAATATTTATTGACTTTTCAAAAAACTATTCTTGGTATCCATTTTGATATATAAAAGTAATATGCAAAACCCACCAAGCAACTGAAGAATTGCTAAATTCTTAAGGAAAAAAAAAAACACATGGAAGGAGTTTGAGCTCCACATTGAACCAATAGCTGGGAGCAAAAGCAGCTGTAGAGAAAAGGGAGTTTCCATTTCATCCTGGTACCTTTGACAAATCTGACCTACCTACATTATTAACTTTTACTTCTCCAAACCCTGTTCTGAACTTGAAAGTGGAGGGAATCAATCTTGGAAATCTTCCAAGAGAATGAATCTAGTTAGTCCCAATCAATAAATGGCAAACGAGCAGATGAGCTGATGGGTTCTTTTATGTGCTTCTTTTTGCCTGTTTATTTTCTGCAATGAGCAAGCACTGCTTTTGTAAAAACAAAACAAAAAAAAGCTTTCATTAAAAAAAAATTTAATGACATGAAAGCCAACAAGACAATGATTATTTTTTTTCACTTTCTCTAAACAATAACAGTGTTGTTTGTGCAGATCCAATTGGCAGTGAACTACTGATTACCAGATGCCTTGGTCAGATGTGTTCTAGTCACTCATAAGGTGCTTTTCGTTGTAAACAATCCTCTCTTAGGGTCGCTTGGCCCTCAGTGAGTACTTCACAGGGGAGTTAAGGCTTCGAACTGGGTTTGAGCAAAGCCTCTGTGGCCCACTTTCAAGAAGGGCTACAGAAGAGTTTCCTGCACTATGTGCACAGCTGGACTCTCTTTTGGCATCAGGACCCCTTTACTTTATCCACTGAAGACCTCAAAGAGCTTTGGTTTATGTGAGTTACATCTATTGGTATTTGCTGTACTAGAAATTAAAACTAAGAAGTGAATAAAACACATCAGACCCATGAGAGTGGTGATGTCATCACACATTCATTCTATAGCCTCTGGAAAACTCCACTGTACTGATGAGAGGATGAAAGTGAAAAAGACAAATGTCTTAATATTATTCTAGAAATAGTTTTGATCTGACAGAACCCCCCCTCCCTGGAAAGATCCTTGAGAATCACTAGATTAGATCATCAAGACCCCTTCCAACGCCATGGCTCTGGAGATTTCTCATCTTTTGGCACTACTGACGTTTTGAGGTGGATAATCCTTTGTCGGGGGTGGGGGAGTGCTGTCCTGTGCATTGTGGGATGTTTAGAAGCACCCCTGGCCTCTTACCACTAGATGCCAAAAGCAATCCCCAATTGTGATAACCAAAAATGTCTCCAGATATTGCCGAATGTCCCCTGGTTGAGAATCCACCATTCCAGGGTGTTGATTTTATTCTACTGAAATGTGAATTACAAAATGTGCACCTCTCACTGCCTTCTCAGGCCCCTAATATATCTACTTTCTCTCTATTCCCATCTGGATCTGTTCCTTCTCTTCTTTTAATAGTTCACAAACAGCAAGAGTCAGTGGTAGCAACAAGCGCAGGATTTATCAGTTCAGGAAGAGGTATTCTGGTCAAAGTTCACCTTTCAGGCATTAAAAGGCCTCAGGGACCCAATGCTTGGGGGTGGGGTGCACATAGCACCATCAGCCAACATTCAGCCAGTCATTCTTAGGACCTGGTAACAACCCAATCCTTAGGAAATTACCTACCCTCCTCCTCCGAAAACGAGGTAATAGGCCAGTTGTGTGAGAGGGAAGAAGAAATGGAGCTTCTGAAGGCAAAGAGGCAGTATACAAGACTCAGATATACCACCCCTCTAAAACCTCAACATCTGGGGACTTTTTTGTCAGGGTCTAGCTGGGAGGAAGTAACAAAACTGGTAAAAAAAAAACAACCCACGATGTCCTCAGCACCTCCAAGTCAGATATTCACTCCCCACCAAAGTTCCTACTCATCCCTTTTAGTCTCCAGAGGCTGGGTCCAAGTTTTCTCCCCTGGAAACTGCCCCAGCCACCTTAGATCCCTTCCCCATCAAAACTCCAAGTACCAAACTCCAATCCATCATCATTCTTCACCTCTTTAATCACCCTTCCTTCACAGCGTCAAATTCCTACCCCCCGCCACCCAAGCCTCTCACTGCCCCTCAGAATCTACTCGTATCTGTTCCCCCCACTTACCCCAAGCTTTTCTCCACGCAGGCAGTCTCTTCCCTCAGTTTTCTCTCCCGCCCTACAGTTTTCCACCATCTTCAAAACTCTTGCCTGATACTAGGACCAGGACTCTAAATGTCTATGCCACCCCAGATTCTGCACGTACCGCCCCCTCCTATGCTCATCACTCCTTAGTATCTCCCCCAAGTTACTCTTTCTAACCCGATGCGCTCCACTCCTCTCTCTTCCCTACCTCCTCCCTCGGCGTCCACCCCCCCTTACTTGCCCCGTTATGGACCCTTCTCCCCTGCCATCCCTCGGTCGGGCCTTCTCTAGGTCATCGCTCGTCACCTCGGGCCAAGCGCCGAGGCCCAGTGTCAGTCGTTCAGCTTCTCAACCCCCTCTCCCCGGACCAGTCTTTCAGGTTGTGGTCTCTGAACTGGGCGCCCCGGGCCCAGGCTCAGGGACTAAGCAGGAGGGCCCGACAACTCACCCAGGACGAGGCAGAGCAGAAGGAGCCCGGAGCCCGGAACCGGGGCGAGGCGGAAGCACACCATGATCCCGCAGAGCAGGCTGCTGCGGCGACAACTGCAGCGACAGCAGAGAAAAGCCTCGCGGAACCGGGGCAAGAGCACGGCTGACCACCGACCACAACGCTGCAAAACCCAGGACTCGGCGCTTCAGCGCCGGTCATAAGACCAGGGGCGGGACTCTTTCTTGCCTTCACCCAATCACCGCGTTTGAAAGCGGCCGGGGGTGGGGGGGGTGAGGCAGGGCCCGGTGGGCGGGGTGACCACGCCCTGGCTTTTTGGTTCACACTCATTCTTACGCTCCTAGGAGATGGGCGCGGACGGCCGTTTCTAAGGCTAAAGAGAAACGAACTTTTTTTGGGGGGGGGGAGATAGATAGTAGAGATTATTTCAGTTCCGACTCCTTGAGGAAGGAGAGAATACTTTTGCTGGAGTAAAAATGGTTGCTAGGCATCGCAACGTAATACCTACAAAAATAATACATGATTATTCTCCAAACACTGTTGCCCATGCAGTTCATGTCATTAAAAGGACAAGGGAGCTAGAGGGTGATACAGAGTCACTGAACGCCAGAGCAGGGCTTGGCCTTGAAGTTCACCTAGTTACAACACCCTGTTTTTCAGATGGGGAAACTGAACTCAGAAAGAGGAAGAGTCTTATTTCAAAATAGAAAGAAAGAAAATGAGGAAGAGAGAAATAAAATAGAAGGACAAAGGGAAAAAAACGAAGATCATCCATATTCCTACTACACAGAGAGACTATTATCTATCTGTCCATCCTTCAGGTTGTTTTTCTTCTGCCTATACACATGTAAATATTCTTGAATTAGAATTCATACTAAACATACTATTTGGTATAGTTGACAATTGGACGGATGAAACCTAAAATATTCAACAAACGAAAGCATTCAAAAACTATAAAAATCTCAAGTTGGGATAAAGCACTGATTCTCAAATAGTAAGTTTCCAAAAGAATTATCTGGGGATTTTTAATAACATATTGAATCCTCAACCTCATTCCCCAGAGATTCTGAAACAGTAGATCTTTGGCAGTCCTAGGAATCTGTTTTTATTTTTTTAACAGGAACCCCAAGTAATTCTGATTCCTATGGTCCCCAGACTACATTTTGAGCAACACTAAAATAGAGCTTCAAAATCATCTAGTCCAGGAGATCTTAATCTGGTTCCAATGGATGAACTTGGGGTCGGGGGGTGTCTGTGAATCCCCAAAAATTACATGCAAGATTTCTGTATGTGTATTTTTCTGGGGAAGTTTATAGCTTTTACTGGTTCTTAAGTGGGACCTGTGACTCCTCACCCGAACACCCGCCCCTGCTCAAATATTAAGATCTACCCTCCACTGTCCTTTGCTTTAATGTGATTAATTCCTGAAAGTGAGAACACTTAGCAATGAATGTGTTCTGTCATGGGTGAAACTGAGTCATGAGCAAGTGACTTCCTCTAAGAGGGACTGACATACACTACAGTATTAGGCACTGCCTTTAGCAAAACAAGGTCATTTGACTGCCCCACCATCAATAAGGCTAGGCAGCAGCTATGTCCTGAAGAACCCACAATTGAGTTGAGCACTCAGAAGTTGCCCCGCCCCCCAATTC
Source organism: Eschrichtius robustus (assembly GCF_028021215.1). NCBI lineage: Eukaryota > Metazoa > Chordata > Mammalia > Artiodactyla > Eschrichtiidae > Eschrichtius > Eschrichtius robustus. Next base: position 106,172,582 of record NC_090845.1, read on the forward strand.
TTAATGAAGCGACTCTCTCCCTTCTCCCTCAGCTGTAAACTGCCTACCTTTAATGTTCAGTGAAACTCTAAGTTCCAGAAGAAGAGACAAAAGAGCATGGTGGAAAGAACATTGGATGGGCAGTCAGAAGAGTTGGGTATGAGATACCACTTACTGGCAGCATGACCTTGGGCAAGTCACTTCATCTCTTTGAGCTTCTATATCTTTATCCAAAAATAACATAGTGTGACTAGAGCTGTTTCTCAATCCTGGCTGCACATTGGGATCACTTGTAGGGCTTAAAAACTAGAGATGCCCCTTGGTCCCGCCCCTTGAGATTCTGATTCAGTTGATATGGAGTGGGGCCTGGGCATTGTGTTTTTCCCAGAACTCCCCAAGGCAATATTAATGGGCCAGACATGATCTCTCTAAGGTAGCCCCAGCTTTACAATTGTAGGATTCTATGAGAGTAAATGCTCACTTGTTTAAAATATAAGAAAACAAAGTGTCCCAATGAGTCAAACATCCCGTTTAACAAATTGTTGTCCTGAACTTCTTGCAGATGTCATCAAATGAAAACATGGAACACAGAGAGATATCAGCGGCCTTACAAGCTAAATCCACCGCCATCACCACCTTTTCCCCTGACAAAAACAAATGCTCGTTCCTTGACTGGGACAGCCTCCTTCAGGAGACAGAACAATGTTTTTGGGGTGGTGAGTAAAGGTTGGGTTATTTTGTCAGAAGAAACAAGCCAAAAATTCTCAAACCTTTGTTTGGTCTGAGTGTCCATACTTGCAGTTGTTTAATGTCCCCTCCTCCAACACTGAGAGAACTACTCCCTTTTTTGTGCACTGTCTCCCATCACCCCCACCCAGTTGAAGGAACTTGACCAGAGCTCTTCTGCAGGAGAGGCAGATCCGTATGTGGGACTAGGGTCCATGGTTTGAGGAACTTTGTGAGATCCCCTGGGATCTGAGCTTCACATCTGTGGACTTGATTATTGATACTGCTGTAAACAGAGCGCTTTTACGTGCACTTCCTCTCCTACCGGACCTCGTACCTCCCCCCAGGGCAAAACTCCTCAGTCCCCCACCACCATAGGTAGATTCTGACTCTTTGGAGCAGCTCATGAGAGCTCATGACTTTTTAGCCAGGGAGCAGGGAATCACTGGCAAACACTGCCCTAAATGTGAACACACTGAGTGGTGGCAGAAATAATGACCCTCTCAGAGTTGGTAAATGAGAAAACAATGAGATGTGTGGGTCTGAGGGAGGAAATGAACAAAAAGATACAGATTTAGAATGGAAAAAATGACAAATGCTTATTAAATAAATGAGCGACCCTGAGGTACTGGTGCCATCTACCTGCCATCTGTTGAATGAAGAAAAACCCACTGTCTAAAAGTTGGGAGTTCTGTTTTATTCAGGGAGTTTACTGAGCACTGTAGCCCGCACCCGAGACAGCCTCTCAGAGAGCTCTGCGGAACTGTTCCAAAGAGGCAAGGGAGGAGCCGCGATATAGAGGAGTTTTTTGCTGGAAAAAAAAAATGTTGTCGAACATCAAAAATTACTGCTAATCACAAAAATACCAGACATCTCAAGTTAATGATTTTAGTGCTTTTCTCTGTATGGGAAGATGCAAGAATCTGGGCTCATTGCAATTATTCCTTAGATATGCATCTTCCTTATCTAGGGCCAGTATCCTGTTTTCCTCCATCCTGAATGCCCCTGGGGCGCGCTGTCGGGGGTGGCTGCCTGCAGCTGCTGGCTTGGTGGCAGGCGACATTCTTTGTTTACTGAAATGACAGGCGACATTTTTTTCTCCCCACATCATGCAATTATTTTATTTGCATTCTTTCTCTGCCATTTTTCCTTTCCCTACCCATCTTTTTTTAGTTTCTCCTACACTCCTTTTTCCTTTCCCCTCTGGCATGGCCCCCTTTTCTGGGTAAGCCTCCAAACTGTGACTGTATGGTCATCACTCAGCCCCAACAGAAAGGTCACAGTGGGCTCAAAGGGCTGCCAGCCTCGAGCTAGAGTGCGCTGGGTGAGTGGAAACAGGCCATTGGAGTTATTTGTTTCCCCCAGCAGGATTCTTCTCGACCTGTCCCCCAAAGATCTGGTCTAACCTGCTAATGATTCTCAACTTGCAGCATGCATCACAATCACCAAAAAGGCTTCTGAAAACACAGATTACTGGGCCCTACTGTGGAGTTTGAGCCAGCAGTCTGGGGTGGGGCACGAGAATCTGCATTTCTGGCAACTTCCCAGGTGATCCTGATGTTGCCATTCTGGAAACCACACTCTGAGTAAAGAGGCCCCAAACCGAGGTCACCTGTCCTCTGGGGAATGGGGTTAAGAGGTGGGGGAGAAGAGACTTTCATTAACTTCTACAGTATTTCAATTTTTACAGCAATCAGATTTTTTTTGTAATAATGGTTTTTAAATTAATGAGTGCAAATCATTTTAAAAAATCAAATAATTTTTTAAAGTATGAAATCTAAAGGAAACACACTTTCTAAAAAAAATTTTTTTAACATCTTTATTGTAGTGTAATTGCTTTACAATGATGTGTTAGTTTCTGCTTTATAACAAAGTGAATCAGCTATACATATACATACATCCCCATATCTCCTCCCTCTTGCGTCTCCCTCCTACCCTCCCTATCCCACCCCTCTAGGTGGTCACAAAGCACCAGGCTGATCTCCCTGTGCTATGCGGCTGCTTCCCACTAGCTCCTGGACTCCAGTCCCACTCCTCAAAGTAATAACTGGTAACAATCTCTTTTTCTCAACTCTCGGGAAAAAATTATGCATGTACCTGCATATATATTTACATTTTTTAAATTAGATAAATATGAGCATGCTGTACATATTGTTTAGCGACTTGCTTTTCTCACTTAGTGGCATATCTTGAGGATGGTCTTTAAAAGTCGTATAGCTTTGCCTCATTCTTCTAAATAGCTTTCATTGTGTAGCTGTACCATAATTTATATTTATTTATTTAATTTTGGCTGTGTTGGGTTTTTGTTGCTGCACGCGGGCTTTCTCTAGTTGCGGCGAGCGGGGGCTACTCTTCATTGTGGTGCGCGGGCTTCTCATTGCGGTGGCTTCTCTTTGTTGTGGTGCACGGGCTCTACGTGCGCAGGCTTCAGTAGTTGTGGCACGCAGGCTCAGTAGTTGTGGCTCATGGGCTCTAGAGCGCAGGCTCAGTAGTTGTGGCCCACGGGCTTAGTTGCTCTGCGGCATGTGGGATCTTCCCAGACCAGGGCTCGAACCCATGTCCCCTGCATTGGCAGGCGTATTCTTAACCACTGCGCCACCAGGGAAGTCCCTGTACCATGATTTATAAAACGCAAATATTCTTAAACCCCTCTTCCCCAAACAAACCCCTAGATCTGTCTGCAGCATCACCCTGTGGTTAACATAGGAATTGCATCACATAGCAACACCATTAATAATAAGGGAATTTTAATAAATTACTTAGACTTATGTCACTGTTTTGAAAAGTGGAAACTTGCCACAAGGTAAGCACCGCTGGTGTGGCCGGAGCAGAGTGAGGTCCAGCCGTTGTGATGCTGAAGTGGATTTTTGGAACCCATTCAGCCATCTGATTATCATGCAACATTAGGAAGGTCATTCCATGCTCTGTGTGCATCTGATATTCCTCGCCACACCCCCCCCTCCCAACTTAGAGGAGAAGGGACATACTCAGCTGATGGAAGGAAGTTACTTCTTAGAAGAGGGACAACTTTAAACACTAGTTGGTCTCGTGTGTGTGTGTGTGTGTGTGTGTGTGTGTGTTTCACTTTAATCATTTAAAGAGGGGTGGTATAGTGCAGTAGTTGAGAGCGGGGCTCTGGCATTGTACTGCCTCAATTTGACTCCTGCCTCTACTACTTACTAATTGTGTGACCTCTGGGCCTCAGTTTCCTCATCCATAAAATGGAGATAATAATAGTAGTACCTATGATGTAGGATTATGATAAGGATTGAATGAGGTACGTGAAAAACCCTGACAAGTAGTAAGCACTTGACAAACATTCCTGTTACTGTTATTAGTCGTAGTAATTGTAGTGTTCCCTTCTCTCTGCCAGTGTGTCATAGACCTAATGACTTCTCACTGGTGCTCACTGATTAAGGAAGGACCATTGCTATCCTTCATATTTTAAAATTTTTTTTATATAAATGCATACATGTCCAATGAAGAACGCTTGTAAAACACTGCTAAACACCAAGAGGAAGATTAAAATAACCTGTGGCCCTACTTCCGCCTAGAACATCCCTTCTCCTCCCACCTCCTCCAACACCAGGCTGGCTTCTGCTTCTCCTTCAGGTGACATGACTCTCTCCCAAGAAATCTTCTTTAACCAGTCAAGGCTGAGTTAAGGGGGTTTCACCAACGTGCTCCCCTAAAGCTCTGGACTTCCCTCATCATGGCGTTCAGCACACTGTAATTGTCTGTTCACTGGCCCAGACCCCACCGGAGTCTGTGAGCTTCTTTAGGGCAGAGGACATGGCCATTTTTTGTTTAATTTATTTTTTTTATTGAAATATAGTTGATTTACAATGTTGCAATAATTTCTGCTGTACAGCAAGTGGGACATGGCCATTTTTTTCACCTATCTATGCTCATAGTAAGCGCTCAGTAAATGCTTATCAAATTCACGAATGAATGGCAGGTCTAAGAATAGGTTCTCGCTTTTGGAGATCATATGGCCTAAGTGCTGAGCTGGCGGAACGGTCTCCCCAGCAGAATATTTCCCAAGTTTTTTCCATCTGTGTCACATCAGGGAAAGTGGCAAGGTACATGCCTTCTTTCCACTAGACCAGCCAGCTGACCAAGGACAAACTGCTAACTTCCGCTTCTACCACTTTCTCACTTTCTCTTCGTCTATATGTCTCGCTTTGTTGCACTCTCTCTTTCTTTCTTTCTGTCTCTCTCTCTCTCTCTCTCACACACACACACACACACACACACACCCCTCCCTTAGCTCTTCACTGGAATCTCCACATTCTCTTTCAACTGAATAGATTATGAAGGAGAGGGATCCCAGGACATTAGGACCCACAGAACTGTGAGACTGTGTGTTGCTTAGGCAATAATGTCATATCATTCCCTTCCTTTGCAGTTGGGGTTTGGAGGAGAGGGCTCAGAGTTAGAGATTCTTACCTCCCCCCTTTATGACCCTGTTGATGGTGACAATAACCTGAGGCTTCAAGTGTAACTGAGAAGGCTGCTGCCAGCTCTTTGGAGTAAGATGGCAGCCACTTACTGCAGGCTCCTGATAGGGAATGACAGACATTTAAAATCAGAAGAGCTCTTGTCTGCTTCAACCCCTTCATTTTGCCCGGGGAGGTCAAGTTACTCGGCCAAGTTTCATGTCATTGAGAAAGGCCAGGAAAACACTGAGGGCCCTGTTCAGTTCTGGAATTTGTTACATGGAGACCTTAGCACTCTTATGAATTGAAATGTGTAAGTTTCCTAGCAACTTCACTCTTCCAGATGTTATTTATTCCCTTTTCCGGCTGACTGTTCATGGAAGTCCTTGTTGGCTTTACAACGGGCTTTGAGGAAGACAGTCCATCTGGCCAACTCCTTCATTAGGGATGTAATAGGAGGCACGAACAATAAGTACACTTCTCTTGATTCCATCCCTTTCCTTCCATCCATGTTTCCCCACCCTTTCTCCCCAGGCACAGTGATTTCTGAGAGCCAGGGTGGCTTCCAGGGTAGACACAGCCACCTGAAGACCTGTGAAACCAGGATTCAGACACCAACCTTCCTGCCGCATCCAGCACAGGGCTCGCACCTAACACTCACTCACGCTCCTCAGCATAAAACCCAGGAAAGCTGGTTTCTGGGCCCAGTTTGGCCACTACTCGCTCCGTGGCCTGTTCAGGTCACTTAATCTCTTTAGCCACTTAATCACAATTTCCTCTACTGTCTAAGGGTTTGGACAACAGCAGTGTTTCTCAAAGTGTGTTCCAGGAAGTCCATGGGCTCAGAGGAGGTATCTCAGAGCAGGTGGGCAGGACGTCCTGACTTTCACTCCACACCAACAAGAATGGCTCCAGTTTTCTCTGTTTTATGTATTTTTTAAATTACTGCTAGATCTTTACTTATTTATTTATTTTTATTTTTGGCTGCATTGGGTCTTCGTTGCTGCGCACGGGCTTTCCCTAGTTGCGGCGAGTGGGGGCTACTCTTCATTGCAGTGCGCGGGCTTCTCATTGCGGTGGCTTCTCTTGTTGCGGAGCACGGGCTCTAGGCGTGCAAGCTTCAGTAGTTGTGGCACGTGGGCTCAGTAGTTGTGGCGCACGTGCTTAGTTGCTCCGGCATGTGGGATCTTCCCAGACCAGGGCTTGAACCCGTGTCCCCTGCATTGGCAGGTGGATTCTTAACCACCACACCACCAGGGAAGTCCCCAGTTTTCTCTGTTTTAGATCATGGGTTTTTGTGGGAAATTTTGCTTGAACAAAGGGCTCTGTGGCTAAAAAAAACTGCAAGAAACTTTGCACTAGAAAATCGCCATGGTCACTTTCAGCTGTAACAGTCTAAAATCCTAGCTTCTTTCTGGGTTTCCAAGATAGGCCTGTCTGATAATGAAGGATTCTGGTATCTTTTGTTCTAAAAAGAGCAGCTAAAATGAGAAGACTTGAAGAGCACATCCATGGCAGGCCTCTAGGGTCACCTCTAAGCTGGTGACACCAAAAAAATAGTAATAGCTACACGTGTCCTATATGCCAGGGATTGTTGTAAGCCTTTCACATGTAATTCTCACAACGACTCTATAAAGTAGGCATTATTGTCTCTGTTTTACAGATGAGGAAACAGAAGCACAGAAAGGTTAAATAACCTGCCTGTCTTTGTCAGCTCGGGCTGCTATAACAAATTACCGTAGACTGGGTGGCGTAAGCAACAAATATTTATTTCTCATAATTCTGGAGGCTGGGAAGTCCAAGATCAAGGTGCTGGCAGATTCAGTGTCTGGTGAGAGCCAGAGCTGGTTGACAGACAGCTACCTTCTTTCTGTGTCCCCACATGGTGGAGACATCATCTCTCTCATGTTTCTTCTCATAAGGGCACTAATGAACCCTCATGACCTAATTACCTCCCCATAGGCCCCACCTCCAAACATCATTATGTTGGGCATTAGGGCTTCAACATATGAATTTAGGGGGGACACAAACATTTAATCATAGCGCTGCCCATGGTCACATGTCTATTAAGTGCAAACCCTGGCAGTCTAGCTCCAGTGTCCATGTTCCTAACCATTACCCTGGTTGTACAAAGTCTCTAGCACCAGGTGCTGTTTCTAATCTCTGAAAATCCATCTGCCCATTGGACATACCCACTCAAACAGCTCATTGTCACCTCAAACTTAATTTCTCCTAAACCAAACTCATCATTTCTCTTGTTCCCCAAGCCGGGTGTCCCTTCCCATTTCCTTTGTCCTCATGAAGATTTCTAGACTTTGTTTTTAATGTCTTGACATTATCTTTTTTTTTTTTTTAATTTTTTTTTTAAAGATTTATTTATTGATTGATTGATTGATTGTTATGTTGGGTCTTCGTTTCTGTGCTAGGGCTTTCTCTAGTTGCGGCAAGTGGGGGCCACTCTTCATCGCGGTGCGCGAGCCTCTCACTATCGTGGCCTCTCTTGTTGCGGAGCACAGGCTCCAGACGCGCAGGCTCAGCAGTTGTGGCTCACGGGCCTAGTTGCTCCGCGGCATGTGGGATCTTCCCAGACCAGGGCTCGAACCCGTGTCCCCTGCATCGGCAGGCAGACTCTCAACCACTGCGCCACCAGGGAAGCCCTCTTGACATTATCTTTAATCCAGCTCCTCCATACCCCAAACTAGCCACTCACCAAATTCTGTTGATGTTTCTTTTACTATTTCTCTTGAATCTATCCTTAGCACTCTATTCCCACCCTAGACCAGGCCGTCATTGTCTAGCTGCTCTCCTTGACTCTAATCCTTCTTACACACCAATGTCACATTGATCTCTCTCAGATATTGCTCTTACCACATCCTCTTACTAATCAAAACCCTTCACTAGCGGGAGCTTCTGGGAGAGATTTTTCCTCTCACAAAAAGAGATGAATTGGAAAAACACTCCAACAACCTCTTGCTTGAGGTACTAGAATTAGGATGTGATGTTTGGTGCTGTGGCAGCTATCTTGGAACCATGAGGGGAGACATCATTGTTGCACCGAGGATGTCAGAGCAAAAAGACAAAAATGTTGATGATATGGTTGAGTTGCTACACAAACCCTGGGACTGCCCACCTCGCAACTTCTTGTTAAGTGGGATAATAAAAGTCCGTATAACCTTAAGTCACTGTTAGTTGGGGAACTTTGTTGCTTGCACTTGAAGTCATCAGAACTAATATCCTTCATCCATGAAGCTGTCCATTTGTTCCACCAACAATTCAAATCCTGAAATGCTTTCAAGATGCAGTTCAAACCCTCCTTCTCTGCTGAGCTTCTAGCATTTAACATGTGTCCTACAGTTCGGTACTTCATTACGATGAGGTTTTGTATAACTTTTCACTCTAGCTTCTCCGAGGTTCATTTTGACTTTCCAACTAGACTAAGTTCCTTGAGGAGCATGCCTTCTACTAGCATATTTTTCCCCAGCGCTGCCAGCAGTGCTTAACATGGTGCTGCAGTCATCAGCCTTCCTTGTCTGAATAATAATGGTGTCTGTAAACTATTGGAATGTTTAGTGCTGAATGAGAGGCACCTTGTGTCTCTCCTCACAATAAGTTCTTTTTTTACTCCAGCACAAATAATTCAAAGTCCAAAGTAAGCAGGTGACATTTTATGAGCTCAAAGGGTTTTTTTGAGATTTGACAAGTTGTTAAATATTATTTAACCCCGAAATCTACACTGTGGAATGAAACAGACTCATAGACATAGAGAACAGACTCGTGGTTGCCAAGGGAGAGGGGTGTGGGGGAGGGATAGATGGGGAGTTTGGGATTAGATGATGCAAACTATTATATATAGGATGGATAAACAACAAGGTCTTACTGTATAGCACAGGGAACTATATTCAATATCCTGTGATAAACCATAATGGAAAGGAATATGAAAAAGAAGGTATATATATGTATAACTGAATCATTTTGCTGTACAGTGAAAATTAACACACATTGTAAATCAACTATACTTCAATAAAATTAAAAAAAAAGAAAACAGAACTTTAGGTATACAATTTTGTACATAAAATATAGATTTTACCTAAAGATGTGAAAAAAATCTATACTGTGGAACATATAAATCCGTGTTTCTCAGTCAACTATACTTCAAAAAAATCTGTGTTTCTCAATAATGACTGCACAGTAGAATCACCTGAGGAACTTTTTAAAACATACAGATGTCAGGATCCCACTTCCAGAGATTCTGACTTAATGCCAGGTGTGGTCTGTGTGTCAGAGGTTTTAAAAGGTCTCTGCGTGATTCTCGTGTACAGTCAGGGTTCAGACCCACTGCTATAGATCACTGTGGAGGTCCTAAAGCAGGGTTCTTAAACTCTAGTGTCCATAAGAATAACCTGTGCTTTATGTCAAATGATAATTTCTGAGCCTCACTACCACAGAATTTAAGAGTCTGGCTGGGGCCCAGGGATCTGCATTTTTAGAAGATAGCCAGGTGATTCAAATGTATTTGGTCTGTGGGATACATTTTGAGAAACTCTATCCTAAATGAAAACATATTTAGAAAAGTCTGTGGTCCATTTACTTGCTTAAAAATATACTTTTGGCAGAAAATTAATCTGTCGCTGTTGTAAGTCAGATATGGGAAAAGCAATTACGGTTCTCTGCTCTAAAGAAAAAAAAAAAACAACCCAAGATTTGTTCAGTGTTTAATGAATCACACCGAAGGACAATGCTAATTTCCAGTGCGTTAGAAGTGAGTGTAAGTATGGAAAAGAAAAAAGAAAATTGTGTTTTAAATGATAGGAACATTTTCCTTAAAATTAAGTGGTCATAAACTTTGCAAATGATCCAAATCTAGGAGATCGAGCTATTTTGATGACTCAGATTCAAATGCATCAAGACTTCTAACAATGTGGAACAGACTGGTACAGTGAGTCCAAACCAGTGAGATAAAACTAAACAGAGATCAACATAAAGTCTGCTTTGACTTTTTTGTTTGTTTGTTTTTAGTGTTTCACAGGTACAGGATGGAAGAGACCATACTTGGCGAAAAAGATCTGCAGGTGCTTATTACTGACAAACTCAATGTGAGTCAACAGTGTGACTCTTAAAAAAAAAAAGGTGTAAAGTGCAAGCTTGGAGCACTTAGGTAGAAAACTCGAGTCAAAAGAGGTGATATCCCCATGGACTCTGCCCCGGAGTCATAGATCCAGTTCTGGGTGGGTACCACAGTTTTGGGACATTAAACCAGAAAGCCTCCAGGAAAGGGAGATCAGAATGGAGAGGAACTCCGAGATCTCCCCACAGGGACTTGCTCATGCTGGAGAACAGAAGTCCTAACGGGGCAGCTGTCTTCAAAGTCCTACAGGTTGAACTGGAGAGGAAATAGGAAGATTAGTTTGAAGTCAGAAGGAGCCAGGATTCAGTTCAGTAGGAAGGAAGAGTTTCTAACCATAAGATCTTAAAAAGTAAGAACTCGCACTGACTTGCTCTGAGTCACTGAAAGTGTATTACAAAGAAGCTGAAGGAGCATTTATCCAGAAAATGTAAAATGCATTTCAGCACTAACAGAAAAGTTAGATAAGATGACTTCTAAGCACTCTATCAACTTAGATCCCACAGCTTTCTGAAATTCCTTGTGCCTCAGTAGTTGTTAAAGGAGGGAATTTACAGTGAATGAAAATACAAAGGACGGTGATGTTATAAAAGGAAAGGGACCACGTGATAAAAAATGCAGGCAGCCTATAGAAACTGGAAAAAGCAAGGAAACTCATCTCCCCCCAGAGCCTCCGGAAGGAATGCAGCCCTGCTGACACCTCGATTTTCGGACCTCTGACCTCCATAACTGTAAGATAATAAGTTTGTGTTGTTTTAAGTCACCAAGTTTGTGGTGATCTGTTAAAGCAGCAACAGAAAACTAATGTAACAACCCCTGTATGAAAGACTAGCAAGTTTTAGGGACTAAGAGCCCTGAGCATTTTGCCCCCAAAGTTGGCATTTATAAGATTTTGATGGAAAATGTTGTTTTTGTTTTTTTGGTTGGTTTGCTTGCTTCCTTTGCCACTTAAAAGTCCCAGAATAAGAGCACATGCCAGTTTTCAATGGTCTCAATAAAGAGTTTGGTTTCTCATCTAGCCCTCTAGAAACCTGCACATCTGGACAACAATTGTGGGGCAGTTTGAGGCCCTGTCTCCATTTTCCGTGCCCTTCCTACCCTTCCCTCCCCTCCGCCACTCAAGTTCCAGGAAATCTACCTAGAACCATCTTCATCTGATGACTTCTTTCCAACTCAGGGGCTGCTCAAGCACTCATACCTTCAACTTGCAGTATGGGTAGGGTTTTTTGCATCCTTGCTAACATCTTGCTTTGTAATCTAGTATCTAGCCATTTACTCACTTAAGCAAGATGCCCGGCTCCTCTCTGTCCGCGTTAGTGGCCTTTCTGTTCTTCATGTACAGTCACACCCCAGGGCCTTAACACTGGCTGTTTTCTCTGCCTGGAACATTCTTTTTTTTTTTTAATTTATTTTTTATCGAAGTACAGTTGATTGACAATGTTTCAGGTGTACAGCAAAGTGATTCATATATATGTATATTTTTTCTTTTTCAGATTCTTTTCCATTATAGGTTATTACAAGATATTGAATATTGTTCCCTGTGCTATACAGTAGGTCCCTGTTGTTTATTTATTTTATATAGAGTAGTGTGTATCTGCTAATCCCAAACTCCTAATTTATCCCTCCCCCACCCTGCCCCGAATAGTCTTCCCTCAGATATCCAGATGGCTCTCTCACTTCTTCCAAGTCTTTGCTTACCTGTCACTTTCTTAATGGAGCCTATCTTGACCACTCTATTTAATACTGAAACACCCCCCTACACACACACACACCCACACACAAACACTTTCAAACTCCCTTTTCCTGCCCATTTTTTTCACAGCCCCATCTCCTCCTAACATAAAATATAATTTATTAATTATTATGTTTATTGTTTAGGGTCTGTCTTCCCCCACTAAAATGCTAATGACACAAAATGCAGGATTTGTGTCTTTCCTGTTCACTGATAGATCCTAAGCATCAAGTACAGTGCCGGGTACATAGGAGATACTCAGTAACCATTGTTGAAGGAATGGATTTATTCTCCTCCCTGTGCTGACACTAGGCCAGATCAGAGGGTACAGCTATGAAAGAATAAGACGTTGTGTGACCTAGAATCGGCCTGCCCAATATTGTACACAGGTTTGTTTTTTTCTTTTTTTAATACATTTATTTATTTATTTATTTTTGGCTGCATTGGGTCTTCGTTGCTGTGCGCGGGCTTTCTCTAGTTGCGGAGAGGGGGGCTACTCTGTTGCAGAGCACGGGCTCTAGGCGCACAGGCTTAAGTGGTTGTGGCACACGCGGGCTTTGTTGCTCCGAGGCATGTGGGATCTTCCCGCACCAGGGCTCGAACCCGTGTCATCTGCATTGGCCACTGCAACACCAGGGAAGTCCCAGGTTTGATTTAGTTTGACCCGCCAGGCTATAAACACCTGGGGACAAGTACACTCTTACTTCCCTCTAGTCCCCGGGCGCTCAGTCCCTATCTCCCCCTCCTCCCCACGCCTAATCACTGTGCCGGTGCTTGCCTGTTCTCTCCAAGTTTCTCTCCTCTACTCAGTGGAAAAGAGTGGGAAGGGAGTCACATCACTCCTGACCCTGATCTAGATACTTATGGATATACGTGGTGTTGAAGCACTGTGGATAAAACACAAAAGATGCTTAGAACAATAGTTTTGGGGTTTTTTCAAACATATATTTGTAGGAAAACCTCAAACAACTTCCAAACTAAAAAAAAAAAAAAAGTTCAGGTGTGTATTACCTTAAGCAAACCCAATAAATGAGAACTCAAAAACTGCTGAGGGGGAGCAGAACACATCAGCCCAAGATGTAACACTTTGGCATGTGTATTGTTTTCAGATGAAGGCAATTAAACCCCAGCAGACTCAGGAAAAGCTTTTTACCTCCCCCTTAACTGCCTAGAAGAATTGAGGTAGGGGGCCAATACTAGGAAGAGAGCTATTACCAGAGATAACTTTTATATCACAAAGACTCCCTTGCAAGGCATGGCAAACATTTGTTTACTAAACATTTCCTCTTCCCATCTTGCTGTGAATTGTATTCCTCCCCTTTGAAGCCCCAGACCCCTACCCCCTTCTCCTTAGCTCAGGAAGGTACAGAAGCCTCAAGTACCTGACTGCCAGGGACTCTTCATTTTCTTTGTGGGGCTTCTGTACATATGTAATTAAATATAATTAAAATTGTTTTTCTCCTGTTAATCTGCCTTATGTCAATTTAATTATTAGATCAGCCAAAGAATCTAGAAGGGTAAGAAAAGTTTTCCGCCCTTACACTTATAAAGGTAGATTTGATCTGGGAGTGGTTATTTGCATTTCAAAGGATGCCTCACTTCACAGAAAGAATTTCCCACAGGGCTATTTCAAATAGTTTACTCAATTGAAAATATTGAAACTGAATGTCTCAAAATGGAGGATTAAGTGAAGCATGTTACATTCATACAATGGACTATCAAAGGGTCATTAAAAGTTATACAATGGAAAAAAAAAAAGTTATACAATGGGAAAATGCAAATATTGTAATGAAGGAGAAGAAACTGGAAACAAACAAAATTGTATAATTACAATGATTTTTTTAAATCCATAATAAAAAGCCTGGAAGGAAAGACTCCAAATTACCAACAGGGATTGTTTCTGAGTGTTGAGATTGTAAATAACTTCCTTTTTGTCTTTTTTTTTTAATATATTGGTTTATTTATTTTTTTGGCTGCGTCAGGTCTTAGTCACAGCATGCAGGATCTTTTGTTGTGGCGCATGGGATTTTCATTGGGGCATACGGGCTTCTCTCTAGTTGTGGCCTGCAGGCTTCTTTCTAGTTGCAGCACATGGGCTTCTCTCTAGTTGTGGCATGCGGGTTCTCTCTCTAGTTGTGGTGCACGGGTTCCAGGGCGCGTGGGATCTGTAGTTTGCAGCACGCGGCCTCTCTCCTCGAGGCGCATGAGCTCAGTAGTTGTGGCGCGCGGGCTTAGTTGCCCCACGGCATGTGGGATCTTAGTTCCCCGACCAGGGGTCGAGCCCGCATCCCCCTGCATTGGAAGGCGGATTCTTTACCACCGGACCACCAGGTAAGCCCCCTTTTGTCTTTTGAATTGTCTGATTGTCCACATTTTCTATAATAACTGTAGTATTTTTATCATAAAGATTAAAATAAACTTTTAAAAATAAAAATCAAGGTTTGAGTTTTAAAAATTCAATTCACACAAAACTTTCAGAATTGTCACTGCTGGGGTGTGTCTGGTGAGGGGGGTGGATTCCAGGACATCTGTTTATGAAGTCTTTATATAATTCTCTCATTTGTTTAAAAATAGGTCTATAATAATCCAATAACTAAGGGAGAGGAGTGGGAAGAAAAAAAAACCTTTTAAGATCTTTTCGAGAAAATGTGTGGCAGTTGCTTCTGTGGAGAGTGAGGGAGGAAACTGTCAAGTGATCATTTAAAACCCGTATCTTATCATTTTGCGGGCTTGAAGTGAATTGGTTAAATGAATTTAACCCGTGATTTATTTGTTCTTTGTATCCAATGGGAGAATTCCCTATAAAAGTTCAAAACTGGTAGATAGGACTATACAAAAAAAGGTGAAGGCGGTGATGACAAACCAATACATTAAAGGAGGCTGTTTGGAGAAATCGCTGAGTCAAGAGTCGGGCAGTCACGTGAAGATTTTAATAAAAACGAAACTTAACCAGAAGTGGTTGGCTCCCTCCCCTCTCCACCCCCTCTTGGTATTGTTACAGGAGCGGGGAGCATGGGTTTCTGTGCTTTGGATCCTCGGCGGGGCGGACCCGGACGGGCCAGGGCGAGAGAGGTGGCGGAAGGAGGGGGATCTTGGCCCGCCTGGCGCGCCTTTGGACATGTGGGTCAGCGTTTCGGGAACAGGAACAGATCGATCTGGGCGAAACATTGGCTTTTTGTGTCTCCTGCGTTTGGTACCTTCGGAGGGCCGGTTGCAGCTGTGGGCGGCCGCGCTTGCTGCCAGCGGTCAAGGCGACCTTGCTCGGCAAAGCGACTATTGTACTTTGAGCTAGTGACTCCAGAGGCTTTGCCGCTTTCCAGGCATTCCTCCAGGAGCTTTCTCCTCCTGGAGGCCTAGCCTTTAAACGCAGTTTGTTTTTGCAGTGCGATGCTGCTTTATTCTTGGCCTTGGCGCCAAGAATAGCCTGCAATTCTGACCAGTTAATCACGGCCTCTCGGAGAAAAGAACAAAAAAGTGCGGCGGTAGTTTATGTCTAACGTTGGTGATTCTGAGTTCACTGACAGTAGTTGCTTTGAAGTCTTTCTCCAGCGCACTTAGTCACTTGGTATCCTTTATGGCCCAAGAATCTGCACCAAAGCCTGGCGCCTCTCCTGGGTTGGCTATAGATGACTTGGATAGAAAGAGACACCACAACTGTTTCGTGCATATGCATATGTCAAAGCTCATCAAATTGTACCTTTTAAATATGTGTAGTTTATTGAATGTCAGTTATGCTTCAATAAAGCTGTTTAAAAGGAACACAGAGGATTAACTAATAAATGGTAATCAAGACTATGTAAGTATGGGAATACCTCAGAGATATTGCGGGTTCGGTTCCAGACCACGGCAACACAGTGAGTGACACGAATTTTTTTTTAAATTAATTAATTAATTTATTTATTTATTTATTTTTGGCTGTGTTGGGTCTTCGTTTATGTGCGAGGGCTTTCTCCAGTTGCGGCAAGCGGGGGCCACTCTTCATCGCGGTGCGCGGGCCTCTCACCGTCGCGGCCTCTCTTGTTGCGGAGCACAGGCTCCAGACGTGCAGGCTCAGTAATTGTGGCTCACGGGCCCAGTTGCTCCGCGGCATATGGGATCTTCCCAGACCAGGGCTCGAACCTGTGTCCCCTGCATTGGCAGGCAGATTCTCAACCACTGCGCCACCAGGGAAGCCCGACACGAATTTTTTGGTTTCCCAGTTCATATAAAAGTTACATTTACATTATATTGTAGTCTAAGTGCGCAATAGCATTATGTCTGAAAAAAACGTACATACCTTATTTTAAAATACTTTATTGCTAAAAAATGCTAACCATCATCAGAGCCTTTAGCAAGTCATAATCTCTTTGCTGGTGGAGGGAGGGTCTTGCTTCGACGTTGATGGCCGCTGACTGATCAGGGTGGTGGTTTCTGAAGCCTGGAGTGGCTGTGGCAGTTTCT
Source organism: Eschrichtius robustus (assembly GCF_028021215.1). NCBI lineage: Eukaryota > Metazoa > Chordata > Mammalia > Artiodactyla > Eschrichtiidae > Eschrichtius > Eschrichtius robustus. The sequence goes on from NC_090845.1 coordinate 106,189,020, forward strand.
TAAAATAAGCAAAAATGAAGTTTGCCAAATTGATTGACTCTTCCTTTCACCAACAATTTCTCTATAGCATGCAGTGCAGTTTAGTAGCATTTTTTAAAATAAATTTATTTTATTTATTTTTGCTGCTTTGGGTCTTCGTTGCTGCGCGCAGGCTTTCTCTAGTTGCGGCGAGCTGGAGCTACTCTTCGTTGCGGTGCACAGGCTTCTCATTGCAGTGGTTTCTCTTGTTGCAGAGCACGGGCTCTAGGCACGCGGGCTTCAGTAGTTGTGGCCCGTGGGCTCAGGAGTTGTGGCTCGCGGGCTCTAGAGCACAGGCTCAGGAGTTGTGGCGCACAGGTTTAGTTGCTCCACGGCATGTGGGATCTTCCTGGACCAGGGCTCGAACCCACGTCCCCTGCATTAGCAGGTGGATTCTTAACCACTGCGCCACCAGGGAAGCCCTGTTTGATAGCATTTTACCCACGTAGAACTTCTTTCAAAATTGGAGTTGTCAACTGAAAAAAAAAAAGCACAATGTAAAAGTTGAGAATTATGTTTTATTTGGTGGGCTTACTGAGGACTATAGCCCAGGATACAGCCTCTCAGATAGCTCTGAGGGACTGTTCCAAAGAGATAAGGGAGGAGATTGTGTGTGTGTGTGTGTGTGTGTGTGTGTGTGAGTTTTTGCTGTAAAAAAAAAATGTAGTCGAACAGTAAAAGAGTACTACCAGTCACAAAAAAACAGCCATCTCGTTAATGATTTTAGTGCTTTTCTATGTGTGGGACGATACAAGAGTCATTGAAATTATCCCTTTGATGTGCACCTCAATTATCTAGGGCCAGTATCCAGTTTTTCTCCATCCTGAATCCCCTCAGTGTGCACCGTTGGGGGCGGCTGCAGTGACTGATGGCTTGATGGCCACAGTCTCCTTTGTTTACTGTAATGGCAGATGAAATTCTTTGTCCACTGAGTGAATCGTCTCAAACCCTGCTGCTTTATCAACTAAGTTTATGTAATATTCTAAATCCTTTGTTGTCATTTCAACAATCCATTAAGTTCTCTGTCTTATATGGGCACTGTTTGTGCTGCCCCAAAACAGTTACAATAGTAATGTCAAAGATCACTGATCACACATCACCATAACAAATATAATAATAATGAAAAAATTGAAATATTGTGACAATTACCAAAATGTGACAGAAACACCAAGTGAGTAATTACTGTTGGAAAAATGGCACCGATAAATTTCTTGATGTAGGGTTGTCACAAACCTTCAATTTGTAAAAAACGCAGTATCTGAGAAGTACAATAAAATGAGGTATGCCTGTAACTGATAAAATGCAAAAATATATTTCTTTTATCTATGTCACTGAGTGGTAAAAAATTAATATCAATTGCCCTTTTTGGTGACTTAGTTATTACTTATTTTAAAGCCTTCAATTTCTGTAAATATAGGCACATGGTTTTATTTGCACAGTTTTTCCTAGATGAGGATATTTCGTTAGTGTTTTATTTATAAGGGCTGTGACACCTAAGAAAACACAAAGCCACCATGCCTCAAAACCAAATAAAAACAGAAAGAAAAGAAAACATCACAGACCAGTAGGAAGTAACAGGACCAGAGTCAGGAATCCGGCTAGGGAGTCAGGCTGACCTAGGTCTGAACTCAAACTCTGCTACTCGCTAGCTGTGTGAGTAGAAGTGAGTCCCTTATTTTCTCTAAGCCTCAGCTCCCTCACAGAGTCCTGAGTGAATCAGGGTCAGCAGAGGAGGAGCAGAAAGTGGGATCGTTTGGCTGGAGCCCCTACTCTAGATGGGAGAATGACTATCACACAGGTGTTGATCCTAAGTGAAATCCATGGAACTCTGGTGCTAGAGGCTGGGAGTCTGATGAATGTCTTCAAAATCTGGAAGCTTGGGGCTTCCCTGGTGGCACAGTGGTTGAGAATCCACCTGCCAATGCAGGGGACATGGGTTCGAGCCCTGGTTCGCCAAGATCCCACATGCCGCGGAGCAACTGAGCCCATGCGCCACAACTTGCTGAGCCTGCGCTCTAGAGCCTGCGAGCCACAACTACTGAGCCTGCGTGCCACAACTACTGAAGCCCACGCACCTAGAGCCCATGCTCTGCAACAAGAGAAGCCACCGCAGTGAGAAGCCTGCGCACCGCAACGAAGAGTAGCCCCCGCTCGCCACTAGAGAAAGCCCGCATGCAGCAACAAAGACCCAACGCAGCCAAAATAAAATAAAATAAGTAAATAAATTTATATTAAGAAAAATATGAAAGCTTCCCAGGCCTTGAAGACCTTTAAGGCATAAATGAGATAATAATGAATGTGAAGGCTCAAAACAGTACCTGATACATAGTAAGGACTGCACTCGATCAATGGTACCTATTTTTATTTTTTTATTATTGGTGGAGGAACCACCTACTGCATAGTATTGTGAGCAGAGCATTAATGAAATAAAGCAAGTAAAATTCCTAGCAGAGAGCCCGAGTCGTAAGAGATACTCAGTGGGTATTAGTTCTCTTCCCCCTTTTCTCTCCTTACTTTGAAATGTTCACCTCAAATTCAGCCCACTCCATGAAGCTTTCCCTGCTTCACGTCCTGCAATGCAATGCCTGTGGCCTTTCCTGTGGCTATGGGCCAGGACACAGGGAAGCATCGTGAGGGGGACCTGGATTGTGTCACCTGGCGCTGAGCTGCCAAGCAGTGTCTAAGTTTGCACTGAAGTGCTGCCCTGGACTTTATGTACTTTAGCGTAGTTGCTGTGAGGGCAAGAAGTGGAGTGTCACGGCTTGGGTTTTCCAGAAGCATATGCTGAAGTGGAATTGGGGTTGCAAGATGTTTAGAGATCAATATCTGTGAAAGGAAGGCGTGGGAGGCAGGACTGGGCAAAGGGAAAAGTCGAACAGTGATGCTAGCGTCACAAAGCCGTGGCCACCCCACGGGAAGGTCTGGAGCGAGTGTTGCCTGGCAGAGGGTCCCACAAGGGGCTGACAAGTCCAGGCCTTTATCCACTTCTTTCTCTCAATCACCGGAAGCAGGCTGCCCTGGCAAGAGCATGACCTCGTGACCTGACGTGGAAGCCAACCCTGAAGTGGCTGACCGCTGGGGTCTGAGCACACAGCTGGGCAGCAGGGGTCTCCACAGCTGGGCAGCAGGTCCTTCCTTGAACGGGGATCAGGAGGGTGTGTTCTTTGTGTCCACCACATTGGGGGGTAAACCAACAACGCAGTGACATACCAAACTGCTGATTGTTCAGAACACTGAATTCCAAGCGTATCTCAACATGTTAAGGAAGAGGATTGGCAGTCATCCCTTGATGGAGGATAGTAGGAAAAGTGAGTTGAAATGTCTGTGCACCAGACACTTCTACATGTGCCATAAGAGCAAAGTTTGCTCTCTCCAAGAGGAAAAGAGACCAGACTATTGCCAAACGGGTCCTGTGCTATTGGTAGGGTTTTATATAGCACGGGAGCAAGGTAAGTTAGGATGAGGAGCAGCAAGGGCTAGAAGCAGAGTAACTCTTAGCCGAGGGTTGCCCAGGAATCGATCAGGCCTCATGACAATGTTCTCATCACTTGGGAAGCATGTTAAATTCCCAGACCCACCGCCTCTACACCATTCTACTCAGTCAGAATCTCTCAGGTTAGACCCAGGAACCAGCATGTTTAATAGGCATCCACGCTGCTTCTTCTGCAAGTTACAATTTTCAAACCCTGCAAATCTGAACAACAGCCAGTGATAATCTCTCTTTCTGACCCTTTCCAGATAAGCATAATTAACCTCCCCATGAGGGATAAAAGGAAACATGCCCAGATCACAGCAGCCAAGGACAGCTCTCAACCTCAGGTTTCAGGTAGTGGTGGAGGATGTATTTGACACTGTCCAGCTGCCTGCCACCTGTACACTGGCCAGTTGTTCCCTTGCCTGCGAGTTCCAGATATGAGTTGCAGAAGCTGTCAGGTCACTAGTTAGCAGGGTCAGTGGGAGATGTTGGAAAATACAGGTTAGGTGTACATGAAGGATGTGTCGGAAATAGAAGCTAAGCAGTCCTGCCAGACAGTATATAGAGCAGTCTGAACATTCTTGCAACAGTGGTTGTGTAATTTATGCATAGTATAAATCTACAACTCTATTTTATTGATTGACAATGTTTTTCTACTTTACAATAAATCCTCTTAGAAGTAATGAGTACCAGTAAATGAAAGTGTTTATAAAAATCTAGGCACCGAGTTTGATGTCATATATGTAGCTCACACAAAATGTCTATTGATGTTTACCATCTATGGAGCCTGCAGTGATATAACTTACCGCACAGAAACCAGAAGAAGCATCACCATCTACTTCAGAAGTCAGTACGTAGTTATTCTAATAACGGGCTCAAGGATCACACATGAGGATATAGAAGGTTTACATAACTCTGTGCAGCATGACTTGTCATGTATATCAAATGGTTGTCCTAAAATCATTTTGCTCATTTTCTAAATTTCCTTGTGCATGTATGAAGAGTGAGGCAGTAGCCATGAAGGTGTTGGCTGAATTAGCCAAACAAATGGTTCAGTGATACCAACTTTATATCAGTGCCTTCTGGTGCTTCAAATGGAAGAGAAGCTAAATTAATAATGGTTCAAGGACTTCCCTGGTGGTGCAGTGGTTAAGAATCTGCCTGCCAATGCAGGGGACATGGGTTCAATCCCTGGTCCGGGAAGATCCCACATGCCGTGGAGCAACTAAACCAGTGTGCCACAACTACTGAAGCCCGTGCTCTGCAACAAGAGAAGCCACCGCAATGAGAAGCCCACGGACCGCAACGAAGAGTAGCCCCCGCTCTCCGCAACTAGAGAAAGCCTGCATGCAGCAACAAAGACCCAACGCAGCCAAAAATAAATAAATAAATAAATAAATTTATAAATAATAATAATAATGGTTCAATTATTTCCTCCAATGCATGGAATCAAATAACAATTTTGGAAGTTAATTTTGATGAAGATAAAACATTTGTCAGCATTATAAATGCTACTGTAAGTTTAGTAACAAAGTGTAACATTGAAGATAAAATTGTTTTTTCTCAGTGATAAGATGAACACAACTTTTTAAATTAATTAATCAATTAATTAATTTGCTTGTGCCGAGTCTTAGTTGTGGCAGGTGGGCTCCTTTAGTTGCGGCAGGTGGGCTCCTTTAGTTGCAGCTCAAGGGCTCTTTAGTTGTGGCACATCGGCTCCTTAGTTGTGTCATGTGGGCGCCTTAGCTGCAGCAGGCAGGCTCCTTAGTTGCAGCACACGGGCTCCTTAGTTGTGGCATGCGAACTCTTAGTTGCAGCATGCATGTGGGCTCTAGTTCCCTGGCCAGGGATCAAACCCGGGCCCCCTGCATTGGGAGTGTGGAATCTTAACCACTGCGCCACCAGGAAAGTCCCCAAGATGAACACAAGTTTTAACAGAGGAAAATGTCATGGTAAAAATAGTGTTCTGAATCAATTAAGAAATCTATAGAGCAGGAACATCTTTGGGATTGGTTATAGTGCACATACAATCGACAACTGCATACAAATAAGCTGCAGTATTATACCTATTGAAAGAGAAGCTGTAGTGTCAAATTTCCAAATATATTTTTTTCTACAAATACTATTAGGGTCCGAACTATTGTTTTTGTATGTGACAAAGTTAATGTTGAATACCCAAAATAAGAAATAAAAACCCAGCATATGCTTTCTGTCTTTGCCCTCCATCGTCAGTCACATGTTAGAAACGTTTGTACTTTTGAAGAACCACTTTGTCAGTCCACCTAAGTGTCCTACAGTGGTATTGAACTTTTTACAGAGTTCTCTGAATTTGGGGTTATTTTATTCAACATCAGGTGGAAATAGTTAATGAAAATATTCAACAGAGTCCTAAAAAAAAATCTCTTTGGCTTTTGAAGCTCTCAGCAAATATCAGCAAAAACAGGAAGGCATTGGAATGTATCCCTAAAAAAGGATTGGAACAGGGACCTCCGTGGTGGTCCAGTGGTTAAGACTCTGAGTTCAATCCCTGGTCTGGGAACTAAGATCCCACATGCCGTGCAGCCAAAAAAAAAAAGGATTGGAACAAATTATGGTAAACAATGAATAGGATTTAATTGTGAAATTCTGTAATTGTGCTTTGGGATATCTTGACTTGTGAGAAGACACTTAAAATTTTGATAGAGCTCCTATATCTTAATTGAATAAAATTTTAATTGGCTACATTTATGTTCTGTACCTGAATGGAATGAAATTGAGAAGGCCTATGATCTTCAGCATCCAAATTTGGTGAAAGTTTCAAAAGAAACATAGAGACTTTTAAATGAGTTTTGTGAAAGTATTTCCTCATGCATGGTACTTTTTTTTTTTGAAGCATACTTAACTAACGATGTTGTGTTAGTTTCAGATGTACAGCAAAGTGATTCAGTTATACATATACATGTATCTATTCTTTTTCAAATTCTTTTAGGTTTTTAGGTTAATAATTTAGGTTATTACAGAATATTGAGCAACATTCCCTGTGCTGTACAGTAGGTCGTTGTTGGTTATCTATTTTAAATATAGCAGTGTGTACACTGATGCATGATACTTTGAATAGACAACCTACAGAATGGGAGAAAATATTTGCAAATGATATGACCAAGGGATTAATATCCAAAATTTAGAAACAGCTCATACAACGCAATATCAAAAAAACAAACAACCCAATCAAAAAATGGACAGAAGACCTGCCAGACTTTTTCCAAAGACATACAGATGGCTAACAGGAACATGAAAAGATTCTCAACATTGCTAATGATTAGAGAAATGCAAATCAAAACTACAATGAGATATCACCTCACACCTGTCAAAATGACCATCATCGAAAGCCCACAAATAACAAATGCTGGTGAGGTTGTGGAGAAAAGGGAACCCTCATACACCGCTGGGAATGTAAATTGGTGCAGCCACTATGGAAAATGGTATGGAGGTTCTTCAAAAAACTAAAAATAGAACTACCATACAATCCAGTAATTCCACTCCTGGGTATATATCCAGACAAAACAAAAACACTAATTCAAAAATATACATGCACCCCAATGTTCATAGCAGTACTATTTACAATAGCCAAGATATGGAAGCAATCCAAGTCTCCATCAACAGATGAGTGGCTTAAGAAGATGTGGTATAGGGCTTCCCTGGTGGTGCAGTGGTTGAGAATCAGCCTGCCAATGCAGGGGACATGGGTTCGAGCCCTGGTCTGGGAAGATCCCACATGCCGCGGAGCAACTAGGCCCGTGAGCCACAACTACTGAGCCTGCGCGTCCAGAGCCTGTGCTCCGCAACAAGAGAGGCCGCCATAGTGAGAGGCCCGCGCACCGCGATGAAGAGTGGCCCCCGCTTGCCGCAACTAGAGAAAGCCCTCGCACAGAAACAAAGACCCAACACAGCCATAAATAAATAAATAAATAAATAAAAAACTTAGGATTTCTTTCTAAAAAAAAAAAAAGATGTGGTATATGTACACAATGGAATATTACTCAGCCATAAAAAAAGAAGGAAATTCTGCCATTTGCAGTGACATGGATGGACCTAGAGATTAATTTTTTTTTTCTGTAGAGAGACAGATATGCCAATGAAACACCAGGAAGAAGATATCTGCTGTGTTCCAACAAAACGCTATTAAAAGTTTGAATCCTAATTACAAAAGTAATACATGTTTATTAAAGAAAAATTGGAAAATACATACAGTTTCAAAGAAGGGGAAAAGATCTATAATTTCATCACATAGCTATTAATAACCTTTATGTCCCTTCAGACTTTTTTCAACATATAATGCCCAGAAAATGCATACAATATCAACTGGGCCAAGACCCTAAATACAATTTTGTGGTCTGATTTTCATAATATTTTTTTTTAATTTTTGAATTTTATTTAATTTATTTTTTTATACAGCAGGTTATTATTAGTCATCAGTTTTATACACATCAGTGTATACATGTCAATCCCAATCACCCAATTCAGCACACCACCATCCCCACCCCCCCCGCTCCTTTTCCCCCTTCGTGTCCATACGTTTGTTCTCTACATCTGTGTCTCAACTTCTGCCCTGCAAACTGGTTCATCTGTACCATTTTTCTAGGGTCCACCTACATGCGTTAATATACGATATTTGTTTTTCTCTTTCTGACTTACTTCACTCTGTATGACAGTCTCTAGGTCCATCCACGTCTCAACAAATGACTCAATTTCGTTCCTATTTATGGCTGAGTAATATTCCATTGTATAAATGTACCACATCTTCTTTATCCATTCGTCTGTTGATTGGCATTTAGGTTGCTTCCATGACCTGGCTATTGTAAATACTGCTGCAAGGAACATTGGGGTGCATGTGTCTTTTTGAATTACGGTTTTCTTTGGGTATATGCCCGGTACTGGGATTGCTGGATCATATGGTAGTTCTATTTTTAGTTTTTTAAGGAACCTCCATACTGTTCTCCATAGTGGCTGTATCAATTTACATTCCCACCAACAGTGCAAGAGGGTTCCCTTTTCTCCACACCCTCTCCAGCATTTGTTGTTTGTAGATTTTCTGATGATGCCCATTCTAACTGGTGTGAGGTGATACCTCATTGTAGTTTTGATTTGCATTTCTCTAATAATTAGTGATGTTGAGCAGCTTTGCATGTGCTTCTTGGCGATCTGTATGTCTTCTTTGGAGAAATGTCTATTTAGGTCTTCTGCCCATTTTTGGATTGGGTTGTTTGTTTGTTTAATATTGAGCTGCATGAGCTGTTTATATATTTTGGAGATTAATCCTTTGTCCATTGATTCGTTTGCAAATATTTTCTCCCATTCTGAGGGTTGTCTTTTCGTCTTGTTTATGGTTTCCTTTGCTGTGCAAAAGCTTTGAAGTTTCATTAGGTCCCATTTGTTTATTTTTGTTTTTATTTCCATTACTCTAGGAGGTGGACCAAAAAAGATCTTGCTGTGATTTATGTCAAAGAGTGTTCTTCCTCTGTTTTCCTCTAAGAGTTTTATAGTGTCCGGTCTTACATTTAGGTCTCGAATCCATTTTGAGTTTATTTTTATGTATGGTGTTAGGGAGTGTTCTAATTTTATTCTTTTACATGTAGCTGTCCAGTTTTCCCAGCACCATTTACTGAAGAGACTGTCTTTTCTCCATTGTATATCCTTGCCTCCTTTGTCATAGATTAGTTGACCATAGGTGCGTGGGTTTATCTCTGGGCTTTCTATCTTGTTCCATTGATCTATGTTTCTGTTTTTGTGCCAGTACCATATTGTCTTGATTACTATAGCTTTGTAGTATAGTCTGAAGTCAGGGAGTCTGATTCCTCCAGCTCCGTTTTTTTCCCTCAAGACTGCTTTGGCTATTCGGGGTCTTTTGTGTCTCCATACAAATTTTAAGATGATTTGTTCTAGTTCCGTAAAAAATGCCATTGGTGATTTGATAGGGATTGCATTGAATCTGTAGATTGCTTTCAGTAGTACAGTCATTTTCACAATATTGATTCTTCCAATCCAAGAACATGGTATATCTCTCCATCTGTTGGTATCATCTTTAATTTCTTTCATCAGTGTCTTATAGTTTTCTGCATACAGGTCTTTTATCTCCCTAGGTAGGTTTATTCCTAGATATTTTATTCTTTTTGTTGCAATGGTAAATGGGAGTGTTTCCTTAATTTCTCTTCCAGATTTTTCATCATTAGTGTATAGGAATGCAAGAGATTTCTGTGCGTTAATTTTGTATCCTGCAACTTTACCAAATTCATTGATTAGCTCTAGTAGTTTTCTGGTGGCATTTTTAGGATTCTCTATGTATAGTACCATGTCATCTGCAAACAGTGACAGTTTTATGTCTTCTTTTCCAATTTGTATTCCTTTTATTTCTTTTTCTTCTCTGATTGCTGTGTCTAGGGCTTCCAAAACTATGTTGAATAATGGTGGTGAGAATGGACATCCTTGTCTTGTTCCTGATCTTCGAGGAAATGCTTTCAGTTTTTCACCATTGAGAATGATGTTTGCTGTGGGTTTGTCGTATATGGTCTTTATGATGTTGAGGCAGGTTCCCTCTATGCCCACTTTCTGGAGAGTTTTTATCATAAATGGGTGTTGAATTTTGTCAAAAGCTTTTTCTGCATCTATTGAGATGATCATATGGTTTTTCTTCTTCAATTTGTTAATATGGTGTATCACATTGATTGATTTGCATATATTGAAGAATCCTTGCATCCCTGGGATAAATCCCACTTGATCATGGTGTCTGATCCTTTTAATGTGTCATTGTATTCTGTTTGCTAGTATTTTGTTGAGGATTTTTGCATCTATATTCAGCAGTGATATTGATCTGTAATTTTCTTTTTTGTAGTATCTTTGTCTGGTTTTGGTATCAGGGTGATGGTGGCCTCATAGAATGAGTTTGGGAGTGTTCCTTCCTCTGCAATTTTTTGGATGAGTTTGAGAAGGATGGGTGTTAGCTCTTCTCTAAATGTTTGATAGAATTCACCTGTGAAGCCATCTGGTCCTGGACTTTTGTTTGTTGGAAGATTTTAAATCACAGTTTCAATTTTATTACTTGTGATTGGTCTGTTCATATTTTCTGTTTCTTCCTGGTTCAGTCTTGGAATGTTATACCTTTCTAAGAATTTGTCCATTGCTTCCAGGTTGTCCATTTTATTGGCATAGAGTTGCTTGTAGTAGTCTCTTAGGATGCTTTGTATTTCTGCGGTGTCTGTTGTAACTTCTCCTTTTTCATTTCTAATTTTATTGATTTGAGTCCTCTCCCTCTTTTTCTTGATGAGTCTGGCTAATGGTTTATCAATTTTGTTTATCTTCTCAAAGAACCAGCTTTTAGTTTTATTGATCTTTGCTATTGTTTTCTTTGCTTCTATTTCATTTATTTCTGCTCTGATCTTTATGATTTCTTTCCTTCTGCTAACTTTGGGTTTTGTTTGTTCTTCTTTCTCTAGTTCCTTTAGGTGTAAGGTTAGATTGTTCATTTGAGATTTTTCTTGTTTCTTGAGGTAGGCTTGTATAGCTATAAACTTCCCTCTTAGAACTGCTTTTGCTGCATCCCATAGGTTTTGGATCGTCGTGTTTTCATTGTCATTTGTCTCTAGGTATTTTTTGATTTCCTCTTTGGTTTCTTCAGTGATCTCTTGGTTATTTAGTAATGTATTGTTTAGCCTCCATGTGTTTGTGTTTTTTACGTTTTTTTACCTGTAATTCATTTCTAATCTCATAGCGTTGTGGTCAGAAAAGATGCTTGATATGATTTCAATTTTCTTAAATTTACTGAGGCTTGATTTGTGACCCAAGATGTGATCTATCCTGGAGAATATTCCGTGCACACTTGAGAAGAAAGTGTAATCTGCTGTTTTTGGATGGAATGTCCTATAAATATCAATTAAATCTATCTGGTCTATTGTGTCATTTAAAGCTTCTGTTTCCTTATTTATTTTCATTTTGGATGATCTGTCCATTGGTGTAAGTGAGGTGTTAAAGTCCCCCACTATTATTGTGTTACTGTCGATTTCCTCTTTTATAGCTGTTAGCAGTTGCCTTATGTATTGAGGTGCTCCTATGTTGGGTGCATATATATTTATAATTGTTGTATCTTCTTGGATTGATTCCTTGATCATTATGTAGTATCCTTCCTTGTCTCTTGTAACATTCTTTATTTTAAATTCTATTTTATCTGATATGAGTATTGCTACTCCAGCTTTCTTTTGATTTCCATTTGCATGGAATATCTTTTTCCATCCCCTCACTTTCAGTCTGTATGTGTCCCTAGGTCTGAAGTGGGTCTCTTGTAGACAGCATATATATGGGTCTTGTTTTTGTATCCATTCAGCAAGATTGTGTCTTTTGGCTGGAGCATTTAATCCATTCACGTTTAAGGTAATTATCGATATGTATGTGCCTATTCCCATTTTCTTAACTGTTTTGGGTTTGTTTTTGTAGGTCCTTTCCTTCTCTTGTGTTTCCCACTTAGAGAAGTTCCTTTAGCATTTGTTGTAGAGCTGGTTTGGTGGTGCTGGATTCTCTTAGCTTTTGCTTGTCTGTAAAGCTTTTTGTTTCTCCATCGAATCTGAATGAGATCCTTGTCGGATAGAGTAATCTTGGTTGTAGGTCTTCCCTTTCATCACTTTAAGTATATCATGCCACTCCCTTCTAGCTTGTAGAGTTTCTGCTGAGAAATCAGCTGTTAACCTTATGGGAGTTCCCTTGTATGTTATTTGTCGTTTTTCCCTTGTTGCTTTCAATAATTTTTCTTTGTCTTTAATTTTTGACAATTTGATTATTATGTGTCTCGGCGTGTTTCTCCTTGGGTTTAACCTGTCTGGGACTCTCTGTGCTTCCTGGACTTGGGTGGCTATTTCCTTTCCCATGTTAGGGAAGTTTTCGACTATAATCTCTTCAAATATTTTCTCGGGTCCTTTCTCTCTCTCTTCTCCTTCTGGGACCCCTATAATGCGAATGTTGTTGCGTTTAATGTTGTCCCAGAGGTCTCTTAGGCTGTCTTCATTTCTTTTCATTCTTTTTTTCTTTATTCTGTTCTGCAGCAGTGAATTCCACCATTCTGTCTTCCAGGTCACATATCTGTTCTTCTGCCTCAGTTATTCTGCTATTAATTCCTTCTAGTGTATTTTTCATTTCAGTCATTGTATTGTTCATCTCTGTTTGTTTTTTTCTTTAATTCTTTTAGGTCTTTGTTAAACATTTCTTCTCGATCTTTGCCTCCATTCTTTTTCCGAGGTCCTGGATCATCTTCACTATCATTATTCTGAATTCTTTTTTTGGAAGGTTGCCTATCTCCACTTCATTTAGTTGTTTTTTCTGGGGTTTATCTTGTTCCTTCATCTGGTACATAGTCCTCTGCCTTTTCATCTTGTCTGTCTTTCTGTGAATGTGGTTTTTGTTCCACAGGCTGCAGGATTGTCATTCTTCTTGCTTCTGCTGTCTGCCCTCTGGTGGATGAGGCTATCTAAGAGGCTTGTGTAAGTTTCCTCAGACCTAGAGATTATTATGCTTAGTGAAATTACTCAAAGACAAATACTGTGTGATATCACTTATATGTGGAAATGAATAAATAAAAGAATGTATATAGCAAAATAGAAACAGACTCACAGATATAGAGAACATACTAGTGGTTACCAGTGGGAAGAGGGCAGGGGGGAGGGGCAAGAGAGAGGTATGGGATTAAGAGGTATAAACTATTATGTATAAAATAGATAAGAAGGATATATTGTACAACACAGGGAATTATATCCATCATTTTGTAATAGCTTTTAATGGAGTGTAACCTATAAAAATACCGAATCACTATGTATGCTGTACACCTGAAACTAACATAATATTGTAAATCAACTATACTTCAAAAAAATAAATAAATAAGATAGTATGTTAAAAAAGGAAAAATAGGGTGGTTTACAGAAATGAGCCAGTTGAAAGCATGAACAATTTGAAATTTCTTAACCATCAAATGCAAGTTTGAAAATTATTGCAGACACTTTAAAAAATTTAAAAATAATAATACCATATTGAAAAAATACATTCTTCACGAAGATACCAATGATGCATTATAAAAGGCAGGACTAAGAAATTGATCAGACTATGTGAATATGAACCAATATTAATTACTCTACCTACGCTATTTTTATTTTTATTTATTTATTTTTTATTTTTTGGCTGCATTGGGTCTTCATTGCTGCGTGCTGGCTTTCTCTAGTTGCGGCGAGTGGGGACTACTCTTCATTGTGGTGTGTGGGCTTCTCATTGTGGTGGCTTCTTTTGTTGTGGACCACAGGCTCTAGGTGCGCAGGCTTCAGTAGTTGTGGCACGTGGGCTCAGTAGTTGTGGCTCACGGGCTCTGGAGCACAGGCTCGGTAGTTGTGGCGCATGGGATTAGTTGCTCTGTGGCATGTGGGATCTTCCCAGACCAGGGATCAAACCCGTGTCCCCTGCATTGGCAGGTGGATTCTTAACCACTGTGCCACCAGGGGAGTCCCCCTATGTTGTTTAAAAAAATTTTTTTGGCCACGCTGTGTGGCATGCGGGATCTTAGTTCACCCACCAGGGATCAAACTTGTGCCCCCTGCCATGGAAGCATGGAGTTTTAACCACTGGACCGCCAGGGAGGTCTTCTTATGCTATTTTTAAATGTTCAGATAATCAATATAAATAACTTATATCTTGCTTTAATATACACAAGTAGATTTAATTTTCATTTTTTAAAAAAGGATTTTCTTTTTGACCCTGGGTTTTGCACTCCAATATAATTAAATCAGTTTGGTGAAAAACTTAATATTTCACAAATTATAAGGTTATTTTTAGAGTTCCCTTCACTCTCAAAAGTGTCTCGGTTTGGACAAGAAGTTATATTATCACCGTAACTATAGCATACTTAGCACATTTGCTTTGGCAGCAGCTGGCCAGGGCTTCAATCCCAGCTCTGCAATTTAGTAGCTTTGTGACCTTAAGTAACTTATTTGATCTCTCTCAAACTCAGTTTCCTCATCTTTAAGATGGGAAAATAACAGAAACTCTTTCATTGAACTGTTGTGAGGATAAAATGAGATAACACGTATAAGGCACTTGGCACAGTGCCTTGGCTTATCTAGCACTCAATAACCATTATTGAATTATTGATAAATATCATTATCGTTTTTGTTATTATTATTAGGAGGCTATGTTTGTGATTGTTGTCAGACTTTATCACTGACTTGGCATCCTAACATTAGCACATTGCTTGCCTGACCTTATCTTTGGTGATCAGGAAGATTCACCAAATTAAATTACTGCATAGACCAGCATTTTCAAGAATATTTTTTGTAGAATACTGGCATTGCAAGATGCTCTTCCAGCAAAGGGTTCTGCATTCAGCTGACACTGGGAATCTATAGTCATGTCTTGCAAATTCAGAACACGTACTGTATTAGCACTGCAAAATGTGAGAACTCCTACAGTCAAGAAACACTTTTATTTTATTTAACACCCCATTTTCCAAATTTATTTGATAATGTAGCCTCTCCTCTCTCGATTGTGTGTATGTGATACCTCAAAATTAATATTCTATAAAGCATATTCCGCGAAACATGGATCTTGTCTAACTTTTTCATTTGAAAAATGGGAGGCCTAATTGGGAGAAGGACTTTCCCAAGGCCACACAGTAATAGTTGATACATAGGTCTTGATTCCAGGTCTCCAAATCCTTGTACCTCTTCTTCTAGGAAAGTCTCTTTAT
Source organism: Eschrichtius robustus (assembly GCF_028021215.1). NCBI lineage: Eukaryota > Metazoa > Chordata > Mammalia > Artiodactyla > Eschrichtiidae > Eschrichtius > Eschrichtius robustus. The sequence goes on from NC_090845.1 coordinate 106,204,259, forward strand.
ATGTAATAATCTTTGTGTACGGATACAATAATGTGAACTGTAGGTTAATAAGTAGCTGTGTGATACCTTTGAAAATTCAAGGCCAAGGACAATTTTTTAAAAAAATTTATTTATTTATTTATTTATTTTTGGCTGTGTTGGGTCTTCGTTTCTGTGCGAGGGCTTTCTCTAGTTGCAGCAAGTGGGGGGCCACTCTTCATCGCGGTGCGCAGGCCTCTCACTGTCTAGGCCTCTCTTGTTGCAGAGCACAGGCTCCAGACGCGCAGGCTCAGTAGTTGTGGCTCACGGGCCTAGTTGCTCCGCGGCATGTGGGATCTTCCCAGACCAGGGCTTGAACCCCTGTCCCCTGCATTGGCAGGCAGATTCTCAACCACTGTGCCACCAGGGAAGCCCCCAAGGACAATTTTATAATAGCCAGAGGTTTTGTATTATGAAACCTGCAGCTTTAACAGCCTTCACGTTCTCTGGGACTGAGGGTTTCTGCACATAAGCAGAAACAGCAGATCACAGGGACTGCGGATCACAGTTAATGGGACATTGTCTCTTGAACTGACACAAGATGAAAGCCAGAGGGCGCTCGTTCCCAAGGCTATCAATTTAGATGCAAAGAGTAGGAAGACACAGAAGCAGCAAGTTTCAAAAAGACTGAGGAAGACAGAAGATACTATCACTGAAGGCATGATAATGTTTAAGATATAAAGCCATGGAAGACAAATTAGAAAAGAAAGGGAGGCCGAATAGGACTGTATCAATGTATAAAACTTCTGTTTCATAATCAACAAAACGAAGAAAAAAATGTAATGTGAAAATAGATGTGTGTATGTATGTGTGTATTTACGTATATACATACATACATATATCCTATACAAATCTATGAGACCAGCAATTTTCCAACCAGCCAAAATGTGTCAAGTTCATATTAGATGAAATAAGATAGAAATAATAATTGCTAAAATTTATTAAGCACATTCTATGTGTTAGGTATGTGTGCTATCTCATGAACACTTAAACAAGCCTATGAAGTATTATTAGAGCACTGTCCTCATTTTACACATGTGGAAACTGAGGCTTAAAATCTTAAATAACTTGTCCAAGTTCACACTACTATCAACAGAATAAACAGCTGAGACTCCAAGTGTCTCCCTCCAGAGCACCCAACTACTCCTCACTCCCTCCCCATGGGTTATAAGGCCCTGTGTGGCCTGGCTCTGGCTTCCTTCTGCAGCCTTTCTCATCACAATTTGCATCCAGCAGGACTGAAATACAGTTCCCTGAACAGGTCATGTTCCTTGCATAGGACCCTCTTCCCTCCATCTTTACCTGACTCAATCCTACTTGTCTTTCTGGTCTCGGCTTAGACTTCACTTCTTCCAGAAGTCTTCTCTGCTCTGCAAGTCTGGCTTAGGTGACCTTCCTCTGTGCTTCCATAGCTCCCCATCATTTCATCACACTGCATGGCAGTTGCCCACTTCCTGATCTGTGCCCTCTGTTAGATTGAGAATTTGGGGAGAGCAGACACTAGGTCTCTCTTGCTCCCGACTGCATTTCAGCTCCTGGCACAATGCCTGGCATATAGTAAAGTTCCCTATACACACAGAAACTCCTCTATTTGAGACATTTCTTAGAGCCACAAAGCTGTATGGAGGGCAAATGTCATTAACTCTGTCTGCCACCAGCAGCTTATTGACTGTCATTTTGGTCTCTGGCATTGGCATTCATTGGATGTGTTTGCTGTGATTTTGCCTAGGTTTGAGCAGTTTAATGAACATTATTAACATATATCTGATACATACAAAAGCAGTGAGAGTGTTGAAAGTCCTAGTAATAAGTGACGTAGGGTTACAATAGAAAGGAAATTAGAATATGAAAATTACAAGTGCTGCACAAAAATATACATGAATAGTTGAAGAATAGTAAACATTCTGATGGGCAAACACTAGATCATGCAACATGTGAACAATGATGAGCCTATGGAGGCCAAAAAAGTCAAGAACTATGTATTTTGTCTGAGGAAATCAGTGTCCTAAGCTAGTTCCTAGAGCACCTTATTTTGGGGACAGCTAGAGGTCTTTGCCCACTTTCCGGAAGTCATTTTTCCATCCTTTTATGACACTACTATCAGAGCTTCTCTGAAAACTATTATTGTGAAACCTTGAATTTAAAGATGTTATGGGAAAAAAAGACGTTATGGCAAAGAACCAGGATAATCAATCTTTATGAAGAAGGGCTACATCCTTTAAAAAAAAAAAAAAGCAAGTTCCTCCCATTGCATATCTCCTTGTTCCATTTGTATAGAATTTTACAAAATATTATCTAGATTTTGTAATTTATTATCATTTCTTGAGTGCCTTTTAGAGGTCAGGCACTTTTGAACTCACTTAATCCTCACAATGTCCCTGTGAGACAGATATTATCCCATTCTACAGATTCGGAAACTATGGCTCTGAAAGGTTGAGTAACTTCCCTAAAGTCACACAACTATAAAGTGTTTATATTGGAATTGGAAGCATAATTTTGTTGAATCCAACATGCTCTTTACACTACACCAACAAGTTTTCCCTATTATCTAATTTCATCCTCACAACAGTCATGCAAATGAAGGTAAGAAAATTATTTTCCCCATCTTCAGATGAAGGCAGGGAAGCCCAGAAATGCTCAAGGTCCCACCATTAGGTAGTGATAGAGAAGTAAACTCAAATCTTGTTTTTTTTTTTTTTGCTGCACCTCGCAGCTTGTGGGATCTCAGTTCCCTGACCAGGGGTTGAACCCAGACCATGGCAGTGAAAGCCTGGAATCCTAACCGCTAGGCCACCCCTAGGGAACTCCCTAAACTCAAATCTTTTATTTCTAAGTGCAGTGCTCTTTCCAGCTCACCATAATTTTACTTCTTCACAGATTGGTTAAACGCTAATGGTTGGAGCCTTTGCAAGGGTTGGACATTCTTAATGGCCAAGGAGCGTGTGCCTGAGGGGAGGTGGGGGAGGGGCTGGTGTGCTCCTTTGGTGGGATGAGGAAGGGAAGCAGCAGCAGCAGAGGCCCTGGCCATTGGATTTTGTCCCCCAGCTACTAGGCACTTCCCACTGCACTGGCCTTTTGGTGACATTCCTAATCTGTCCAGTGAAAACTGTCCATCGCTGACCTGTACTCTTCAAATGCAATCCTGGCCAGGCTATGTGGGGGCATGATAGATTTCGTGTGTCCTTTCAAAACACTGTGTTCTGGATTATGAGGCCTTTGGACAATTGAGTTGATGACAAATTTGTCTTATATGATTAATTGCCAGCTTGTGTCTTTAGGGAAATAGAACAGAATGACCCATTTGTGGATTAACTCTTTATATGCTATCCTGGAACCCAGGGCTAGCTGGGAGGGTCCCAGGGCACTGGGGCAGATATTAAAGCCTGAGGACAGATTCTGGTCAAATTTCTTGAAATGATTTCCCTGAGAGTTATATGTTTTGCATTTTAATGAGATTGTACCCATTTCTGATGTATGTGTTTATCCCTAAGAATTCCAAGTATTACTATTAGTTTAGCTTGCCATTAATCTGATATTGAACTCTTTCTTATGCAGTTGCACAATACTTATGTACAATACTAATGCATAATACTCAAGATAAATGTATGGAAATGTAGAAGACTTCTGCCTCCAGCCAAGATGGAGTAACAAGGACTGAATTCACCCTCTGCCTGAAACAAGCAAAAAAGAGAGAGAAAAAAAAACATACAAAATTCATGAAACAATAATTTTTTAAGATACATCAGGCAATGAAGAAAAAGTGATCCCTGAAAGATGGTTAAAAAATAAGGTGAGTCCTCTGATCGAGACTGGTTACATAAGCTGCAGAGCCCAGTACAAAATGAAAAAGTAAAAGCCCTTATTCAAAAGGCAGGAAAAGGGCTTCCCTGGTGGTGCAGTGGTTAAGAATCCGCCTGCCAATGCAGAGGAGACGGGTTCAAGCCCTGGTCCAGGAAGATCCCACATGCTGCGGAGCAACTAAGCCCATGCGCCACAACTACTGAGCCTGCGCTCTAGAGCCCACCAGCCACAACTACTGAAGCCCATGTGCCTAGAGCCTGTGCTCCACATCAAGAGAAGCCACTGGAATGAGAAGCCCGCGCACCGCAACGAAGAGTAGCCCCCACTCGCCGCAACTAGAGAAAGCGCGTGCACAGCAACAAAGACCCAACTCAGCCAAAGATAAATAAATAAATAAATAAATAATTTTTTTTTTTTAAAAAAAAGGAAAAATGTTTTCCTTTCTTCCACATTCTCTCTCTTAACCCATCATGGTGGTTTTTATGTGCTATTTAATGTTACATTCCCTCAGACATGGGATACTTGCAGGGCAAGTGCAGACCCTCAGAGGTACCCAGAAGCTGTGCCCTCTGACAAGGCATGCACACACATGCTTGCAGCAAACCAGCTGCTGGCTTCTCCCTCATGCCACCAGCTGAATCAGTGCCCCCAGGAAGATGAGCCAGAAATCCCCACTTCCCATGGTCTGACACCCCAAACCACTGTGGATAGGCAGCCCCAAAGAGTATTACAACTTCTGTGCCAGGATGGGTAGGTAACTGGAAGAAAGTAGGCAAGAGGTTCATCCTGGCTGAATCTCCTGTTGAATGTACTGTGGAACTGCCAGCTTGGGGCAGGGATGGTTGCCACCATGCCCCACCCTGAGATTCCACAGAAACAGTCATCTGATTCTGACTCTCCCTGTGCCCATGCCCAAGCCCCCACTGGAGAGAGAGGGTATCACTAGTTGCTGGGCGGGGGACGAGGGAGGAAGCTGAGGTGCCAGAGATAGGAGAGTGGTTAGCAAGAACCTATCCAAAGAGGCAGTGAGACAGAGAGAGGAAAGGCCACATGTGAACCCTGGCTCCAAGCCCCCAGTGTATGCTCTGTTGTCCCACAGGATTTCACTTACAAAACACAAAGATAAGATTATGAATTTCAAGATGGTGGTCACAGAGCATTAAATCCAAACATGGGCCCTTTTGGAGCTTGGGGCCCTGCACTACTGTCACAGGTCCATGAAGCCAGCCTGTCTACCAAAAAGGGGAAACCAAGGCAGCCTGGCAGACTTCCTAGATTGAGTAGGCACAGCTAAGCATCTGGAGACTCCAAGGCAACTAGAGCACATACAAAAGAATACCAGAGAGGAGAGAACTGCACAGAGGCAGACCTCCAAAGGTCTGCAGATGGTGCCCCTCAAGTGTTAAGCAGAAAACTAAGCAGTGCATTCACGTGAGGAAAATAACTCACACAGAAAAGATCTGAAAGAATTTGAAGAAAGAATGCCCGGTGCTCATATAAGGCCAGGAATAGTGCCTGTTCCCACCAGCCAGAATAGAAAACCTCATGATTCACAGGGCATTGAGTAGAGTAGACAGATAGGTCTTGCTGGAGTAGCAGAAAATAATCAACACTAGGAAGCTCAAGAAGATTCACAGAAGTACAAAAATATCCAAGACCCAAATGGTAAAATTGACAGTGCCTGGCATCTAATTAAAATAACTAGACGTGCGAATAGGCAAAGAAACACAACCCATAATAAGGAGAATAATCAATTGATCAAAAACAAAGCAGAAATGTTAGAATTAGCAGAGAATATTAAACCAGTTATAACTATATTCAACATGTTCATAAAATTAAGTAGACACATGGAAGATATAGAAAAGACACAAAATGAACTCATAGAGATAAAAACTACAATGTGTAATATGAAATATATACTGGATGGAATTAACAGCAAATTAGACATTACCAAAGAACATATTAGTGATTTGGAAGGCATAGCAATTGAAACTACCTGACCAAAAAAAAAAAGAATGAAACTGGACCCCTATCTTATACCATGCACAAAAATCAGCTCGAAATGGATTAAATACTTTAACGTAAGACCTAGAACCATAAAATATATAAAGAACACATACAACTCAATAGAAACAAAACAAAAAAGAAACAAACAAAAAATCCAATCAAGGGACTTCCCTGGTGGTCCAGCAGTTGGAGTCTGCCTTCCGACGCAGGGGACGCGGGTTCGATCTCTGGTTGGGGAACTAGGATCCCACATGCCGCAGGGCAACTAAGCCCATGCGCCGCTCAACTACTGCGCCCACACGCCACAACTAGAGAGAAGCCCGTGCACCACAATGAAAGATCCTGCATGCCGCAACAAAGAACCCACGTGCCACAACTAAGACCCGATGCAGCCAAATAAGTAAATAAATATTTTTTAAAAATCCAATCAGGACTTCCCTGGTGGCGCAGTGGTTAAGAATCCGCCTGCCAATGCAGGGGACACGGGTTCAAGCCCTGGTCTGGGAAGATCCCACATGCCGCAGAGCAACTAAGCCTGTGCACCACAACTACTGAGCCTGCGCTCTGGAACCCACAAGCCACAACTACTGAAGCCCGCGCACCTAGAGCCGGTGCTCTGCAACAAGAGAAGCCACTGCAATGAGAAGCCCGTGCACCGCAACGAAGAGTAGCCCCCACTCGCCACAACTAGGGAAAGCCCACACGCAGCAACAAAGACCCAACGCAGCCAAAAGTAAATAAATAAATAAATTTTAAAAATCCAATCAAAAAATGGGCAGAGGAACTGAACAGATATTTTTCTACAAAAGACATGCAAATGGCCAATAGGTACATTAAAAGATGCTCAACATCATTAATTATCAAGGAAACGCAAATCAAAACAATGAGATATCACCTCACACCTGTCAAAATGACTATCATCAAAAAATCTACAAATAACAAATGCTGGTGAGGATGTGGAGAAGAGGGAACACTTATGTGCTGTTGGTGGGAATGCAAATTGGTGCAGCCACTGTGAAAAACAGTATAAGGGTTCCTCAAAAACTTAAAAATAGCCCTTCCATATGATTCAGCAATTCCACTTCTGGGTTTACATGCAATGGAAATGAAAACAGGATCTCAAGGAGATATCTGCCCTCCCATATTCACTGCAGCATTGCTCACAACAGCCAAGGTATGGAAACAACCTAGGTGTCCATCAACGGATGAATGGATAAAGAAGATGTGGTGTGTGTGTGTGTGTGTGTGTGTATAAACAAATATAACAGTTATGATTAAGAAGTAAATCTTTCCATTTGTGACAACATGGATGGAGCTGAAGGCATTATGCTATGAGAAATAAGCCAAACAAAGAAAGATAAATACTGTATGGTATCACTAACATGTAGAATAAAAAAAAAGTCAAACTCATAGAAACAGAGAGCAGAAAAATTGTTGCCAGGGGCTGGGACAGGGGTGGGGAAAATAGGGACAGGTTGGAAAAGGGATACAAACTTTTAGCTATAAGATGAATATGGTCTGAGAATCTAATATAAAACATGGTCCCTATAGTACTTCCCTGGTGGTCCAGTGGTTAAGAATCCACATGCCAGTGCAAGGGACACAGGTTTGATCCCTGGTCTGGGAAGACCCCACATGCCGCAGAGCAACTAAGCCCGTGCACCACAACTACTGAGCCTGTGCACCATAACTACTAAAGTCCGTGCACCACAACTACTGAGCCCACATGCCGCAACTACTGAAGCCCGCACGCTCTGGGGCCTGCGTGCCACAACTACCGAGCCTGCATGCTGCAACTACTGAAACCTGCGTGCCTAGAGCCCATGCTCCACAACAAGAGAAGCCACCGCAAAGAGAAGCCTGCGCACCACAATGAAGAGTAGCCCCCACTTGCTGTAACTAGAGAAAGCCCATGTGCAGCAGCAAAGACCCAGCGCAGCCAAAAATAAATAAATAAACAAACAAAACCATGGTCACTATAGTTAACACTGTATTGTATAATTAAAATTTGCTAAGAAGGTAGAACTTAAATGTTCTCACAAAAAAAATAAATAAATGAGGTGATGGATGTGTTAATTAATTAGACGGTGGAAATTCTTTCACAGTATACATATATATACCCATATCAAATCACCACAATGCACTTTAAATATCTTACAATTTTGCCAACTATACCTAATTTTAAAAAATTAGTTATTTTAAGAGGATATCATTTGGGAATATGTCTTTCATTTTGACTGAGGACCAATCTGAATATGAAGATCAACACATGCGTAGTGAACAAACATTTCAAGGCTGACTGTACAACTTTTAAAATTTCTCATCCTATTTGTAGTATAAAATATACAAATAAAAAAAGGGTTAGAGTTTTTATGAAGATTTCTTTGTAAAGTATGTGGCCATGCTATGTATCATGAAGGGAGGGGGTTGGGGTAGGGAGGGGAGAGGTGGATGAGTTGGTAACTCCTTCACCTCAAGCTTCCTTGGGATAGTTACTTCCATTGAGATAACTTGAAAGTTTGAAGTGTGTTTAGGGCAATTCAGCACCCTTAGAGCTGGTGTCTGCCATATGTCTGAAAACTAAAGAGACCTATGGCAACAGGATGGAGGGATTTGTGTGGGAAGCAAATATACTTTCTCTGATTGTAGGGGTGACAGAAAGATGGCTACATTCTTACTGACCTGAAGAGTTTATTGTCATAACACTAAATATGTTAAAGATAATATCATTCATCTAACATTTCTAAGTATCATGTTTGCTGTAACACTGGAAATTGAAGATTTGTTACTTTATAGATATGTAGCTTACTAATATCTTGCTTGAAACACATCAAAGTGGTTCATATTTAATATGGTTTGCCTTTTCTTTTACCAAAAAATTATTTAATGTAGTGCACCCTCCCTCTTATTGTTGGTGTATTTATCCTAGAAAACAGACAGGAGATTTAGAAAAGCAGAAAAAATTAAAACAATAAACATTGCATGTTCCAAAGCTTGAGAAATCTTACACAATGATTTATTCATGGTTCCTAATTTATAACTTCTGATTTCTTGATAATATACTACTTAGAGAACTGAAAACTATTAACTGAAAGACTGAAAATAGTATAAAATTGTATCCAGAAAATTAATTTTATTGGCTTTTTAAAAAAAAATTTGTCTGCGTTGGGTCTTTGTTGCTGCACGTGGGCTTTCTCTAGCTGCTGCGAGCGAGGGCTACTCTTCACTGCGGTGCGGGGGCTTCTCATTGCGGTGGCTTCTCTTGTTGCTGAGCACGGGGGGGCTTCATTAGCTGTGGCACGTGGGCTCAGTAGTTGTGGCTCGCGGGCTTAGTTGCTCCGCAGCATGTGGGATCTTCCCGGATCAGGGCTCGAACCCGTGTCCCCTGCATTGGCAGGTGGATTCTTAACCACTGCGCCACCAGGGAAGCCCTTATTGGCTTACTTTATAATTGTTCATATATCAGAAACATTCTTCTCAGTAACAAGGGACAAGGGATCTATACATAAAAAATATAGCCATTAAGTAAGAACTCTTATTAAACTTGAGTTGCGGAGATTATTTTCTTGTCATCACCTGTTTAGTTTGTGACCTAGATAAATGCTACTTGCATTAATGACTTAAAGGAGGAAATAAATAATCTATTCTATTAAATATTTGCCCTGTCCTTGAATACTTGTACAGAAAAAGGTAGTTTATAATAACAGTTAAATATCAGACGTATATGATCACTAAATCATTTAGTTTTGATTAATATTAAGATATATCAATTTGCAAATGATAGCAGAGATGTTTAACCCAAGTCTTTAAGAGCTCATTTATTTTTGACCCATTTTGAGGTATAAATTGAAAATTCTTATAATAATAAAAACTGCTTTTGAAAACAATCAAATAAGCAAACAAAACTATCCAAAAGGAAACACAGAGAGAAAAACAATACCAAAAAATGTAAAGACCATTAATGAACTGTGTGACAATTTCAAATGGCCTAATTGGAGTCCATAAAGGAGGGAGAGGGCAGAAAAAAATATTTGAAAAAAAAATAGCAAAAAACTTTCGAAACCTTATGAAAACTATAAACCCACAGATCCCAAAAGCTCAATGAACCCCAATTAAAAGAAACAGGAAGAAACAACACCATAAGGAACATCATAATGAAACAGCTCAAAACATGTGGTAAAGAGAAAAACTTAAAAGCAACCAGAGGAAAAAAAGGCATTTTGGAGGTTTGGCAGACTGCAGGAGAGGAGTGAGCACCTGTGGCTCTACTAAGTTTGGTAATCTGGAAGAAAAGAAGTGAACTGGAGACATTAAGAGGCAATGCTCCCACAGATAGCCTCATCCACCAGAGGGCAGACAGCAGAAGCAAGAAGAACTACAATCCTGCAGCCTGTAGAACAAAAACCAAATTCACAGAAAGACAGACAAGATGCAAAGGCAGAGGGCTATGTACCAGATGAAGGAACAAGATAAAACCCCCAAAAAACAACTAAATAAAGTGGAGATAGGCAACCTTCCAGAAAAAGAATTCAGAATAATGATAGTGAAGATGATCCAGGACCTCGGAAAAAGAATGGAGGCAAAGATCGAGAAAATGCAAGAAATGTTTAATAAAGACCTAGAAGAATTAAAGAACAAACAAACAGAGATGAACAATACAATGACTGAAATGAAAAATACACTAGAAGGAATCAATAGCAGAATAACTGAGGCAGAAGAACGGATAAGTGACCTGGAAGACAGAATGGTGGAATTCACTGCTGCACAAGAGAATAAAGGAAAAAGAATGAAAAGAAATGAAGACAGCCTAGGAGACCTCTGGGACAACATTAAACACAACAACATTCGCATTATAGGGGTCCCAGAAGGAGAAGAGAGAGAGAAAGGACCCGAGAAAATATTTGAAGAGGTTATAGTCAAAAACTTCCTTAACATGGGAAAGGAAATAGCCACCCAAGTCCAGGAAGCGCAGAGTCCCATACAGGATAAACCCAAGGAGAAACACACCGAAACACATAGTAATCAAATTGGCAAAAATTAAAGACAAAGAAAAATGATTGAAAGCAGCAAGGGAAAAACCACAAATAACATACAAGGGAACTCCCATAAGGTTAAACAGCTGATTTCTCAGCAGAAACTCTACAAGCCAGAAGGGAATGGCATGACATATTCAAAGTGATGAAGGGGAAGAACCTACAACCAAGATTACTCTACCCGGCAAGGATCTCATTCAGATTCAATGGAGAAATCAAAAGCTTTACAGACAAGCAAAAGCTAACAGAATTCAGCATCACCAAACCAGCTCTACAACAAAACTTCTCTAAGTGGGAAACACAAGAGAAGAAAAAGACCTACAAAAACAAACCCAAAACAATTAAGAAAATGGTCATAGGAACATACATATCGATAATTACATTAAACGTGAAAGGACTAAATGCTCCAACCAAAAGACACAGGCTCGCTGAATGGATACAAAAACAAGACCCATATATATGCTGTCTACAAGAGACCCACTTCAGACCTAGGGACACATACAGACTGAAAGTGAGGGGATGGAAAAAGATATTCCATGCAAATGGAAATCAAAAGAAAGCTGGAGTAGCAATACTCATATCAGATAAAATAGAATTTAAAATAAAGAATGTTACAAGAGACAAGGAAGGATACTACATAATGATCAAGGGATCAATCCAAGAAGATACAACAATTATAAATATATATGCACCCAACATAGGAGCACCTCAATACATAAGGCAACTGCTAACAGATATAAAAGAGGAAATCGACAGTAACACAGTAATAGTGGGGGACTTTAACACCTCACTTACACCAATGGACAGATCACCCAAACAGAAAATTAATAAGGAAACACAAGCTTTAAATGACACAATAGACCAGATAGATTTAACTGATATTTATACGACATTGCATCCAAAAACAGCAGATTACACTTTCTTCTCAAGTGCGCATGGAACATTCTCCAGGATAGATCACATCTTGGGTCACAAATCAAGCCTCAGTAAATTTAAGAAAATTGAAATCATATCAAGCATCTTTTCTGACCACAACGCTATGAGATTAGAAATGAATTACAGGTAAAAAAAACGTAAAAAACACAAACACATGGAGGCTAAACAATACGTTACTAAATAACCAAGAGATCACTGAAGAAACCAAAGAGGAAATCAAAAAATACCTAGAGACAAATGACAATGAAAACACGACGATCCAAAACCTATGGGATGCAGCAAAAGCAGTTCTAAGAAGAAAGTTTATAGCAATACAATCCTACCTCAAGAAACAACAAACATCTCAAATAAACAACCTAACCTTATACCTAAAGGAACTAGAGAAAGAAGAACAAACAAAACCCAAAGTTAGCAGAAGGAAAGAAATCATAAAGATCAGAGCAGAAATAAATGAAATAGAAACAAGACAATAGCAAAGATCAATAGAACTAAAAGCTGGTTCTTTGAGTAGATAAACAAAATTGATAAACCATTAGCCAGACTCACCAAGAAAAAGAGGGAGAGGACTCAAATTAATAAAGTTAGAGATGAAAAAGGAGAAGTTACAACAGACACCGCAGAAATACAAAGCATCCTAAGAGACTACTACAAGCAACTCTATGCCAATAAAATGGACAACCTGGAAGAAATGGACAAGTTCTTAGAAAGGTATAACCTTCCAAGACTGAACCAGGAAGAAATAGAAAATATGAACAGACCAGTCACCAGTAGTGAAATTGAAACTGTGATTAAAAATCTTCCAACAAACACAAGTCCAGGACCAGATGGCTTCACAGGTGAATTCTATCAAACATTTAGAGAAGAGCTAACACCCATCCTTCTCAAACTCCTCCAAAAAATTGCAGAGGAAGAAACACTCCCAAACTCATTTTATGAGGCCACCATCACCCTGATACCAAAACCAGACAAAGATACTACAAAAAAAGAAAATTACAGACCAATATCACTGATGAATATAGATGCAAAAGTCCTCAACAAAATACTAGCAAACAGAATCCAACAACACATTAAAAGGATCAGACACCATGACCAAGTGGGATTTGTCCCAGGGATGCAAAGATTCTTCAATATATGCAAATCAATCAATGTGATACACCATATTAACAAATTGAAGAAGAAAAACCATATGATCATCTCAATAGATGCAGAAAAAGCTTTTGACAATATTAAACACCCATTTATGATAAAAACTCTCCAGAAAGTGGGCATAAAGGGAACCTACCTCAACGTAATAAAGGCCATATACAACAAACCAACAGCAAACATCACTCTCAGTGGTGAAAAACTGAAAGCATTTCCTCTAAGATCAGGAACAAGACAAGGATGTCCACTCTCACCATATTATTCAACATAGTTTTGGAAGTCCTAGCCATGGCAATTAGAGAAGAAAAAGAAACAAAAGGAATACAAATTGGAAAAGAAGACAGAAAACTGTCACTGTTTGCAGATGACATGATACTATACATAGAAAATCCTAAAGACGCCACCAGAAAACTACCAGAAGTAATCAATGAATTTGGTAAAGTTGCAGGATACAAAATTAATGCACAGAAATCTCTGGCATTCCTATACACCAACAACAAAAAATCAGAAACAGAAATTAAGGAAAAACTCCCATTTACCATTGCAACAAAAAGAATAAAATACCTAGGAATAAAACTACCTAGGGAGACAAAAGACCTGTATGCAGAAAAGTGTAAGACACTGCTGAAAGAAATGAAAGATGATACCAACAGATGGAGAGATATACCACGTTCTTGGATTGGAAGAATCAACATTGTGAAAAATGACTATACTACCGAAAGCAATCTACAGATTCAATGCAATCCCTATCAAATTACCAATGGCATTTTTTACAGAACTAGAACAAAAAATCTTAAAATTTGTATGGAGACACAAAAGACCCCGAATAGCCAAAGCAGTCTTGAGGGAAAAAAACGGAGCTGGAGGAATCAGACTCCCTGACTTCAGACTATACTACAAAGCTACAGTAATCAAGACAATATGGTACTGGCACAAAAACAGAAACATAGATCAATGGAACAGGATAGAAAGCCCAGAGATAAACCCACGCACCTATGGTCAATTAATCTATGACAGAAGAGGCAAGGATATACAGTGGAGAAAAGACAGTCTCTTCAGTAAGTGGTGCTGGGAAAGCTGGACAGATACATGTAAAAGAATGAAATTAGAACACTCACTAACACCATACACAAAAATAAACTCAAAATGGATTCGAGACCTAAATGTAAGACCGGACACTATAAAACTCTTAGAGGAAAACAGAGGAAGAACACACTTTGACATAAATCACAGCAAGATCTTTTTTGGTCCACCTCCTAGAGTAATGGAAATAAAAACAAAAATAAACAAATGGGACCTAATGAAACTTCAAAGCTTTTGCACAGCAAAGGAAACTACAAACAAGACAAAAAGACAACCCTCAGAATGGGAGAAAATATTTGTAAACGAATCAATGGACAAAGGATTAATTTCCAAAATATATAAACAGCTCATGCAGCTCAATATTAAAAAAAAAAACCCAATCCAAAAATGGGCTGAAGACCTAAATAGACATTTCTCCAAAGAAGACACACACATGGCCAAGAAGCACATGAAAAGCTGCTCAACATCACCAATCATTAGAGAAATATAAATCAAAACTACACTGAGGTATCACCTCACACCAGTTAGAATGGGCATCATCAGAAAATCTACAAACAACAAATGCTGGAGAGGGTGTGGAGAAAAGGGAACCCTCCTGCACTGTTGGTGGGAATGTAAGTTGATACAGCCACTATGGAGAACAGTATGGAGGTTCCTTAAAAAACTAAAAATAGAATTACCATATGACCCAGCAATCCCACTACTGGGCATATACCCAGAGAAAACCGTAATTCAAAAAGACACATGCACCCCAATGTTCATTGCAGCACTATTTACAATAGCCAGGTCATGGAAGTAACCTAAATGCCCATCAACAGACAAATGGATAGAGAAGATGTGGTACAAATATACAATGGAATATTACTCAGCAATGAAAAGGAATGAAACTGGGTCATTTGTAGAGATGTGGATGGACCTAGAGACTGTCATACAAAGTGAAGTAAGACAGAAAGAGAAAAACAAATATCATATAGTAATGCATATGTGTGGAATCTAGAAAAATGGTACAGATGAATCGGTTTGCAAGGCAGAAATAGAGACACAGATGTAGAGAACAAATGTATGGACACCAAAGGAGGAAAGCGGGGGGGGGGTGATGGTGGTGGGAGGAATTGGGAGATTAGGATCGACATATATACACTACTATGTATAAAATAGATAACTAATAAGAACCTGCTGTATAAAAATAAATAAATAAAATAAAATTCAAATCACACACACACACACAAAAACCAAAGGTGAAATACGTTCAGACATAAAAAAGCAGAAAGAACTCATCACCAGTAGATCCCCCACTAAAAGAAATGTTAAATGATGTCCTTCAGAAGAAAAGTGATACCAGATGGAAATCTGGATCTATACAAAGGATTTTAAAAAATCATTTAAATCTCTTTATAAGATATTTGACTTAAAAACAAGAACAGTGTTTTGTGTGGTTTCCAACATATATAAAAACAAAATGAATAAAGATCCAGAGGGCAGAAATGGAAGAACAGTATTGTGTGATTCTTATACCGTAAGTGAAATGGTATAATATCACCCAAAGGCAGAATATGATAGGTTAAAGATATATAACTATAAAATCTAAAGCAACCTCTAAAATAACACAGTTATAGTTAATAAAAGAACAAAAGTGATAAAATAAAATCATAACAATGCTCAATTAATATTAACTTTAAGTCTAATTTATCACTTTTTCCATTTATGAATATTTTTGATTTGATATCTAAGAATTTTTATCATAAATCCCCATAGATTGTTCCCTGTTTTTTCCTAAAAGTTTTATATATTACATTTAAGATCATGATAAAATTTGAAAAATGAAGCCAATTTAAGAGATAACATTAAGTGTACCAACATTTGCATTGTAAGGGTCCCAGGAGAAAAGAGAGAGAAGGGGATTGAAAATGTATTTAATGAAATTATGGCTGAAAATTTCTCAAACCTGAAGAAGGAAACAGATATGTATACAGGAAGCACAGAGGGTCCCAAACAAGATGAACCCGAACAGACCCACACCAAGACATATCATAATTAAAATGGCAAAAGTTAAAGATAACTAAAGAGGTCTTGGGACTTCCCTGGTGGTCCAGTGGTTAAGACTCTGGGCTTCCACTGCAGGGGCATGGGTTGGATCCCTGGTCAGGGAAAATCCTGCATGCTGCATGGCAGGAGTTCTATAGGCAGCAAGAGAAAAACAAAATCATATACAAGGGAATCCCCATAAGGCTATCAGCTGATTTCTCTGCAGACACTTTGCAGGCCAGTAGGGAGTGGCATGATAATGTTCAAAGTGTTGAAAGGGAAAAACCTGCAACCTAGGATACTGTACCCAGCAAGATTACCATTTATAAAAGAAAAAGAGATAAAGAACAAGACAAGCAAAAACTAAAAGACTTCATCAATACTAAACCTACCCTGAAAGAAACATTAAAGGGTCTTCTCTAAGTGGATAAGAAGAATGTATAGGAAAGGGAAAATCCCACTAGGAAAGGCAAATATATAGTAAGGACTGAGAATCAACCACTTAAGCCAGTATGAACATAAAAAGACAAAAAACGGTATAAGCAACTATAACTAAAATAAACAGTTAAGGGATAAGCATGAAGATATAAAATAGGACATCAAAAACACAAAATGGGGGGAGGGGAGTAAAAAATGTAGACCTTCTAGAATGTTTTTGAACTTAAATGACTACCAGTTTAAAATTAGTAGATACAGGACTTCCCTGGTGGCGCAGTGGTTAAGAATCCGCCTGCCAATGAAGGGGACACAGGTTCGAGCCCTGGTCTGGGAAGATCCCACATGCCGCAGAGCAACTAAGCCTGTGCGCCACAACTACTGAGCATGTGCTCTAGAGCCCACGAGCCACAACTACTGAGCCCATGTGCCACAACTACTGACGCCCGCGCGCCTAGAGCCCGTGTTCCGCAACAAGAGAAGCCACCACAATGAGAAGCCCGTGCACCGCAACGAAGAGTAGCACCTGCTCGCCGCAACTAGAGAGCCCACACACAGCAATGAAGACCCAACGCAGCCAAAAAAAATAAAATAAATTTAAAAAAATAAAATAAAATTAGTAGATATAATTATAGGCCAACACATATGAACCCCATGGTAACCACAAATAAAAAACCAACAATAGATACACAAAAACTAAAAAGATAGGTACACAAGAAAACTACTAAGGAAAATCATCAAACCACAAGGGAAGAAACAAAAAGAAGAAGAAATGAACAGAGAAGAACTAACAAAAACAACTGGAAAACAAGTGATAAACTGGCAGTAAGTACACACTTATCAATAATTACTTTAAATGGCAATGGACTAAATGCTCCAATCAAAAGACAGAGGGTGGCTGATTTGATAAAAAAAACAATACACTTGAATATGTTGCCTACAAGAGACTCACACCATATACAAAAATAAACACAAAATGTATTAAAGCCTAAATGTAAGACCTGAAACCATAAAACTCCTAGTAGAGAACATAGGCAGAGCAGTCTTTGACATAAATCGTAGCAATATTTTTTTGGATCTGTCTCCAAAGACAAAAGAAATAAAAGCAAATATAAACAAACGGGACCTAATTAAACTTAAAATCTTTTGCAGAGCAAAGGAAACCATCAACTAAAGGAAAAAACAACCTATGGACTGGGAGAAAGTATTTGCCAATGATATGACTGACAAGTGATTAATATCCAGAATATACATAAACAACTCATACAACTCAATATCAAAAAAAAAAAACCCCAAAATGGGCAGAAGACCTGAATAGACATTTTTCCAAAGAAGACATACAGATGGCTAACAGGAACATGAAAAGATGCTCAACATCGCCATTAGAGAAATGCAAATCAAAACAATGAGATATCACCTCACACCTGTCAAAATGACTATCATCAATCAGTCTACAAATAACAGTTGCTGGTGAGAATGTGAAGAAAAGGGAATCCTCTGCACTGTTGGTGGGAATGTAAATTGGTACAGCCACAATCGAAAACAGTATGGAGGTTCCTCAAAAGACTAAAAATAGAACTACCATATGATTCAGCAATTCTACTCCTGGGTATATATCCACAAAAAATGAAAACACTAATTCAAAAAGATACATGCACCCCAGTGTTCACAGCAGCATTATTTACAATAGTCAAAATGTGAAAGCAACCCAAGTGTCCATCAACAGACAATTGGATTAAGAAGATGTGGTATACGGTCAGAATGGCCATCATCAAAAAATCTAGAAACAATAAATGCTGGAGAGGGTGTGGAGGAAAGGGAACACTCTTGCACTGTTGGTGGGAATGTAAATTGATACAGCCACTATGGAGAACAGTATGGAGGTTCCTGAAAAAACTACAAATAGAACTACCATACGACCCAGCAATCCCAATACTGGGCATATACCCTGAGAAAACCATAGGTCAAAAAGAGTCATGTACCAAAATGTTCATTGCAGCTCTATTTACAATAGCCAGGACATGGAAGCAACCTAAATGTCCATCGACAGATGAATGGATAAAGAAGATGTGGCACATATATACAATGGAATATTACTCAGCCATAAAAAGAAATGAAATGGAGGTATTTGTAATGAGGTGGATGGAGTTAGAGTCTGTCATACAGAGTGAAGTAAGTCAGAAAGAGAAAAACAAATACAGTATGCTAACACAGATATACGGAATCTAAGGAAAAAAAAAAAAAAAAAAAAAAAGGCCATGAAGAACCTAGTGGCAAGACGGGAATAAAGACACAGACCTACTAGAGAATGGACTTGAGGATATGGGGAGGGGGTGGGGTGAGATGTGACAGGGTAAGAGAGTGTCATGGACATATATACACTACCAAATGTAAAATAGATAACTAGTGGAAAGCAGCCGCATAGCACAGGGAGATCAGCTCGGTGCTTTTTGACCACCTAGAGGGGTGGGATGGGGAGGGTGGGAGGGAGGGAGATGCAAGAGGGAAGAGAAATGGGAACATATTGTATATGTATAACTGATTCACTTTGTTATAAAGCAGAAGCTAACACACCATTGTAAGGCAATTATACTTCAATAAAGATGTTTAAAAAAAAAAAAAAAAGAAGATGTGGTATATATATACAATGAAATATTACTCAGCCATAAGAAAAGAAATTCTGACATTTGCAGCAACATGGATGGACCTAGAGATTAGTATGCTTAGTGCAATAAGTCAGAGAAAGACAAATACTTAAATGCAGAGTTAAAAAAATAATACAATGAATGTACATAGCAAAACGGAAACAGACTAAGATATAGAGAACAAACTAGTGGTTACCAGTGGGGAGAGGGAATGGAGGACCAGCAAGTTGGAGTATGGGATTAAGAGATACAAACTATTATGTATAAACTACATAAGCGACAAGGATATACTGTATAGCACAGAGAATTATAGCCATTGTCTTATAATTTTAATGGAGTATAATCTGTAAAAATACTGAATCACTATGCTGTACACCAAAACTAATATAATATTGTAAATCAACTAGACTTCAATAAAAACATAAGAAAATAAAGCTTCCAAGAAAAAAATATTCTTAAGACCTTGTGGTAGGGAAATACTTTTTCAACGAGATACAAAAAAGTTCTAAACATCAAGGAAAAGATTGATAAATTTGAGTAAATTAAGAAATTCTGTACATCATAAGTCACCTATAAGAGTGCAAAAAGTGGGACTTCCCTGGTGGCACGGTGGTTAAGAATCCGCCTGCCAATGCAGGGGATAGGGGTTCGAACCCTGGTCCAGGAAGATCCCACATGCCACAGAGCAACTAAGCCCGTGCGCCACAACTACTGAGCCTGCGCTCTAGAGCCCAAGAGCCACAACTACTGAGCCCATGTGCCACAACTTCTGCAGCCTGCATGCCTAGAGCCTGTGCTCTGCAACAAAGAGAAGCCACCACAATGAGAAGCCTGCACACAGCAACAAAGAGTAGCCCCTGCTCGCCACAACTAGAGAAAGCCTGAGCACAGCAACAAAGACCCAACGCAGCCAAAAAATAAATATATTTTTTAAAAAGTGTAAAAAGTCAAGCTACAGTGTATCATACAATTGTCTCTAGTCATGTGCAGTTATTGAGTACATGAAATGTGACTAATCCAAATTCAGATGGGCTGGAGGTGTAAAATACAGTCTGGGTTTTGAAGACTTTGTATAAAATGTAAAATCTCTCTAATAATTTTTATATTGATTTCATGTTGAAACAAAAATACTTTGGCTATGATGGCTGTGATGATTAACTTCATGTGTCAAGTTAACCAGGACACAATGTATCCAGATATTTGGTCAAACACTATTTCAGGTGTTGTCTGTGAGGGTGTTTTTGGATGAGATTAATATTTGAATTGGTAGATTGAGTAAAGCAGATTGCCCTTCCTAATGTGGGTGGGCCTCATCCTATCATAGGCTTGAATCGAACAAAAAGGCTAACCCTCCCATTAGTGAGTGGGAATTTCCTACTGCCTGACTGCTGTGGTGAGACATCAGTCTTTTTCTGCCTTTGAACTCCAACTGAAACAGCTCTTCTTGTGTCTCCAGTCTGCTGGTTTTATGGACTGGAACTACACCATTGGCTCTACTGACTGCAGATCATGGGACTTCTCAATCTTCATTACTGTGTGATCCAGTTCCTTAGGATAAACCTCTCTCTCTCTCTCCACACACACACACACACACACACACACACTCACTACTTGTTCTATGTCTCTGGAGAACCTCAATAGATTGGGTTAAATAAAATATATTAAAATTATTTTCATGTTTATTTTTGGCTTTTTTAAGATGGCTACTAGAAAATTTAAAATTACACGTGGCTCACATTATATTTCTATTGGCCACTGATGATCTAACATATATAAGGAACGTCTGTAAAAAAAGAAACAAATTTATATCCCCCAAGTGCTTTAGATATTGGAATTAACTGATACAGGATACAAAGTTACTAGTGTAAGAAAAATATTTACTTAAAAGAAAGAACGAGGGCTTCCCTGGTGGCGCAGTGGTTGAGAATCTGCCTGCCAATGCAGGGGACACGGGTTCGAGCCCTGGTCTGGGAAGATCCCACATGTCGCGGAGCAACTGGGCCCGTGAGCCACAACTACTGAGCCTGAGCGTCTGGAGCCTCTGCTCCGCAACAAGAGAGGCCGCGATAGTGAGAGGCCCGCGCACCGCGATGAAGAGTGGCCCCCACTCGCCGCAACTGGAGAAAGCCCTCACACAGAAACGAAGACCCAACACAGCCAAACATAAACATAATAAATAAATAATAAATAAAAATTAAAAAAAAAAAAGAAAGAACGACAAAAATGAGCAAGCAACAGCAGATTATCAAAATGACTAGGCAGATTTATATAAGAAGCAAATAAGACTTTTAGAAATAAAAAATATAAACTGTTGAACTTAAAAGTTTGGTGGATGAATTAAAGAGAAGATTGGGCACTGAAGACAGAATTAGTTTATTGGAAAACAGTTCTAAAGAAATTACCAAGAATGCAGCCTTAGGGATGGAAAATATGAAAGAGAGATAGAGATAGAGGATAAAATAAGAAACTCTACATGTCTGACTTAGTTCCAAGCGGAGAAAAGAGAAAGAATGGAGGAGAGGCAATATTTGAAAAACAAAATAATGGTTGAGGGCTTCCCTGGTGGTGCAGTGGTTAAGAATCCGCCTGCCAATGCAGGGGACACGGGTTCGATCCCTGGTCTGGGAAGATCCCACATGCCGTGGAGCAACTAAGCCCACGTGCCACAACTACTGAGCCTGTGCTCTAGAGCCCACGAGCCACAACTACCGAGCCCACGTGCACAACTACTGAAGCCCACGCGCCTAGAGCCCATGCTGCACAACAAGAGAAGCCACCACAATGAGAAGCCCGCACACTGCAACCAAGAGTAGCCCCGGCTCCCCGCAACTAGAGAAAGCCCACGTGCAGCAACGAAGACCCAACACAGCCAAAAATAAAATAAATAATAAAAATAAATACATTTTAAAAAAACAGTAAAAAAAAAGATGTTATGGAACCAGCTTTTAACTTGGAGGAAGGGACAAAAAAACAAAAATAAAATAAAGTAGAGGGAGGGGACATGAGACAAGGAAATGTAGCTCTAGAGGGAGTGTGGCCCTGCGAACACCTTGATTTCAGCCCAGTAAAGCTGATTTCTGACTTCTGGCCTCTAGAAATGTGAGAGAATTAATTTCTGTTGTTTTAAGCCACTACATTTGTGGTAATTTGTTACAGCAGCCACAGGAATCTAATGCACCTACTATGGCTAGAAACTTCCCTAAGTGTTTGAGATACATCAATGAACAAAACGAAGGTCTCTGCCCTAATGGAGCTTTAACTCTACACTAGCGGAGTAAACAGACAATATGCCGTTAAGTATCGTTAACAAGTAAATTGCATAGTATGTAAAAGGTAACAAATGATATGTAAAAAAGGAAAAAGAGCAGGGTGAGTGTGGAATCGGTAGTGTATGTGTGATGGCATTGGTGGGCAAGTTGAAATTTTAAATAGAATGGCTATGGTAAGCTTCACTGAGAAGGTGGTGTTTGAGCAAAGACTAATGTTTTAATTTGTGGTGTTCATTTTTAAAAAGAGGACAAAACTAAAACATTGGACAACAACACTGTGTTAAGTTGGGGGAGAGGTGATCAGTATTAAAGTGTTTTAACATCTTTATATTAATTGGGAGGAAAATTTAGATATTTTTGACTTTGTTAAGCATACATGCTAACATATCAAGGGTAATCAGTAAAAGAATAGAAATAGAATATATAACTTCCAAATAAGTAGTGGGGAAAATGGAATAAAAAACAAAATAAACAAAACTCAATATATAGTTTTTAAAGCTGAGAAAGGAGAAAAAGCAAAGAAAATTAGAAGAGATAAAGAGCAACCCATAAGATGTTAGAAACAAATGCAAATGGATATAATTTTCCAGTTAAAGGACAGAAATTGTCTTCAACTACACCTCAATAAAAAAATAAATGTATATTATGAAAAAAATGACAGAAGTTGTCAGATTAGGGGAAAGATGGGAAAATCCATCTAATATGGAAGAGACACACCTAAAATATAAGAATATAAGAAAAGGCTGTTAAGCAATGAAGAGATATACCAAGCAAATACTAGACAAAAGTCTGGGTAGTTATTTTAAGACAAAATACTAAAACTGACTCAAGAAGAAATAGAAAATCTGAAAAAAACTATTAAGAGATTGAATCAATAATCAAAAATCTCCCCATAAAAGAAAGCCCAGGACCAGATAGCTTTGTGAATTCTAGTAAATATTTAAAGAACTAACACCAATCCTTCTCAACTTAAATCTAGACTAGTTTCATACTGACTTTACAAAACTACTTGACTTTGAGGATTTGGATAAAACAATGTTTCTACTTGTGCTTGATTTTTCTAATAGAACATTTAAGAATAAATACTCACCTTGAGGATTCCTGGGAATCATCCATTACCATACCTTCCCCTCCACATTCCTACAGCATTACCATCAAACCACCACAAAAATTAAAGAGAAACTTAAAAAATAACAAAATTGACAACTGTGAATTCATTAAAGAAATCATTAGGAAGAAGATGTTAAGTTCTGTGGTTTTATAATATTCTTACAATATTTGAATTTTAAAGATCTTCTCCAGAAACTTTTTTTAAATAAAAGTTTTATTGGAGAAAAATAGAACCACCACGTACACAGGGAAAAGAGCACAAAAATTCAACTGATACAGAACTGAAAGTCACAATTATCCAATGTTGTTTGCGATTACTTCTCAATTTCTTAAACAGCTCCCCTCAATTTGTTTAATAGTCTCACCAATTTTTTCAGCTGAAATAGCATCAAGTTTTCAAAAAATTAAGAGCCTCAGGGAAGGGACCAGCTTTCAAGATAACAAAGGTAACACCAAGAGTCTCCTAATGGTACCAATTCTACCTAAAAACTCATTAAGAGTAATTATCGAGTCTGGTGGAACAGTCTACGTATCTCACAGACCATCAGGGATGAGTTAGAACACTGACTTAGATGGTCCAGTATGGAGAGAGGGCAAACAAAATAGCTGCATTTCCTTGTCAGATAAGCTCAGTTAAGGAAACCAGGGAGGCTCTAAGAAAATACAGGCAATGGCTGCTCAAAAATAGTTAGGAAGGCATTCTAAATACCACATACTGTTGGACAACAGTATGTTAAGTTTGATGCAATTATCAAGAAAACAGGCAACTTTTTAAAAAAAATAGCTGGTCACAGTTCTTTGAGAACTCAAGAAAACAATCAATAGCAAACACAAGAGCCAAAAGTCTCAGTTGAGGGTTAGGACCTAGGTATTCTTCTTAATGGTTCCAAATAGTCAAGGAAATACACTGTTGCAAAAAAGCATTAAAGCAGTTCTGATTTTTTTAAAAATCAAAACAAAATTTCTGCTTTTCCTCCAAGATCAATTCCCTTCAAAGCTTCAAGGAAAAACAAACAAGGAAGCAAAACAGAACCCCAAACCCAAAAACAAAAGACCACTGATGGTAAAAGAGAAGACTTTTACTCACATTATCAATTTGAAGAACAATACTTTTGCTATTTTCTATGTATGAACAATCCTAGGACATTCCCCTGAAAAGTAGGTGTCCAGTGGCTATGAGAACTCTTTATCTTCAAGCAATTTTGAAAGGAATAAGATCAGCATAATACAGAATTTGAAATTCCCAACTAGGGGGTGTATGGGGGAAATGAGAAAGGATCTAGTTCTATCTAGGGCTTTAGGAAGTTAAAATAAGGATGATAGGAAATGCTTATATGCCAACAAAAAGGAGAGTTGAGGTGCTTCCAAAAAAAACCTTTGGAGGTATTTGTAGTGAGGTGGATGGAGTTAGAGTCTGTCATACAGAGTGAAGTAAGTCAGAAAGAGAAAAACAAATACAGTATGCTAACACATATATATGGAATCTAAGGAAAAAAAAAAGGTCATGAAGAACCTAGTGGCAAGACGGGAATAAAGACACAGACCTACCAGAGAATGGACTTGAGGATATGGGGAGGGGGAGGGGTAAGATGTGACAGGGTGAGAGAGTGGCATGGACATATATACACCACCAAATGTAAAATAGATAGCTAGTGGGAAGCAGCCGCATAGCACAGGGAGATCAGCTCTGTGCTTTGTGACCACCTAGAGGGGTGGGATAGGGAGGGTGGGAGGGAGGGAGACGCAAGAGGGAAGAGATATGGGAACATATGTATATGTATAACTGATTCACTTTGTTATAAAGCAGAAACTAACACACCATTGTAAAGCAATTATACTCCAATAAAGATGTTAAAAAAAAAAAACTTTGGTAGAGAAAATAGGAATGCTAAGTCCCAGGAAGCCTGTAACAATCTACAATTGGTCCAAGTTAAAGACAAAACTGTCCAAACAACATTAAAGTCTAAAGGAAGTTGAAAACTAGTTTATGAATTTTTGCTCTTGTAAAAAGTTACAAAACACGTGGGTTTTGGTCTCTTTTGCGATGTTCATATTATATTCATTTTTAATATGAAGAAAGAGTTGGATTTTTCTCTCCTACCATGTTCTTCTAGTACAACTGACCAGCAATTTTCTATTTCAGCTATTTTTATAAGTACCTGTTAATCAGCACAGTAAACTCAGGGCTGAACCATATACACACATCCCATGGGAACATTTTAGGATGTGTGTATACAAGACTATGTAATCAACTGTCCCTCTGCTTGAAAACTTGTTTCCAAATAAAATTTTTAAAAACATCCCTTTCAGTGTAACAGAACATTACTTAGTAAAATATCAATAGCTATGACAACTTATTTTTCTCTTCAAGGGAAATCACAAAACAGGTGAACAACCAAGTCCAGGGTGGTTTTTCTATTTGATAAATACATCCAGAACTCTGTACAGTAAATAAAGTTTGCATGCAGTTTAAGTATCTTTAAATGACATTTTAAGCAAATAAACCTTTTGCTTCATAATTAATGGTGTATAAGAACCCCCCTCCTCTTTTTTTAATAGCCATAGGGACCTCTTCCCCAGTTCCAAATAGGAATCATGAAGACCAGGTACTTTCTTAAGAGTTTTCTGCACATCATACTAAATAACATGCAAAGAGTTCAACAACATTCTTCTTAAAGGTAAGTATTACTCTTTATATGGGCATGTTAACCACTGAAAAGTCACTCAACTATTTCCATTACACTGCTTCATTTGGTCATTGGTAGTATAAAAGAAGTCAAATAATAACAGGTTAGTTTATCCACTGGCTACTGCTTATGACACCAAATGCTCCAAGGCCAACATTTTATGCAATATAATTGTACTGGTTTGGATTTTCTTTATCTCTTTCCATGTAGTCCCGGTCAATTAAAGATTCTATTCTCTTCTTAAGATCAGCAGGCTGTAAGAGAAGGCAAATTTTCAGTGCAAAGCTCATAACCACTGGCTCAAGCCCATTTACCAATACCCCATGAAAAAAAAAAGAACAGTTTTGGCTCATTGATTTAATGTATTTAATCTCCTTAATATTTAATTTTTATTTTTAAAATCTTAATATTTTTTAATTTTTATTTTTTAAATCTCCTTGATTTTTTAAAGAGGAAAGTATAATGAAAATAAACCAGGTTAAAAAATGTTTTTACACTATACATACACTGTCACATCTTATCATATTATTTATTTATGTTTATCTATTTATCTACCTATCTATCTATCTATATCTATCTATCTGGCTGTGCTGGGTCTTAGTTGCGGCAGCACGAGGGGTCTTTGTTGCTGCGGGCGGGATCTTTACTTGTGGCATGTGGGATCTAGTTCCCTCACCAGGGATGGAACCCGGGCCCCCTGCACTGGGAGCAGGGAGTCTTAGCCACTGGACCACCAGGGAAGTCCCCTGTCATACTGTTATACAATACTTTACTTTTCTATTTTAAAGAGGTCTTCTAAGAACCAGCTATTCTCTGCACAAATACAAAAGACTACCATAACTTCACAAAAGGAACACATTATAGTTTAAGGAAACAGAACGCTATTTAGTTTTGCCAAGATAGTTTGAGAAAATAAGTAGACCCTAAATTTGGACAAAAGCTGGTTCTCAAAGTCAGGTTGCATTTTTATAAATTAAATTAAAAATGTACTATGGAAATCACTATTTACAAGAATACTACTATTTACCTGCTATAAATGATTTGAATTTTTGAATCCTACTTGTTGAAAAATCATTGAGAAAGCTTATAGCTTGTTCTCATGATTGCATTCTTAGCTCTTGGGTAACAAAATTCCACTGTCTTTTGTATCTAGCCTATAAAGAGAATATAATCTTGCTTGCTAACAGTTTTTCAGATTGTGTAAAATGGCTACTTGATCAAGAAAGGTAAAGAGGGAAAGTAGTTTGATGGGGCAGCCAAAATTTCACCAAAATTTGAATTCCAAGATTTGAAAATCAAAATGACTTTCTCTTAATTATGGTGAAAGACCTAGAATATCAGCACAATATTTATTACAGTGATCCTCTACCTTCCCTAGCTAGCTAGCGTCAGTGATCTCTCTGGCTAGAGGTGAAATGATTGTTAAGGCAGAATATGAGGGTGAGAGTGTGGTAATGAGGAGGCAGTATTAGGTTTGGAGGAGAGAGAAAGCCTACCTTATTAGCAGTGACAGCTAATGAGCACTTATGTGCCAGGCCCAGTGCTAAGTTTTTACATATATTATCTCATTTAAGCTTCACAATAATCCTACGAGATAAGTACTATTATCATCTCCATTTTACAAAAGAGGAAACAAGCTCAAAAGGTGAAATGACTTACCTAGGCCCAAAGCTCATGAGAACCCTACAGCCAAGAGTCTATCCAAACTTTACCAAGTGTTTATCATCACAAGAGTTTGGGAATCTTCTAAAACATGAGATACAGTCCAGTACAACACCACATTGTCTAAGGCGCTTTATTACTGGGCATTTATAATGGAACATGTCCATGTGACGACTAATTTGTTTGCCAGAACTACCGCTAAGCTTTAAAAAAGATGCCTAATGATTACTAGTTATCTGTATAGTTTTTAATGGACACTTACACAAGCTAACTAAACAGATTTAACTTAATTAAAATAACCAAATCTGTCAAACAGCTAGGTATTTCAAGGAGAAAAAGGAAATAAAAATAACAAGGAAGCTCAAAAAAATAAAGTGAATAAACTTGAAAATTTCAAAGACTCACTTAGCAGCTAAACTTTCAGGTATAGGAGCTTTTATAAATTGTTTTCCCCTTTTGTCACAACTGCCCACATATGCCAACAAAGGTTTTTTTGGAATCATATATATGAGCATAAGAAATGAAAACTTTTGTCCCTCCAAATGGTCTTGAGGTTTTATTCTATGTTTGTAAGATTTGTGTCTGAAAAATCTAATTTTTATATATAATAAATTCAATATTTTTTATATATAAGCAGCTCAATAATAAAATACAGAAGTACCTACCTTTACTGGAAATTTCAACTGGTTGTACACTTCTGAAACAAGAAGATTGTGGCTAAGTGTCTTTCTCATCTTCATAATTCGAACAATTGCAGCATCAATTTGATACTGTCTGTCTTGAAATACTCTTTCTGTGGTGCTTGCTTGTTCCTCAACCTAACAAAAAAGTTTTAAACTTAGGAACTGTACCTGAAGTGAAACTTGATTACTTATACAAATTGTACATTTTAGGGACATGATACAGTTAATGCTTTAAATATATTGAACTATCAAAAGAAACCTTATAAATACAGACAAGGACAGAAAAAACCCTACAAACATAACTCCTACCTGTCCTAATGTCCTATATCAATGAAGTAACGCCAATATTAGTTAATAGAAAAATACCATCTTTGAGCTGCTTTTCTAGAAAGAGAGACAGCTGATGCAGAATTTATCATTTTCTTTTACTCTCTTCTCAAAATCTTAATGTGTCACAAGAGGTTATTGACCAGATTTCTGTACGACATTAGCTTATCTGTAAAAGTGACCGATTCTGACATCTGACTCAAAGTATGATACCAACCAGCTAAGCTAACCAGTGTCAAACTTTTTTTTTTAACTTTTTATTTTATTGTATTTTATTTTTTGGCTGCCTTGGGTTTTCGTTGCTGCGCAGGCTTTCTGTAGTTGTGGCGAGTGGGCGCTGCTCTTCGTTGTGGTGTGTGGGCTTCTCATTGTGGTGGCTTCTCTTGTTGTGGAGCATGGGCTCCAGGAGCGCAGGCTTCAGTAGTTGCGGCTCGCGGGCTCTAGAGCACAGGCTCAGTAGTTGTGGTGCATGGGCTTCGTTGCTCCGCGGCATGTGGGATCTTCCCGGACCAGGGATCGAACCCGTGTCCCCTGCATTGGCAGGCGGATTCTTAACCACTGTGCCACCAGGGAAGTCCCAAATTTTTTTTCATTAATTTTTATTTTGTAATATATAAATCAGAAACGCACAGTTAAAAAAAGTCAGTTAACCAATTCTAATGCTAAAGGAAGAATGTTCCTCTTTAGCACCTAAATTAAAAGAGTAGTTTGGGCTTTTTTTTTTTTGCCTCATCACTCGGCATGCGGGATCTTTATTCCCCCCATCAAACCTGTGCCCTCTGCGGTGGAAGCACGGAGTCTTAACCAATGGATTGCCTGGGAAGTCCCTAGTTTGGGCTTTTTGCAGTTAGTTTCTTTCTGATACAGCACACGTTTTAAAATAACACAGTAATCTAAGGGAATATCACGCCTTTGATGTGAATGTTAACGAGACAGGAACTTGTTTGCGACCTTGACTTCTATCCCTCTTATAAAACTTTTTCTCAAGTACTGCATTAAACCTTGTTGGAATTGAAACCAACTGGTTTCAGGAAATGCTGCAGTTGTTGGTTTCCTTAATAAAAGTCTCTTACAAATTCAAATGGTAAAAACAAACAAAATATTCACTGTTGATCAAAGAAACACTAACTAAACCTTCCAATTTTTCACCAAGCAAGCTGGCAAAGATTAAAAAAAGAAAATATAATCTTTAGTGCTGGCAAGGGCACAGTAAGACAGGCACTCACATTAGACAGTGTAAATTGGTCCAATCTTTCTAGAACACAAAATGGCATAATGTATTAAGACTCTTAAAATGTTCACACTCTTTAACCCAAAAAATCTACTTCCATGATAAATTTGTAAGGAAAGGATCAGAGAGATTAAGATTTAGGTACAGAGATGTATCTTGCTGTTTTATTTACAATACTAAGAAGTTATGAATTTAAGTGCCCAACAATGGACATTGGCTGAATAAATTATTATAGCTGTGTAAAAGAATATTGTGTGGCCATCTGCCATTTTATAAAGATGCTTAATGGCATGGAAAAATTCTAAAGACTTGGGGCTTCCCTGGTAGCACAGTGGTTAAGAATCTGCCTGCCAATGCAGGGGACACAGGTTCGAGCCCTGGTCCGGGAAGATCCCACACGCTGTGGAGGAACTAAGCCCATGCACCACAACTACTGAGCCCACGTGCTACAACCACTGAAGCTCGCGCACCTAGAGCCCATGCTCCGCAACAACAGAAGCCACCGCAACGAGAAGCCTGTGCGCTGCAATGAAGAGTAGCCCCCACTCGCCGCAACTAGAGAATGCTCACGCGCAGCAACGAAGACCCAACGCAGCCTAAAATAAATAAATTAAAAAAAATTCTAAAGTCTTATGTTAAACACACAAAAAGCAGGATATAAAACTATCAGGCCCAGTTGTGTACACCCCCGCCCCCTCAAAACCTACAAAATCAAATACTGAAATACACTGAGCTAGATATAGGCATAGATAGTGTTAATGTTAGTGGTAGTATTCTAGGCTAAAATCTTCTTTATAAATCTTTATTATGAACAAATATAATTCCAGTACATTAGAATGAGGAGAATGCAAAAGAAATACCGTTTCTTTCATCTGAATTTGATTGATCTTTATCCTGAAAAGTTTGTGCTTGAAATCATCATTACAAATGAACTTGTCACCATCTTCGATATCTTTACCCTTTGGATTTTTTGCCAGAACTCTAGCTTTGCCACAAGCCAATGACTGCAGTGTTCTTCTTAACTCTCCATCCTCTGAAGAAGAAAGAGTGGCTTAGTTATTTGTTACTTGTTACTAACTCATCAACACGCACAGCTACATTCAACCTCAATCTAGCTTCTACCCCACCCATCTATTAAAACTGTTTCCTTTTTTCCCCAAGATCATGAACAACTTCCTCTTTGTCCTATCCAATGGCTTTTTTCCTGGTCATCCTCTAAAGGCTTCAATTATCATTCCAAGTGGATAACCACCACATCTTCAGAAATGACATCTCATTTTCCCCAGTCCTACATTTAAAGGATACCTCCAGCTGGCTCTTTTACTATCATCAATTTCAGTATGTCCAACATTTTATTCATCATCTTCCCCATAAAACTGTCTTCTTTCCAATTGTTAGTTATGAAGCTACCAACCTCCTCTGGTGAGAACCCCTGGAATCATCTTTTAACTCTTTCCTCTCCTTCATCCTCCACATATCTAGTAGTTGCTTCCTTAGAGATGCTTCGTCTCTCTTCTCATTGGCCTCATTCTAGTCTAAGCTCGTTATCACTTTACGCCTGAATTATCCCATTAGCTTCTGGACTGGAATCTCTTCATCCTTCAAGCTGCCCTACTATCTATTGATTATAGGCAAGCTGCCCAAGTAAGTCACTTCCAATATGTCACACACTTGAGATCCTACAATGTATGTTTCACTTGCTAGATTTGTAAGGCTCTCCATATCTTACCTATCTAACTTTGTATCTCACTACTCTATGCTGCAGTTAAACTTTTTATGACTCCTGCCCACACTGTGCTCATTCCTTCCTCCACGCCTTTTCTCACGGTATTTCCTCTTGCAACATATGCCTTCTCCCTAACTTAAATCTGAAGGCCCAGCTCAAGTCCTACCTCCTTCATGAAGGCTTTCCCAGTTGTGCCAGTCCAGTTATCTCTTGCTTCACTGAACTCCTAACACACTCTGTCAGCACCACAGATTGGTATTTATTGGTCGTGAAATTAAGTGTCATTTCTCCCTTTCCCCACGGTTATAAGTGCTGAGGAGGGGGATTATCCCTTTATAGTCCCCCAGAGCTCTTAACCAAGTGGAGTGCACATAGTGGACACCGAATAATGCATGCTAATCAAACGATTCAACACATACCTATTCCGGTAGCCTGCTTGATCTCTTCTAAACTGAACTCCTCTCCCTCATTAAACATTAGCAGCACCAGTGTTTGAAAAAGAGAGACCTGGAGTTCCTTTTTACCCTGTTGGAGAAACAACAGTGTTTAGCCATCATTTTTTTTAAAAAATGCATGAAAATTAATCAAATAACTAATCTCTTACTGGAAAAGCATTTTTCAATTAGTGGATTTAGAAACTCGGATTAACATTATCCAGAAAAGCCGGTATGTTCAGTGTAGGGTTTAGGTGTGATCCTACCTAAAATAGGAGGAAGGATTGGGTGACCTTTCTACAGGTCTTTTTTTAAGCCTTATAATTAAAACAACAAAGTAATGAAAATTAATAACTCGGTTTTATGTGTCATTACAGATATTTATCATGAGCAACAAGAAATCACTATTTCAATGCATTTTCAACTTGTCTGATTCAGATTAGTCATGAAAAGCTGTAGGATTTTTTGAAATTAGATATGAGAACTGTTCCCCTTAACACCCACTCTATTCTCTAGCTCCCAGCAACAAGAAAAGAAGTTTCCTGTCAAGAAGTGGCAGCGTGAATTTTGCATCCACAGGTGGGGAAAGGGTGTGGGAGAAAAGGGTTATTGGTTTTGGTTTTGCAGCAGGGCCCAATCAACTGTGGAAAAGACCACATTCTTATAATATACACAGGGCTGTGACAAGCTATCACTATCTCATGCAGATATTTAGGACAAATTTGTAAAACACCTTAAACCTTCAAATTAAGAGGGATGACCTCAATATCAAAGATGAAGGTGAAAACTAAGTTTGGGGAACATCCACTTACCTCTTTAAATTCTGCCTTTAGCACACAGTGTCCTAGGGTTGACTGCCACTGAAGTTTCCTGCCACTATGTTTGCCTAGATAAAAGGTCTTGAAAATCTCCTGAAGTTTTACCATCTACAATAAATAAAACAAAGCTTTATTTAAGCTCTGTATCCAATATCACGTTCACCACTTTTTATATTTACCTCATATGTAAAAATTTCTGGAAGTTTTAAAGACTATACAGAGCAAGTCCACTGATCACTTTGATGTAAGGTAATAACCACCAAATCTAATGGCATTAATCAGTCTTCACACTCTCTGATCTGTCTGCAACATTTTATCATCCCCTCTTTTGAAACATTCATCTCCAATGTCTTCGGTGTCTCTGCAACATGCTGGTTCCTTTATCTCACTATTGCTTCTTCATTGGATTCCTTCACAGGTACCTCTTCCTACCACCTACCAAATATGATCCTTTTTCAAAGTTCTGCCTTAGGCCTGTTCTTCCTGTTTCCACATTCTCCCTCTTAATGAGGGAGATCTGCTCCTTGGGCTTCCATGATTATCTCCATGGAGGACTCTCAGTATCTATCTCTCTAGCCTTAACCCTTTTCTAAGCTTCAGTCCTGGGTTAAGACATTTCCCCAGGAGTTAGGATGGATTTACTCAAGCATCTATCACTCAGCAGTCCAACCCCCAGGTGATATACGGGCAAGAATTTTTGAGAGCCGGGCAGAGTGATGGGTACAATCTGGGGAACTGAAGGAAGAGTCAAGGAAATTGGCCCTGAACTCAGAAACTTGGCATCTTTAGCTATGCTCTAATGATATAAGTACAAGAGTAATATAAATAAAAGAATAAAGTATTAAAAACAGTTGACATTTGGTGGTGGTGTGCTTACTGACAACAAACTTTTAAAAAAGTACATATTTTTCAATGATAAGCAAAATAGAAATGTCATGTATTTCTACGCTTATAACTCAAGTCCTAAACAGCAACTCTTACCTCTGGTGGTAAATGAACTTCCATAGGCACGTATGTTGGCCAATAACCCATCGTCAGGATATTCACAGTTAATTCAATATTCCCAGGTACATTCTGGTTCTGCATATACTACAATAAGAACAACACACACTGAGATCTTAAAAAATAAAAGTGCATACATTTCATGCCATAATAATGACCCATTTAAGAAGTTCCCCATTACAAAACTACATGTGAATACTGACGATCTTTAAAATAAAAGGCAACTATTAAAAGGACTATAAATGAAGCCTATATTAAGTGCACTAGAAAAGTACACTGGGTAACATTTTGCTACAATGGCACACAAAGATCACATGACTCTGTTAGAGGCATTAACGACTTAAATAAATAATTTCTCACATACGACCGGGCTGTTAAAGGATTTCTTCTCCATTCTTTTCCCCATACCACCTGCAGTCCCCATCTCTGGAGACCCCTATGTGGCTTGGAAAACCTGGCAGCAACCCCCATTCCTCACCCCACCAGCCAGCCCAAGTCTCCGGTTTTTCACTTGCTCCACTGCCTGTTTGCAGGGGGTGACCTGAAATGGGGAAGGAAGAAGGGGAAAGGGCAAAGCAAATAAACCCTATTCTGTAGCTACTACAGGACCCATGATCCTACTGACCCTGATCTTTCTCTTGAGTCTTCCACTCTCATTTCCCACCGTAGCAATATAGTGGTAAAGAAGTCATTATTAAAACCCCAGGAGAGGAAAATCTACTTTGCTATCACTATTACCTATAATCTCAAATATTTCAAAACCAGCTTCTACCAACACCTGCAAAACTATGGATCTAGCTTTTCATTCCCAATGTCCCTAAAGGCCTTATACAACCACTCTATCACTTCTCCTCCCTCCCCACCACCAGCTTTGAACATGCAACTCACCAACAGTGATTAGATGCTAGAAGCCCTGTTCTCACTAGCTACAGCTTTTCTTGTCCTTATTTCTGTTCAATACATTTTATTTCTATTTTTGTGTTATCTTGGGTGTATACTGAGAATAAATTTTGAAGTAGGTCAAATATACTTACATTTCATTTGTGATTTTTTTCCTCTACTGTGATTATCATCTAAGTTGCTATGAAGTATTTATAACAAATACATGTTTCTATTTATCCTCTTCAGTACAAACCAAAGTAAGGAGATAACTAAATACATTTAAGTTGGAGGAATTAAGTAAGAGTTTAACTCACTTTTACCTGTTTGAACTGAATCATGATGTCTTTAGAAAGTTCCATGTCTTTAAACATTCCTTCAAGTTTACTGGTGAAAGCAGCTCCACATTCTATTAAAGATGTTTGTACATTTACAGTATTTTAAAGTGGTAAAAACACAGAATTTAGAATTGAAAACATGAAATATAAAACTTACTTTAGCATGAAATATGAGCTGTAACTATTCATAAGAACAAAAAAAAATCCTTACCCCAAAGTGTATGCCCCACTAATTCAGAGTCAAATCTTTAATCCTGTAGTAACCTTATCTACTATTTAGGCATAAGATAAATGGGAAACTTTTATACAAATAATAAAAGAATAATGCTTTATTTTAAAAAAAATCACAACAGCTCTGGATATGTAAATAGGTTGGAAACCTAATGAGCTTACTCAATTTACGTTTTTATCATACGAACATACAATGATTGACAAAAGAGGCAACTGACTGAAAGAGTAAAAATTAAGCTAACATTTTCTCTCAGAAATCAAAGAAGAAAAGGAACAGAAAGAATGACAAACATACCATGTTTAAGTTTGGACAGCATTGATTTTTCAGCATCCACAGATGCACTCTTCCCAACTAACAGGCGCTTGGCTAAATCTTTCTTATAGAAGGCCTCAAAAACATCCTTGCCTATGTTAAATAATAAAACACAACTCTCATAATACTCCAATATAAGGTTTTGACAAAATTGACTCAAAGTGCTTAATAAATCGCACCATTACTCCAAGTTATTTAAATTTATAGATTTTATCCAAGTTTGCTAAATGCAAGAAACATTAGAGGTAGATTTTTGTGCCAAACCTTTCAAAAGTTCTTTGCTGTAAAGAATTAAGACTGAATTAACTTTTCTTTAGAAAAGCTTTAGTCAACTAGTAGCTTTAGCATCAATACTCTAGAGATTAAAATAAGTAGCAAAATTCAAGGCTCTTAATAGTGGAAAAGTCAAAGCACAAGGCAATTAAGTAACATTCCTCAAGTACCCCAATAAATTAAATGCAAGGAATGTAACAGAATTTTAAATAGCTAACCCCCAAATAAATATACCTTCTAGGTTGGTTATACTTGCTAGTTTCTCTGTTGAGTGCTTTGTTTTAAAAGAAAAATATTAAAACAAAAATACATACCATAGATAAATCTAAATATAATCATAATCTTATCCAACATTTTCTCAAGTTCTTCATCTGTAGCTTCTTTGTTGCCTGCGCGAAGCTTTGAATCTACATACTTAGCTAAAATGGGGGGAAAGTTTGTTGTTTAGTGATCATGGGTATCCATGAGGTACTGGTCACTATAAATACCAAACAGGAGTATGATATACTGACTTTTTCAATGTTTCACATGTATACATGCATTTTTAAAACAGTCTCCAAAGTCAGGGAGATCAAGTGACTTGTTCAATGTCACAGAGCTAAAAAATACAAGAGCCTCAACTCAAACCCAAGTCTTCTGGCTCTACATCTAACATACTTTCTACCATACTGATGCTTACTAAAATGGGATATGCGGGATATGGGTACCCCGGGGGTGGGGGGTGTATACAGCCCTGTGCTGGGGTCATCAAAGCCATTGAAAGACACGGCACATCTTCTGGAGTATTCACTTTACACTGATGGTAGGCAATCTTAAACCCTTTTCTATTAAAACAAACCAGATACATTACAGAGTAGGAGGCAAATTTTGCAAAAATTTTAAGGGTTAAGTAGTAAACCAACAAAATTTCATCCTTTTGGGACTTCCCTGGTGGCGCAGTGGTTAAGAATCCACCTGCCAATGCAGGGGACACGGGTTCGATCCCTGGTCTGGGAAGATCCCACATGCCGCGGAGCCACTAAGCCCGTGTGCCACAACTACTGAGCTGACGTGCCACAACTACTGAAGCCCGCGCGCCTAGAGCCCATGCTCCGCAACAAGAGAAGCCACCGCAATGAGAAGCCCACGCACCGCAATGAAGAGTAACCCCCGCTCGCCACAACTAGAGAAAGCCCGCGCGCAGCAATGAAGACCCAATGCAGCCAAAAATTAAAAAAAAGAAAAAATTTCATCCTTTTGGCGAAGGACCTTCTCAGCTACCTCCTCCTCGACATTAAGGGGTACCCAGGTGGGAGAAACTGAGAACTGAAGTATACCACACCTTTTACTCTAAATGAGCCCAGATTATTAGGTTTATTTTCATCCTGGACATTCTACCTTTCTCACTGGCAACTGTAATTTTGTGCTATCCTTTCCTGTAGCCCTATGTGTGGGCCTCAAGAAATGGCACCCTGCCTCACCTCTAAATTGCAGGAGGTTTGTAAAACAGCTATCAAGCTTTTTATAAATAAAAGTAAATAGGGTCTTACAAAGAAAGACCATGTTTGACATGTGGGTTTTGAGATATTCTTTAGCATGAAGGACTTATTCCTTGCATCCAGCTTCTTAGAAACCACCAAGCATGCAACTCCAAATAAATTAGGTGTTAATATACAAAACCTTGTCAAAATTTCAGGTTAACTGGAATTTTATGAGTAAAAGAAGAACATTAAAGAACCGGGAAAAGGGACTGGAGAAATACCTATAAGTTCAGCAGGTTTGTTTGGTCTTTTGTTAATGAATGTTTCAAATGCTTCTTTCATGGCGTTGATAAATTTTTCATTCTTCAGGAAACAGATATCAATTATATGGTCAACCTTATCTTTAAAATCCAGCAATTCTTGAACCATGGTTTTATCCTTTTCAGGATTAATTACA
The DNA here is from genome assembly GCF_028021215.1 of Eschrichtius robustus. Classification (NCBI taxonomy): domain Eukaryota; kingdom Metazoa; phylum Chordata; class Mammalia; order Artiodactyla; family Eschrichtiidae; genus Eschrichtius; species Eschrichtius robustus. The sequence goes on from NC_090845.1 coordinate 106,242,285, forward strand.
ATAGTGCTACCAAATGCCTAAAGAAACAAAAATGACTTTTTATTAGAATTTAATTATCTGCAATGAAAACAATCCCCCAAATCATATTTTAAATAGATACACATACTTTAAAATCTCAAAAAATTAAAATAAAATAAAGCTGGCTTTGAAGTCAAGACAATAAAAAAATAAAGTTATAAAACATCCAGACTGATACCATTCATCTATAGTTATAAAATAAGTAATGGCCACTGGCTATATAATATCATAATGGGGCATTATTGTAGAAGTCTCTAGGGTCTTTTTCCTACTTTTAAAGAAGTCAGGTTGAATTTTTAAAAAACAGCAATCTGCCTTCAGTGTAAGATCAAAGAAAGCAAAGAAATTTGGATCCAAAAAAAGCCCTCTTCCTTCTTCCACATTCACTGCTATAATTATTGGAGCTAGAAATCACATCAGACATCAAGAAGAGAACTGTTTTATTGCTAATTTGCCACACAGCTATCATTCTCAGGTTGACTGTTCTCAAAATGCCCATTACTTAAAAAAAAAAAAGGATCTAACAAATAAGAAATTCTTGCTGATATGTACTCTAGATGTATAGATTATAAGCCATGAGAGAGAAAAAAAAAACAGGTTAATGTTAATACCTTAATGTATTCAATCCATTGCTGCAAGAGAACCTGAACGCCACCTCGAACTCTACTGAAGAGCTGATACAGGAGAGATAAATCTTGAATTCGGTTTTCATCAAGGAGGTTATTCAAACCTGAATTTTGAAACATTTGGTATTAAAAAAGTGAACAAAAATGTCAGATATTTTAATGAAAAATAAGTAATTGTGATACTGGTCTGAATTATGACTAGCCTGTGATTTTAATATAAAGATGTGCTTTGAATTAAACTCAAAGAAACAATCACCTTTCCAAGTGAAAACTAACTATAGGGAACTTTACTTTATATAAAAACAAAAATTGTGTAATGGTTTGTACCATTTAGCATAGTAGATGAGATGTATAAACCAACTTATAAAAATTGGTTTACATAAATACACATTATAAATACCTCATATGTGCAATAGCCACATATTTGCATTAGTATACACATATATATATTTCAGAGTATTGGATATGGCCTGTGGTATATCAAAAACCATGCATCAATAGGCCAAGTTTAAATGAAGTTCTAAAGTATTTGACTTTCAGAATGAAATAAAAGTGTAACTGCATTAATGTACTAAAATACCTTAAACAAAAGAAAAGATGGCTGGAGAGAAAGGTAAGACTTTTTTGCCTATTTGTAGCATTGTCAAAGTAAAATTCAGGGTATACTCATACATCACTTAGGATTAATAGAAATGCTTGGTATTATATGCTAGAAACAAAAACATTTTAGTGCAAAAAGGAACGCATCTCCTTATTACTGCAGTCTTAAAAATTAAATCAAGAATTCCCCAATTCCCACTGTTTCTTTACTGGAGTTGGTAGTCTCCTCTCATCTCACTCCCTGTACCTTTAAGTTAAGGAAACAGGCACCTCCTGAAAGTTTACTGTGATGAATAGGGAAAAGGGGTTGTGTCCCTCCTCAGAAATGCAGCCACACGCTACCAAACTTTTAAAAGGGCAATCTTTAAAAATTTTTCTACTTGTTTGCTGCTACCATTTTAAAAGTAATCTCTTATTTGTAAATTACCAAATACCTTTCTGAAGAATCGCTGTTAAGTGTTCACCTAGAAGTTGTTTTTCCACAGTAGCAATTAATGACTTTCTACAAGGAAAAAAAAAGTTTAGAATTATTGACTTTGACTTTGCTGAAAATTTATAGTCTCTCCTGGGGGGGGAAAAGTCAAATAGCTCATTATATGTTAATTTCAATATTCCTATTCCTATGTATAAATTTATTGTGCTCAGAGTTACTCTACTTTATGCCTAGAAGGAAAACATTGCATATTTCAGAATTTTGTTACATCACGAAATAAATATTTTAAGGGTCTTGCTATGGCTGGCTTTGCCCAAATTTCTCTGCTTTCACTAGGAAAGTAAAGAATTTATCTGTGCTGCTTACAGGAACTCCTTGGCTGGTAATATTTAGGAAAGCACAGAAATACTTTCTCCTATGAACACCCACTGAATTTTAATCGGCCTGAAGATTTCAAAGATCACATCAGCTTGTAATACTATTTTTTAATTACATCCTAAACATAGACAACCAATTATCAAATCCTTGATTAAATCTAATTAAGTAGGGAAAATAACAACTCGAAGGTTGCATTATGAAAACAATTGTTAAAGACTCAAGACACCTGAAAATAGTTACTAACGTGTTTGGGGATGCCCAAAGTGCCTTAAGTGACTCAACAACACAGGTTAAGGCTATTAGGCTGAGCATGTGATACTTACTGGGTGGTCTGATCTAAGTAAGTAATAAGTCTGTCTGCTTCTTCTTCTAGACGTTTGTTAACATGATGAAGATATTCAGGAACCTACAAAGATAGTTTTTTATATTATTGTTTTCCTCCCCATAAATCATTCAGAAAATGTCAAGTCCAAAAGATCCTGGGAGCAGCCCTGTCAAATGTGACAGGGTTGAATCATATGTAAAATTATAGGTAGAGTTTACGATCCAGAATTCTGGCCTTTAAGAAGAGAGAAAAGAAAGGAGCACCTAAGTGAGAGAAAAGCAGCATAATGTTGGGAAGATAAATGCAAAGGGCAGCTTATGTTCAATAAAGTAGGGTCTATTGTGAGACACAGTGGATTTATTAATCATGATTTTTAAATACCTCTCTTTCCTGCATTAATTTTTGGCCTTCGGCTGCGTAGAGTCGGTTAGTTTCTTCCAAAAATCGTTGTTCAAAAGAATCCTGATAAATCTGGGAAGGGGTAACAAAATAAAGGAGTTCAATTATCCAGTAAATGTTTATTGAATGCCCTTAATGGGAACAGCACTATGAGTTTGGTTTTTATTTTTTTGGTCATGCCTCGCGGCTTCTGGGATCTTAGTTCCCCAACTAGGGATCGAACCTGGGTCCTCAGCAGTGAGAGCGCGGAGTCCTAACCACTGGACCGCCAGGGAATTCCCTGAGCTTACTTTTTAAACATCAAATTAGGGATAGCAATCAGCTCTGTAGTAAGTGAAGTAGTTGACTTACTTGCAAATCAGAGAGCATGCTTAAAAGGCTTCGGAGTAAACTTCTATCAATTGCTTCACCATTCCTTTCCCTCTCAATCAAAAGAAGAATGCCATCAATTGTCTTATTCTGGACTTTCTGATCACTTATAATATGAGCCCTAAATAACTCCAGTCCCATATCCCTAAAATAAAAAATATATATAATCTAAATTAATTGACGACAACACCACTTCTGGAGAGGCTTGCTTAACTTCTCACCACATGTTAATTAGGGTTCCAGGCTTTGAAGCAGCAATTGTAAAAGTATAAAATCCACACATTTAATTTTAAATAACATTATTAGATTAAAGCATACAGGAAACTCATTTTGTCTTTAATGAAAACTGAAGCTAAATTCCCATCTTCCTCCATAACTAAGTTTTATTGTATTATTTTCTTTGGTAGATTTCTTCCTTGGTCAAATCAAGAGGCAAAATTAGTTCAAAGCTATAAAATGGTCTTCACTGTACTGGTAATGAAGGCTTAATTGCTCATTTGTCATCTGGCTTCAGTACTCAAAAATCAGTAAACTCTGATAATTGCTGTAGGTAGATGCTAGGCACATGGTGGGGGGAAGAGCTCATTATACTCTTCTGTTTTTGTGTATACATGGAATTTTCCACAATAATGTTAAAAGATAATGAGTGAACTCTTGATCAGCAACAAAATGATGCACACTCAGACAATCCAGAGCAAACTTTAGTCCCCTTGGCTAACAAAGAAACTTCTTCATAAGTTATTATATGCCCAGGGAATGTTAGCTATCTCCAATATTAGCATAGGCAAAACATAATTAACAAGGTAAAACTGCTATAAACAGAAGTCTAGAAGCCAAATATGAGTTTTTGGGAGAATATTCACAGTATCACTCTCTATTAGTGTAATTAAGATTTGACTATGATTTGTTACAAATCTTTTCATAATTTTTTTCTGGTATCCTTACCAAATGGAGGGTAGCATTGAATTTTGAAGAACGTAAGTCCTATCCAGAAACAAAAAAATGCTCCTGATCATGATCTGCCAATGAAAAAAAGAAATCAAACAATTTTTTATGTTTTGTGAAGCTTAAATATTTTATAAAATAAGATTGCAGGGTTTACTTGTATATATACTAGACTACTAGGATCAAACATACAGATAAACACATCTACCTGAGAATATGCCCACACCATTTTTATTAAACTATTAATAAACCTTAATTCTTGCTGCAGTTTCCAGAAAAAAAAGAAGACACTTAAAATGGTCTATGACTTCTTTGCAATCTGAGAAGCAACTAAAAATAAAAACAGAATCAAGGGGCATACAATTTTTCCTCAGCAACAGTCCTCAGGGTGAAACTGCCTTAAACTGTATACGTGGGATTTTGGGTGGGTGGGATGGATTTTAAGATTTTTAATTCGCAGAATATAAGGTTTAAAATAATACCAGATTAGGGAAAAAGGAAAAGGTTGTGATCCAAATAAGCTAAAATGCAGAACCATCAGGCACCTTCACAAGTAACCAAATAGTGAGTGGGATAGCCATCAAAACTGACAGGCAGAATGTAACTTTTTTAATGAGATAAATACTTTTTGCTTAAGTGTTACAAAAATAAAAATGATCATAAGGTGCAAGTCATTCTAAAATACTGGTTTACCTGTAACTTGCAGTTTTAAAATAGAAAACTCAACCAAAATTAGTTTCAGTCCCCCCATTGCAAAGCTTTTAAAACTAGCATTCCTGTATTTGAAGAAACTTATTTTAACTACAATATTTAGCTGAAATGTAATGCTTTTTCCATCTTACCATTTGTCTGCAATGGTTTTGCCAACATCTATCGATCTTCTTTAGAAAAAGAACACTATCCAATGAATCCGTGAGATATACGTTAAGGATATTTTAAAAGTGCTTAGTACAAGTAATATATGCAACGTAAGAGCACATTTGTCTTAAATACGGAATGCCCTACGTACTAAATGAAACTAAACAGCACTTAATTATGAAACAAAATGCTACTTCTTAAACTGTAAAAACATGTTAGATCCCACTAAAAAAAAAAATACCTCTAAAAACAAGTCTTAGTGGGACTTCCCTGGTGGCATAGTGGTTAAGAATCCACCTGCCAATGTAGGGGACACGGGTTCGATCCCTGATCTGGGAAGATCCCACATGCTGTGGAGCAACTAAGCCCGTGCACCACAACTACTGAGCCTGCGCTCTAGAGCCCGCATGCCACAACTACGGAAGCCCGCATGCCTAGAGTCCATGCTCCGCAACAAGAGAAGCCACCGCAATGAGAAGCCCGAGCACCGCAATGAAGAGTAGCCCCCGCTTGCCACAACTAGAGAAAGCCTGCACGCAGCAACGAAAACCCAAAGCAGCAAAAAAAAAAAAACTGTCTTTAAAAAAAACGAAACAAACAAACAAACAAAAAAAACAAGTCTTAGGGGACTTCCCTGGAGGTCCAGTGGTTAAGACTCTGCACTTCCACTGCAGGGGGCACAGGTTCAATCCCCCGTCGGGAAACTAAGATCCTGAAAGCCACTAAGCCAAAACAACAAAAAACAAGTCTTAGACATAACTGAGCATTGTGTTTTCAGTTTATTATTTCCCAATTATCTTTCCTCAAAAAGAGTAAAGACATAAACACATTTTATTTATTTACATTAATAGTACAATGTAGATTTGGACCCTAATTAGAGATAAAAAGTCAAATTTTGCATCTTCTTACTCTAGAGGCAAGATGAACAAAAAATAAATCTACAAAACACAGGCATTCCATTTTAAGCTGGGTTTAAAAGTGAGGGACAGAGAGGTAGGGATAGATGAAAATACAAGGTTTTGTGTTTTTAAAAGGATATTCTCTGAACTGATGAATTTGTGCTTTGATGTGATCTTCACAAATCTGTCTCAGCTGTTTGTACAAGTTTGCAGAAATCTTGTAAGAACAGAGATTTTCCACAGCCTGCAAAATTAAACACATACTTTCTTACAGAGTGAATGGGGCGGGGAGGGGGGATTTCTTGATTATTTACATCAAATTCCTATTATTTGTTATTTCTACCATGTCGGCTTATTAAAAAGGATTATTCGTCCATTTAAAACACAAGGTAAAATAGCAAAATATCAACATGGGTAGTGAACTTTTTTCATAACCAGTGTACTATACCAACCCCCCCCACACACAAATTAATACATTTATTGTGGCAGTACAGGTTAAGGATGGAGGGAATCAAGCCAAATTCTCACCTTGTGAAGACCAATTTGTAACAACTGCTACATATAAATTGTCTTGTTCTTAAAAATGTTAATTGTTTTCATAAGCAGAATTCCATTTTGAGTTTGAAAATAATTTCACCAATTGTTTATTAGATGGGTTGGGTGGTCCAACCACCACTGAAATAAAATTTATTTATACTTTCTTTGGTTTTCCTGAACAGAGCAATGCAGAATTTATTGCTAGCAGTATTATAATGAGTATGATATAATTATACACAAGGATTTTTCTCCAACATTGCAGCTTAAGAATATTTAAATAAATAGAGGTTTTAAAATTTGCACAATGGAATAAACGTTAATTACTAAAGAAATACTGAATTTTTACTTTATTCTAATAGTTGAATTGGTCTTTTATACTCAGATCCCAAAAGGACAAACTTGAGATTTCAGTGAGTTTCTTCTTATGTGCATGAAAAGACTTTCAAATTTAATACAACAGGCATGGTAAAACTCTTTGGATGAACTCTGATATAATCTACAATTCCAACTAGTAATGACTTAAGTATAACACCAGGATTATTTTCTCACCACAACAGAAGGCAAAAATTCCATTATAATTGACTCTAAGGGACCATCCAAGTCCTGTTGGTTGGAGTGGAATTTTATAAATATGTAGTTGGAAGTCATATTCCCAGCATGCAGGTCCAGCAAATAAACTAGCAAATGAAAAGAAAGCCTAAAGAAAACCACTTATACCAAAGGAGGAAAGGCACTACACCTTACCAGGAAACAGCAGACCACTTAGATATAGCAGCTAAGGAGGAATAAGAAGGCTAAGTCTCTGCTGGCCACCACTTTCCATGGGGCCTTGGGTCAGGCCACAAATGCCTAAGGGTGTGTTTATGTTTATTTCATGTGCCTGACTGGTTCACGTTAGTCCTCTATGGACTCTCTCCCTTCCTCCTTTAGTAATCTTCTCACTGTATCTTGGTGTTCTTTTTGAGTGACTAATTTTCTCAGCATTTCTCGTTTTCCTGCTTAGATTCTTTGTATTTCACCTTCTCCACATTTCCCACCTGCAGTACTTTTCCGAGTCCTCCTTCACCATTCCCTTCTGCTGTGTTACTCTTTCTTCCATATATTAGTTCTCATCACATCTATTTATCTTCTTACACAAGATACCATATTCCCTTACTACTCAGCTAGGTTCCACTTCTTCCAATAAGCTTTCCTTAATTGCCTTGGCTACCAGTGACTCATTTGGCACTATCACCAATCATACGACACTGACTTGTCCCTGAGTCAATACTGTATCTCTTAATGTGTATAACCTGTCCCCCCAACTCTCTTTAATGACAGAAAGAGACCATGTGCTCATGTACCTATATGTTCTTTAATACTTTTTGGGCTTTGAACCAGGTGAATATAGTAAATATTCAAAAAACTAATGTACCTATAACTAGCAATGTGTCCTGCACACAGAAGGGGCTTACAGCGTAAGGAGAAAACTGGTCAGAAAACATATAATTACAATACACTGTGTTGGGTGCTATGATGGAGATAAGATAGAGGTGAGGTCCCTAACCCAATCTTTAGGGCAGAGGTAAGTCAGGAAAGGCTTCCTGAGCACAAGTAAAGAGGTGGAGTCCCAAAGACCCAGGGGGAAACAGATAAAGAACTTATGGGAATAGTGAGAAATAAGAGAATTAAGCTGGTCTTCATATGCATACAGCTTCACCTGTGTTTAGTTGGAGAGTGGTTTAAGATATGAGAAGCAACAACAGAAGGAAAGGAAAAGGCAGGAGGATCTAAGGTGAGTTTTGAAGGTCAAGATGGAAGAGAACATTCTGCTTCTCTAATTTAGCCTTGACTGCTTAACATATAGACAATTTCTATAACATATAGAAATTTAGTAATTTCCATTCCTTAAGAACTTTTCCATCAAGCTCTTCAGGTACCATTATGGAGAAATCCCATAAGTGGTATAAAAAAATACAAAGGACTGAATGGTGTGGTGCATGGTCTACTATCATTTATGTAAAAAAAAAAAAGAAAATTAATTTAAAAAACCTCCACACAGTTGTTTTTACACACATGAACCATTTCTGGAATGATACCCCCAATTATGTTTGTCGAGAGGGGAATTAGCTGGGGGAGCAGGGTTGGAGGATGGAGTGGAAGTGAAACTTTTTACTACATGCTCTGTAATACTTTTGGGACTTTGAATCAGATGAATATACTAACTATTCAAAAAACTTCAGTACTTGCCTCCCCCAATAAAACCCTATCTTCCCCACCACCATACTTTTTAGCATGGCATTCAAGGCTCAATATTACCATTATTTTACTCTCATGTCTGTCTATAATCTTCCATACACCCCGTGATCTAAATACTCTGCTTTGCTCACTTTCAAGCAAGGTTTGTTTGGAGCAATCATGTGTGCCTAAAACAGTGGCTTCCAAAAGTTTTTGACAAGCCACAGTAAGAAATACATTTTATGTCACAATCCATTATACATAAAATTTATGTAATTGAAACAAAATCTTCATGAAACTGTACTTACCATTACTATGTGTGATGTACTCCGATATTTTCTATTTTACCTTTTTTAAAAAATGCTGGTCACAAACTACTAATTTCATGAACCTACTAAAATATAAGTGCCTTAGGGGCAAGGACTAAGTGATCTCTATATGCCCATGGCATTTGTCCAGCTGTGCACACAGTAAGCAGTCACCCAGTCACTGATTCAACAAGAATGGGGTGTTTACTAAGTACTCTGTCCTGTTAGGTGCTGGGATAGAAACATGAATAAGTGTGAAATCACTACTGAGGAGCTTGAGGTAAACTCTATTTTATTCCAGATCTTTGAAAAGCACTTTCAGAAATGTATCATTTTACATTTCACTAAACACTCTGGAAATCCCTGGAAGTTTGATCTGGTATAATTATTACTAATATAACCTTGTTTCACAGGTAACTATTTGTATTAAACATTCTGGATAATTCTAGAAGTCTCTTAAATAAAACTATCTTTTTTTTACTTAAGCTCCCAATCACTACTGGTTAAATATGCTGCCTTAAATCCTTTTTGCAGGTAGTCGGATATAAGATAAAAACATTCTAATAAGGTTTTAACTTTTATTCCTCCAAATCCCAGCCCCCTCCCTCCAAAATTCATACACTGCATCAAACACGTTTGTCTGAAGAAAAAAAAAGAACTCCTAAGAAAATATAAACGTGTAGCAAATGAAATGCAAAACTATAGTTCCTGAAATTTGCAGAATATAAGATTTAGAAACAGCAAAGGCACATAAGCTTGCATTTGGGATGAGGAAAAGAGTGGAAATGAGGGTAAGAAGACTAGAATAAAAAAATGAAGAGGATTAGAATAAGGATAAAAAATACAAAGAATGCGAAAATAAATGGTAAGGGAGGAAATCTGGAAAATTTTCTGATTTAGCAACAACAGACACTTAAGAAAGATAGTAAATTCCCACCAGGGTGCTGAACTCTGGTCACTGGCCTAACAGGTTGGGGCTTATTTTTCAAACCATAATGTTTAAAGAGAGAAAGAAAAGCATACCACAAAACTTTTCAACAACTGATACAACAATAAAACTCAAAATTATGTCTTTTTACATCTAGTAAAAATGCCTAAAGTAAGATAATCAAAATATATCAAAAACTAAGAATTTGCAGAAAGGAAGCCGAACAATGAAACCTAAATTATTTCTCTTTTTACATCTAGTAAAAAAGAGCTTAAATAAGACAAATTATCAAGGACTAAGAATTTGTAGTTGGGATAAATAGCAGGGATAGTATTAACAATTCAGTAAAAAGAGGAGTAATAGTAACGTGACAGACTAAGCTTAAACACATCAAAGGTTAAACTTACAGAACACAATACCTAGTCATCAATATAATAGCTTGTCACCTCTGCTAAGAATCTACTACCTGCTCTCCACTGACTGCTTAAGAAACCCGATTTTACAATGGAAAATAACCTATACTCAGATGGATGCACTATTTGCTTCCAGTCTTGCGGTCATGTACTTGATGAATGAATCATTAATTGAAAGGCTCTGTTATTTAAGATTTATTTCACAAAAAGCTAACCAAACAAGAGTTCTCATTATTAATGATGAAATTATTTTCATCGGAATTGAAGTATGGACTAAGCTTACCTTCAAAGATAATAGCTAAAAATTTATACTAAGAATAAATGTAACACTTTCATACAGAAACCAGCCAGCTCCAAAAAAGGTAGCTGATTTAAAAACACTACACAGCTATTCACACAAGGCTGAGAACATGAGGAAGATAATCCCATTACTTAAAATATCACTTAGTAAAAAAGTCACACGCCAAAACCAAGATTCCAACTATTAAGATACCACATATAAAAACAAGACACATTCTTGAGCAGTGCGGAGGGACACTGTTCCTAGAGAGTTCTCTTTTTCTATTATTTTTTCAATTTGGCTAATGATGTTTTCTGATGCATATTTGGGATGTAATCTATTTATCAGCCAGCTGTTCTGGCCCAGTGTGGATTTAGAATTTAAAAACATGTGTGGTTTTAGAGCTGTATAATAAAACATAATCTTAAAGATACCTTTTTTAAAGACTCAAATACTACTTATCATCATCATCATCATCACTGATGACACGGACATACAGCAGGCAGTGTAGTAAGTACGTTTTGGCAGTATTTTATTTACAACTGAACAACCCTGCCATATAGGTAGTCTCCCCATTTTGCAAATGAGGAAACCAAGGATTAGAGAAGTAACTCACCCAAAGTTATCATGAGTGGCAGATCTCAAATCTAAGGCAGGCTGATCAACTCAAAAGTCAGTGCATTTACCATACCCCTATCTGTAGTCAATCAAAAACAAACAAGCAAACAAACAAACAAAAAAACCCAAACCAAAACAACATGAACCACTGCCTCACTCTTAACAGGATTTCAAGGTTGTGGAGGAAAGATAATTTTTAAACTCAGGTACAAGTCACACTTTAAATCACTTTTGAAAGACGACGTTTACTTATCGCAAATATACTCAGAACAGCACGTTCTTTTCTAGAAATTAAAAACTTATGAGGTAGTATATGCAATCCACACTAGGGAAGACTTCCATGCTTAAGCCTTAAAGCAAAATGGTTTTTCATTCATAGAAAAAAGTTCTGCATAGACATATGCCAAGTTAAGTGTTTACTTCAGGGACGGGGGTGGGGGGGATGGGGGGGTGATGAGGAGTTTGCAGAACTTTTGTTTGGTACACTACATACTTCTATATTGTTTCAATTTTAGAAGAGTACTTTTAAATTACATTTCAACCTGTTAAAAATCAAACAAGCACCTGAAATCCAGATGGTATGAAATAATTTTACTCCCTTTATCCTTTTATCCTCTTTTTTGAACTTGAACACCTCAAAATAATCTTTCTGAGAACAATCCCAAGGAGCATTTATAAAATTAAGGTCAAAAACAGCAAAAGAGCTAGAAACAAATGCTTTTGAATTTATTATCACAGAAGTAGTAAAGTACTATGAAAAATGCAAAGAGTGAAAAGTTGTAACACTGACTTTAGGCTAAAGAAAGGCAACTGAACAACAGCAGGTAAAAATTCTGAAGTACAAGAAAGGAAAAACACAAAAAATGTGAGCTGTGAGCTCTTGAAACACAAAGGGATTTAACAAAATCAATTTATCAGGAAAAGTATTTTTTTTTTAACCCAAAAGCTCTAGAAAAATATTCAAGGTAAAGTAAATAGGGTTCATTAGCAACTACAATCAATATGTTATAAATATGGGGACTTCCCTGTTGGCGCAGCAGTTAAGACTCTGAGCTCCCAATGCAGGGGACCCAGGTTCGATCCCTGGTCAGAGAACTAGATCCCACACGCATGCCACAACTAAAGAGCCCGTGAGCCACAACTAAGGAGCTCGCCTGCCGCAACTAAGACCTGGAGCAACCAAATAAACAAGTAAGTAAATAAAAATTTTTAAAAATGTCATAAATATGAAATATGTAAAGTAACACATTACTGAAATTAAAGACGCTGTACGCCAGCATATCCAAAGAAACACCACATACATGCACGAATGCAAAAAAATTACCTTTTTTAAAATTAATTAATTAATTTATTTATTTTTGGCTGCGTTGGGTCTTCATTGCTGCGTGCGGGCTTCCTCCTAGTTGCAGCGAGCCGGGGGCTACTCTTTGCTGCGGTACACGGGCCTCTCATTGCTGTGGCTTCTCCCGTAGTGGAGCATGGGATCCAGGCATGCGGGCTTCAGTAGTTGTGGCACGGGGTCTCAGTAGTTGTGGCTCGTGGGATGTAGAGCGCAGGCTCAGTAGTTGTGGCGCACGGGCTTAGCTGCTCCACGGCATGTGGTATCTTCCTGAACCAGGGCTCAAACCCGTGTCCCCTGGGCTTCCCTGGTGGCTCAGTGGTTGAGAATCTGCCTGCCAATGCAGGGGACACGGGTTCGAGCCCTGGTCTGGGAAGATCCCACATGCCACGGAGCAACTAGGCCCGTGAGCCACAACTACTGAGCCTGTGCGTCTGGAGCCTGTGCTCCGCAACAAGAGAGGCCGCGACAGAGAGAGGCCCACACACCGTGATGAAGAGTGGCCCCCGCTTGCCACAACTAGAGAAAGCCCTCGCACAGAAACGAAGACCCAACACAGCCAAAAATAAATAAATTAATTAATTAATTTTTTTAAAAAAGTAAGAAGACCCAACTGTCTTTAAAAAAAAAAAAAAAAACAACCCGTGTCCCCTGCACTGGCAGGCGGATTCTCAACCACTGCGCCATCAGGGAAGCCCCAAAAAATTACCTTCTTTGATGACAGAATTTTTTTTCCTAAAGTAAGACTATTTGCTTCAAACACTGCACTACAGAGGTATGTGAAGTGCTGTGGTGTATTAGTGAAAGTGCACTGGACTAAAAACTTGGGCATCTCGGTTTAAGTCCCCTGCTCTGCCAATACGCGACTCTAGACTTCGGAGTCCCTGAGACTCCATTTCCTCATCAATAGAGTAGGGATAACTACTACCTTATCTACTTCACAAAGGGTTTCTATAATGCTTAAATGAGATAATTCTACTTTGTAGGCTGTCACATAACACTATATGAAGAAAAGATACTGGACCACATAATTGCTTAAGGCCTTTCCAACTGTAATTCTACTTTTATTACTGTACAACTCAGGAGCCACATGTGTAATATACCAACATAGCCAAATGAGGTGGGCTTACCCTTAATACCTTAGAACTACTACTGACTACTACCTGACACTTACATAGCATTATAATGCTTATAATATTACACAGCATCATTACTATGTATTTGGCACCGTTCTGAGTGTTTGGCATGCATTGACGCATTATATTTAAACAGCAACAGAAACTGGTGATCTCAATTGACATATTACAAGTGAAAAAGTCATACTGTGCCTTATGAAAAAATTTAACTAGTGATAACATCAACTTATATTTCTATCATAGTGCTTCAAGGTGTTTTTCACAAACATCTTATTTGAGTCTTATAAGCAACACTGTGAGGTAGACAGAGCAGGAGTTCTTCCCCCATTTACAAAGGAGGAAACAGAAGCTGAGAGGTTTAGTACCTTGCCCAAGACCACAAGGGTAATAGAGCCAAAACTAGATCCCTTTGTCTTTTGACTCCTAATCCACTGTTTGTCCATCACCATACTATCTCTACAACTAAAATGAATAGATGAAAACTATGAATTCTGATAAACTGAACCAACATAATTTCTTACAAAGTACTCATCAATACAAAAACTCAAGCCATTGGATTTTTTTTTTAATATGAAACTGCTGACGCTATAATGGAAAGTAACTTCTTGAATTGGTTGTGGCAAAAATACAGTAGGTCAAAGTATCTTGGTAGCAAGAAGTCTAAATCAGGAATTGCCCTTAATTGTATATTTAAGTTCAACACTTCAAATACAGATCCATTTGTTAAGCAAAAAAAACAAACCTGAACCTCAGACCAAGTTGCTGAACTACAACCTGCTGATCATTTTTGGGCTAAGGTATGTCTTGTACACCAGGAGAAAAGACAAACATAAAGAACAAGAGAAAGAAATGGCAAAAGTATGCTAACAGCAAAGACGCAGAATAAAGTATATGGAGAATATCTGCATTTCTTGAGGGCTTTCCTATATAGGTAACATCACTTAGCAAGAAGTATCACAACAGAATGACATGTCACCAGAAACCATCTTTGGGATCCAGGCTATAGGATTCTATTATAGGTCAAACTTATTACAGCAAGGTACTCCTAACTGTAAATCCTAATTAGAAGGGTCCAAGATAAGCCCAATTTATACCAATAAGACTGTACCCATAGTTTATGTCAGAATATATGGTCTGATTATAAAACAGAGTGCATACATTAATCAAGAAATTGTAATTAGAAGGGAACCAAAAATCTACATAAGCGCCCATTTCAGAAAGTAAAATCCATATACATTGCACCTCAATTTACGCTAACCAAATCTGGCAATCCAAGTTAATACATACCTGATAGAGTTCTTCTAAATTGTACTTAATCGAAGTACTATTCTGGATAGCTTCCACTGCTTCTTTCAGTTTCTGCCATGTTTCATCTGTGTAGTTTTCCGGTAATTTAGGCTTATCTAGATGATATGTAAAAGGTTGATAATCAGAATAATATGTAGGAATAATATGTATTACTATTACAGAATAATTACTATACAGAATAATATGTATTACTATTAATAATATGTATTACTATTAATGAAAAGATCCATAAAATACTAGTATTATTGCTCTTTAAGGGTAAATTGTTGTAAGTATTATATCTAACTATTAAAGTAACCATTATATTTAGGCTTAGTATAAAGTATAAAATTTGAAATGCCAGAATACTGTGTAAGTCATTTTGACTCACCTATTAAAACTGAAGGTGAGGGTTTTTTTCTGCTATTGCCTGAATTGCTTCAAAAAATAAAAATTCAAGAATGACAAAAAAATAACAATCCTGATCCTATCCCATCATGTGTAAACCAAAGTCAACATGAATTTTGTACCTGAAATTTAAAATACTGAGTGCCTACTATGTACAAGGTACTTTATAAACATCTTAATTTTCCTAATAATGTCCTAAGGAAAGTATTATTATCCCTATTTTGCAACTGAGGCTGGAAGACTCATTTAGTAAGGCTTGCCCAAGGTCACCATGGCTAGTCAATGGTAAAACTGGGATTCTAACTCAGGTCTGTTTGACCCCCTTATTTATGTAGCATCTACAGAAATGGAGAGAAACATCTTAATTCATGTTTTAATTTAAACTGCATTTATGAGCAGAGTGAAATATAAAAAAATTAAAACATCCAAACAACTCCAGAACCTATGTAGCACTTTCAGAATGGAAAGGAACATCTTAATCCAGGCTTTAATTTAAACTTTATTGACCAGCAATGAGTATATTTTTTATTAAAACATCCAGATACTTTAATAATGTGTTTTTATTTTGGGAGGGGGAGAAAAAAACCCAAACCAAATCTCTGAAACCAGTATACAAATGCAATTAGGGTCATAGCTCATCTCTTTAAAAATCCTTGGCTATTAAATTGATATATTTTAAATAAAACAGTGAACAAATTAGTCAATTACAATTCATATTTACTTCAGAAAGGTCTACTATTAAATCAGAAAGATTACAACACTTGAGAGCCTGGAGGTGGGAGAGGAGTGATAGAAAAAAGAAAAGGTTAAAAATAAACAACACTATGCTCTGCTTAAGACAAAATAGAGCATATTACTGATTTCCACACTAATGTTGAAAATACAAGCATGGAGAATCTAATTTTCTCAATACTAATATTTAGCCACAAGGCACTGATCTGGTAAATATTACTTTAGTTCATTCATTTTACTTGCCCATTTAATAAACATTTTAGCATCCACTACTTGCCAGTTAAGGGTGTCGAAAAAGTCAGAGAAACAGAAACACACTCAAGAGATTAAAAAGTAATTCAGCTCAATTACATTTTTAAAAATTGTCGATTTTACATTTGCATCAATGCATTCACAATACTCTCAAGCACATATCTCAAAAACTTGAAATGAACAAATTTTCCTAAAAGCCGCAGGTCAGTACTTTAAGACCCATTTCAGTGATTAAAAAAAAAAAGATGTAGTAATTGTTCCTATCTTTAGACTAGTGGTACACAGAGTTACTACTGTGTATACACAGTATTTTCACTTCCAAACCCTACCTTTGGAAAGAAATGCAGAGATCATAAATACTTTTCTCCAACTATTGCTTCCACAATGAGTTTCAAGAGTGTAGTATTCAACATTATAAATCTAACTATAAGTCTTCTTTGAACATGAAAAAAATCACTAGTCCTACCTGCATTTCTAGGGACTAGATAACGTGGCCTACTGAAGGATAAAAATAAAAATCCCAACAGTGCCAAGGTTCACTATGCACCTGAAATAAATAAACCTTTTTAGAATACAAATTTCTCACCTGTAAAATCCGGATCAATCATATCGATTGTCAATGTTATAAGGAATAACAGATTAGATACTATAGGCTGAGACAGACCTCAAAATACTGCACAGAAACACCTGGTGTCTGCTTCAGCACAAGGATACTAACCACCCCCGGAAAATGAACCCTCCACCCAAAAAGGACCTCCCTCCACCTCACTGATTATGCATAAAACATTAGGCCACCTCTATACTGTTTAATATATTAACATAAATAGAGCACGTGACCACTCAAGTGTCAAATCCTTAGATGATTATGGATTTTGGCCTTGGTTACCTTTAAAGTTCTTGATCACTAACTTCTTAGCAGAGCCAGGCTTGCTGTTAGCAAAGCTAGAGACGGTGGTAGAAGATTTGGCTAGGCCGTTTGCGTGATGCACCGAAGCCACAGAAGAGATTAATATACTCTTATTTTTAAGTTGCTGCTGCTGAGATGTTGCAGCAGTTGGTGAAGATGAGGAGGAGGAGGAGGAGGATTCCTCAGCCATCTTCGCATCAAACCCTACAAACTCCAGGGTGTCTTCAAAACGCAGCTTCTTCTGTATCGGTACGTGGCTGGGAGCAGCCACTGAAACCCCCAGGCAGGAGAAGGACGAGGTTGAAGGGGATGCCGAATCCCTGGGTTGTAAAGGAGTGGAAGAGGAGGGAGAGGTGGAATCAAAGTCTTCTCTCTCGTTACTACTGTTACTGCCGCTACTGCTGCTGCTGCTGTTTAACTTTCTCTTCTTGGCAGAGGTGGGCGGAGTGGTGCTGGTATTACCATCAGTGGCAGATCTGACCTCCTGAGCAGCAGCAGCAGCAGCTGAGGGATTGGGGGAAGAAAAACCTGTTGGAAACATGAAAATAGCGGGGTCAACAGGCAGACGAGCATCAAAAACCTACGTTTATATGCCTGAGTGCGTGTAGGAGAGAAGGTGGCAATGCTAGAGGGGGAAGGGAAGAAAGAGAGGAGAAACACAGAGGACGAGAAGGAAAGTGAAGGGGGGGCTCCACCGGGGGAATGGGAGGGTTTGGGAAGGAGGATAGGCTGACACCAGGAGTGAGCAGAACAAGGGGGGGGAGAGCGAATGAGGAGGCAGACAGGTAAACGGCCGTGCCGTCCCCCTCCCCTGCTTTTCGGTCTCTCTCCCCCCTTTCTGCAGGAGCGACTCAGTAAGTCTGTGAGGCTGCAGCTCCTCCTCCTTTTCTCCCTCTCTCTGGGAGGGGAGATGCCGTGGTTGGGGGGAGGGGGGAGGGGGAGAGAACCGGAGCTTGTTATTGTCAATAGCACAAGAAGCTAAAGATGGCGCCACTTCCGGTCACGCGGCGGCGAGGGAGGGGCGGTGTTAGTCCGCGAGAGTGGGGGGTGGAGAGCAGCACTGCAGCGGCCGGGGGGCGGGGGAGCTGGCTTGTGGGGAGGCGGCGGGAAAGGGGCCGCTGAGGCGCTTGAGATGCTCGCGTTCGCTCTCCCTCCCCCTCCCTCTCCCGCTCCCCTTCCCAGGCAGCACTCTCCGCCCCCGGCCCACCGGTTACTTCCACCCCCTCCTAAACGGTCCCGCGGGAAGCTTCGCGCCGCAACGCCCTTACCGGAAGTGACTGAGCAGACACTTTTCATAGCGCCCAGATCCCGAAGCCCCCAGGTCCGCAGGACTTGAGTGGGGGTGGGGTGGGGGAGGGAGAAGGGGGGGGTAGAGAAGTGGAAAGGGAGGAGGGGGCGGGCCTTCGAGACACCTTCGGAGCTCCTGATTGGAGCTTCCCGAACGCGAGGCGGGCAGGGAGGGGTGGTGGCGGGAGAAGGAGCGGGAAGGAGCCTGAAGGGGAGGGAAGGTGGTGACGGTGAGGGGCGGGGTGAGCTAGCTGGGAAAAAAGAGGGAGGGAGTAAAAGTAAGGGAACGGAGAATGGAAACTTTGAAAGCGATAAAGGACTAAGGAGGGGTTGCAAGGCGAGAGGAATAACCCGAAATGGAGGAAAACATAATCATGCCATTATGCCTAATGCTAGGGAGGAATGTCATGATGTTAAGATAGGAAAGGAAAAGAAAAAGAGCTTATATAGAAAGAAAAATGAGTTTTTCATTTGGTTGAGCTATAAATTGTTTCTTTTATGTCAAGGACACAGCTGACCCAATACTGAGTGTTTTGATACTTTTCTCAGTAATGTAGTTGCAAATCCTTTTACCTTCCTACCAGGAGCATTTTCTAAGATGGCTGGCTAGAGTTAAGGGTGCATTCTTTTTTTAAAAAAATTATTTATTTATTTCTTGGCTGCGTTGGGTCTTAATTGACGGTGGTTTCTCTTGTTGCGGAGCACGGGCTCATAGGGACGCGGGCTTCAGTAGTTGTGGCTCACGGGCTTAGTTGCTCCATGGCATGTGGGATCTTCCCAGACCAGAGCTCGAACTAGTGTACCCTGTATTAGCAGGCAGAGTCTTAACCACTGTGCCACCAGGGAAGCCCTAGTTAAGGTTGTATTCTAAGGCCAAGAAACAGGAAGGTAACTAACACTTCTCCCTAACACAATTCCCAGGACCAACCCCAACCCCCATCAGTCATTAACCCAGTAATTTACAGACTAAACAAAGCCACTTCTTTTACCAAATCCTGGTTCATACGTTTTGTCTCAAGACATTTTAGGAGAACAATATTGGCAAAAGTCAATCTTTTCTACCAATATAGTACATGAGCGCAAATTTTAAAATGAAGTAATCCTAAGAACAAACCTCTAAATTTGGTTAAATTAGCAACAATAAACCGTGTAAATCCCCTGTTGGGAGTTTTTATTTAACCTGAGGGTATTGGGGGGGAGGGGAGGTAGGAGAACACAATGCCAAATAAAACTAAATTTGCCAACCTGTTGATCTTTCTAACTGCGGAAACATTCAAGGAGCATGTACTGAAAGACTCTGTATGCCACACACTATACCAGGTCCTGCCATCAAGAAGCCAGAGGGAGAAGAGTCTCAAAACTAATTTCTATAACAGTATATAACCAATGTACAAAGTGCTGGGGCAACAGGTGAAAAAAGACATTTGAGAGAATTCTGGAATAGTCAGAAAGAGCTTCACAGAGGAATTGAGGTTTATGCTGGGTCTCAAAGAGGAAGTTTCCAAAAAGACAAGAGGAGAGAGGGTGAAAGGCATCCTGGACAGTGGAAACAGGGGCAAAGCAGGGAGTTGTGAAAGGTCCTGGCCTGTTTATGGAAAAATGGAAAATGCAGTGAGGCTGGAAAGTAGTATGTCTGGTTGAAAGTAAGAAAAATGAGGCTCAAGGATGCCTGGAACATGAAGCCAAAAATTTTGGAGTCTACCCTGTAGGCTAGGGTAGACGGTATGGAGACCAAACTGGGCTTTTAAAAGCAGGGTAGTGACAGGATTATGGATGGAGTAAAAGCAGTTTGTATTGTATAGTTTGAGATAGACAAATCAGAACCCTAAGAATAAATCAGTTTTCTTAATTTTGTTTACACAGGTCCACATTTTATTCTTTATTGTCTTGAAAAGTCCTTGGTTAAAAAGCAAATCCTCCTAGAAAAGGCACCAACTTGGGCCACTATTAGCTTTGTGCTGTTTGATGACAACAGGCTGAAAGCAAGGCTGTAATGGAACTAAGGCCCCAGGGCCACAGAGAAGAGAGATAAGAGGCCTCAAAGGGGGAAGATGGACTCCTACCTGTTTTGAATGTACCGTGTTGTTGTTCCTGTCCAAAATGAGACTGTAAACTCTTAAGGCCAGGGAAGGTATCCGAAAATATTAAACCCTCTTTTATTGTGTCTCACATTTCACACGGTGCTGAACAACTGTGTAAATGCAGAGTAAATACTTACTGAGTTGAGTATTTCATTGATTGAGAATAAAATAATGCCAAGTCTTCATAAGGGAGGATTAACTGGCTAATTTTCAGGACAATGATTAAGGTCATTCTAATTCATGTACTTATATTCCTTAGAAGGGTGTATGGATGGGCCAGCTGATAACAGCCCACAGTGGTACCCTTTCTAGGAGGATTTGTATTTTAACCAGGGACTTTTCAAGACCAAAAAAAAGAAAAAAAAAGTGGGCCTTGTTCTAATTCATGTAATTATATTCCTTAGAAGGGTGTATGGAAGTGCTAGCTATTTTAAAAATTACAAAAATTAGTGCCATACAAAGATAAACTTTTATGCTAACATACAGGATAGCTGAATCCTGTTAATATCCAACTACGTGGTAGTAATAATAGCTCCCAATCTGACACGGTTATCTAAGCCCTTCAGTCTTCCACATTACATGTTAGCTCTAAAAGCACAGATACTTGACTCTTGAGCTCTAGCTCACTTTGAATGACCCAGTAGTCTAACCTACTAGTTAAGTTTTCCATGAAATATCCTTAAGTGAGTTTTGTAGGAAAATATTTTTTCTTTTTTTTCTTAGTGATTAATAAAAATCTCCCTTTTGAGGACTTCCCTGGTGGTGCAGTGGTTAAGAATCCGCCTGCCGCTGCAGGGGACACGGGTTCGAGCCCTGGTCCGGGAAGATGCCATATGCCACAGAGCAACTAAGCCCATGAGCCACAACGACTGAAGCCTGCACGCCCTAGATCCCGTGCTCCACAGCAAGAGAAGCCACCACATTGAGAAGGCTGCACCGCAACAAAGAGTAACCCCTGCTCGCCACAACTAGAGAAAGCCCGTGCGCAGCAACAAAGACCCAACGCAGCCAAAAATAAAATAAATAAATAAATTTATATAAATAAGTAAATTAATTAATTAAAAAAAATCTTCCTTTTGACATTTTACAGTCTTAATTTATTTTGTGCCAGGTCAATTCTCACATATTTAGCACATCTTAATATGGATACGTAATTTATGTAATTTTTTTAATTTAACATTTACATTTTGTGGCACAAACCAACTTAGATATTACTATGTGATGTATGAAGACCAGGACTTTGTGTCTTTTTGTAACTTTGGACCAATTTAAAAGGAAGAAAAACCCACATTGCTTTGTAAAACATCTTTTACATCAAGAATCGACTAATTGGGGCTAGCTAAAACATAAGCTTATGTTCTATATACCCAAATGTTTGCCAACCAACATTAAAGACATTCTCAGCATTAAAATTCATTTTTCAAGGTTAACTCAATGAAACCACAATAATCAAGTTGTGCAATGTAGGACACCATACAATTATGGCCATTATCAGACTAAACCCGATTGGGCACCTAACATATTCCATATATAGAATCTTTCATCTTGTGAGTTCAACTCATATCTTAGAAACATTAATAAAACTTTACAATGCTGCCAGATGAGGTACAGTTATTATTGGCCTTCTTTTAATCAAGTAAATAAATAAATCTGTAGCTATTTATAAAGGTAAGTATATGCATAAAGGAAGAGATACAAATAAAGACAGAGGACTATCTAATGTCCATTCCCCTATTTTTGTAGGCATCTCTCTAAAAAGGCAGAGTGTAACCAGTTTCCCTTTTTTGATCGTGGAGATTCCCCAGGGTGCGTGGTTTGGGGTCTTCTCCAGACATCTCTGAGGAGGGGCTTGTCAGTGAATAGTCACTCCTTGAAGCCTTGTTAGCCATGGGTGGGATTTTCCTTAAAAATAGGAGATACTGCTTTCTCAGAAAGATGTTCCTGCAGCAAGCATTGTTTAAGAATGTGTCCAGAAAAGACAACTGCTGGGTAAAAGCTGGTCCATGTTCTCTACCCACTTTTCAGAAGGACCATCTCTGAAGGAGGGAAATACAGAGGAGTCAAACCTAGCAGTGGTGACGTAGTAAACATTGTACCATAATAAGGGTTTTGTTATGCTATCAGTAGTAAGGGACCGCTAGGGGATGACTGAGGAGGCCAAAGCTTAAGCAATGGTGATCCAGCTACACAATGTGAATTCACCCTTTGTCCATCCTGGAGTTGCTTTATAAAGCAAGGAAGTTAATAACAAATCCTGAACCTATGGTGTTCAGTAAAATGTAAATAAATGACACAGATCTCATGTTTTTAACAAAATCATTTCTCTTCTATGTAAAGTTAGCAACTGAAGATTTACTGACTTGGGTACATCAACCATTAGAGTACTTATCTCCTTATCTCAGAGATTTTATCTACTGTCATAACCTGTGAACCATCTGGAAAGTAGATTTTTAAGGACCAACAGTTAGGGGCAGGCAGTTTCCCCTGGGGGTTTGGGAGTGGCGGACAGATCAGTCACAGATTACTTCTTCCTTTGGTGCTGTCAAGCACTTGCTTATTAAGGAGTTGCTGGGCCTATTTTTAACCTTCTGTTCACTTTATCAATGCCTCTCACAGCCCTTCCACCCCCACCCTGCTTTAAGGTTTGATCTTCCAATGGCATTCAGCTTTTCTTAAGAGCAGGGCCAATTTACGTTTAAATCAGAGGTTCCCAACTCTAACTGCACAACAGAATTGCCTGGGGAGTTTTTAAAAAAACACCTTTGCCCAGGTCTGCACCTAGTCCAACAGAATTAGAATCTCGGTGAGTAGGGCCTCAATTATCAGTTTTTTTAAGAAGCTCTCTGGGTGATTCTACATAACTCCAGGGTTGAGGCAACAGCTGTAGGTGAAATAAGTACCACTGTGATCTGAATGAGGCTGATAAGCCTTTGTATTCCTTTTAATGCCTGAAATTTCACAATTATTTATTCACTCCTTTTGATAAAAATAGCCGCCTTCTCTAGAAATCCTTTTTTCAAATGCAAATTAGCCAGGGAGACTTAGTTCCTGACCCTTTTAGGTGAATGCTGCTTGGGAACAAAGGATAATACAAAACTCCTAAGTGCCTGGAGGTAAACAGAACTATGTGTAGGCACTGCAATGTGGGTAGGGGAGGAAAGTTACCATCAAGGGAGGAAAGATTTCTGAGAGTACATTTTGCTGACCTCACAGTATTGCCTGGGGCCAACCCTGCTTTGAGAGGACTGCATATTGAGCATCAAGTCAAATTTGACAGCTTATCTCAGCTGCCAAAATCATGTTAAAAGAAAATTTAAATTTTTTAAAGAAGCAAAACAAAGAGCAGACATTGGAAATGTAGGATTGGAGCTATCCATAAATGCCCAACTTTTGAATTATCACTCACCATATGGATGTTTCTATTGCCAAATGATCTGTTTTTCCTGATTCTATTAAATGTTCTTTATTCCCACAGATAGCATTATCTCTCTTGCCAATTCATTTGGTCATTCAACAAAAATGTATTGAGCAAACTACTCTGGGCAAGGCATGGTGCTAGATGTCATAAGGGAATACAGAACTAATACGAAATTCCATTTGCAGTTGATTTTACAGTTTTTCAAAGCACTTTCACACACAATCTTATTTTATCCTCATAACCACACTGTGAAATAGGTCAAGTGTCATCCCCATTTTACAGATGAGAAACATGCTCAGGGCAGGAGGTTAAAATGACTTGCCAAAGTCACAAAGCACAGACTTAAACCAAACCCAGCTTTTCTCTAACTCCAAATACAGTACTTCCCATAGTTTATAATTTAGTAAGGAGACATGCCATAAAAACGTTTCAAGGAATAGACAAGTTAGGAAAAAACGTTCAGAGCCCCACTCACCAGGAGGAAAAAATGAGGAATAATGAAACAACTCCTTTATGGAGATGAGCCAAATCACAGTGCCCAAAAGGAGCCCAAGCTTGGATTTAGTTCAGGCCATCATCAAGCACACAGCACACAGCACCAAGCAATGCACCTTCAAAGAGAGAGTGGCAAGTTGGTTATAGAAAATCAGTCCATTCCCTGGCTGGACCCTCAGCCAGTGGCTGATCCTCACCAAAGGTTGAATCCAGCTCCTCCTAGCCAAATCCAAGCAAACACTGAACAAACCTTGCCCGAGGACCCATCATGATCCAGTCACTGAGTGTACAAAGACAATCCTTGCCCTCAAACAGTTCTCAACTGGCCTAGTGGGCGAGGCATACAACTACAGGACAGAGCAGATAAAGGCTGGTAATAGGAACACACAGGAGAGACACCTGCACAGCCTAGGAAGGTAGGGTGTGGTGGGGTGGAGAAAGGGTAGGGGTGGGGAGTTAAGAACAGCTTCCAGAGAAAGTAAATTTAAATCCCAGAGGGTAAGTGGGAATTAGCCAGGAAAGGGGAGTGGGAAGGAGCGGGGGGGGGGGCACAGAAAAGAAAAATGGGGAGCACAGTTAAATCCTGAAGGTGAGAGAGAATAAGGCATATTCAGGAAATTGCAAGGAGACTAGTTCTCGGGAGTAGTTTCAGTCTTAACCAGAAACCCTGGAGTGCTCAGGACAGAAATCAAGGCAGCATCCCAGTCTCAAATCTGGTACAGCAATTCCTAGGCCTCTTAGCACTGGGCCTTACTTCTATACCCTACTTGCTGTTGGAGCTGTGGCTACTGATAATAATTCTTGCTTTGAGCCACACTGGTTCAGCAATTGGACAAGTTGGGCTCATCATTACATATAGGAGCTCAGAATCACAAAGGGCAGGAGGAGGGGGTGATGAGGCATGGGAAATAAGATAATGAGAAAGAAATGAGATGATACAGATGCACGTATGACTGCAATATTGGACAATGCTACAGGAATTCAGACGAACTAGAGCAGGGTTTGGGAAATGATGGCCAATGGACCAAACTCAGCCAGCTGCCTATCTTTATAAAAAACGTTTTATTGGAACACTGCCATACTCATTCATCTACATATTTTCTGTGGCTGCTTTTGTGCTAAAACAACAGAGTTCAGAAGCTGCAACAGACCATATGGCCCGCAGAGCGTAAAATATTTCCTACCTAGTCGTTTACAGAAAAAAGAATTGCTGGGTTTCCCTGGTGGCGCAGTGGTTGAGAGTCTGCCTGCCGGTGTGGCGGACGCGGGTTCGAGCCCTGGTCTGGGAGGATCCCATATGCCGCGGAGCGGCTGGGCCCGTGAGCCACAACGACTGAGCCTGCGCGTCTGGAGCCTGTGCTCCGCAACGGGAGAGGCCGCGACAGTGAGAAGCCCGCGCACCGCGATGAAGAGTGGCCCCCGCTTGCCGCAGCTGGAGAGGGCCCTTGCGTGGAGGCGGGGACCCGGCGCAGCCGTAAATGAATAGATAAATAAATAAAAATTAAAAAAAAAATTGCTGACCCTTGCTCTTAAATACGCTAAGTGCTAAAAAAAGATACATGGAGAATGTTTAGTGGTGGCACAAAGGACGAAGTGATTCAAAACATGCTAAGGATTTTCTGTTCCTAGTCTGTATCACCTTTGACACAGACTTCAAAGAATGGCAAGAGAATATTCTTCGACAGAATGACTAAATGTGGTATATTCACACAAGAAAATACTACACAGCACTGAAAAATAAATTGCAGTTACATGCATAAATCACAGAAATAATGTTACATGAGAAAAGCAAATCACAGAATACATACATACAATTTGGTAATTTTTTGGTAAAGCTCAAAAATAAGAAAACTCATGGATATATAATGTGATAAAACTTAAAATATAGAAGGGAAATAATAAACACAAAATCCATGATAGGGGACTGCTTTAGGGGAAGCAAAGGGGGAGAATTTAGGTAGATTCAAAAGCATTGGTAGTGTTCTAGTTCTTAAGCTGATGATGGGTTCTTGGATTTTTGTTTTATTATTATGCTCCATAAATTACATGTCACACATATTCTTATGTATATATTAAAATTATATAATAAAAAGTTTTAAAAAGTATAAAGACAGCAAGTGGTGATCAGTTGAATGCTAGAGCATAGCAGTTTGGAGAATGAATACCTGGAAGAGATGGCAAACGACAACTAGGGCTGATTTTTGGAACATTTAAGAATTTCTCCTGGATTCCCTGAAATTACTCAGGAGCTGGAGGAATCGCCATCCAAACTGGTGGAAGAATAGACTTCCCATGGTCCAGAAGATGGGGGCTTGGAATTGTTATTTGTATATTAATTATACAAATATGAACTTAATTTGTAGTATCAGGATGGTGAGATCTGGAAATCTACGGGTTACCTGAAAAAGGGAACAATGTGTACAAAGACATGGAAGTATGAAGAAAATCATGGCCCATTTAAGCAAATGCAAGCATGACCATGCTGTGTGACTGATGTGCAATAGGCCTACAGGGCGGATGGCAGGAGACGAAGACAGGCAGGGTTCAGATCATGACAAACTTTGTACGTCATGCTCCAGAGTTTGGATTCGCTCCATTAGGTCATGGGTAACCCACTGAAGGGCTTCAAGCAGTGAAGGGAGTAATACGATCAGCTGTACACTTAGATATGTCCAGGTCTCAACAACCTTTGACTACAAAATGAGGTGACAGCTCCCCCCAATCCCCAAAGGTAATCTCAGTTAACAGTTTGTTAATTAAAGATCTTTTTCTATATATTTAGCTATATACAGAGTTTTTGCTTTTTTAAAAAAATAGTTCACACTGTGTGAATTGTTCTGTGACTTTTATTTCACTTAATATTATATCATGGACATATTTCCGTGTCAGTATTCATAGATTTACCTCACCATTTTTGCGGGCAGCATAGTACATTTAGCCCTCTGTATCCACCAGTTCTGCATCAGTGGATCCGGAGGGTGGAATGTACTATACCATTTCAGGTAAGGGACTTGAACATCGGGGATTTTGTTATTCCTGCGGGGGGGGGGGGGGGGGGAGGTGAGGGCAAGGGGGAGGGGGGAGGGGGGGAGGTGTCGGGAGGGGGAGGGGGGAGGGAGAGGAAGGGGGAGGGCAGTGGGGCGAGGGGGTCCTGGAACCAATCCATGGTGGATACCAAGGGACAACTGTATATGGATGTACATATTCCTGTCATTTTTTAAAAATTCTAATTATCACACTGTCTTGTCCCTTTTTCCCCTTTCCTTACTTTTGCTGGACTGACTGAATTTCCTTTTTTCCTTCTTTTTTAACTATTAGTGGCTGGGAAGTTCTATGAACTATTTATATACTATTAATGGTTACCTTTCGGTTTTGTTTACTTATACAAATGACACACAAACACATTTTTGTAAAAAAGAATACAAAAACAATATAGAAGAACATAGGATAAAGAGAAGAAGTGTCCCTTCACTGTTAAGTTTGGTGCACAGCCTTCCTCAGCATTTATGTACATATATATTTATATTTATACAAATAAGCTTTACTGTCTTTTTAAAAAATGGTATCATTACTGTACATATAGTTCTACAATTTGCTTTTTAAACCTAATATACATTGGAGATCTTTTCATGATAGTACATGGAGATCTATCTAATTCTTTTTAAAGCCTGTACTATTTGGTAATAAAAACATACCACATTTCATGTAACCATTCCCCTATTTTGGGACGTTTGGTTACTTCCAATTTTTTGCTACTACAAACATGCAGCAATGAACATCCTGTAACATATATCTTTGTGCATGTGTAAAAGTATTTCCGAGAAACCATATGATCATCTCAATAGATGCAGAGAAAGTTTCGACAAAATTCAACACCCATTTATGATAAAAACCCTCCAGAAAGTAGGCATAGCGGGAACTTTCCTCAACATAATAAAGGCCATATATGACAAACCTACAGCCAACATCGTCCTCAATGGTGAAAAACTAAAACCATTTCCACTAAGATCAGGAACAAGAAAAGGTTGCCCACTCTCACCACTATTATTCAACATAGTTTTGGAAGTTTTAGCCACAGCAATCAGAAGAAAAAGAAATAAAAGGAATCCAAATCAGAAAAGAAGTAAAGCTGTCACTGTTTGCAGATGACATGATACTATACATAGAGAATCCTAAAGATGCTACCAGAAAACTACTAGAGCTAATCAATGAATCTGGTAAAGTACCAGGATACAAATTAATGCACAGAAAACTCTTGCATTCCTATACACTAATGATGAAAAATCTGAAAGTGAAATTAAGAAAACACTCCCAATTACCATTGCAACAAAAAGAATAAAATATCTAGGAATAAACCTGCCTAAGGAGACAAAAGACCTGTATGCAGAAAATTATAAGACACTGATGAAAGAAATTAAAGATGATACAAATAGATGGAGAGATATACCATGTTCTTGGATTGGAAGAATCAACATTGTGAAAATGACTCTACTACCCAAAGCAATCTACAGATTCAATGCAATCCCTATCAAACTACCACTGGCATTTTTCACAGAACTAGAACAAAAAATTTCACAATTTGTATGGAAACACAAAAGACCCCGGATAGCCAAAGCAATCTTGAGAACGAAAAATGGAGCTGGAGGAATCAGGCTCCCTGACTTCAGACTATATTACAAAGCTACAGTAATCAAGACAGTTTGGTACTGGCACAAAAACAGAAACATAGATCAATGGAACAGGATAGAAAGCCCAGAGATAAACCCACACACATATGGTCACCTTATCTTTGATAAAGGAGGCAAGCATATACAGTGGAGAAAAGACAGCCTCTTCAATAAGTGGTGCTGGGAAAACTGGACAGGTACATGTAAAAGTATGAAATTAGAACACTCCCTAACACCATACACAAAAATAAACTCAAAATGGATTAAAGACCTAAACGTAAGGCCAGACACTATCAAACTCTGAGAAGAAAACATAGGCAGAACACTCTATGACATACATCACAGCAAGATCCTTTTTGACCCAGCTCCTAGAGAAATGGAAATAAAAACAAAAATAAACAAATGGGACCTAATGAAACTTAAAAGCTTTTGCACAGCAAAGGAAACCATAAACAAGACGAAAAGACAACCCTCAGAATGGGAGAAAATATTTGCAAATGAAGCAACTGACAAAGGATTAATCTCCAAAATTTACAAGCAGCTCATGCAGCTCAATATTAAAAAAAACAAACAACCCAATCCAAAAATGGGCAGAAGACCTAAATAGACATTTCTCCAAAGAAGATATACATATTGCCAACAGACATACGAAAGAATGCTCAACATCATTAACCATTAGAGAAATGCAAATCAAAACTACAATGAGATATCATCTCACACCGGTCAGAATGGCCATCATCAAAAAATCTAGAAACAATAAATGCTGGAGAGGGTGTGGAGAAAAGGGAACACTCTGGCACTGTTGGTGGGAGTGTTAATTGATACAGCCACTATGGAGAACAGTATGGAGGTTCCTTAAAAAACTAAAAATAGAACTACCATACGACCCAGCAATCCCACTACTGGGCATATACCCTGAGAAAACCATAATTCAAAGAGTCATGTACCACAATGTTCACTGCAGCTCTATTTACAATAGCCAGGACATGAAAGCAACCTAAGTGTCCATCAACAGATGAATGGATAAAGAAGATGTGGCACATATATACAATGGAATATTACTCAGCCATAAAAGGAAACGAAACTGAGTTATTTGTAGTGAGGTGGATGGACCTAGAGTCTGTCATACAGAGTGAAGTAAGTCAGAAAGAGAAAAACAAATACAGTATGCTAACACATATATATGGAATCTAAAAAAAAAAAAAAAGATTCTGACGAACCTAGGGGCAGGACAGGAAAAAAGACGCAGACATAGAGAATGGACTTGAGGATATGGGGAGGGGGGAAGGGTAAGCTGGGACGAAGTGAGAGAGTGGCATGGACATATATACACTACCAAATGTAAAATAGATAGCTAGTGGGAAGCAGCCGCATAGCACAGGGAGATCAGCTCAGTGCTTTGTGACCACCTAGAGGGGTGGGATAGGGAGGGTGGGAGGGAGGGAGACGCAAGAAGGAAGAGATATGGGGATATGTGTATATGTATAACTGATTCACTTTGTTATAAAGCAGAAACTAACACACCATTGTAAAGCAATTATACTCCAATAAAGATGTTAAGAAAAAAAGAAGGTATATTTAAATTTCGATAGACTGCCATATTACCCTTAAGGAATGTTGCACATACACACCCACCTTCAGAATGACCACTGATTGCCCACACCATTAGCAACACTAAATATTATCAAACTTTAAAAAGTTTTTGTCAAAATACTACATGAGTTCATTCTCACTATAAAACAACCACAACACAGCAAAAGTAGAATTGCCCACTTGACCACCATCCCCTGATCCCTCTCAGGAAACTGATTTCCACCTTGCTATTAATTTTTTATAATGGTTTCATTCTGCTTGATCTTCTTAGTAATAGCTTAATAATTTACTCAAGCTTCTTAGACATATTCTTTCTTTCTTTCTTTCTTTCTTTCTTTCTTTCTTTCTTTCTTTCTTTCTTTCTTTCTTTCTTTCTTTCTTTCTTTCTTTTTGGCTGCGTTGGGTATTCATTGCTGTGCGCAGGCTTTCTCTAGTTGCGGTGAGTGGGGGCTACTCTTCATTGCAGTGTGCGGGCTTCCCATTGTGGTGGCTTCTCTTGTTGTGGAGCACGGGTTCTAGGCGCGTGGGCTCAGTAGTTGTGGCTTGTGGGCTCTAGAGCACAGGCTCAGTAGTTGTGGCACACGGGCTTAGTTGCTCCATGGCATGTGGGATCTTCCCAGACTAGGGCTCGAACCCGTGTCCACTGCATTGGCAGGCAGATTCTTTTTTTTTTTTTTTTAACATCTTTATTGGAATATTTTTGACCGTTCTAATTATTCTTTTTTTTTTAAATTAATTATTTTTGGCTGCATTGGGTCTTCAGGCTTCCTCTAGTTGCGGCGAGCGGGGGCTACTCTTCGTTGCGGTGCGCAGGCTTCTTGCTGTGGTGGCTCCTCTTGTTGAGGAGCACAGGCTCTAGGTGTGTGGGCTCAGTAGTTGTGGCACGTGGGCTCACGGGCTCTAGAGTGCAGGTTCAGTAGTTGTGGCGCACAGGCTTAGTTGCTCTGCGGCATGTGGGATCTTCCTGGACCAGGGCTCAAACCCACGTCCCCTGCATTGGTAGGTGGATTCTTAACCACTGCGCCACCAGGGAAGTCCCCGTTCTAGTTATCCTTTTCTAGTTATTCTTAACACACAATCCCAAAATTTAGTGGCTTAACACAAAAATGTAATAATAATTATTATTATATCTCATGCTTATTTGGGTCAAGAATTTAGACAAAACACATCAAGCTCATTTTGGCTTCATGATGTCTGGGGCCTCAGCTGGGATGACTTGAATGGCTGAGAACTAGAATATTTGGGGGCGGGCTGGACACCTTCTTCTCCAGACAGCCTCTCCGCGTGGCAAGCTTGGGTCTTCTCACAGAAGGACGGACTCAGGGTAGGCAGACACATTACATGGTGCTTCAAGAGTCCAAGAGTAAGTGTTCCAAGAGGCCTAAGTGGAAGCTGCAAGGCTTCTTATGTCCTAGCCTTATACATTCCAGAATATCACTTCTGCTGCATTATTTGGTTAAGGAAGTCACTAAGACAAGCCCAGATTCAAGGAGAGAAGAATTAGACTCCAGAGAGAGAGAGGTGCTGAAGAATCAAGAGAGAAAAGGGATAATTGATAAGGCAAGGTTTCTGAGAAAATGGAAAAGAATGGAATTCCAAGGGCAGGTGGAGAAATGGGTCTCAGAAGGAGGGGTAGTTCTTCTATTGTTAGAAGAATGAGAAAAGTTAAATGGAACGGGATGAAGGTAGACAGTTGCAAGTTGTATGTTTGGTACCAGGCAGATGAAGGCAATCCCATCTTCCTTTCCATTTTATGTATAAAGTAGGATGTGATGGTTAGGGGAGGGGTGGCAAAAATTTGAGAAAAGTGGAGAAGGTTTGAAATAGTTCAGAATAACTTAATAAGAGATAAGATTGGGGTTGCTGGCCAGACTTTCAGGCATATTTGAAGTAAAATATTTCTCTAAGAAATCATCAGATCATGTGAATAAGTAAGGATATACAGAAGTTCATAACACTACTCAACAAGGTTGAATATATATATATATATACATATATATATATAAGATATATGAGATTACCCTGTCCAAACATAGAATGTGTTTTCTTTGCAAATACGCATAGAACATTTGCCAAAATGACTCATTTATTAGCCTGCAAAAATGCAGAAATCATAGGAGTAACAGTCTCTGATCACAGTGCAATAACATTACAAATTAGCAACAGAAAGAGCCCCCAAAATCAACACCCTTAGATAACAGCTTTCTTGAGATAGAATTTATATGCCATAAAATTCACCCCTTTAAAGCATACAATTCAATGATTTTAGTATATTCACAGAGTTGTGCAACCATTGCCACATTCTAATTTTAGAACCTTGTCATCACCCCATAAAGAAATCCTGTCCCTTTCCTCAGCTGCCACTTAGGTGGCTAAGGCCGCGTTGGGGTGAGGCCCTCACATCATCGGGCGACTAGAACCACGCCGGGCAGCCCCTGCCTAGCACTCGCCCGCACCATGGCCTCCGTCTTAGAGCTCGCCTGCATCTACTCCGTCCTCATCCTGCACGACGATGAGGTGACGGTCACGGAGGATAAAATCAATGCCCTCATTAAAGCAGCTGGTGTAAATGTTGAACCTTTCTGGCCAGGCTTGTTTGCAAAGGCTTTGGCCAGTGTCAACATTGGGAGCCTCATCTGCAATGTGGGGGCTGGTGGACCTGCACCAGCAGGAGGTCCTGCCTCCTCCACCACTGCTGCCCCAGCTGAGGAAAGTAGAAGCAAAGAAAGAAGAATGTGAAGAATCTGATGATGACATGGGCTTTGGTCTTTTTGACTAAACCTCTTTAGTAACACGTTCAATAAAGAGCGGAGCTCTTTGCTGACAAAAAAAAAAAAAAAAAAGAAATCCTGTGTTCATTAGCTGACACATCCTATTCCCACCTTTCCCCATACCCTGGCAACCACTAATCTACTTTCTGTCTCTAT
Organism: Eschrichtius robustus; assembly: GCF_028021215.1. Lineage (NCBI taxonomy): Eukaryota > Metazoa > Chordata > Mammalia > Artiodactyla > Eschrichtiidae > Eschrichtius > Eschrichtius robustus. The sequence continues at coordinate 106,275,965 of NC_090845.1, forward strand.
GTATTTGCCTATTCTGGACGTTTCATATAAATGGAACTATACAATATGTGGTCTTCTGTGACTGGCTTCTTTTACTTAGCCTAATATTCTCAAGGCTCATCCATGTAGTAGCATGCATCAGAACTTCATTCCTTTTTATGGCTGAATCATATTCCATTGTATGGGTAAGCCATATTTGTTTATTTCACCAGTTGAAGGATATTTGTGTTGTTTCTACTTTTTAGCTATTATGAATAATGCTGCTATGAACATTCATGTACAAGTTTTTGTGTGGGCATATGTCTTCATTTCTTGGGTAGATACCTAGGAGTGGAATTGCTGGACCATTTGGTAACTCCATATTTAACATTATATGGAACTGTCAAACTGTTTTCCAAAGAGGTTGTACTGTTTTATCTTCCCACAGCAATGTGTGAGGGTTCCAGCGTCTCCACATCCTTGCCAACACACGATATTATTTGTCTTTTTAATCATAGCCATCCTGATAGGGTATTTTTAAAACATTTAACAAACTCTTTTAGGATAGTTTTACATTTACAGAAAATATATAAGAATATTACAGAGAGCTCCTATATATCCTGTACCCAGTTTTTCCTATTGTTAGTATTACTATGGTACATTTATCACAACTAATGAACCAATATCGATACACTATTAATAACTAATGTCCATATTTTCTTCAGATTTCCTTAGTTTTAACCTAAATGCCCCTTTTTTCTCCTCCAGGATCCCATCCAGGACACCACATCATCTTTAGTCATATCTCTTTAGGCTCCTCTTGGCTGTGACCATTTCTTAGACCTTCCTTGTTTTTGACTACCCTGACAGTTCTAAGGAGTCCGGTCAGATATGTTGCAGAATATCCTTCAATTTGAGTTTGTCTGATGCATTTTCCATAGTTATACCAAGTCATACCAAGGGTACATGCTATCAACATGATTTATCATTGATGAGGTGAACCTTGATTGCCTGGCTGAGGCAGTGTTTGGCTTGTTTCTCTACTGCAACACGACTCTCTCTCTTTCCAAACTCCACTGTTTATAAGGAAGTCATTATGCACATCCTACACTTAAGGAGTGGGCAGTTATGCTCCACTGGCTTGAGAGAGTATCTACATAAATTATTGGGAATTATTCTGTACAAGAGATTTGTGTACTCTCCTTTAATTTATTTATTCAATCATTTATTAATATCAGTATGGATTTGTTGATATTTATTTTATACTTCGAATTATAATCCAATGATAATTTTGTTGCTCAAATTGTTTCAAATTTGGCCATTGGAAGCTCTTTCATTTGGCTCCTATATCCCTTTGACATACCTCTATAATTGCAGGGGGTTTTTGTTTTTATGTTTGTTCAGATTTTTATAATTAAAAAAAATTTTATGGTGCTCCCGACTCATCTTATATTTTCCATGCCCCAGTCCTAGAGTCAGCCATTTCTCCATGGAGCCCTGATTCCTTCTATTGGAGAATGGAGGAAAATTTGGTGCTATCTACTAAATTAAATATCCACTTAACCCTCAACTCTGCAATTCTGTTAGGTATGTAGCTTAAAGAAATAATGGCATTTGTTTTGAAAGAGGTATGTGCAAGCAATTTTTTGTGTGTAAGCATTTAAAATGCAGTATTATATGTATTGATAATTCACTTAAATATTTATTGCATGCTTATTATGAGTTCAGCCTATTCTAGGCCTTGGGGATATAGCAGGGAGTCAGGCAAAGTCCCTACCTTCTTCTTTTATTTGTTTTTTTTTAAATAAAATTATTTGTTTATTTATTATTTATTTTTGGCGGCGTTGGGTCTTCATTGCTGTGCGTGGGCTTTCTCTAGGTGCGGCGAGTGGGGGCTACTCTTTGTTGTGGTGTGTGAGCTTCTCACTGCAGTGGCTTCTCTTGTTGCAGAGCACGGGCTCTAGGCACACGGGCTTCAGTACTTGTGGCTCGCAGGCTCTAGAGGACAGGCTCAGTAGTTATGGCGTACAGGCTTAATTGCTCCGTGGCATGTGGGATCTTCCCAGACCAGGGCTCGAACCCGTGTCCCCTGCACTGGCAGGCAGATTCTTAACCACTGCGCCACCAGGGAAGTCCCAAAGTCCCTACCTTCTTTTTTTTAAAAATTTATTTTATTTTAATTTATTTTATTTTTGGCTACATTGGGTCTTTGTTGCCATGTGTGGGCTTTTCTCTAGTTGCGGCTAGTGGGGGCTACTCTTCATTGTGGTGCGCAGGCTTCTCACTGCGGTGGCTTCTCACGTTGCGGAGCATGGGCTCTAGGCGTGCAGGCTTCAGTAGTTGTGGCATGCAGGCTCAATAGTTGTGGCTCACAGGCTCTAGAGCGCAGGCTCAGTAGTTGTGTCCAACAGGCTTAGTTGCTCCGTGGCATGTGGGATCTTCCCGGACCAGGGATCGAACCCGTGTCCCCTCCATTGGCAGGCGGATTCTTAACCACTGCACCACCAGGGAAGCCCCTACCTTCTTGAAGCTTACTATCCACTGGGGGAAACAGACAATCAACAACAAAAAAAATAAATAATTTTAACGTCAGGCAGTCCTGTCACTCAGGGTACTGGCAGAAAAGAGAGGTGCATTCAAACAGAAGGATTGATAAGCATTTAATGAAGGAGTATTTACAAAGTTGTAAACAATGTTAAGTGAAAGGACAAGAAATGATTCAGCAGCCACAGGTGGGAGGGGGATGAGAAGACATTACCATAGCTTGGCCCTGAGTCAAGCTGGAGAGAAGTATGGCAATAGGAGAGAGTCACCGGACAGGAGTGTCACAGCTGCTGGAAAATCACAGCAGGGAGGGAGCTGGGGAATAAATGCTACAACTCCAGTCTCTCCCACCCTCCTGTCTCTTGAGGGTATCTCTCACAGGCAAAACCAAAGGGGAAACCAGAAGGCAAGGAAGCTATTATTTCAGATCATAAAGATCTGCTGCGGGGCACAGAGCAGGGTGGAAAGGGGGAGAGTGGATCCGGAGAGGCAAAGTGAGAATATTCAGCGCAGTAGTGATAAGTGCTATGGGGAAAAGTAAAGAAGAGTAAAAGAGAGAGTGTAAAATGGGGCACTATTTTAGATAGTGTTAGGATGATGTGGCATTTGAATAATGGCGTGAGTAAAGTGAAGCAGGGAGTCATGTGGATATCTAAGAGAAGCACATTCTAGGCAGAGGGCAAAAGCGCCAAGGCCTTGAAGTGTTATTCACACAATGAAATATTATACAACAATCAAGATGAATGAACAACAGCAACATGCAAATATACATGGGTGAATCTTAGAAAAGTAAATATGGAGGGGAAAAATTAGGTTCCCAAAGAGTACATACAGCATATAGCTGTATAAAGTTAAAATACATTATAATAAAAATTATACTTTTAAGAAAGATATATATATATATCCATATATGTATGTAGGCACACATATCTATATATGTATGCGTATATATATGTATATATATCTATATATGTGTGTGTGTGCATATATATGTATGACATAAAATTGTATTAAATGGAGCACCACAAAATGATGAACACACGATTCAGGATAATGATTCTTTGCCAGGGGGTTGGGGGAGACAGAGGAATGAGATTAGGGCCATATGGTTAGATTTAGTTTTTAGGTTCATGGATACTTATTACATTATTTAAAAAACTAACTAAAAATGAACCATACTTGTATTAATAAAGAGAATGTGCCATGAATCAAAGTTTATGATCAATTTAATTCTATTCATCCAAGAACCAATGGAAAAAAATAAGACTCTGAGAAGCAAGGGACCATGCTTGGCATGCTTGTGGAATAGCAGGAAAGCCAATGTGGCTGGGGCAGAGAAAGGGAGAGTAGTAGTAGATGAGGTGGAGGGGTGGATGGGGGCCAGATTGTGTAGAGCCTTCAGGGCAGGATGAGGACCTTGGATCTTATTATAACTGAGATGGGAAGCCACTGGGGGTTTTGCGCAAGGGAGTTACATGATCTGACTTACGTTTTAAAAGGTTCATCCTACCTGCTGTGTAAAAAATAGACTGCAAGGCAGCAGACGTAAGAGTGAAAGCAAGAAGCAGAATAAGTAAGAGACGAGTTTGGTAGTCAAGGTGACAGATGATAGTGAATTTGACTAGAGTCATAGTGTTGGAGGTATGTGAGAAGCGATCAGATTTTGGATATATTTTGAAAGTAAAGGTGATAGTATTTGATGATGGACTAAATGAAGGATGTAAGAGAAAGAGAGGGCTTCAGGGATTTTTGATCCAAGAAAATAGGTGGATAGGACTCCCATTTATTGAGATGAGGAAGATTGCACGTTGGGGAAGGGGCTGAAATCAAGAATTCTATTTTGGACATGTTTCATTTCCAGTGTCTATTATTCAAGTGGAGATGTCAACTTTGGATAGTTTGAAGTGTAGAGGAGATATCCAGACTGGAGATTTCAAATTGGAAGTCCATGGTATATAGATAGTATGGAAAGCTATGAAACTGGCTAAGGAGAATCAGGAGAGGGTGGTGTTAAAGAAGTCAAGGTACCAAAGTGTTTCAAGAAGGAGATCATGGTCAACTCAAATACTACTGAGAGTTTGAGTAAAATGAGAACTGAGTATGATTTTTGGTTTTGGCAAGGCGGAGGTCATTATTAACCGAACTGAGTAAAGGGATGGCGGGGGGGTGGTAGATGGCATTTTAAAATACTTATTTATTTATTTATTTTGGCTGCGCCGGGACTTAGCTGTGGCACGTTGGCTTTTCGTTGCGGCATGCAGGATCTTTACATGCATGCGGGGATCTAGTTCCCATACCAGGGATCAAACCCGGGCCCCCTGCATTGGGAGCGTGGAGTCTTACCCACTGGACCACCAGGGAAGTCCCTAGATGGCATTTTTAAAAGGAGGGTCTATGGCAATACCTTATTGAGAAGGTAACATTTGAGCAAAGGTCTGAAGGAGGTGAGGGAATTGGTCATGTGGAGATCTGGGGTAGAGCTTTCCAGGTAGAAGGACCAACCAGTGCAAAGATCCTAAGATGCGGTGTGTTGGAAAATAGCAAGGCGGTCAGTGTGACTGGAGAAGAGTAAGAAAAGGGAAGGAAGAGTAGTAGAAAATGAAATTGAAGAGGTAACAGGAACCTAGACAATTAAAGACCTTGTAAGCTATTGTACAGATATCGGTTTTACTCTAGTTGAGATGGAGAGCTGTTGGAGAGGTTTGAGCAGAGAAAAGACTTTACTTTGAATTTCACTTTTAATAGGAAAATCTGGCTTGTGTTGAAAATAGATTGTGGTGCAAGGCAGAGGTAAAAGACCAGTTTGGGGGCTATTGAAACAATCCAGGCAGTAGATAATGATGGCTTGAACCAGGATGGTAGCTGTGAAGGTCATGAGAAGTGGTTGAATTTTTGATATATTTTGAGGAATCAATAGGCCTTACCAATGACTTGGGGGTGGAGTGTGAGAGGAAGAGAGGAGTGAAGGAAATGCCTAAGATTTCAGGTCTGAGCACATGAAAGGATGGAGTTGTCAATAACTGATGACTGTGGGTAAAATAGGTTTGGGGACAGATGAGTGTATGAGGGGACAGAATGGAGAGAGTCTAGAAGTACAGTTTTAGACATGTGTTTGAGAGGCTGGTAGAAGTGGGTAGATGGGGTGGTGGGAGTCTGTGAAAGGTGTTGGGGGTTGAAGGAGAGAAATAGTCATCTAGGGGAGACTGAATGGCTTATGCTGAGCTGTCCAATACTTAGCCACTAGTCACATGTGACTACTGAGTACTTGAAATGTGGTTACTATGGCTAAGGAACTGGTTTTTCAAAGTCTATCTAATTTAATTATTTAAATGTAAACATAAGTAGCCACATGTGCTAATGGCTACCGTTTTGGTGAGCACAGATTATAGAATATTTCCATCATTGCAGAGAGTTCTATTGGACAGCACTAGTCTAAGAATATATACTATAATTGCCAGGCAGCATTAAGGGCCCACTTGAGATTAGTGATCATGAATTTAAAATGAAGCTGGTTAGCATGGTTGTGTGTTTTTTGTTTTTTTGGTTTTTTTAAAATTTAATTATTTTTGGTTGCATTGGGTCTTCGTTGCTGCACGGTGTGCGGGCTTCTCACTGCGGTGGCTTCTAGTTGTGGCACGTGGGCTCAGTAGTTGTGGTGCACAGGCTTAGTTGCTCCGTGGCATGTGGGATCTTCCCGGACCAGGGCTTGAACCCGTGTCCCCTGCATTGGCAGGCGGATTCTTAACCACTGCGCCACCAGGGAAGCCCTGTGTGTGTTTTTTTAAAAAATTTTTAATTGAGGTATAGTTGATTTAGAATGTTGTGTTAGTTTCTGGTGTATAGCAAAGTGACTTTATATATATATATATATATTCCAGATTCTGGTACTTCATAGCTTGGTAATCTTGGGCAAGCTACTTTACCTCTTTTTTCCTCAGTTTTCTCATCTATAAAATGGAAATAATAATAGTATCTACTTCATAAAGTCACTCGGAGAATTAAATAAGTTAATACATGAAAGCACTCACAACAGTGCCTGACATAGCATAAGTAGTCAGTAGATGCTAGCTATGATTATGGTCATTATACTTCCGTGTTGTTTGAATGTTATACGATGCGGGTGTATTCACGTATTTCTGTTGAAAGAGCTGAGAGGAAGGAGCCAGTAGAGAGGGAGAGGTTGAAGGTATAGGACAGAGGCAATGACAGCTTGAGTAAGGTTACTGAGGACCTGTACATGAAAGGGATCTGGAAGACAGATGGAGGAATTAGACCTAGCTTGGAAGAGGGCTCTCTCTCATTTTAACAGTAGAAGGATGGCTCTGAATATATTCCTAGTTTGGCAGTAGTAGGTAGTAGGAAGTTGGTTTCCCACATGGAGACTTCTATCTTATCTTTAAGAGGTGAGTTATTTGGTAGATTGAAGGGGCTGTTGAGGTGTTGGAGTTTTGAGGAAAATGGGCAAGCTTTGAAAGAATCACTGGGGAGAATGAGAGAGTGACCTGAAAACATGAAAGGATTTCCCCAGGAATATTGAAGGTCCACTTGAGGCTGGTGACTACGAATTCAGGGTGGTACCTGTTTATTTAACTGTGATTTTTCTCTTGCAGTGTTTAACGACTCTAGGGTGGAGAGGAAAGGCTGTGAACCAGGATCTTCAATGAATGAGCAGAGTACAGCAAATAGGAAGTCGAGGTGTAACCAGATAGTATGAAACTTAGAGGAAGAAGAATCAGGGATTTGTTTTTTTTTACCTGAGGGTGAAGGAGGAATTGTCTAGAAGTTGTAGTGTGGCTGGAAGAGGGCATCACATCACCTCCTGACTCCCTAGTACATGCAGCATCTTGGTGTAAATCACTTTCACTTGAAAGGGCTGTAAGGGAAGCTCCAATCTCATGGGAAAGCCAGGAATATCAGTGGACATTCAGGGATAAGTTGGAGGATGGGTAGGAGAGTTTGTTAATCATGGAATTGTGTTCCAGGGAGGCGTAGCAGAAGCACCTGGAAATTAAGGTAGAAATGAGAGGTCAGGTGGCAGGAGAAGAAGCACAGAGGAATATGGGAATGAGATTAGAAGAGAGGAATAACAACGATAACAATAGTAATTTAATAATAACAATACTAATAATTTAACAATGCTTCACCTGTATTCTCTCATTTAATCCTCATAACAACCTCATAAAGTAGAGCCTTTATTTTTCAGATGAGAAGACAGGCACACGAGTTTAAGTGACTTGCCCAAGGTCACATAATAATAGATTGAACTGGGTGCTTACATATTGGGCGATGACAAAAGAAAATAGGGATGTGAGTGAGGCACAGTGAGTTCGGCTTATCATAAATTTGTTAAGATGGTTACTTCTGACAGTCTTTTGATAAATAGGGGTCTCTCAGCTTTCTCCAAATTTAGCTGTATTTGGGACTAGAGGTGGATGATGCTGTTTGGTTGGTGTTCCTTATATTGCTCTGTATGGAAGGATCCAGGCCGTGGCCAATGCATTTTCTCACCTGTGCTCTGCACAGTGATTGGTGGTGGGGGTAGTGGTGTGATTCTTAGGTATGTCTTGACCTTGTGGGGGATATAAAGTCAGGCTGCAGGTGGCTCTGAAGTATAAGGCTGCGGGGCGGTTTGTGGGAAAAGTGACCTTAATGGAAGACCTCACAGGCTGTAGATTCTGAGAGATGAGAGACCCAGTAGGGGTGTGGCAGTGGCCCAATTCTTTCTTGCAGTGAAAGCACCTCCTCCAGTGTTCAAAGCTATGGCCCACCTCCTAAAGAAACCATTTTTTACTGGACACTCTGAAGGGTTTTGGTGCCATGCTTATTGCTCAAGGAAGCTTACGAAGAAGAAAAGGAGGCCTTACTGTAAACTTCCTCGGGCAGCATTTTAGACTCTTATGTCAAGATTATCCTATAAAATTGTTTCAAAATTCTAAGACAGCAAATACAATCATTAAATGTTTAATGCTTATTATAGCTAGGTTACTTATTTTAGTAAACTGTATGCTAGACTTGGGTTTTCTGTGTCCTGTGCTGCATGTACATTGATGTCTCTTGTAAAATAAATGGCACAGAACATCTATGCATGAATTCTAGTATAGACAGCATATATGTCTAAAACATAAAGGTCCTTTATAACTATTGCATGAATAAATGAAGTTCATTATTTCAATTTTGGAAGAGGTTTATTTTGAGGTATTTCTTCTTTTATGACATATTGTTTGCTGTAGCAGTGATTTATTTGAAGATGAGTTCTGTCAGGAGTAAACCCCCAATTATAACCTTGGAAAAATGATCCTGTTTACAACACAAAACCAGAAACACATTACAGTGAAAAGTGGGCCCTGCTTATGTATCTGTGTAGATGGGTTATGAATAAAGGTATTCATGTACACATACAGAACTAAATATCTCCCTAGTTAATACTAATGACCTAACTTGGCATTTGTCATAATTCAGATTCAGTTTCTGTGATTATCAGAGTGTATGAAAGTGGATTAAAATATGTATGCACATGTAGCTATATATCTATTCCATGCATGTGGGATTTGTCATAATTTAGAGTATGTATAAATTTTATTTTTATTTTTTAAAACCTTATTATTATTATTTTTGGCCACCCCATGCGGCATGCGGGGTCTTAGTTCCCCCACCGGGGATCGTGCTGGCACCCCCTGCAGTGGAAGCGAGGAGTCTTAACCACTGGACCAACAGGGAAGTCCTTATGTATAATTTTTATAGAATTAAAAGTTAGCTGTTATTTCTAGCACTGCAAATACTCAGCATAATACTTTTTAATAAGTCTAAAATTAGTAGGTTCAAGAAATTAGGAAGTTCAAGAAACTAGGAAGTCCATCTAGGTATTATTAATTTTGGAGTTCATCAAGTTAAATTTTATTTATTAGTGGAATACATTGCTATTACTAAGGTGTTATGTTTAGATTGAATACAAAATATTTATTTTCTCCTACCTCCAACCGCTTAATTATAACTGTCTATAGTTGTTATAATATATTTACTGTTACATGGCAGGCTTCCAGGGCGATGTGAGTTGCCAGTAGAGGAAAGTTCTCCTGTTTTGTAAGAAGCCTAACAGTGTAGCACTAACCACAGCTTGGGGTCTGGGCTTCAGTTTTGTATGTTCATAAACAATATTTAAATGTCACAGAGTTGATTGATGCTGGGAATGCGGATTCACGCTAAGGACGTTCTCAAGAGATTGATGTATAAACCAGAATGCCAATTTATTAATTTACAAAGACAATTGTTCATGCGGATATGATTTGAAAATAGCCCTTTCTGGGCAGATCTTCATGGGAAGCTAAATTATAACCAGAGGATTGTTGCTACCATAGAATCAAGGCAAGGTGAGTTAGCAGTACAATTCAAACACATAATACCATTTGCTGTCATTGCCAAGCGCCCATCTCCCCAATATAGAGTATTTGCTCCCTGGAGAGACTGGTGTATTTGTTTTACAGGTCAGTGCACACCCATCCCACCGCCTGGGTAGTGCCTGTTTAGGTTTTGCATTTTTCTATGCTTTCTTTGCTGATCAAAACCCTTGATTTGCTCTTTTTTAAAATCACGTAAGTAAAACGTGTTTCTTTAGCTGTTAACTCTTCAATCGGATTAGTCTAGTATCGATCGGCTACAGGCCATTCTATCATTCAAGGAAGGTACCTCTTTATATTTATAGCTCAACTTATAGCCATGAGGGTGAGGCAGGGGACAGCAACCTAGTGAATAATTCTTTGGGGGCACCTCACTGTGGCCAGTGAATATGGTTGCCAGATTAAAATACAGGACGCCCAATTCAATTCAGATAGCACGTACTTTTTTTTTTTTTTTTTTAGTATAAGTATGTCCCAAATATTGGATGAGGTATAGTTATACTAAAAAAAGTATTCATTGTTTTTCTGAAATCCAAATGTCCTGCACAGGGCGTCCTATATTTTTATTTGCTAAATTTGGCAAGCCCACGAGTACATAAACATGATGTCAAGAGGCTTGCTTGGCTTCAAGCTGGTCGGTAAGCACGAATCCATTCGGTTGTCTCAGGGAACAAAAACCATTCCCACTAAAAAATAACTGTAGGTAGCAATGAAACACGGAAGAATTTTGACCCTTTGAGGAACCCGTAGTGACGCAACGGCCTTAAATACTGCCTTGATTGATTGCCCCGCCCCCTCCATCTTCTCTTCCTGCTCCTAGAATGATTGCTCTATCTCTTCTTCCTTCTCAAGTCCCGCCCTTTCAGCTACCCGCTCTGGATAGGGATCGGTAAACCAAAAAGGGCCGGCAAAAGAGCCGACGTGTTTTGAGGAGCGGAAGTAGTCAAATTTCTCTGAGAACCGTAAAGTGCGGCTGGCTGTCTCCCTTTCCGGATAACGACAACAGCTCCGACTGTCAGTGCCGGCCTTCCTCGTGTAAGGGGATCTGCCGGACCCTTGCTAATTCAATTTTTTCCCCCATTCCAGGCCCTTCCCTATCGTCGCCCCCTTCACCTTGGATCATGTTCAAGAAGTAAGGACATGCTGTGGCCTCCGTCGGCTGCTCACAAAGGTGGTGGGGGTGGGGGTGGGGAAGAGGGCGAGAGCAAAGATTCTCTTTCTCTCTCCCCCGCCCCTGCCATCCTTACTCCCTAAGGTCTTCTATAGTACTATTCTCTCAACTCGCAACTTGCAACACTTCTTTAAGCTTTTCGTCCCTAATCCTCAGTTGGGTTTGGGTCCTCCCAACCTCATTTTCTTTCTTCTTACCTCTCTCTCTCTTTTGCCCCCTTTCCTAGTCCTATCTCCATTCCTAGGGTTCTACCAATCACATCCTTGCACTGTGATTTAGGGACATATCCTGTTTAGCAGAGAGGAGAGCCCTTCACTCACTGCCTTGTGGTTACTAGTTATGAACTGAATAAGGGAAGGCTTGACTTCCTGGGTCATGGGAGTGAAGGAGTCTGGGTGACAGGAAGCTAGCGGACTGTGATACCTATTGCCTAGCTGCCAGATGAACCTTGTCTTGAAAATAGCGTGATTGCCCCATAGGCTATTCAGTGTGAGGAAGACAAAAATTCTTTGGAACCTACCTAGTGGGTTTGCCTTCCAGATTTGGTAGACGCAAAAAGCAAAGGGGGATCATGGGCAAAGGAAGGTGGGTTTTGTGCATGACATTTGGAGCAAAAATAAATAGGGATGTTAAATACCGTCGTCATCATCACTTAAAAAAAAATCTCAGCAGATTACGTAGCCTAGGAGGGGCCGATTTTCAATGTTATATTTGGGTTGGTCTTTTGTATCTCAACGCTTGAGGGTATTTTCATTTTGTTTTGTTTTGCTTTTGTTTTTTTACACAGGTTTTGTTATAGGTGGGAATCTGTTTCTTCCTGGGTAGAGTTGAGTAAGATTTTCCAAGAGAGGCATTTGTGTAGCTAATTACAGATTATAATGTGGAATATGCCTCATATCCTTCCCCCCTCGCCCCCCCGCCCAGCTAATTGTGACTTTATGACAGTTTATTTTAATATTGTATTAAGACTTTGGTTTTGTCCTGGACACAATAAAAGGGAAATGGTATTTTAAAAAACAATTTATTTCATAATTATTTTAGACGTCTAAATATTTGCTTGGAAATAGATGACTAATTAAAACAATACCTTTGGCTATTCTGATATGTCTTCTTGGAAATGCCTTTTTTTTTTTCCTTGCAAAAATCACTTGGCAGATTTGATGAAAAAGAAAATGTGTCCAACTGCATCCAGTTGAAAACCTCAGTTATAAAGGGTATTAAGAACCAATTGTTAGAACAATTTCCAGGTATTGAACCATGGCTTAATCAAATCATGCCTAAGAAAGATCCTGTCAAAATAGTGCGATGGTAAGTCTTTATTTTTTTCTATGTAAAGCTCAGAGAAGCTGAATATTGTATGATTAGATTGCACTCATAATAAATGTAATTATCTTCACATTAACTATTTATCTACTCTAAATGAGTAACTCTAAAACATCAATATTTGTATTTTCAAGTGTTTTTCTATGTTTGTGAAAAATGTGGCTTTGTGTACTGATTGTTTTATTAAAGAGTTAATTAAATGTTTTTATTCAGAGTTGGATTTATTTCAGTTTGTGCTTTAGAGATTTGTTTTATTAATTATCTAAAAAGGAAATTAAAATAATAAAATGTGAAATAAAATTGTAGCAGGTCATATCTTTCTTTTTTCTCTACTGGACTGGTATGAATTAAAAAAAAAATGTTTTGTGTTTTTTTTGGCCTGGATCTTTATTGAAATTTTTTTTAAAAAGCTTACTGTATCTCTGTATATGCATGCTTCATATTATACATTATTTAAAGGATGTTTGGCATATTCATTTTTGAAAGAAAATATCTAACTTGGTACTTTGTGACATTTGTCTTACAGCCATGAACATATAGAGATCCTTACAGTAAATGGAGAGTTACTATTTTTTAGACAAAGAGAAGGGCCTTTTTATCCAACCCTAAGATTACTTCACAAATGTAAGTCTTGTTAGAAAATATGTATTTGGGCATATGGAAAGACACAAAAGGAGTTGAAAGTGACTTCTGGTAGTTAACTTATTAGTACTAGGTTATATGGAATATAAAACTAAAAAGATTTCCCCCCTCCCCATCTTGTGGTAAATCTGAAAAATGCAAATTCTCTCATTATGCATTCCAGAAAGCCCAAGAAAGAGCATTCATTCATTCATTACTTAATTCAAAAAGTATTTTTTAAACTTACTCTGTGTCAGGCACTGAGTTAGGTACTGAGAATGTGATCGGAAGCAAAGATAGACATGGTCCCTGTCCCTAGGAAGCTAACAGTCTAGTTGGGAGAATAGACAATTAGATAATTACACAAATATATATTTACAAACTGTAATAAGTGCTGTGAGCATTTTCTTTTACATTTGTATCCAGGTTTGCCTCATAGAGATAATTCTGTATAAGGGAAAGCACGGAGTCCCAGTTATTGTTAGTTGAGTGCCAAGGTCAGGTGTTAAGAAACAAAATAATGTTTATTATGTACCCACATTTGCATGTTGTTAGATTGATTACATTACAAAAGAAAACCCAAAGGAAGATGCTATCCCAGTGTACAAGAGTTTTTGAACTGCAAAGTAAAATTTCTGCTTTTCAAGCCAGTATGTGTCTGGCATGTGTGCTTATTTATGGTGAAGCACTGTGTCTGAAATGTCAAATGGTAGAGGAAAAAAATGTGTGTGTATAAATAGAAAGAGATAAAGCAAATATAGCAAAGTGCTAATGAACGATTGTTGAAACTAAGTGGATGGTGTCCAGGTGCTCATTGAACTATTCTTCCAGTTTTTCTATATGTTAAGTAAGCATTTTCACAATAAGCTGGAAGAAAAAGATGTTCCTGTTTAATAATATTTTGCTGGGAACCAACCTTTTAGAACATCTTAAAGTTATTCTTGTGCAAGAAGCAGGATGATATGGTGGTTAAAAGTGTGAACTTGGAGTTAGGCAGGTCTGGGCTCAATTCCCAGTGCATGTCACTTTTTTAAGCTTCGTTTCCTTATCTTTAAAAGTGGACACAATTGTATGTTACATCTCCCAGGGTTGCGAAGATTAAATAAGATAGTAACACACGTGTACTGCACCTAACACAATGCCTGGAACATAGTAAGTGCTCAATATATAATAGCCATTATTATGATGTATAACCATGGTTAGTATATCAGTGTACTTCCATCCCATTATTTCCTGTATTTTGTGTGTGTCTGTGTGTTATGTGTAAATGCATATTTTTTTCCTTTTTAAATTGGGCTCTCTGTTACATAGTTTTTGCTTTTTAATTAATAGACTTTCTTTTTTAGAGCAGTTTTAGATTTACAGAAAAAATGAACAAAGTACAGAGAGTTCCCATATACTTCCTTCCCACCCTTCTTTTCTTACTAATATCCTGCATTGGTGTGCTTCATTTGTTACAATCGATGAACCAATATTGATATTAACGAAAGTCCATAGTTTACATTAGGGTTCATTCTTTGTGTTGTACATTCTGTGGTTTTTGTCAATTGCATATGTCATGTATCCACTGTTACAGTATCTTACAGAATAGTTTCACTACCCCCAAAATTCCCTGTGCACTACCTATTCATCCTTCCCACCTCCCCCTCTTTTCCAACCCCTAGCAACCACTGGTCTTTCTGGCAGTTTTTATTCTGCTTTTTTCACTTATCATATATTTTGAATATTTCCCAGGGTATTCTCCAAAAACATGGTCCTATTATGTAGGTATTATAGACATACTTTTAAGTCATTTATCTCTTACTTTATTGCTGGACATTTAGGTTGATTCCAGTTTATTTCTAATATAAATATGAGTGCTATAATGAATATCTTTCTACCTAAATATATTGTACATCTCTCATTTTTTTCTTAGGATAAAGTCCTAGAAGTAGAATTACTGAGTCAGAGTTTGAACCTTTTCGAGGCTGTTGATACATGTTGCCAAGTAGTCCTAAAGAAAGCTTGTACCCATTTATAAGTCTTCTAGCAGTATATGGTAATGCCAGTTTTCCTACACTCTTGCTAGCACTGGGAAATACTTTTCTTAAAAATATATACCAATTTGATAAGTGAAGGAGGGTGTTTCAGTTTTATTTTGCATGTGTCACAGAGTACTGTAATTTGGGGAAATATTTGTTCATGTCCTTTGCCTTTTTCTGTTGAGTCATTAGTCTTACTAATTTATGTAATGTATTTCTTTTCTTCTAGATCCTTTTATCCTGCCACACCAGCAGGTTGATAAAGGAGCCATCAAATTTGTACTCAGTGGAGCAAATATCATGTGTCCAGGCTTAACTTCTCCTGGAGCTAAACTTTACCCTGCTGCAGTAGATACGATTGTTGTATCCTTCTCAGGCTCTAACTGTTGAAAAATGTGTTCATTGTATTCTTGTTATTACTGAAAGATCTGTCATCCCAGAGAACATTAGATGTACTTTTTTGGAGGTTACTCTTACTGTTATCTCATGCCTTTCTGGCTACGTTTGAAGATGTGGGAAGCAACATTATTTCTTGAGACTAAATTATGTCCCATCTTAGAGGTTAAATGAGAACAAGTAACAAAAGAGTCCCAGCTGCATTTCAGGTCAGTTAGGGACCACTGTTATCAGACTCAGGACACAGTATAAAACTCTTAATTATTAATAGAGAGGTTGTATATGATATGATTGGATCACTTATTTGGACATCATCTTGCTACTTTTATGTTTGAATTACCCCAGATACCCTGGAGTAAAAGCACTCAAAAGGGAAAAGAACTTAAGCACCAGGTGGAGTGTTAGAAGTGAGTAGTGGGAACCATTGGCAATCCCAGTGGTTTTATTTTAAAGTTCCAATGAACTTTTATTCTAAAGTTCATTTTTAAGTTGGTTGTTTGGGCCTCAGAACACGTTTTCTCAAAGAGAAACGATAAAGTCCCAGATAGTCCTTAAGAATCTATTCAACTCATGATGTAGCTGAATAATTCTGCATTATTTCCATTTCTACAGTGCTGTTTCAGCTATATTCCAGATTAGTTTTTTGTCACCTAGTCTGGACGGGAGGACATCTTCTCCTTTGTCATAGATAAAGTGGCCATTTGCCTCAGGTTGAGAAAAGGAACCATGCTTGGTGGGAATGGGGAAGTCACTGGAGCGGAAAGGCCATTGGAGTGGGTTTAAGAGTGTGTCCTGTGCTCAAAAGGAGGGTGTTCTCTCTTGTGGCAGTTATATCTAAGGGGTAGTATAAGTTGTATCAATATACTTATATCTTAGGAACAGCTTGTGTTGATATAGATACTGGTCACATAATAGGGGATCACATATTTGTGGAACATTGAATGAATGAATGACTTGAAAATCAATGGAGAAAAGTTTTCTTTGAGGACAGGTTACCCTTTTATGTTTATGATTTTTCTGTTTTTAAAGTTTATAGTTCTGGGGTTTCCCCTAAATGGAAAATTTTCCTAGTACTTAGCCTTTACTTTTAAAATAATTTTTATTTTGAAATAATTATAGACTTTTGGAAAGTTGCAAAACTAGTACAGAGAGGGGCTGTGTACCCTTGAACCTTTACTTTTTAAAATATGTACTGCAGTGTTTAACATTCTAGACGCTTCAAATGATAACCAAGAACATTCTGGTTGTTCTGGATAGATTGCAACTTACGTTGGGCTCTTAAAGATTGATTGGGGATATAATTATTGTTTTAATGTGTTCTTTATATAAAACCACCATTTAGTGATTAAAGCACTAGAACAATTGATATTTATTTCCATTTTTAATATTTATATGCAAGAATTTTGTCTCCTTTTTTGCATGACTTCTTTTTCTTCTCCTCCTTCTTTTGTTGGCATTGGGTTATGGTATTATTAACATTTGACTTAAAAACAGAGAATGATTATTAGATTCATTCATTTAGCATGTATTGAGTATTTGCAATCTGCCCATAAATTTTGCTAGGTCACTGCCCTCAAGGAGTTAATGGACTAGGCGAAGATGCAAGTTGGATTCACAGTGGCTTAAGTAGTAATGTGACACCCCCTCTCCAAGGCATTTTGATAGATAAATAGTTTTCTTAGCTGTGTGTTTTCAGGCAATCATGGCAGAAGGAAAACAGCATGCTCTGTGTGTTGGAGTCATGAAGATGTCTGCAGAAGATATGTAAGTCTCCTGTTAGACCTCCTTAGCTTTTAAGATATAGGTAACCTATGCAGGAAGAATCAGAATTACAGGCGAAATTTGCTCTCATTCATACCACATCTTATAAATATTTAAGCACAGAAGCCTCATTTCTGATTTTTCCTAACACTTAGGAAGCCATTGAAACCTATTTTGTCTCTGGGATTGCATTCTTCCTTTAGCATTCTGAAAAGAACCTGTGTGCCAACACAGCTGTATTATATGTATGTGTGTGGTATTTTAGGAACTTTTTTTATTTAGTATGATGTAGATTAGGTGTGGGGAAAGATATTTTGCTGCTAGTTTTTAAAAACAGTGACATAACTTAGTACCACACAGTATTTATCTTATATTTTAACATGGTGGTATAAAATATTAAGGAAATATTAAAGATATATTACCAAAATTTAGTCAATATACTTAAAAATGTTGGAACTCATGACCAAAATATTCCTATTAATTTTGTTTCAGGGTTAATTATAACACTTTGATGTTCTCCTGGTTTGGTGACATCATTACTCTGTTTCTGTGGACCCACTAGTTTGATTGCTAAAATCGCTTTAAGACGTGAACTGCAGCAGAGTAATGTAGTTTAATGTAGATGATAATGTTAGTGTAATATAAATAAATTCCCTACATGTGGCTCAATAATTGCAAAATAGCAATGCACCCTGAATTATATTTACCATGAGTAAGCCTATAAAAATACTTAACAATATGTTTATGTACTTTATTCCTTCTGCAGTGAGAAAGTCAACAAAGGAATTGGCATTGAAAATATCCATTATTTAAATGATGGGCTGTGGCATATGAAGACATATAAATGAGCCTCAGAAGGAATGCACTTGGGCTAAAAATGGATATTGTGTTGTATCTGTGCTTGTGTCTATGTGTGACAACATGAAGACAATACCTCTGTGGTTATGCTGAATAAATTCAACAGATGCTAAAATTGTTAGCTCCAAAAATTATTTTAATTTTTCTTAAACTCAAGTTAAATTTGGGTTACAAACTTGGACATTAAAAGGTATCTGGTAAGTAACCAAACTCAGACAACTTAATGTCCTTTCTCAGGCTGATGATGTAAGATGAAGGGCAAGACTTGGTAAATGAACTTGCTAGTATATGGTTGACCCCCCCCAGAGAATCTGACTACTTAATGGGGCTGGAAGCTAGACTGGGATTTTTTTTAAATTTTATTTATTATTTATTTATTATTTATTTTTGGCTGTGTTGGGTCTTCGTTTCTGTGCGAGGGCTTTCTCCAGTTGCGGCAAGTGGGGGCCACTCTTCATCGCGGTGCGCGGGCCTCTCACTGTCACGGCCTCTCTTGTTGCAGAGCACAGGCTCCAGACGCGCAGGCTCAGTAGTTGTGGCTTACGAGCCTAGTTGCTCCGTGGCATGTGGGATCTTCCCAGACCAGGGCTCGAACCCGTGTCCCCTGCATTGGCAGGCAGATTGTCAACCACTGTGCCACCAGGGAAGCCCTAGACTGGGATTTTTATCCCATTACCCCAGGGCACCTAGAAGTGCCCCTTCTCTTTTGTGTGTGTTTTTTGTTTGTTTGCTGTTGCTGTTTTTAAACTTTTCATTATGGAAAATTCTGAGCGTATAGAAAAGTATGGGTAGCATAGTATAATGGACCTTTTCTGTATCCATCACCCAGCTTCAATTCGTGGCCAATATTATTTCATCTCTATCTCACTCATCCCACTCCACTCTCTGATTATTTTGAATCAAATCTCAGATATATCATTTCATCCACAGTTTCTTTAATATGTGTCTTTAAAAGATGTATTTTTTTTAAAAAAACCATAATATCATTATCACACCTAAAAAATTTGGCTATTTTTTTTTAAAAAAATATATTTATTTTTTATTTTTGGCTGCGTTGGGTCTTAGTTGTGGCGCATGGGATCTTCGTTGTGGCACGTGGGCTTCTCTCTAGTTGTGGCTTGTGTGCTCAGTAGTTGCGGCATGCGGGCTTAGTTGCTCCACGGCATGTGGGATCTTAGTTCCCGACCAGGGATCGAACCCATGTTCTGCATTGGAAGGCAGATTCTTAACCACTGGACCACCAGGGAAGTCCCAGCTATTTCTTAATAAGGTCAAATACCTGAACTGTGTTCAATTATGTGACAGATGGACCCAGTTGTTTCTCTTTTTATTTTTTTAACCATTGGTTTGCTTGAAATTGGTATCCGACAAGGTCCATATATTGCATTTGGTTGTTATTTGTCTGTTTTAATCTCTAAGTTCCCCCTCCGTTTTCCCTTTAAATTAATTATGTAAGAAATCTAGTTGTTTTGTCATATAGCGTTTCTTCCCACATTCTGGATTTTGTTGATTGTATCACTGTAAAGTAATTTAACTTGTTTTTACACTCCCTCTATAGCCTGTAAACAGATCGGCTTGATCAGATTCCGGTTCAATTTATTTAATGCCCTCTCTTGAATCATACTACACAGATGCCCAGAACTTCCAGATTTGAGTCCCCACTGTATTCCCCAAAGAATGTGTATCTCCTATCATAAGTGGCATATGAAGACCATGGACCTACTTCAGTAAGAACAGTAAGCTGTTTTGAGAATTAAACAGCAGTTATGAATTTATACAGTGATAACAGGTCTTTCTTCCTAATAATATTGCTGTTATATTGGGTTGGCCAAAAAGTTTGTTTGGAAAAAAGTTTGTTGTTACAGAAAAACCCGAATGAACTTTTTGGCCAACCCAATACCGTGTTTCAGCCATCTTCATTTGGCTGTTTACAAATATATGACATGTGATTTTATTTTTCAGATGGATACAGACATTTACAAGATTGTGGTGACCTGTGTTACGGTTAGAAGTTGGTGAGAAAGGTGAGGGTGGATAGTAAAAAGAGAGACACCATTTGGCTGGCTGTTGCAGCTGGGCCTCCCAAGATATAACATGGGTGAAGGGTATAGATCCAGGGTCTGACTCAGATTGAGAAACTATTTTCCAGTAACAAAACCTATAAGACTTGGAGATTCCCACGTTAGAGTGTAAATGTATTAATTTATAGTGATAAGTCTGCTTAGGGTAAACAATTAGTAAACAGGAAGTTTCTTGGTGAAGATGGATAAGAGTAAAGGAAGGTTGATAATTTGGGGGAGTATTTCATCTGGGCCGGGGTAAGGCTTGGAGAATTTTTCCTGCTTCATCATTAATTAGAATGCTTATGTCTGCCAAAATCTTTCTTTCCTAGCCTGTAGAGGTGCCCTGATACTTTTCTTCCTATGTCCTTTTTAAGTTCTATGTAGAATATTTTTCTTTGTTATGACAGTTATATTCTACAACTTACTATATTTTTATACTTTATTATTTATTCCTGGTGGATAAAAGTGTAAATTATCTCATCAGTAGCACAGTTTTAAATGATCTTTCAGGGTAGGTTTCTTCAACAGATAGTCTCATTTTATGCTGACTTACTAGTTTCAAATTCAGATGTTTCCCCATTTGGGGGAGAGGCAGCCTATTCGAGGTCTATAGCTCCTTATATGCTTAAAAAGAAAATAAGTCATTTATGTCAAAACCAAACTTTGAACCTTTATTTTTGGTACTAAGATAATGTTAATTGACCAAAATTGCCTATGGAGTGTTAGCAATGAAAAACAAAGCACACACATATATTAGAGAAGTTTTAATTGTGTGGTTTCAGAAATAATTTATCCATGTTTCTAACCACTGTTACGGTGGGTGTGGGGAACACTTTTAAAATATTCAACATCATCTGTGCTTGTTTTCCTACTATGTTCAGGTACATTGACTTTGTTGCCTTGGTAATATGGACTAAATATGTATATTTCCTGCTCCCCCTGGGTCTGAGGCCTCAGGTTATAGAGTTAATCCGGGGTGTCACTCCATAGGTTGGAGCCCAGTCTGTTTCTAAACATTAGGTCATGCAAGGAAGCCAATTCAAAGAGGTTGAACTATCAGCCTCTTTATTCACTATGCTTAAAGGCAACTTAGTTTTCCCATATTCCTGAGAGTAGGAATACAGGGAGAGCCTGTTTTTCTCACAGGCAATGTGTCTTCAGTTCATTTTTAGTTAGGGTGTCAAGCTTGACACATTTGGTGTCAAGCCAACCTACAGTCTAGTCATTTTTGTGCATCTGACACACTTTTCCTCAGCCAAGGTCAGTTCAGCTCAATGGACATTTATTGAATATCCACTAGGTTCTAGGCATGTGGCACAAAGATGAATAATAGACAAGTGGCCCTTGCCCTTAAGGAGCTTCCAGTCTAGTGAGTAAATTTACGTTAAAAAAAATCTGGGTAATGGTGACAGCCCAATAGCAATTTATAAAGCCAGTAGGAAGTTACTAATACATTTCCAATTTCAGTCATCAAAATTTGCAAATTATACATGAACCAGATATAAAAATATTCCTTAGATTATATCCAATGTGAGGTTAAAAAAAAATCCAGATGTCTTGGAGTTGCAACAATTCAGCATTCCAACTCAGGTTGTTGTCCCATTGTGTGGTAATATAAAGGCCTGATAAACCCTCTTCTAGCAGACTATTATAGTGGTTTGGTGGTGTTCTGTTGGCAGCTGCATTTTTCCTTTTTTTAATGTTCTGGACCCAAAACAAGCAGCTGGATTTATCCAAAGGACAGCTATGAACATTTCTAATTTGAGGGATTTGATAGTCCCCAAACATAAAGTCATATGGCATTTGTCAAATAATGATTATATCCAGCCAAGTTCCCCCTGCACGTACAAATCCACTACTGAGGATACAATATTTCTAAGCATAGTACTTCAGAAGATACAAGAATGGCAAATGACTAAATTTATAGACGTATTTCACTGTAGTAAATATTTCACTCTTTTGTTCATGAGAATATTAATAATGTAACAATTATATATTAATAGGAATATGAAATGAATGTATGCCCAAACAAAATGTGGTAAATATTTAACTTTGTTTATCTAGGTTCCCTAATTTTGAGAATATGTCTCTCAAGGCTCTTCAGGAAACTCAAAATGTTCAGATTTCTAAAGGAGTATCTACTAAAACTGATTTATAAGGAGAGAAAAAACACAAAATGTATGTATGCATCCTGTGTCAATATAACCATCACTTCTGAGGTCTCAAGCAATCAGAAACTTACTCAAATTATTCAATAACCTGTAAGAATTAGGCCATTAAAATATTTTGAAAGCCCTTCAGAACACTTATGTTTAGTGTGTCATTAACTGTATTAAGGCAATAAAAATTACACTAAATATAATTATATTCTTTTTTTAAAGATTTTTTTGATATGGACCATTTTTAAAGTCTTTATTGAATTTGTTACAATATTGCTTCTGTTTTATGTTTTGGTTTTTTGGCTGCGAGGCATGTAGGATCTTAGCTCCCCGACCAGGGATCGAATCTGTACCTGCTGCATTGGAAGGCGAAGTCTTAACCACTGGACCACCAGGGAAGTCCATGTATTCTATGTTTTTACATGTTGTATTTATGCTTTATTATACTTTTTTAAATAG
The DNA here is from genome assembly GCF_028021215.1 of Eschrichtius robustus. Classification (NCBI taxonomy): domain Eukaryota; kingdom Metazoa; phylum Chordata; class Mammalia; order Artiodactyla; family Eschrichtiidae; genus Eschrichtius; species Eschrichtius robustus. The sequence continues at coordinate 106,298,693 of NC_090845.1, forward strand.
CAGGTAAAAGAATGATTAGATATAATGAACTCTAACACTAATTTATTTAATATTGTATTAAAACTAGTTAAGTACTTGTAAAGGACTACAACTCCATCAGAACAGGAGTGAATGAATGGGATTGAGAACCAGTTTTAAAATCTATGTTGAGACTATTAGGCTAGTTGATTGGTTGGTTGGTTGGTTGGTTGGTTTAGGAGGCTGGCCTCTTGGAGAATATAATTTATATATGGAAAGAGATATGGGAGATGATTCACTGGAATTTCTCCTAATAATATCATGTTCATTAGAACAGGTCATGGGGAGGAAAAATAGATAAAAACATCCAAACTAATTAGTACTATTAATATTTGCCTCTTGGAGTGAAAAATTAAAGAACACCAAATTTTATCCCTGAACATTTTGAGAAATAAAAGATCAATTAGTGAAATAATTTCTACTTAAAACCCTAGTTGTTACAGAGAATGACATGCTTTACTATTGTCCAATTCTAATTAAATGGATTATCTTATAGATTTTCTTTTTTTTGGCTGTGTCGGGTCTTAGCTGCAGCATGCAGGATCTTCGTTGAGGCATGCGGGATCTTTCGTTGTGGCACACGGGCTTCTCTCTAGTTGTGGCGTGTGGGTTTTTTCTCTCTCTAGTTGTGGCATGCAGGCTCCAGGGCACATGGGCTCTGTAGTGTGTAGTGCGTGAGCTCATTAGTTGTGGCGCGCAGGATTAGTTGCCCCACGGCATGTGGAATCTTAGTTCCGCGACCAGGGATCGAACCCGTGTCCTCTGCATTAGAAGGTGAATTCTTTACCACTGGACCACTAGGGAAGTCCCTATCTTATACATTTTTAAAATCCCATTTTAAAAGTAAAACAAATCATGATTTTCACATCATAATTTTTATCACTCTTGTTCCATTCCCCAATTTTAAAATACTTCAATTTTAGCCAATATGTGAATATAGAGGACTTCTAAGGCATAATCATTTACTTCACTACCTTCAGGTTCATTGTAAATGTTCTCAAAAGTCTATCGTAGGGGGGAAAAGCCCTAAATTTAAAATATACAAAGTTTTACTTTTAAATTTTTATTACAATACTTGATTGTAATGTTAACTATTAACTTTCTTTTAATCTCCTATGGTGAAATATGTAATTTCTTCTGATTTTCACAAGCATGTGAGCAAAAGACTATGTTTTAAGAAACAAATCATTTAAGCACTTAGAGAAGGTGCCATTTCTCCAAACATATGCCTTGAAAACAAATCAAATTCAGTTACTTTTTTGTCTCAGGGAAGGCCATACTGTGGAGACTTTTGAGGTTGGGCAATCCATTTTTATTCTTACCAACTTCTAGTAAAAAAAGGAACACTTTCTGTCTTTGTCCCCAAATGCTGGGATTGTCCTTCTATGCTGATGTATGATGACACCCTGAGGCTTGGAAACTTGCAAACCAATAAGATGATTTTGTGATGAAATTGCATGTTAGATTGATACTATTAATAGTCCTTGAATGAGCTTAAATTTGAGACAACTTTTACAAGCAGCATGCACTTAACTTCTCATTTTGTTTCCCTACCTGTGAGGTGTGAAATATCTGTTTCTTCATACCGATGTTGTTTTTTTTTTTTTAATTTTATTTATTTATTTATTTATGGCTGTGTTGGGTCTTCGTTTCTGTGCGAGGGCTTTCTCTAGTTGTGGCAAGCGGGGGCCACTCTTCATCGCGGTGCGCGGGCCTCTCACTATCGCGGCCTCTCTTGTTGCGGAGCACAGGCTCCAGACGCGCAGGCTCAGCAATTGTGGCTCACGGGCCCAGTCGCTCCGCGGCATGTGGGATCCTCCCAGACCAGGGCTCGAACCCGCGTCCCCTGCATTGGCAGGCAGACTCTCAACCACTGCGCCACCAGGGAAGCCCCATACCGATGTTTTTAAATTTATTTTTGGCCGCGTTGGGTCTTTGTTGCTGCGCACGGGCTTTCTCTAGTTGCGGCGAGTGGGGGCTACTCTTTGTTGTGGTGTGTGGGCTTCTCATTGCAGTGGCTTCTCTTGTTGTGGAGCACGGGCTCTAGGTGCGCAGGCTTCAGTAGTTGCAGACGCGGGCTCAGTAGTTGTGGCATGTGGGCCCTAGAGTGCAGGGGCTTCAGTAGTTGGGGCGTGTGGGCTCAGTAGTTGTGGCACGTGGGCTCTAGGGTGCACGGGCTCAGTAGTTGTGGCTTGCGGGCTCTAGAGCACAGGCTCAGTAGTTGTGGCGCACGGGCTTAGCTGCTCTGTGGCATGTGGGATCTTTCCCAGACCAGGGATTGAACCTGTGTCCCCTGCATTGGCAGGCGGATTCTTAACCACTGCGCCACCAGGGAAGTCCCTTCATACCGATGTTTTAACAAATTTTTAGTTTTTCATGATCTGAAAGATTTGGTATGTACTTGTTAGTCTGGACACTGTTCTCATCAGTTCTAATGCTGCCCCATTCAGAATTCATTTTTTAAAGCCAAAATTCACTGTTCACTTAAACATCTGGATTAAATTGGGCAGGGTGAGGAGGATGGGAGGAGAGTCCTTTTTGCCCTGTAGGCTCTGGACAGCTTTCTTAGAGAGCTGACTTATCCAGGATTAGGAAAAAGAATGCTTTTGCGTGACTGAGATCTTTCTAAAGTTTGCTTGTGTAAGCATTTTGGATTTAAGAAAGTTCAACCTGGGAATTCCCTGGCGGTCCAGTGGTTAGGACTCCGTGCTTCCATTGCAGGGGGCACGGGTTCGATCCCTGCTCGGAGAACTAAGATCCCGCAAAAAGTTCAACCTGAAATGTATCTGAATATAGAGTAGAAACAGCTTCATTTGGTGGGATAACAGCAGTCTCTAACCCATCAAATTAATCTCTATCTCCTAAATCGCTTTCAAAAACGCATATGACTGGAAGATATTTTTCACTGGCAATGCTTTATTCTGTTTAAAAAATAGAAGGGGCTAAAATATAGTAAAAACTTGGAAAGTTACACTGTACTTATTTTGTGCTTTACAAGATATAAATTTTATATTTTGTAAAATGTTTTGAAAGGAGTCCACAAAGTAATTCTGCTTTCTTGCTCCCAAATGTAGAGGTCTGAGAGAAGGCACATGGCCTCGTGAGCTTCTGGGTGTTGTCAAATCCAATTCTCTCTCAAGTACCGAATGCCCAGATGCATTTACTGGGGATGCAAGAGTGTCACTTAAGCAGTGGTTTTTGTCAATATAAAGAGAAGCATCTTGATTAAGTGTGAGGAGATAGAAACCATACTGATTTGGGCAATTTCGGCTCCAATAATGTCTGATTTACTGTGAAAGGGGAATATGTTCTAAGTTAATGTTCTTAAAAGCAACTTCCAAATTTCTCCTTAAAAAATATTTACTTTATTAAAAAGCTGCTTGAGGAAGAGCTGTTTTATTGCATGGCACAGATTCAATGTACAGATGTTATCTTAGAACTGTTAATTAAGGAGTTCCCTTGTGACTTTGAATATTCAATACCAGCTGTTATTCACATCAATATTTTAATATTTTACCAGAAAGATACTTAATAAAAGGATTGATACATATTTAACTGTGTAAAGTGCTAGTTAAACTTGTTCAAATGGGTCAGAGGGAAAGGGAAATAACATTCCTTGAGCACCTACTATACGCACAAACTCTACTTATATATCTTGCTTAATCTTTATGACTATTCCATGAGGTAGATTTTAATTCTCATTTGATAAGTGAGGAAGCTAAGGCTCCAGAAGGGTTATATAACTTTCCTGAAGATACATTGCTAATAAATGGCAGAGTTGGGATTTGAACCTAAGTGTCCCTGATTGCAAAGCCTGTTTTTTTTTTTTTTACATTATCATATATTTTTTATTTTAAAAAATCTAATATTTTAGTATTAAAATAAAATTTAAACACAGCATCCTTTTCTCACCATTAAAAGTAGGATAATTCTAGACAATTTTTCTGAAATCTATAAATGTGCTTATACAAATGCATTAAAAGCTAAGTATCTCAACATCTGTAAGGCCTTTAGCAAATAAGTACCAACCTTCAGGAAGATGAGAGGCCACCTGAAAATGCACCAAAATTTCAAAATTAAGCTTTTAATTTATTGATAATAAAGCTAAGTATCACTGATATGCAAGTAAACAGTTTTTAGAACAAGCTGGAATTTTTCTAAAATTTAACCACGGTTGAATAAAATAGCAAGAACTTCAGGGCAAGATGGTATGTAAATATGAAAAAATACATAGAACACTTGGAATTAATTCAGAACTTTTGTAAAAATACTTGAGTGGTAAAGTGTTAAAACAGTCAAGAGAAATATTCTTTGACAAAGAGATTACATGCTAGAAGAGACTTTTTCTACCTTCCATTCATACTTCACGTATAAAGAATTTACACTCAGAATTTGCCTAAACCTCCCTCCCTCCCTCCCGCAAAGCCTGTTTTGCAGAAAATCTCCCCTCACGTTTCATAAAATGTTAATCTCGGCCCACAGTTGCATCACCATCTTTGTTTATGGGCTATTGGAGAGAAGTGTAAGTTGGCCAAGCCTCTATTCCACAGTGGGAAAATATGGGTAGGATTAGAATGCAGTAAGACTGGGTTGCTTGCAGTGTGCTTCTAAGGAATGTTCTGTTTCCCTCTTCATCAGCAGGGTATTCTGGGAGAATCTTTTGAAATTGAACTTAGTCCTGAGGTCGGAACTTTTTCTCTCACCTTCAAGCTAGGTGATTTGTGACCATTTAAAGGTTATGCCATTTAGAAGCCTTTCCTGGATTTTTAAAGAAAAGGATACAAGGGGGAGGGTTGGTTAAGTGGGGGAGATGAGGGTATAGAGTGTAAGTGCAAAGGCAGAACTAGCAGCTGCTTTGTGACCATCAATACATCCAAAAGATAGGTCAGGAAAAGGATTAGTGAATATTAAAATTGACAGGAGCAATTTGGTTCAATTATAATCTAAGGAAAAAGGCTGAGGGGTCTAATCGATATTTTACTCCAGATCTAATGAGTTAATTTTGAGAAGGAGGATCCAATGACTTAATTTTGAGAAGGAAGACCCAGTGATGGAACTCATGCAAGGAGATGGCCTGGGGCCTGCTAAAAGTCAGGTTGCAATTTCCGTAGCCTTCAAGACAACCAGAAAAATAAACAGGCCTTTTAGAAGAAACTTCAAGTTTTCTCCCATTCACATGACAGCCCCGGGGTGGGGTGTTGTCTCACACTTCTGGAATTGGTTAGATCTGTGCTGTAACTGTAAAATACACACTGGATTTTGAAGACTTAATAAATAAAAGAATGTAAACTATCTCATTTTTTCTGTTGATTACATGTTGAAATGACAATATTTTGGATATATTGGGTTAAATAAAATATAATACTAAAAGTAATTTCACCTCTGTCTTTTTTAATGTGGCTACTAGAAAATTTTAAACTACACATGCGGCTCACATTATATTTCTATTGGATGGCATTGGGATGGAGAACAGGCAGTATTCCCTGAAGCTTCCTTCTGGAGGTGAATACCTTAGAGTGGTAAATATGGAAAAGAAGATTCTCAGTGCCAGTATTTAAAGTCTTCCATTGGGGGGAGGGATAAGTTGGGAGATTGAGATGGACATATACACACTACTATATATAAAATAGATAACTAATAAGGACTTACTGTATAGCACAGGAAACTCTACTCAATACTCTGTAATGGCCTATATGGGAAAAGAATCTAAAAAAGAGTGGATATATGTATATGTATAAGTGATTCGCTTCGCTGTACACCTGAAACTAACACAACATTGTAATCAACTATACTCCAGTAAAAATTAATTAAAAAAATAAAGTCTTCATCAAGTTAGGACCACTTTCCCCCTTTTCACCTCAGATGGTATGGGGCTGGTGTTTTGACTGTTAGAACATCCCCATTTATTCAGCACTTTGAGTACCTTTGTGGATGTCTCTTATCAGTCACTCATTAGAAGCATTTCTTACTTTTTTCCAAACAAACACAAGCCTGTCACATAATTAATGGCATCCGTCCTCACTCCCATCCATCCATCCATTCATAGAAAATCTGAGTCTTATTTTTAGGCCCTGCTCTTCCTGCCAGGGCTTTCACTAAATTGCCAAAGCAATGGCAAAACCAATGTGGCCATTCTTGCATGGTCAGTGAAAACTACCAAAGAAATGGGAATTATATGGGTTAAGAGAAATAGCACTTATCAAATTGAGGACTTTTAAGGCAAAGAGGACCACCATATTCTAATAGTAAACAAACAATGGCTTGTTTTATTGCTCGTGCAAAGCTTACATGAAATGATTATTTGACTCCCTGTATGAATCATGTGTTTGGGCTCTTTTTGCTTTCCACAAAATACCAGGTCTAGTGTTAAACTCATAGATACTCAGTATATACAAGGAGTAGTATAGTGTATAGATTCCACACTAATAAAAGTGGACTTTTCTTTCTATTATGCTAGAGACCCCAGACATACACCATCATTTCATACTTTCTAAATAAGTCATTTCCCCCATTACCCTTTGAATACTTTATAGTATTTTATCTTTGATGATATTGGAATTGAGTGATTGTTTTTTCATTAGACTTTGGGGGACTCCTTGGTGGGAAGGTTGGCAAAACCTTCCCTGAATTTCTTTGAATGCCAAAAGAAAGCTAAACTTTTACAAACAGGCTCTTCACATAAACACTCAGACATGCACTGAATACATCAATCCAAGTCATCTAGCACTAAAAGGAACACAATATTTTAACCGAGTGGAAAATTAGTGGTACACCATTACTAAACTCTGTGCTTTCAGTAACTTTTCTAATATAGGTGTTCCCTGAATCTGGGCATTATAAATCAGATTTGATACACAAGCAGTTTTTTAGCTACATAAAAAAAAAAGCCAAGGGGTCTAATCTATATTTTGCTCCAAATCCAATGTTTTGAGAAAGAAGGTCTAGTGATTGAACTTGTGCAAGGAGATGGCCTGGGGCCTGCTGAAAGTCAGGTTGCAGTTTCCACTGCATTCAAGAAAACCAGAAAGATAAATATAACTTTGAGAAGAAACTTGAAGTTTTCTCTCATTCACATCTCGGCCAGTGGGCCTCACACTTCCAGAACTGGTTAGACCTGTGTTGTCCAATATAGTAGGTATTACCCAGCCATATGTAAAATATATTCACAATCATGATCAATTCCCATCAGACCTCCATTCTTCCCAACTCTCTTCCCAATAACAGAGTGGAGTTAGGGTTATAGTTTTTGGCTGTTGAATGCATGATGATCAAATCTGTAACCATGACTTCTGTAGCACAGTTTTCTGTGTTACTGATTCCAATTTTATCTACAAGACTAGGTACAAATAAGTTCAAGGAGACAGCATATTATTTAAGACAACTAACATTTTATAAAGGAATACTATGTATAAAAATACAATCAAGAGCATCAATTTGGTTTAAAAAGCAATTGTTACTTTAGTACCCACTAGGAAATCAAACAATGGAATGCATTTTCTGATATATTTATTACAACTATACCTCGATACACTAATGTAATTGAAGGCGATAAATACAGTAGAAAAAGTTTTAAGATACTGGTGTTGGGGGCAATGTGACACTTGTAAACTGGGTGTCACACTCAGTGAGATACTGTTTATCATTGCACTCACACTGAATATGATTTGGTTTGTAGTAATTACATCTGAGACCACATATTTGGGTGCTTGATAAAAGGGTTTTATTATTTTTCAAAATTAATAACCTTTCATTTTAATCAAGAGCCCCAGTGAGGAAAATCTATAAATTAAAACAAAGGGTTTTACACACTACTCTGATTATCAATAATTTGAAGCCTGAGGCCCTCTTGAGGAAATTCTCTTTCTGGCTTGCAAAAGCTGTGGGAGACCATTAACATCATGAGGCCAGTTACAAGAAAAATTAACCTCTAAAATGTCACGGTTTCACACCCTATGGGGGCTTATGGATCTGTCTTAATATGGCATGTGCAGGCCCGATTTTAGGACAAGTCAGCTCCAAGTATTTCACACGTTTATAAACACAGAAGCTGTTGTATCCACCATCCATAAAGCTTTTGGGTAGCCACTGAAATCAGGCAAATGGCATAGTAATCCAAGGTGAATGGTGAAGTTAAGGCCTCCACACCAAAAACCGTTGGATATGGTGCAATAATGAACATGGGAAAAATCTCAAAATTTGAACAGGTAAACAAAAGCCAGGACAGACTCAATTCAAGTAAGTGAAACTGCCAGACTTCCGAAAGGAGTTCTTCAAAGAAGACTTCCACAGAACTCGTTTGCTCTGCAGGAGTAAATAAATCTCAACTGATATATTTTTATCCAAGCCACAGCTGAGAGCTTGATTAACTGAGAAACAATACAGTTAAATGACATTACATTCTTTATAGTCACCACTCCAACTTCAATATCTGCATAGAGAAGTACAGAGGGTTACAGTGAAATTGTGTATGCTGAGGGATGCCACTAAATTAGCTCCCAGGAAAATTATTAACCTTTATAAGTAATTTTCACTTTTTCTCTCAGGGATAGATTTCAACTTTCACTTTAACAGTGGTTGGGAACATTCCCTTTATTGCTTGGTTGTGTATTTTGAGAAAGCAAATCCATTGGCACTTGCGAAGGCTTAGAACATAAACCAACATTAGAAGGAACAGAAACACATAGCTAAAAGTTTTACTTTAATCACAAATTCACAACTAGAGATTTCATTTGCGTATCTTAGAATGCTAAAAAGACATGTTAAATTTTTTAACCAATCAGCAAAAACATGTGCCACACAGATTTTTAATGTTCATAATTTAGAATTTATCACATAAATATATTATTTATAAATATATCCTTTATTTGTAAAATTATTATTCTTAAAACATTTCTTTCCAACACAGTTGAAATTTTCATATGTGTTTTAAGGAAAAAACCCCACCCTATTTTAAAATGTATTACTAAACTTCAATGTGCAAATAAACCAGTGCCACCAAACTGAAAAAGAAAAAAAAAAGAAAAGAAACATACTGCTGTGTTGGATATGCAGTTGTTACTACAAATAACACCACCACATGTCCTATACGGTGATCATATACATGCTCTTGTTTCACTTCTCAGTCATTATCAGAACCATTTGGAGGTAGGAATACCAATGCATCATTGAAAATATGCCCAAATGCCCTAAGGCGGTATACCCCGTACATCATTACGTGCATCTGATTAGGCGTCAGTCCATTAAAAGTAACAGCCATATCTGAACAACATCCTTCTACTACCTGGTTGGGGTGATTAGTCATTGCCTCTTTAATAAAAAGCCCAACAGACTTGGTGTTAAATACATCTTTTCCTTCCGCGTCTTCTGCATTTTCTGCAAATACTCCAGCGTATTTCAGGCAGACTGCTAGCTGCTTATCTTCAGATATCTTCCAAATCATCCCTCCCTGTTCAGGACACTTTTCAGGAATACTGAGAAGGCTGTTAAGTCTTTTCATTGATTCTACACTTAAGACAATTCCTCCTTCCATACTCACATACTCGAGGTCTCCAGATTTTATAGTGTGGCCTAGATAGAAAGGTTGTGATGGATCCTTTTTTAACAAAAAGTACTTTAAGTTTTCAATAATAGCAAACGTAGTGGGGCGTGCAAGGAAGAACCAGTTGTATTGGTCTCTATATTTATCAAAGGCGTATTTGTAAGCTTTTCTCATCATTAACCACATGTCATTTGTTTCCATGTTAATTGACTCAAACACTTTAACATTTTCAGAACTGAAGAACTCTGCTTTGTCACAGTGTTTGGTCCAAGTTTCCTTCACTGCAGCCCAGAGACTCACATCTTTGGGTTTGACAAGGATGATACAGTATACTCGAAAGCTCTTACTGAGCTCCATGCGTTCATCCTCTGAAATTTTCAAGATATCTTCTTTATTAGGAGCTTGTAGGTGATGATGCTCATGGTGGTGCATTCTATTTCCATGACCAATCCTAATGTGTCCTAGCATAGTGATCAAGGCACAGAAAATGCTTCCAAGCATTACACCCTTCAAAAATGAACTGCTTTCAGAAAGCATTTTTCCTATAAAGAAGAAAAAGATACTTAGGATACTTAATAGAAAAGGATTAGTCTAGTGATTTGATTTGATATTCCCCCTATACTTACATTTTGCTCTTAATGTTAAAAAAAAAAAAGGCTCCCAAGCTTGAAATCGAGTCAGTGCAAGTAGCACAAGAGAGTCTTAAGAATTTTTTGCTTCCAACGATACCTGATTACTGTTTGGTACAAAGTGGAACTTGGCAGCAACACCTCGTCGCCGTAGAATTTTCTGGGAGGCTATTTTTGCACTTCATCTATAGGGATTTAATTAACCAAGTACTAAACCAAAGCACTAACCCCAGAAACTGATATTACAGAGGTTGTCTGTCCATCATTCGCTTTAAAGGAATTTCATTTCACAAGCTTGCATTATATTATTTAAATACCTCTGCGGATATAAATGGACTTTTACAACAAAACCTTAAATTGAAGAGATAAAACCACCTACAACTGGTAAGTCACCAATGGTATCTGTGCTGGCCTCTGTTCTCAACCTAGTGCTTTATTTAACTGATGGCTGCTGTCCTTAGGTGTTTTGAGTACATCTTGGAATTGATACCATATATGTTAATATTTACCCTTTTGTTCCTAAGACTAAATGGTTTCCAATACAGTATCTCAACTAACTGATGTATAATAATAAAAGCCCATAATGAAAATAGCTAAATTATTTGGATGAGAACTGAGTCAATATAGGCATATCTGGGGACTATTAATGAACATTTTTATTTCCTCCAAAGGCATTTTCTTATTCTTTGGGGAAGTAAAAAGGGAAAAGTCTACACTTTTATTTCAATTAGAAATTAAAAGAAAACCCAACATTAAATACAACTGTTGAGATTTTCCCAATCTCCCTTCTATCTCCACAAGGAATGTTCTACTGAGCTACTTAGATTTTCCCTTTGTTTCTTAAAGTTGAAAGTGGCCTTAGAAGCTATCTACTGTCACTTTTCTCATTTTACAGATAGGGAAACAGAGGGTCCACAGAGGTTAGGTAACTGACCCAAAGTCACAGTCAGCAATAGAACTGAACTAGAAATCAGATATCCTGGCATCAGTTTAATGGTTTTTCTATTACAGAATAAAGATCTCAACAGTGCTTCCACCCATATTATTGAGAATTTAATAAAAAGTTACTGAATAACCTTGTTTTCCTACAAATGGAAAAACATGTAGGATCTGTTAACCATAATTGATATTTTGCATCCAGCATCACCGTACTGCTACAAGGAAACCATCCCTTGGTTTTCTTCTAGAGGAAATGGACTTTGACCTCCATTACCTTAGAAGGACGTGTGGAACAACTTGACAGATGTAATTCCTAAGGAGGGTGGGGAGTCGGGTGGGAAAGAGGCAGGACAGCTTTCCTGTGTCACTCACAGAACTTGGTCAACAAACACGGCTCTAATAAGGAAAAGAAAATTCACAGGAAACAAGCTCTGCTTGTTTTAGAATTGTCAGATGCACTCCAAAATGAATTATTTTATATAGGATTTTGGCATTTCATATTACACAATTTTCAATATGTCTGGCCATTATATAATAATTCACTAGTGTCTCTTAGATTGATAATGATATATGTATGTCAGAATTCTTCCTGATGGGGATACTACTTATGAATCATTTGCACAAATTTTTCTAAGGAGTAGCATCTAGAGATGCACATGATAGGATATTTGGTGCAGAGGCAAGGGAAACTTAAAACCGCACACGAGCACAAACGAGGCAGAAACGACCAGAGTGGTTTTTGAGATGAATCCTTTTAGATGAAGGCGGTTGCGGTGGAGTATGGAAAAGGGAGGAGAACAAAAGTGAGGGAGAGAACATGGTCATCTCAACACCCCAATGAGGGGCCGAGGGAGCGCCTCTAGGAAGCCGGCGCTCTATCTACCCCCCTCACTGTTCCTCACACTGCACCTGCCCGGACACACCGCGTGGAGCATGCTGGGAGTGGGCCAGGGCCCAAGCCTTCCCCGGAGAGGGGCGGGGTCGGGCCGCTCCGGGGGCTGCTCCGCGGGCAGCTGCAGGTGCGGGCCGATGCCCCAGCACTCACCCGCGTCTAGAGTGGCTCAAGGGCGGGAAAGCGCAGCCGCGCACGGCTTTCCTCTCACGTTCGCGCGCCGCTCGGTTACGTTCCTGGTCGGGCTGCTCTAGATGCAGGCGGTTTCTTCTCGTTGGTTTCACTAAAGGTGGTGAGGGCCCGGAAGTAGACGCCACAACGGCGCGGGCAGCGGGGCGGGGCAAAGGAGCCCTAGGCCAGGCGGAGCCGCCCACCCGCGCCGACGTCGGAAGGGCCCGCGCGCACGCCGCGCGCCCTTTCTCGCCGCCCCGTGCCGAGTTCAGAGAAGCGCGTCCTGCTGGCGTGACCCGCACGCTCACCCGTACCCAATGGGAAGCCCACAGAGGCGTGCGTGCGTACGACCCGCTGATAAGTCCCACCGCTTCATTTTCCGGTTGTGGAAACTGCGAGAGTGAGGTAGAGTGTTCCACGTGACTGAGGTCGTGTCAGGTCTCTCAATGGTTTCTCTGACAACCACCTGAGGCACTGCACCCTCCCATTGACAAGAGGGCGCTCCACCCAGTACTGGGCTGGGATTAAATGCAGGCCAATAGTCGTTGAATTATGAGGGCAACGATCGCTAAGGTTATTGGAACGGCATCTGAAGCCCCACTGTCCGGTTTCCAATCCTGTCTTCACCGCGTCCTTTGGTATGCTGGGAAAGTTACTTCACCTCGCTATGCCTCAGTTCCCTCCTTTGTAAAGTACAGAAAGTATCACGGTAGTGCTATCATGAAAGATTAAATGAGATAGTGCCTTTGACTCCAGTAGCAAAAGACCAAGCATACAGTAAGCATCCGTTAACTGTTAGCTGTTATATTACTCACCCCTGTATCACTAGCATTTAACCTAGTGCCGCACGCAGGGGACAGTACATATTTGTGGAATTAATGAATGTTAGAGCAACAGATGAGGAACCAGGACCAGAAAGGATAAGGAACTTTATAAAGGCCACACTAATTAATGGCAGAGGTGGGACTAGAATTCAGCTCTAATTATAAGTGTAGAGCTCTCTTTCCGCTAAACATGTGATCTGTCCTTTAAAATTCATTTTTGTGGCAGAAAGGGTTTTTTGCTAAAAAGCACAAAGTCTTACAAATTTTTTAAATGTACTGTCACCAGTTTCCATCTAAATAACTTTGAGTGGTGATTTACTCAGGCCTGAGTTCCTAAAGACACGTACATTTGAGTATTGGCAATGACCCAGTTTAAGTAGACTGAAGGTTTCGAGAAGCACTGAAACAATGAACAAATAGATTTTAGGCAATTACTGTCCTGGCAGCACTACCCTAAATTCTGGAGATATAGGGGTGAACAAAATTAGCCCCCTGCCTTCAAGGAGCTCTCAGTCTAGCAGGGAAGAAAGACATTAAACAATTCATTACAAATACATGGTGGTATGTTCTCCAAAGGAATACAAAAATGAATTCTAGAACTGGAAAAGAACTTATGACTGCAGAGTATCTCCACTATATTTTCTTAAATAACATATATTGTCTATTGTCACATATTATATATAAATATATGTGTATATGTGTATATATATATATATATATATAGTTAAGTGAAACAAGTTGCAGAATAATGTGTATAGTATGATTATACTTTGGTGAAAACAAACCAAATTTTACATATGTGCACATATGTTTGATCTGTTTGTATGAGCAAGGGGAGTTGTGGAAGGCTGCTCAGCAGGCTGTTAATATTGATCACATCAGGAGGTCGAGGTGTGGATGATTAGCTTTGTGTTTATACATCCCCTATTGCATTGTTTCAGTGGTTATAACAAGCATTTGTTATTTTTGAATTTGAAGAACAGCAAATAAAAAGATCTTTAAAATTAGAGGGACAAAAAGAATAAGAGGAAAAGATACCAATAAAAATACCTTTTAAAGAGTGCAGACAGCCAGTCTCTCCTTGCGAAAAGGGACCAAGGAAAGACAGAAATGGCAGTCAGAATTCAGAGACAGTGGCAAGGAGTCAGTTTAACATGCTGCTTCCTTCTAGTACAGGAAGGAATACCAAACTGGAAGTACTGATACAAGATGCTCTGAAACAGAATAAACCATGGAATTTTCAACAGCAAAAGTGCTGTCAATGAGAGATTGTCTAAGAACCCAGTTCTCTACTTAAAGCAGAGCTTAAACATACTTTGCATTTGAAGTGAGGTTAGTGAGATGGTTGATTTGTAGTTAGGTGATTCATTTTTAAAACGCCATTCCACATCGTAGCCCTAATTTTAAAAATACATGCAATTAGTTTCTGCTAAAATTAAAAATATTTATAAATATTCTTTGGCCCAGCTAACCCATTTCTTGTCATCTCTCCCCCAGAAATTAAAGCACCAGAATGTAAGGCTAAATGTATAAGGTCAAATGCATTGTTGTTGATAATAGTGGGAAATATCCATCAATAAGAGAATGGTTGAATTAATTATGGTGCATCCATATAGTGTAATATTAAGCATAAAATAAACAGCTTACCTCACCTGTACTAAACACTTCAGTAAACACACTAACCTCCTCCTTGTGTGTGGGGGGGTGAGGGTTGCTTTTGAATTTGGTTGCCTTCATGTACCCAGCAGATAAGGCAAGATTGCATTAAAAACTGACAACACTGCATTTTTGGTAAAGTCCTCCTGCCAAGTGCATGCATTATTCAGCATGAGAAGTCATTAATTTTTAGTAATTGGCGATCACTTGCGTTTGAACATTCAAATTTTCGAAATCTGTCCAAAGGCCTTTGGGAAATTAACATGACTTTCTACAACAGTTCAGTGGAATAATAAATATTGAAGAAAATCTAAGGTGGATTGTTTTCTGCATAACATCTTTTTGAAGGGTTAAAAATGTCTTCTGTGTTTACCAATTAATAGCTATAATATATGTACCTCTTCTGCCCAGAATTTCACAACTGTTCATCTTTAATAAACAAATTCCCTTGTCTGAGCAAATTCACTATTGTTTCCATTTGAGTATAGTTTGGTCCCTAAATGAATCTCATTTGTGTTTTCAGGCATATTCATGCTTGCAATCTCATTTTAAAATGTTCTTCCATTTGATGACCATCTGGAAGCTTTCCTTTTTTAAAATTAACAAACCCATTTGCCTGCCAACAAATATGTATTAAGTGTTTACAGTAGGTCAGGCTCTGTGTTAGGTATTGTTTTTTTCAAAAGCCTTTTTTTATTATGGAGAACTTCAAACATATACCAAAATAGAAAAGTATAATGAAATCACGTGTACTTTTTAAGGAAGCTTCAACATCCTCAATTCAAAGCCAATCTTATTACATCTATACTCTTTCCACTTCCCTCCCTTCCATATTATTGTGAAGCACTTCTGGGACATGTCATTTCATCCATAAACATTTCAAAATGTATAAGAGATAAGGGCTTCTTAAAAAACCCCACAATACCACTAGAAAACTAAAAAATGAATAATTCCTTAATATACTAATGGAATTACTTGACAGTGTTCAAATTACCAGTAATATCACAAGTGTCATGGTATTTTAATAATCTGAAGCAGAATCTAAATAGTCTACACATAGTGATCGAGTTTTGTGTCTTTTAAGTCTCTTTAGTCTATATGTTTCTCTTTTTCTCTTTCTCTCTCCCCCTTGACATTTCTTTGTTAAAGAAGTCTGGTTGTTTGTCTTGTACATTTACCCACAGTCTGGTGCAGATAGCCTCATTCTGGTTCCTTTAATGTGTTTCTCTGCCATTTGTGTTCCTTATAAATGGGTAGTTGGATCTAAAGTAGGGTTGCCAGATTTAGCAAATAGAAATACAGAGTTCCCAGTTAAAATTGAATTTCAGATAAACAATGAATACTTTTTTAGTATAACTGTGTCCCAAATTTAGCTTATGGGACATACTAAATATTGCATGGGACATGCTTACACTAAAAATATTATTTGTTGTTTATCTGAAATTCAGTTTTAACTGGGCATCCTGAAATTCATCTGGCAACCATAACCCTAATCTAAAAGCTTTGTTTGATTCAGGTTCAATTTTTTGGGGGGGAGGGAGGGGGTGCAAAACTACTTCATAGGTGGCGGCGTGTGCTTCCTTCAAGAACATTATGTCTGGTTGTCTTTTTTTTTAATGTTTTATTTATTTTGTTTTGTTTATTTTTGGCTGCATTGGGTCTTCATTGCTGCGCAAGGGCTTCTAGTTGCGGCGAGCAGGGGCTGCTCTTTGTTGTGGTGCATGGGCTCTAGGTGCGCAGGCTTCAGTAGTTGTGGCACGTGGGCTCAGTAGTTGTGGCTCATGGGCTCTAGAGCACAGGCTCAGTAGTTGTGGCGCACAGGCTTAGTTGCTCCGCGGCATGTGGGATCTTCTGGACCAGGGCTCGAACCCATGTCCCCTGCATTGGCAGGTGGAGTCTTAACCACTGCGCCACCAGGGAAGTGTCTGGTTGTCTTTGTGATGATAGCTGCCATTGATGCCTAGATCCATAATTCATTAGGGTTGCAATATGGTGATCTTCTAATTTTCCAAGGCATATTTTTAAGAGGAAGTTTGGTGTAGTGATTAAGAAGTCAGGCTCTGGCATAGGAAAGACTTGGCTTAAGCTCTGGCTCAGCTACTTTCCTAGTTGTGTGACCTAGGGCAAGTTAGGTCACTTCTCTCAGCCTTAGCTTCCTCATCTGTAAAACAAGGTTAATAATAGTACCTATCTCATAAGATTTTTTTTTGAGGATCAAATGAGTTAAGGTATGTGGAGGATTTAGAACGGTGTCCAGCACACAGTAGATGCTCCTAAGAGCCAGCTATTATATCTAATGAGACTCTTGAAGAATTATGGCCTTTCAAATTCAGGATTTCCCAATATTAAAAACTTTAAATCCTCCACTCAGCAGTTATATTTTCACATAATTAATAAAAATAACAATAAGGATGTATTGAACGAACAGCCTCTCCTATTTGTCCAGTGCTTTGCAGTTAACAAAGGCCTTCTTCACATGATTCCATTCTCATTTGATCCTCATAGCAGCCTGTTAATCAGAAGGACTGGTCCTATCTGTTTTTAAATGTGAAGAATCTTGGGCTTAGGGAGGTGACTTGCTCAACTTGTAACACAGCTAGAAAGTCACACAGTAGAGTAGGGACTGAGTCCTAGTACAAAGCTCTTTTGAGGGAAAACACTGAGTGAGGAAAATTGTGTGGTCCTCCCTCTGTGCAACACTTTCATTTCTTGGTTCCAGGGACAACACTATTTTGTTTTCTTCTTCAACTTTTCAGCTTCTTGTTTCTTTCCCAGACTAATCCCTCCTCGTCCCCATCCTCAGTCTCTTTCTTCTCTTCAAAATGTAGTTGTTCCCCAGGGTTCTATCCTTGGGCCATTTTTATTGTTATATTCTTCCCCTTTAATATCTATTCAATAGCTTCATCTATTCAAATAGCTTCAACGATTCCCTCTGGGAAGATGATTTCCACATCTGTATTTCTGGCCTCTACCTCTTGAATTTTGGACCCAAAATTTCAGTTGCCTGCTTGATATCTCCATATGGCTGTTTCAGACAGAATCTTACATTCAATGGGTCTGCTTATGTGGATCCTGGTTTTAACCAATCAACTATATAAATCAAACAAACAAGGGGCCGATTGAGGAAGTTTGAATAATTACTGATGACATTAAGTATTTGATGACATTAAAGGCTTAATATTACCTTTTTAGGTGAGATAATTATATGTGGCTATGTTAGGAATATCTTTCAGAAATACATACTGAAGTGTTTATGGATAATATCATGTGATGTCCGGGATTTACTTCAAAATAATCCCGTTGGGGAGAGAAGGAATAGGTAAGGGTATTGATTGGCTGTGAGTTGATAATTGTTGAGCTAGGTAGTGGGTATATGGGACTTCAATATCC